>NC_133762.1:9563935-10197747 GCF_036562045.2 Rhinolophus sinicus
GCTCAGAGGCAAATCCTGATTAGCCTAGAATCGCTGGGAAATCACATCCCTTTCACCGGTGATTAGTTTAGCCCTAGGTGTGTGACACACATCTCCTAAGAAAGGCTTCCAAGCTGTTAAAAAGGGAGGCTCAGGGAGAGGCATCTTCCCACTTGGGACAGGATGCCAAAGACAGCCCAGGTATCTTGCAATCACACTAAGAACGAGGCTGAGGCTGAAATTCCTCCTGTAGCCTGCCTCCCTGTGGAATTCTGGTTGCAAGGATAAGACATCTCCTCACTCTAGAAGCCCCTAGAGTGGCTTGCCTGCTACTTGCAGCCAGAAAGCATCCAATCTGACACAGACACTATGACTTAGCACCAAGCCTAACCTCAATTTTTAGATGAGGCACCTGAGGCACAGAGAAATTCGTGAACTTGAGGAAGACAGAACTTACCTCAAAGCCATGGTCAACCAGACCACTGCCAGAACAAACGTGTTCCTCCTGCAGGGTCCCAGCACACAGTACAGAGCGTTATCCCAGACCTAGAACCCACACAGGAGAACGGCTGTGAGAGGAAGGAACTTAGGACTTGGCACAGCTCCTTTCTAAGGGTTTCTAATGAATTGCCTCAGAAGCCTTGGGGAGAATGGGCAGCCATTATCTCCCAGGAGCGGCAATTCTATTCAGATTACAAGGAAAGCCTCTCCCCTTCTTACTGGCCTCAACCTCTGACAGTCGTGCAGCATCTTCCCTGGGAACACAACAGTATCCATGCACGTGATCAAAAGTGCACAGAGTCGGGGTTGGAAGGCCCTGAGTCAACGTGAGTGCTGAGTTCTGCTTGCTGCGTGTGGGAACGGGTTGACATCCCAAACAGTTAACAACCAGACACCAAGGTCATCCAGGCTCAGTAGACTCGGGCTGGCCGCTCCGGTGCTCAACGGCCCACATGCCTGCAGAAGCCACTTCTCCGAAGAAATGGCTTTGCCCTTCATGAGGACTTTCTCAGAAATCACTAACAAACCTCCAGGGGTTCATTCATTCCACTCACTTCTTGCCTCCCGTCGTTTCTTTAACGAGAAGATGTGAGAGGCAAGGAGGTTTACTCAGACCAGACATTTTCCCTATTTTCAGAATCTGCCTGAGGAAGGAAGAGCAAAGACGAGAAACTAAGGCTCAGAGAGTCTGTGGCCCAGGGGCTGACAGTGAGTGAAAAGCGGCATGGGCTAGGACCCAAACGTCCCCGTGCAGGGTTGCTTCCTCTCCATCGCTCTGCCTGGGGTTGAGGGGGCCTCTGCAGACCTCTCCCTGAGGCTACACATGCACACAGGGCTTCCCTCTCACCCACCACCTGTCCCCAACCATACCTGCTTGAAAGTGGTCTTGAACCTCACCAGCCAGCGCTGGTACCAGGTTCCTGTTGAACTTTGGATCTCAATGAATTCATCCATTTGCTTGGGAGTTTTGATGTTGGAAACCTGTAAAGCAAAGATGGGCTAGAGAATCTGAACCCCACTTTGGGTCAGCCTTTTCAAGTTTCGGTTTAATGTAACTGATTACATTAATGCATTGAGGGCTAGAGATTTTGGTGACCCTCTAGTGCAGTGGTTCTTAACCAAACATGCACGTGGCATCTCCGAGAGATCTTTATCCCACTGCAGACAAAACAATTCCATCTTTTCACTCAGTCATGCCTTGGGGAAATCAGTGGGTCATAATACACTGAATTCCCAGTTATGTCTGATTTTCCCACAGTAGAGCTGGCTTCACCTTGAAACTCACAAGTTTATCCTTAGCGGATATTAACATCACAGAAGTCCAGAGCCCACGCAGACAACAGTGCTTGTGTGGTGGGAAAAAGGAGTTTGCTACTTAAGACGTTTAAAAAACAACACAGAATATGAGAAAGTATGTACGCCTTCTGTGCAACAAAGAAATCATCAACAAAAATAAAAAGGCAACCTACTGAAGGGGAAAAATATTTGCAAATCATATAGCTGATATGGGGTTAATATTCGAAATAGATAAAGAACTCATATATAACTCAACAGCAAACAAGCAATCTGATTGAAATGGCAGACAACCCGAATAGACATTTTTCCCAAGAGGACACACAGATGGGCAATAGATGTGTGAAAAGATGCTCAACATCACTAATCATCAGGAAAATCCAAATAAAAACCACAATGAGATATCACCTCACACAGGTCAGAATGGCCATTATCAAAAGAAGACAACACACAAGTGCTGGCGAGGATGTGGAGAAAAGGGGACCCTTATGCGCTGTTGGTGGGATTGTAAATTGGTGCAGCCACTATGGAAAACAGGATGGCGGTTCCTCAAAAAAATTAAAAATAGAACTACCTTAAGACCCAGCAATTCCACTTGTGGATATTTATCCAAAGAAAACAAAAACACTAATTCGAAACGTATATGCACCCTGTGCAGGTAGGAGTTAACCCAGGAAGGCTTCCTGGAGGAAATGCATTTGAGGTTGGTCGGAAAGGAAGTTAAGCAAATAGATGTACAGAGATGCCCGCAGTGGGCACTCCTCAGATTTGGTGACAGAGCTTGGTGGGGAGCAGCACAGATCCTGGTAACTAATGCGATATCTTCGTGGAAATGACCCTTTACTAGTTTTTTAACTTTGTAAACTAGCAAGAAACAAAATTCAGTCTAATAGACAATGCTGGTAAGGGTGTAGAGAAACGGATAGCCTGTTGCTTGTGGCCTTGTGGCCTGGTACAACCCTGCTGAAACGGCGTGCGGCGGTATATCTCAAGAGCTATGCAAACACGCATGCTCTTGGGACCAGTCATTTTATTTCTGGGCGTCAACTCTTGGGAAACAAACTCAGAATATGAAGAAAGGGGAAGGAACTCTGTGTGTGAGATGGTTCATTGCAGCAATATTTACAGAGACAAGGTACTAAAAGAGGGGACATCAATCTCTAACCCTAGGGAGATATTTAGGAAAACCACAAATGCTCCTAGCATTAATGTTCATTAAAGGATGGTTGAACTGAAACTAATATAAAATAATATTGAATGTGAACTATAATTAAAAAAAATAGTCACGGGGATATAGAGTATAGCAGAGGGAATACAGTCAATAATACTCTAAAAACTACGCACAGTGTCAGATGGGTAATAGACTTATTGGGGTTATTACTTTGTGAGGTGTATAAATGTCTAATCACTACGCTGTCTGGTATAGCAGAAACTAATTTTAAGGAAAGGATGGTTATGAATACTAGGAGACAACATAGAGAATGCCTGTGAGAACTCTTCAGTAACATGTATATGTAAATAACATGTAATTTTGCTTATCCCCACGTAAATATAGCTGGCTTTTTCTTTCATCATTTAATAATTACTGGTACTGAGAAGAATATCCATCAAAATGTAAGAATTAATTGTGAACAGTGAGAAGAATGTCAGGGGTTTTCTTCTCCTCGACAAATTTTCTGTGATGTGCTTACATAAAACAATTATTTTCCAGAAAACCAAAGCAGCAAAGAGGTGAGGCCCCCTCTTGATGGCATAGACAAGCATTCGCTCACCGTGAACACCTTCTCTGGGGTCCCTTTTGCTCTCATGTTGGTGTCGTGGACTTGCTTGAGAATCATCCAAGCTTCGTCATGTTTGCCCATCTGGTAAAACCAAGGGAAGAGACATGAAAAACCCCTGACTGATTCATGCTGACATCGCGTCTGAGGCGACAGGACGTGCACTCATTACTACGTAGGGCTTGCGAAACGCTAGGACTGGTGTCTGTCCCCAGATGGTGGAGGGACCCATGGTGGAGGGACAATAAGGTTGTGCCTTCAAGTAAAATGCTCAGTTTTCATATCATTACACTCCAGTAAGGTTGAACGGACTGCTGGGTGGGGGTCCTTTCCTCACTGACAGGGTAAAGCAAAGACACAAGACACGCTGGAGTCCTAATGCCCAGCTCCTCAGGACGTGACTTTGTTTGGAAAGAGGGTGGCTGCAGATGTCATTAAGATGAGGGTGGGCCCTACTGTCCTGCAGCAGGGTGAGCCCCTAATCCAACATGACTGCACCCTTCTAAGCAGCAGCCATGTGAAGACCCAGAGATGGGCAGGGAGAATATCACGTGATAACAAAGGCAGGGATTGCAGTGATACAGCTGCAAGCCAAGGATAAGAGGCAAGGAAGGATTCTCCTAAGGGTTTCAGAGGGAGTGTGGCCCTGACGACACCTCGATTTTGGACTTTCAGCTTCCAGAACAGTGAGGCAATAACGTCTGTTCTTCTGAGCCACTGAGTTTGGGCTCCTCTGTTACAGCAGCCTTAGGACACTAACACACAATAAGAGGTAACTTCTGAGATATCCCTGGTTAAAAACACTCTCTGCTGCATCTGCCGCTGGATCAATGGGAAATGCAACAAGAAGAATCACACTCTGCAGAAAGTTCTAGAAGGAGTCACGCAGGTGGACTCAGAAGTGGGCCTATAAAAGCCCGTGAGTCCTACTGCCCCTCAGCCAGCCCCACCCCAAGGCCCCCCAAGGTGGAAGGCTCCAAGGACTCATCTCTTAAGACACTGGGAGCCGCTCTCTGGTAGGGAGGGGTCCTGCACGGCTGAGACCCCTAAAGGGTTTAGGAGCAGTGACGAGCTTTGTCACAGATCTCACTGCTGCAACATAGAAAAACGTCACACAGCTTTCCAGAGACTCATAAGCGGGATCTTTGGAGAGAGTGGGTGCCAGAAACAGCCTCAGGAGCTCCCCCCCAATAGTGCTCAGTGAGCTCCTAAGTCCCTAACTCTCCAGGACGCACAACCATCACAGATGGTAACAGAGCGGGATTTAATGATGGGCCAGGTCAGCCTACCTGGGGGTGTTTGCAATAAGCAAGCAGGAGAGAAAGAGGGACGAAGGGGTTACGAAAGCCGGGCTCACTCCTGTCGCCGGCCCACTGCTTTCACTAGGGATGGGGCTGCCGACTCACCTCTAGCAGAAACCGGGGGCTCTCTGGCATGAACTTCAGGGCCACCATGGAGACAGTGCAGGGCAGAGCGCAGACGATGACAAACACTCTCCAGCTGTGGAAATGGTAATGGGTGCCCATGCTGAAGCCCCAGCCTGTGAAGAAGACATCAGAGGATTTGTGACACTGTCTTAGGGGAAACTGAAAACACTGGCTCTCCAACTGCAGGGCACCACCTGGGGAGCAGGTTCAAATGTAGGCTCCCCGCTGTGCCCCCCAAGCTTCTGATTCCAAGTCAGGGACAGACGCTGGAACTCTGTATCCTGACAACCTCCCTGCCCCGGCCCCGTAAGTCTGGCCTGACGTTTACAGGCCTTAGATGAAAGTACAAATAGAAGCAACAGCCCATATTTTTATATATCCATTGAAATTTAAGTTCACAAACTGTCACATAATAGATGTTCTGTCCCCCTGCCCTGACAAAACACCAAAGGCCAGGCCCAGAACTGCACAGGACAGGACCCACCCTTTCGGGACCCCCTTCTGACCCCTCCTGGAACCCCTTCCCCAGGGTGAGTCCTCATGTGTCGACACACCAAACACACCACCATGGTGAGAATGGGCAGTGATCCCCTGAGTTCCGTGCAAATTCCTGAGTCCTGAGTCCCCAGAGCAGGATCTGATGGAGTGGGGGTCAGGGCGTCAGAGACCCCTTGCCTCACAGGAAGGGGTACAGCTGGAGGAAAGCCAAGGCAGGGCCATATAGGACTCAAGTTTCCGTAGAAGATTCCTCTTACCCAGGTCAAAGGCCAATATCAGCTCTCAGTGATTCCAACACATAGGGTTCAGGGTCACACTTTGAAAATCACTGTCAGTCATAATATTAAAACTATGTTTTTAAATTCTAAAGAAGCTGAGCATCTACATTCTAATGAATTTTGCCATCATTGAAATGGAGGGGTGACCAGCTCCCACTCAGCTGTCATTATTCAAAGCATTTCTAAAATTCATTTTCAGAATCTACAAAACATTATTTCGAATATCCTCATGGGTCACACACTTCCCTCTTTTTAGGAATGGTCCCACAGTGGGAAGAGCTTGGACTGTTGCAGTCACATCTATCAGAATTCAAGGCACGTGTTTCTCATGTCATTATTGGGCTGATGGGTTTTCACAGCTACAGAGGGCATCTCATGATACCTGCACTGATTTGCCACATGGGAATGCTCCCCGCAACCAATAGGAACTCACCTGCTTTTAGGGGAGCTCTGATTGGTTCAGAAATAGCTACATGGCATTTAGTGCCAACGATGTGGAGTAAAACAGGCAAATACCAGTAAAGATCGGCAAAGGAATTGTTTGTGGTTTTTTTTGAAGCCAAGGTTATAAAATAAAGAGACTGGTTTTCTCACGCCACTCAAAGTATCTCTGAAGACAATTCCAACAGCATTTTTTTTAAAAAGCAAAACTATACAGTCAAATATATTGATTTCTAAAGTTCAAAGGGTAATCCTTATTTGACTGTAAAAATCTCTATTCCATTAACTTTAAAATATACCACATGGCCAGCTCCAGGGCTGGGCAGTTGATGTCTTGAATTTTCTATGAATCCCCATTGTACTTTGAGTTTCTACGTGCTATGGAAACCTAACCAACATCTGCTGTTTCTGCAGGGGTTTCCTACTCAGTGTGCACAATGAAAGGACAAGCCAGAGGGACTCCCGGGTAGAGAAGTGTGAGGCTGTGACCGCGTTGAAACATCTGGCCACACAACACACGTGCCATCCAACCTTCTCAATCAGAATCACATCTCTTTTCCACAGCATGGTCTCTTCTCTTTCCATCTCACCGGGGTTTGTTTGTTTGTTTGAGTTTTAATTAAAAAGCCTTTCCCTTCTCCTGAGAGTGACACTAGGAAGATAAAAACCATCAAATTATTTACACATGCTCAACTCACGTTCGAAAATGATTCTGGCGTAATTGCAAGTCAAATTGATCAAAACTATACAGCAGGCAAACTTAGGTGGATAACAAGGGAAGAAAGGCAGAAGCAGGTATGTTTATAAAGTATTTTGACTGAGAACAATTTTTTTTCCCTTAATGAGAATGGGTAAGTTATCCAAAATCCATCATCCCCTTATGCATATGGTTTTTATGGTGATTTTAGTCAACTGCACTTAACGCATTTATGAGTCACATCTTTGGGGCCTTAAATTAAATAAAATTTAACAGCGAACTGCTCCCGAATACATGGAACAGCTATTAATTTGGAGACAGGGATTGTTCTGCTCACTGATCTTTGAGCTTGCCCTACTTTTCTGCATCAGGATTTCACAAACAGATGGTGGTGTTGACTACAATGGGAATTAATCTTCCATAATATATCCATTTTTTTTCTGAGTTCCCAGGAAAACATTCTGCGCTTTGTCGTTTTCTTTCTCAATGACTCAGTCACCCAAATTCCTGGTGCCAAGACCTCCCATCGCTTCGTTCCTGCGACAGCAATTAAAGGGGTTGCACAAGCTGTACAGAAACATCACCCTCCTTTCTGAAGTTACCCTTGGGGGAGCTTGGGGGGTGATGAGAGGGTTAATGTCTTAGGCATATTGAGGAATATCGTCAGATGCCTGGTTCACTATGGACAAAACAGCTGGTCCTGGTAAAATGAGGCTTAAAATAAATCATCACTCCTGTGAGACTGTGACTCAATTCCACCATATTTCTAGGTTACGCCTCTTTCATTTGAGTCAGACCATGCAAGAAGCTTATATCTTTTAAATGGAATGTAAACGTCACAGATTTCATATAGGCAGACCCAAAAAAAAAAAAAAAAAAAATCTTGTCTAGTTGGGGTGAAGTATTAGGCTGGTGCAAAAGTAATTGCGGTTTAAAAGGTTAAAAATAACTACAAAACCACAAGTACTTCTGCACCAACCTAATATTTAACCACAAGCCCTGCTATCATCCAGCAGTGGTCAGCCAGCAGCCGTGCAGCCCCTCTGCCACGGGATCCCATTCCATTTTGGACAATGTGCGTCCAACATGCATGATTTTGTTGCTTTCTTAGAAACCAGGTACCCAGACATTGGTGTGTGTTTGTGTGTGAAGTGAAGTGAAAAAACAATGCAGTTTGTAGTGACTATGGTGGGTTACTCCCTTCACAACATCCGTCCGTCCTTCCTTCTCTATTGTGTTGCACACATGTGGTTTGGGTGGGACTGACCCCACCCCCGGTGCCAGGAACGAGGAAGGAAGTATATGGAACCCATTCAGGACCTGGCATCCTCTGTGGTGTGTTGATTGGCTGAGGTGGGTACATGACCTAAGCTGACCCAATCAGAGGGAAGCCAAAGACCTCTGCTCATTGGTCGAGTGTGAGGGCCTGCTTTCCTTGTGGAGCAAACAGTCTGCAAATAGGAGGCCGAAAACTGCTAATACTGTCTAGTAGGGAGCTAGCCCCACACTCCCCTTTCCATTCCATGAACTGCTGAACGTTAGGGCTGGCAGGGGCTCTCTCCATTCAGTTCTCTTTGCTTCCTCCCCCTCCAATTTTTGGGTGAAAGAACCAAGGCTGGCCGTGATGGAGTAACTTGTTCCAAATCACACAGCACCATTACTTCGACTCAGCTTTTATCCAGATTTTATTTGTTCCCCTTCCCCAAAAAGGTTTTTTTACTCAATTTAAGTGTGGAAATATGAATACATTTCCTTAGTGTTCATACATTTTGATTGGCTAACAAGATTTGGGGCCGGTGGGATGTAGCAGAGAGGATATGCCCCATCTCCTAGCCGGCCCTTCAAAACCACCCATGGACAACTGCCTGTGCTCTGTCCCCAAACCAGAGACCTTCAAGCTACATGTGGAAGCTGGTGGAAACACATGCTAGAAGGAGTCTGAATCCCCAAATTACTGATGAACAGAGCCACCTGCAGATCAGAGACAGCAGCCACACTTTACAGTAGGGGGACATGTCTACTGTGTTAAACCACTGACATTTCAGGGTTTATCAGGGTAATGACCCAGCTGTACCTTAACTGATAAAATAGGCATCGTTTGCACCAAAATACTTAAAAAGATACACATGGAACCTCCGTGAGCTCAGAACACACAGAGGAACAGATTTAAAACAAGGACACCAAGGAGGTAAATGGGCAGAGACAGGTTGGTTAGTTTCACAGGCAGTTCTCTGCCGCCCCCAATAAGTCAGCAGGATTTTAAATCAAAGCCTACGCCCATAATTGGCGGCGTACCAGAAATGATGCTGAAGGATGTTGATGGTTATTTGTTGTCGAGGATACTCAAAAGGCATCATCAAATGCTCCCTCCTTTACTCTTAACCAAACCAATAGTGAAAGTTAACATGGCCAGGGCTCTGTGTAGAGAATCCACTTTTTTGCAATTATCCAGGATAATAACATTGTCCTGGCTGAAGATGACCTGGTCTGTCAGGGCTGCTCCACTCTGCAGTCTATAGGAGACTGCATGGGGGCCTGGGGGGGAGGGGGTGACAGGAACATCAGGACCAAGGTCTCAAGGTCATACCAGGGATGTGACCTTGGCCAAATCGCCAACTTCTCTTGGCTTCTGTTACATCATCTATAAAACGGGGTTATCGAAACCTCACTTTTTCGGGGGAGGAGGGCTGGAGGAGACAATGGGTGAACTCCTTTCAAATAAAAGGAAGAAAAGAAGAAAGGGAAGGAGAGAAGAAGGGAAGGGGAGGGTGGAGGGAGTGAGGACAGACTGTATTTTTTCCAGAAAGACGTGTATTGAAATTAGCAATGTGTCCCCAGGATTGGACGTTCGTTAGAAAGACCAAGGTCATACAGAGGAACTGCGTGTGTGCATGGGGAATAAGGCTGAGCACGGCAAATGTCGTTTGGATGCAGGTGCCATAGGAACAAGGGCCCGTGGGCTCTATTTTTGAGCCACAGTGCTCACCATAATGTGGAATGATGGTCCAGGCCATGGCAGACGCATAAATGCCCCCCGTCATCCAGAAGATACCCAACCAACTGAGGTGCTCTCCTCGCTTCTCCCGAGATAAGAATTCAGAAAAATAGGCAAAAACGATGGGCAGAGCGCCCCCAATACTGCAGAGAGAAAAATGCCAGAAAGAAAAGAATCAAGTTACACAGTAAAAGTGGTCAGAGAAGAAACCAAGTTGCCTTATACCCCACCATCCTCAGACTCTGGTGAAAGAACCCAGAGAATTTGAAAGACTGCCCAAGGCAGCGCTGGGTTATTTTGACCGAATGCACTGACTTTACGACCTGACCCCTTTCTAAGGGTCAACTTCAATATAGTATCTTGGAAGTCAAACAAAAAAACGCAGCCCCAGGTTTTGCGCAAGTGCCACTCAGAGCTGGAGGACCAGGATAGAAGGACCATTGGTGGAGGACGTTTCCGCGGAAGCTCTGAGATTACATACCCGATGCCTGAGATGAGTCGGCAGAACAGGAAGCCTCCATAACCCTGCACGAAGGAGGAGAGGGAGGCAAAGGAGGCATTGAGCGCCAGAGACATGCTGAGGGCTCTCTTCCTCCCCAGCTTATCAGCCAGGCCCCCCAGGACGAAGGCCCCCGCCATCATTCCCAGGTAGACGATCATACCTGTGAGGGGCGAGATGGGAGAGAGAGAAAAGACAGGATATTAGAGACCATGTGATGTTTCAAAAAATCCGACGCCCATTTTTATGCATCCATAGAAACTCCACGTCACAGACAAAAGGTGGAATGCAACAGAAGTTCGTGTCAAATTAGAAGTTCGTGTCAAATTAGAAGTTCTGTACAAATTCAACTTCTTAGGAATGCTATTCAGAAAACTAAAATAGGCTCAGCAGGCTTACACATCTGTACACATACTAAATCAGATCAACCACAAGTGGGTTCAATGTACCCTCCCCTTACAGGCTACTCTTTTAGGGACATAATCTGCGCATGAAGAAAATGCTGTCATTTTATTTTTAAGCCAAAAACAAAATGTTTGTGTACAAAAGTCCTTACCTGCAGGGTAATGTTTAAAGAGAGGATTTCCAGGGGAAAGTGTGGCAAAGCGGGAATGGGGAACATCGGGAAGGAAGAAAATTGGTACAAGTGAAAAACAGCAATTGCCAATGAGACCAGCTATTTTGAAAACCCCCAGATTTTACTGAACACCCAAAAAGGACCTTTTCCAAGCTACAACCCATGTTCCCATTTCTTAGGGGAATGTGGACGAGAGTAGCAATGAGCTGTCCTTTCTGAAGTGCCTGTAATTACTGCTTGCCTTATAATAAAATCAGTTCATTTAAGCTATCACATGCATATATGGCTGTAGAGATGTTTGTGGTATTCCAGTGAAAGCCAGCATGCTCACAGAAATGGCAAATCTCCCCAAGCACACAGATGATTCTTTCCTATTAAATACTGAGTGCACATTCATTATCAACGACTGTGTTGGTACGGTCTTGACTAAACCCACGGAGGAAACTTTGCAGAAGGACTTGCATGCAAAGAAAATGTTGAATACAAATTCTGCAAGTATCCTTTTGCCCAGCCTTGGCGGTACATCAAATGATGAACACAAACTGTCTTTCACAGCCAGGAAAATTCTCCTGGACCTCTGGATACTTTCTTTATGCAGATGTGCGCCAGGAAGGACCCACGTAAAGCAAAGAGCTACAATTAGCTGGTTCAACAGCTTGAAGGTACATCCCCAAAAGCAAAAAGCTAACTACACTCTGCTTTATCTCCCCAGTGGTAGAGTTCCTTCTTTTTATATTTTATTTATTGCATTGAGGGTTAATTGACATGCGACATTGTATTCGTTTCCGGTATACAACTTCATGACTCAATATTTGTATATATTGTGAAACGGTCACCACAATAAGTCTACTTAACATCCGTCACCATACAGAGTTACAGAATTTTTTTCTTGTGATGAGAACTTCTAAGATTTATTCTCTTAGCAACTTTCAAATATGCAACATAGTATTATTAAGTACAGTCGCCATGTTGTACATTACTGCCCTATGACTTATTTATTTTAAAACTGGAAATGTGTACCTTTTGACTCTCTTCTCCCACCCACCCACCCCCACCTCTGGCCACCACCAATCTGTTCTGTGGTGTTTTGTTTTGTTTTAAAATTCCACATATAAGTGAGATCATACCGTATTTGTCTTTCTTTGTCTGGCTTATTTTACTTAGCATAATGCTCTCAGGGTCTATCCATGTTGTTGCAAATGGCAATATTTTATTCTTTTTTATGGCTGAATAATATTCCTCTGTGTGTGTGTGTGTGTGTGTGTGCATATGGCACATTTTTTAACCCATTTATTTGTCTATGGACACTTAGGTTGTTTCTTTATCTTGGCTATTGTAAATAATGCTGCAATTAACATGGGGGTGCCAGATTTCCTTCTTTTATTATTTTCAAAGTCACGAAATACATTATTTCCTTTTTCTTTTCAGTATATGATGTCACTTCATGAAACATGCCTATGAGCCTTCAAGTATGTATTAAATGCCAGTTATTAGGTAAGGAAAACACAATACAAACACATAAAAATCCCTGCCTTCATGGAGCTTACATTCTAGTTGGGGAAAAGAGATAGTAAATAAATGAGTAAAATATATAGTAAGTGGACTACTGATCAGAGAAAAATAATGTGTGTGTGTGTGGCACGGGGAGAGCCAGGGTGGGAGGTGGCAATTTTAAATAAGGCAGTTTGGGAAGTTTTCACGGAGGTGGGACATTGGGGGAAAGACCTGAATGGAGCCACACATGGGAATATCTCAGGGAAACTGCTGAACCTTGTGTTCCTGGGTTCTTTCCGGGGGCGGTTTTTCTGCACACTTGGAAGATTCCCAGAGAAGTGACACAGTGAGGATTTCCCATTCTCCCTATTTCCCAGCCCTCAGCTCAGGAAATGTACTGAACCATTTCGCACTAGATCGGGCCACTGACATTTGTGAGAAAATGAGTCACGATTTGCAAATCCAACTCACAGCATGTGTCACGTTGTATTGTAACAATGTGTGGGTCCGTGTTCCCTGCTC
Source organism: Rhinolophus sinicus (assembly GCF_036562045.2). Classification (NCBI taxonomy): domain Eukaryota; kingdom Metazoa; phylum Chordata; class Mammalia; order Chiroptera; family Rhinolophidae; genus Rhinolophus; species Rhinolophus sinicus. The sequence continues at coordinate 9,576,915 of NC_133762.1, forward strand.
GATTGGAAGTTGATCTGCCTGATCCAGCTCTGACTCGCCAAAAGTTTTCAACATCTGGTTCCCTGCAGAATTAATCTTGCTCAGATGTGAGCCATTGCAGAACTGCCCTACTCACTGATCAGGGCATTTTAAAACCATCTTCTGCTGCCAGGACCCATCCCCACCAAGCAAGCACGAGTGATGCTCCCAGGCCACCAGTTTGGAATTTCAACAATGAACATCGTGTCAGTTATTAAGCTATTGCCTCTCAGCTCTGCAGCCACCCTTTTTGCCCCTCTCTGTCCACAAACCCCACATGTGCTTCGCCAGCCCCTCCCTGCTGGGCCTTGCCAGTAGGGGGCACTAGAGAGAGGCTTAAAGGTTACAGAAGGAAGGAAGAGCGGTGCTTTCTGTTCTTGTGCATTGCACGGTGCAGTCCTTTTTTCACTCTGCAGCAGCAATGCCCCTCCACGGTAGCAGCTGAATCCAGTTCACAGAACCAGCCACACCCTGCCCTCCTTTCCAGGTCCACACCAGCACCAGGCAGCCAAGGTCCCCTTGCCAGAGATTTGAGCTGCAGCCCCATGAGGCCCCTTCTCTGAGCTTCTAAGTTATAACCATTCCAATCTGTTCCCTTTCTCCCCCCATTCCTCAGGGGCAGCAACTGCCCCCTGCGTTCTTCGCCTCAGCTTACTTTTTTTAGAACATTCCACTTGTCCGCTTAATAATGTTTATATTCAGTCTCTCTGTGCGAATGTGGTACGATTTCTGTCTCCTGAGTATACACTCACGCATCCAGACACACAGGGAAATTGATGCATCTTAGAGGTTAGCTATCGATTCCAAGAGGAGGCTGCGCCCCAGAGAAAGTCAGTGACTTTCCGGAACCTTGCGGTTGGCCCAGGATCAGCACACACTGTCCTGCTTGTCTCCTGGCCCCACGCCTGGTGTTTTTGTGCTACCAAAAGACTGCCCAAGGCAAAGGAGGAACGAGAGAGAACACGGAATGCTTCTCAGAATGCTGTTGCAGAGGACGAGATGACGCCAGCCCAAAATACACCACTTTGGCAGAAGGATTACTGTGAGCTCAAGACAGTTGAGAAACAGCAGACACCAAAACAAACAAACAAACAAAAAACAAAAACAAAAATCCCCCTCTCTGCCCTGCCCCCCATTTGCCTAACAGCACGTGCTGCTTAAAGTCAAACACCAGAGACTCTTATCAGCCCAGACACAGCACCAAGAGCAATCTACGTACGGAACCTTACTGATTTTGATGTATCACTTGCTTTACAAACATAGCCATGGATTTAGGGTGGTCCTTGGAGAGACACTGAACTTCTGAATTGGTACGACTTCCTTCAGAAATGACAGTGCATCTAAACGCAGGGATGTGGGAAAGAGGCGGCCTGGCCTGGGGCAAAGAGTGCGCCTGGGGTTGTGTTGGAGCCTGGTGCGTTCTGGGAACTTCGCTGAGCCTCATTTTCCTCATGTGCAAAATCAGAAAACTGATGACCTATCACTGGAGATCGCTGGGGAAGTTAAATGACTTTGTGTATCAAACGTGCCCGGCCCATAATAAACACCAAGTACCATTCGTTTATATTCCTATTGCACCTTTGAATATCATTGTATCAGTCTCAAAAGATGTGATTACCTACCTTGCCATTGAAAGTGGAGAAAGATTCAGGAGAACACTTTGCTAACAATACAAACTGTTCTTTTTTTTTTTTTTTTTTGTCAAAATAGTCCACATCTACTGACAGAAATACATTTTGTGGTAAATACAACTAAGAAAGCACACACACACACACACACACAAACTTACTAAAGCACTCTTAACTTCCATTAGTTTGCCCCATATATTTACCTTCTCACACTCTGCCACTCAGGAAAGCCTAAAACCTTTTTCGTTTTTCTTGTCACTGCTCTACAAATTCATTTTTCTTTGTGACGACGCTATCCTAGCCCAAGTTCTAACCACCCCTCTGAGTTGCTCGTGTGTATGCACACGGTGTTAATAAGCTGTTTGTTTTTCTCTTGTTAATCCGTTTTTTCTCAGTTCAGTTCCCAGGACCCCCAACCATAGAAACAAGGACTGAGGGAAGACGTTTTCCCTCCCCTGACTGTCTTTGGAGGCTATGAAAATAAACAATGGAGGGAAAATGGGCCTATCCACAGAGAAGAAAAATATGAAATTAACGACAACTCCAGAATGGCTATGCTATTAAACTCATTTAAAATCTGTCTTTAGCAGAAGAAATTAAGACGATAAATTTGGAAAATTAGAGTGCAATGAAGTTATCAAAAATTACTTCAGCAGGGAGCAGATAAGGAACTAGTTAGAAAGCTAGAGAGTCTATCACCCTTCACTTCCACCCAATAAGCTCAGGGGCATATTAGGGCGATATCCCCCTAATACACTGAGCTTTTTAAGGCAATTAAGAACCTTGGTTGCTACTTGCAGAGTAGGGAGGATGGAGGTGAAGGCGGGAGGCACGGTGGGGAGGGAAGGGATTTGAATCCAGAACAGGCATCCTAGGAAGGGGGAGGAGCTTGCACTGATAGGTGTCAAGAAAGAAGATGCCCAGTCTGGAGAGTGAGATGGCCTGGGCCACAGTCCTGGTTCCACTGATTCCTGGCATTGGACCACAGCCATCCATGCGGCTCTTTCTGATCACGGCTCCTTCTCTGTAAACCTCAGATAATAGGGCCCATCTTGCAGAGTTGTTAGGATTATATAGGACAGTGGACTGAAAGTCTCAAGCAGGATGCCTGGCACAAAAGGAAATGCACAATTAAGAAAAGCTGCTACTGTTGTTATGAGCGGTGCAGTAGAGAATTGGCTGTGACCTGAGAAAGATACAGAATTAGAAAACTGAAAAATCGTGTGGTGGTATTTTAAAATCAAACCAACCATATATTAAAGGATTTTGTGGAAAAAGGACAGAGACTAGTAGAAGAAACTTATTTATAGCAGCCTGCCCTTTAAATATATCTCTCTCTCGCCTTACCTGAAGACGTCAGATGCCTGTAAAAAGCTCTTTTTGACCAAAATATTTTTCAAGTTTTCTCTAACAAGATATTTTTGCAGGGGGGAGGGGGGATTTTTTATTTTTTTTATTTTTTTTTGCTAACTCTTACTTAGATTTCTTAAATTCCCAGATTAAATGTCATCCCCTTAGACAGGCATCTGTAATGTTGCAAGCTAGGACTCAACTAAGTTTTTTGGTAAAGCACCAGAGAATAAAAATTTCACTTGTAAATAATTTACTTTGCAAATGTTCTATGGCTTCTGTGACACCTTCTCCTTCTTCCTTCATTTTTTTTTTTTTTTAACAATCCTTTAAAAAATAAAAACAAGCCACAGACCTGTGGGCCATTGTTGGCTGACCCGTTTTGTCATCCCTGCTTCTCTTTCTACAACATGCTATTCCTTCCTTCATGTTACATGTGTCTATTTGCCATTATATAGCTATTTATTCAACATCTGATAAGGCCTTTGACTGTAAACTCCTGGAAAGACAGACTGTCGATTCTACTCCCATTGTGGCTCTGGCACGTAATACAGACACTGGTACATAGTAAGCTCTTCATTAATCTCTGTCCAAGAAACACACAGCTGCTGTTAGAGTGTCTCATTCTCTGTCCTCAGACACATACAACCACATACTGTATGGACATGGTTGAGACCAGTCTGTATTCGGAAGTTTCACAACTTATCTTTTTCCACCTGATAAACAACTCCGCAAAGAACACCTTTATGTGTCTTTGTCTGCATGGCTGGGTGTTTGCTCAGAATGAATTCTAAGACATGGAACTGCGAGGTCAAAGGGACTTGATGAGCTTGTGGGTCTTGAGACACAATGCCAGATTTTCTTCTAGAGCTAGTAGGTGTCACCAACCTCTCACCAACTCTCGAGAGGATTTTCACACAGAATATATCCTCTCAACACCACAGGCAGCAGGGTGAGGAAATATATAATCAGACCTGCGCTGACTTATAGGATGATGGGAAATAGAAAACACTCACGCTGCACATTTGAGCAGCCCTGGCCAGCTCCCATGGGCAGGCAGGGGTTCACATTCAGCCTGTTCAGGGGACCCTATGGGGCATTTCAAAGCCGGTTACAGTCCCAGGACCATGTATCTATCTCCCCCTTCCCACAACCAAGCCCTGTTCACATCTGAGATTTGGAAGCTTCCTTCTCTGGAAATGATATCAATCCTTTGCAAAGGGAAAAGCAGCTCATCGGGGCTTGTGCTGCATGAGACTTATAAATAAAGAGGGGTGTTTTACATCCACTGGCCTACAAAGGGCCCTCTTAGCGGTGCACTCATGAGTTCTACGTTGTACCTGAGTGCTCTCTGATGTGCTTCCTGGCAGAGGGGGTGTGGGGACTCATTTTGTGCCACTGCTGCTCTGGTCTGTACAGGGGGATGGATTATTCCTTGGGACCCTTTTCCTGGCCTGACACAGGAGGGTGGCAGCGTGGCTCCTCAGCTCTCTGGACAGCCTCTCCTGGGCTGACAGTCTAGGCCGCAGGTACACTCAGAGCTCTCGTGACATTGGGGCTGGCTGATGGGAGATGGACTGTGTTACCCTCTCATCTACAAAGATGGCTGTAACCGCCACCAGCAGGCTGATGGAGGCCCAGCATCCACTTTACAACTGCATCTGATTCGAGCGATGCATTTTGCATAAAAGGTTGTCCAAAGGTTATACATGTAATGGGTACCTGGAAATGTCTTTCACGGACAGGACAGCGAGGCAAAGGAGAAGCAATAGACTTTGAAGTCAGACCTAACTGGTTTCAAATCCTAGATCTGTCACTAACTACTTTTTGATAAGTTACTTGAACCTCTTCGAGTTTAAGTTTTCTCCTCTGTAAGATGGTGAAAATAATGCTTCCCTTACAGGTTGTTACAAAGATAAGAAATGTCATGTAAAAAAAATAAATAAATAAAAATAAAAAAACAAAAAATAAATTTAAAAAAAGAAATGTCATGTAAAATACCTGCTATGAAATGGAAGCAAGGGAAGAGCTTATTAAATTTATAACTCTTGGTGGTGGTAGTATAATTATTGTAATGTGTTTTGAAAGTAGAAGAAAGGTAACAGAGGTTGCACCCAGTAAATACCTGACTCTTTGGCGTCAGTTCCTTTTGCTTCTATGTAAGAATCTACACATGAGAAAACAAACCTTCCAATGTCATTACTATAAAATAGCCCACAGTGAACATGAGTGGCAATAGAAGACAAGAAAACTGTGATACATTACGGACTGCAATCCCACATGCATTACTTAAGGTCTCTGAGCAACACTCCCAGTCATGGAAACTGGGGGTTATAACTCTGACCATCTCACAGGATCATTTAAAGGTCCAAATAAGAGGATCTATGAAGACCACTGAAAATCTGTAATGCACCGTGAAGATGTCAACAGGATTTTGGGGGAGGGTCCCATTTTTTTCAATGCTCGTCAAAGTGTGTGCAAATATCCCAACCACCACCATGAGCACAAGAAAGAAACCGTCTGGGGCACAAAGCACAAGAGCAAATCCCCTGACATCTCAGCAGTTCTGATTGACCCTGAGTCTCTGTGTTAACTTCCTAGACCAGGGAGCTGTTAAAAAAATGCCTCCGCCCATAGCTCACCCTAGGGATGCTTACTTAATCATTCTAGAACAGAGCCTGTTTTTTTTGTTTGTTTCTTTGTTTGTCTTAAACAGCTCCCCATGTGCTCTAATGGGCAGACAGGGTTGAAATCACTCATCTAGAGGAATGGTTCTCAACTGGAAGTGATTTTTTTGTCTCCCAGAGGACATGTGCCAATATCTGGAAACATTTTTGTTTGTCATAACAGGAAACTGGGTGCCACAGACATCTGGTGGGCGGAGGCCTGTCGTGCACAGGACAGCACCCCGGGGCGAAGAAGTATCTCGTCTAAAATGTCAGTCATGCGTGTTGTTGACAGAGGCCACACAGAGGACTGGTTTAAAAGACAGAGTCGCTGGCTGATTCCTGTACAAAATGGTTCAGCAATGTTTCTGGTTCCACCTGCTCTCCAGAACCTTGTCACTCCCCCATTCAAGACATGGAGTCTATTTTATTCCTCTGTCCATGAAATTTAAAAGGCCTTTATTATTTCAACAAATAGAATGTAAAGGAAATAGCAGGGCTTGACGTGTTGACTGAGCACATATTTGGTGCCAGGCCCTGGGGCACAGAGTGGCCCCTCCTCTCAGGACCGACACTCTGAATTCAGGGCTAAAGAAAAAGTGGCTTATAAATCACATGTTCTGCCTGGATGCTCACCTCGAATTTGCATATAAAGCAATTAAAGGATAATCTTTTGTTGACAGCAGAGTAATACATCCATCTCTGAGTGCTATGGAAACGCAACTCACAAATGTACTCTAATGAATCCACCCACCTGACACTGCCCCCTTCCTCCCTAGAGCTCAGGCAGACACCAGGCCCCAGGGATCCCCTGTTAGGTTCTAAATCATCTGAAGCATCGGACTCCCTCAGCCTTCCCACTGCAGATGGCAAGAAAAACTAACAGCCAATAAAATATACCCCAAGCAGCTAGCCCCTTCCAGGAAATAAAAATTCTCAAGGCAAAAATGGAACTCTTACCTAAATGTGGGTTCTGTTTCGTTTGGTCAACATGAACGTAAGACTAGCACCCAGTTCCGGCTTAAGAAATCTTTTTATGATTATGGGAAAACTTTGGTGTTAATTTACTAAATACAGCAGGGGATAAAAAAGTTCTGTAACTACCATGGTGACTAAGAAAGTCACATGGGACAGCATATGAAAATGCTGGCCTCACGAGACCCTTCAACTATCCACTTCCCCAGATGCATTTAAACACCCATTTCCTTGACTACAAAGGGGACCCCACAAATGCCTGGAAGTCCAGCCCTGTTCAGGTGGCCGGGCTGCCACTCTTGGGCTGAGCCTAGCATCTTCTTTGCAAAGGCTGAAAGCAAAATTTTGCACAGATGTGGGCTCTCCAGACCCAGTCCCTGTTCCCCTGACTCCCAGCATTTGTCTGGGAAGCCAGCGGGAGCGGCAACGGCTGCAGCTCTGTTAATGAGGCTGCCACAGGCTCCGGGGTGGCGGACAGACCAAGAAGGCGTGAAATCGTTACTGACAGGGCCAGTTGGGATGAACAGGGACGTGGGGTTTCAGCTGAGAATACCACAAAACCAATTACCGTCTTGGAAATGTTTAGATCAATTGGGGACGGTCTGGTTGGATTTTAGTCTGGGGTTTGTCTTGTTTTGTTTTGTTTTCGCCCTTTTAAAAATATCTATTCAAACTTGAAGGCACCTAGCAGAATTTTTTAAATAATGATGATAATCACTGTACTAAAATTCTGTTGGTGTATAAAAACTCCGAGTGACAGCCCTGCTTCTCAAGCCATTTCTTTTGTTTGTATATACTCGGTCTCTTTTGGTTTCCTAATGGTCATATCGGGCACAGTTCTACTCATTGTAAATTGTCCTTATAGTTTAGCAGGGATGGATAAAACAATTCTCAAAAGCCCCCAGGGACAATCCATTATGCAGATGTTTTATAGCCCAATCTTATTTACAGTGGCTCTAATCAGGGGTCGGCAAACTACAGCCCCTAGGCTAAATCCGGCCCACTGCCTTTCCCTGTAAATAAAGTTTTATTAGAACACAGTCCTGTACACTTGTTTACGTTTTGTCTATGGTTGCCTTTGTGCTACCGAGGCAGACTCGATTAGTGGTGACAGAGACCATCTGGGCCTGCAAAGCCTAAAATATTTACTATCTGGGTTTTTACAAAAACTGTTTGCCAACCCATGCTGTAAAACCAGTGCTGGGGACCAGAGTCTCACAAGGTATTTCATAGCACGTATCTCCACAGTAATTAAAGAAGTTTCTGTGTGTGTTAATGCCTGTTTATCCTGCTATAGGTAAATTCTTTCAGGGGCAAGGAATCTGTGTATCTAGTTCAGTATTCTCTCCCCAGAGGCTCGGCAGAAGACAACTACACAGTACACAAGACATAAATATTTGTTGGAGGCATAAGCTAAGTTGCTAAGTAGATTCTGAGTTTTGGAGAGCCACGAGCATGTTTCAGTCTTAAGTCAGAACCTGACTCAACACAAGCCCTCACTAACTGCGTGTCTGCTAAATGATCAATTGCAGGGACTCGAAATGTAGAGAACGGGTATGTTTTGCGGGACATTTAATGACCCAACACAGCCTTGTCTATATACGATGAGTGCCTTCCATGCCACCCCACTGGTGCCCATCCTTTCTCTAACTCCGCCCTCCTCTGTTTCAAGCCCTGATATCTGTTGCTTGGCACTAGCCTCATCACTGATTTGTAACGCTGGTCTTCCATCCTGCAGAATCCATCTGTGCTTCACACTGTGGTTCCCCAGAGCCTGCAGGGGCTCTGTGCTCAGCCCAGCAATCATTTCCCAGCATTCAGCTACAAATACTTAGAGATAGAAGAGAAGCCAGGAGCAGATGGGATTCTGGAAGGACGCAGAGCAAAGCACTGGAGTGGTAGAGCCCTCGGCCTGCCACTCACAAAACATATCTGTCATTTGGGTAGGAAGAGGATGGGTTCATACGAAGAAGAGAGAAATCAGACTCTCAAGCAGGCAACAAGATTTGGAAAAAAAATAAGAGCTTGAGAGTCAGACAGACCTGAGGAGGAATCTAAGCGCTAATACTTACTGGCTGTGTAAACTTGAGCCAATCAATTAATTTATCTGAGGTTAAAAACAATACCTGAATGAAGGCAGTGTGGAGGTTCCTCAAAAAATTACGAATAGAATTGCCATATGACCCAGCAATCCCTCTCCTGGGGATCTACCCAAAAAATCTGAAAACATTTATAGATAAAAACACGTGTGCTCCAATGTTCATTGCGGCTTTGTTTACGGTGGCCAAGACATGGAAACAACCAAAATGTCCTTCGATAGATGAATGGATAAAGAAGTTGTGGTATATACACAATGGAATACTATTCGGTGGTAAGAAAAGATGATATAGGAACATTTGTGACAACATGGATGGATCTTGAGGGAGTAATGCTGAGCGAAATAAGTCAGACAGAAAAAGCAGAGAACCATGTGATTTCACTGATATGTGGTATATAAACCAAAAACAACAAAAGAACAAGACAAACAAATGAGAAACAGAAACTCATAGACACAGACAATAGTTTAGTGGTTACCAGAGGGTAAGGGGGGTGGGGGGTGGGAGATGAGGGGGATCAAATATATGGTGATGGAAGGAGAACTGACTCTGGGTGATGAACACACAATGGGATTTATAGATGATGTAATACAGCATCGTACACCTGAAATCTATGTAACTTTACTAACAATTGTGACCCCAATAAATTTTAAAAAAGAAAGAAATATAAAAACAACACCTGAACGGCAAAATGCGTGTAAAATGATGACATGGCAAGGACATTGGGATAGATGTAAGGTGCCAAACAGTGACAGGTGCTATACACACTTTGCTGCTCTTTCCTCTTCATACTTGAATGCCAAGAAAAGAACCATCTTTGAACACGTGCACTTACCAAGCATTCCTTTCTTAGAACTGGACAGACACATGTCCTTCTCTGCGCTGGGCAGGACGAAACTCACCACGAACACCTCCACCCCATCGGCCATCAGGGCCAAACCCAAGACGAAAAAGAGGGTCCACTGGAAGCGCCCATGGCCACACTCGTCAATGATGGTCTCATATTGGTGGGCCAGCTGCTCCTCATCTTCCATCCTCTCGGCCAGCAGGTCGGCCCGGCCCCGAAGGCCGTCCGCCCTGGAGGGCGCCATCTTGGTCTGCCTGGCCTTGACGTCATCTGGGTGAGGGATGCCTTGGTACTCGCCCTCGTAGATCTCATCCTCCTCGTCGTGGCCTTCTGTGACATCGCTCTGCGCGTCCTCTTCTGGGTTGGACTCGTTGCCACGGTAATAGCCATCACTTGGGGCATAGCCCTCATAGCTGTCCTGGTATGTGTAGTCGTCCATTCCTTGATTGCGGGACTGCCGGGTCGCCTCTCGAGCTAGATCCCTCGCGCCGTGGTAGAGGTGTGGGCTGTTTCGATAACCATCCTCCATCCTATGTGTAAAGGTTTAAACGTAGAACGTGCTCATGTGACTACCTGGGTGAAAGGGGCACCGGTATTCTCCCCCCTCCTTTGTCTCGCAAATAGAGCAGATCTGTGCCAAGACACCCAAAGTCTCCTTTTGCGTTCGACGTCTTTGGAAAATTTCAAATTCTGGTCTGGTTTCCTTCGGTGACCCCGAGATGTTGTGTTGGGAGACGGTGATTAGAAATGGGTCCAGCTGGGTTGCGTGACAAGGCGCTGGCAGGACGTGGCAGCCTGCTGGCTGGCCTGATGTGTTCTGTTACTGAAGGTTATGGCCTGGAGTACAGAGAAGGGAAAGAGGAGAGTATTACAAACTGCCGAAATGCTAATAGGCACGCTCAGGATTAAACAAACATATTTACTAATGCCTGCGCTTTGTGTGTAAGGCGGAGGAAACCTTAACGAGACTTGCAGATTCCTACCAAATGAATGAAGACCGAATCAGTGAAACACAGGAGAAGGGGAGAAAGAACAGGGTCAGAGAGGCCCTTTGAAGTGTTGACTCGCCCGTGAACAGGGTCAAATCTTACACGAGAATGAAACAGAAGGCGGCAAAGGTTTTCAGTCCAAGACAATTTTGTGTTATAGATTTTCTGTTAGAATTTATCAAGCCTTTGGCAACAACACAGGTTTACTACATACAGCTCAGCTTCGGTTACGAAAACACCTTGCTAACTTTGTTATGAAGGGGCCGGACAATTTTATATCTAGAGACGTGTGACAAAGAAAATATCCAGGACCGTGTTTCCTAAGGCCCAGTTTACTTTTGAAACTCAGCATTGTGGTTCAAGGGTCACTCTGACCTTGGACTTGGCTAAAATAGGCAGGAACAGTCACTGAAGACCCAGAGCCAGAGAGCTTGGGTCTGAAACTTGATTCTGCCCCATAATGGCTGTGTGACCATGCACATGTCTTTCTGAGCCTCAATTTTTCTCATCTGGAAAGTGGGGATAACAATAGTTCTTAAGTCATAAGGTTATGCATACAGTGCTTAAAACAGCACCTGACCTGCATGGTAAATGCTATCGAAACCTTGACAGTATTGTTGCTCTTTATTTTTTTCTTTTTAGTTCCAGTTTGGGAAATCAGGACCCAGTGCTGTGAGAGCCAAGACTATACCCTCTGTCTCAATTCTAATCACTGGGTCCCTCGGTTGACTCCTGTGCCCAACGGACTAGCACCCTGCCCCAGCTACCCTCCTAGAAGCCCAGTTCTCACAAGCTTTGGAGGCACCATTTAGTAATGCCTAGTGTGCTGAGGGTGTCCCATCTCTTACCCCTAATTCTCACAACAATCAAAGGAGAAAGATAAAAAGTATTTGCATCGTCACACAGATAAAGGATGGGACATCAAGGTCTAGTGATCCCAAAGTCAGTTTTTGTTCCATGGCCCCTGTGTTTCCCAAACGCTGTCCTGAGGAACTGTCATTTTCAATCACCTGGGGAGCTTTGGAAATACAGATTCCCAGAGCATGTAGAAGGGCTGGCTCAAGCTCAGAAACCTAAGTTTTCGCACAGCTTCCCAAGTGGCTCTGCGGCCCAGCTCCGCACTGGGCAGTCCCTCAGGGGTGGTGGCCAGGCCCTCCTATACCTCTTACCCTCCTCCAATTCTGCCCTGCTGCCAGATGGATGTTCAGACCTCCTCACTGAGGCTGCCAGAAACCCACTCGCCAGCAAAATCCACCTGCCGACATGTATATACACCATCAACCTTTACAGGTCTTGCTGTCACACCCCAAATCCAAACTGTCCTTTCCCCAAACTCGGCATACGTCATGTCATAATGGACTGGACACGCCTGTCCTCAGGGTGGCAACTGGACCCTACCCTTCCCCCGCAGTGTATCCCTGGGCCCTCTGCCCCATACCTGCCTGCCGTCACTCCTGGAATGACTCCAGCTCTGGAACTCATGTGACTCAACGCAATGCATTTCTCTTGGGGAATGCCCAGGACCAATGCTTCTCCAATGCAGGGTGGGCCAGAACCACACAGGGCACGGGGGCGAGGGGGTCCTCATTAGAAACACACATCCCAGGACCTTGCCCCCAGAGACTCTGAACTTGCAGAGTGGGGGTGGGGCCTGGAAACCTGCATTTTCTGAAATCCATCGTGCGGAATCCAGTGGACCGTGCCTTGAGAAACAGTGCCGTAGAGCGAGCAAGACATATTTACTAAGAACTGGGTCTCACTTTTTATCCTTTTTGATTTTTCATCACCCCCAGTAAATAATTTGTATTCGACCATGCTGGCCTGCACCATGCCAGATTAATATTCTAAATCTGTTTTTATTACATCCATTGAGGGACCACAGGAGGAATATAAATCACATGTAAACAGCACAAGAGTTTTGCAGAGTGCTATAAAAAATGGAGACGGAATGCCAGCTGCCAGAGAACGGGTGTGTTATTTCCATCCTGGGGGCTCTGCGGAAATATCATGAACCTGAATTGAGAGACTTGCAAATCTGAAGGCACACGTGGGAAATACCACGGGGGCAAAGGTCCTGGGACTGGCTTTGTGGGAAGAAGTTCATCTTCGTCAAAACTACTTCACTTTAAGTGTTCCAGGTAATGGAACAGCTGTGCATGTCAAGGGCAATGGAAAAAGGGGAAATCACTGTCTAGAGTGACTGTTGTTTTTTTCTCTTTCATTGAGAAATGCCATGTTATGTTTTCAGCATTTTCAGGGAATATTCTTATTAATCCTTTTCAGTTACAAATTGGATTATGACCCCTCCCCCGGGGTATGTTGAAGCCCTAACTCCCAGGGCCCCAGAATGAGATCTTATTTAGAAATACGGTCTTTATAGAGGTAATCAAGTTAAGAGGAGGTCATCTGGGTGGGCTCTAACTCAATACGACTAGTGTCTTTAGAAAAAGGGGAAATTGGGAAGCAGAGAAAGACTAATATAAAGGGAAGGTGATGGGAAGACACAGAGAAAGTCCCACCTACAAGCCACAGAACACCTGAGGCTACCAGAAGCTACGAGACAGGCATGGAACAGATTCTCCCTCACAGACCTCAAAAGAAACTAACTTTGCTGACACCTTGATGATAGATTTCTAGCCTTCAGAACTGGGAGACAAATTTCTACTGTTCAACCCATGCAATTTGTAGTACTTTGTCAAGGAAGGAAACTAACACATTCAAAAACATTAACAAACCTAGAGTTTATCAACTAAACAACAATGAACCAGAAGAGCAGCTATTAACTGAATATTAAAGTGAGCATTTTACAAGGAATATCTTATTTATTCTCACAGCCGATAATGAAGCAAGGTTATTCTCTCTATTTCACAGATGAAGAAACTGAGGGCTGAGAAGATTAGAGAATGCCCAGATTAACACAGAGAATCAATCTCAGAGCTTGGATTTGAAGCCAAGTTCAAAAATAACATCAGGCAAGCTATACAGTGGAAGAGACTGGGATTGCCTCCCACTCTCTCCTGTCCTTGAGACAAGTTAAGGTCACAAGCTGAGTTTCTGAAGAGCTAAGATTGACATCGGGCTCCTGACTCCCAAGTTAGTTTCTTCATTCACCCTCAGCAAACATTTGCCAGGATGTCTGACGCGTAAGGCACTGCAGTACATATGACATGACTTGATGTCATTCTCAATACGACTATGTCTCATGAGAGAGTAAAACAACACAAGCATCATGCAGGAATAAAAATGACCATCTTAATTATTAATATCTCCTTTCATTCATTGGATACTTGCCTCGTGGCTTGGTGCCAGGTACTACACTAAGTATAGCACATGCTTTACATTTTTAACCTGAACAACCCTGTGAGGCAGGGACTATTATTACACCCATTTTACTGAAAACAAGACTGAGGCTGAAGAGGTCAGATGACCCAAGGTCACAGACAGTAGGTTCTCCCAGAGGTTTCAGAGGAGTGAGAGGTCGCTAAGGGCTGGAATCTGCTGCCATAGCTTCCTAGAGGTCGGGGGACTTCCAAGAACAGGGAAGGGCTCAGAGAATCACACAGTAGAAAGGAGGGCACTGCAGGCTGGAGAGCAAGGATAAGCAAAGGATGGACGCAGGAATGGCGATGCTGGTGTAGACAGCAATGAAGAGGCCAGTTGGCCAACAGCAGACGAGCCAAGAGAGTGAATTAGGGGAGATGCGATGGGGAGACAACAGCAGGCAATCTAAATGCCCTGCTCAGGAACTGGGCATTTTCCTTTGAGCAACGGCGGCCAGGAAGGTTGTTGCCAAACCAAGCAGAGCAGTGTGGCACGCAGGCCGAGGATCTGGAGAAATCTCCCTGGTGGGGATTGAGGCCTGGTTTCTAAGAGGAAACCTAGGGACCATAAAACCAGACAGAAGTTTCCTCGTGTGCGCGCGTGTGTGTGTTAATAGTCCAGAGATGAGGTCAGGACAAAGGTGGTGACGACGGGACTGGAAGGAAAGGTGGCCATGAGTGGACTCCCACAGGAGAACAAGTTGTGTTTTTCCTGCCAGGTGAGAGGGAGAGAGCCAGAGTGAGTGGACTAAGGCAACTCGAGGGAGGCCCATTCTGGACAGGAAATCCTTCCGGCACCCCACAACTGCTGTGTGATTAAGACAAAAATCTTTGTTCCCCCTGGTCTCCTTTTTGGTGGGGTGGCAGAGTGTGCAAAAGCACAGACCCTGCTGTCAGAACCCCCCCCCCCAGGGTCAAATGCGGACTCTGCCACTTCCTACTATGTGTGTACAAACTACTGACCACTCCAGGCCTCGGTTTCCTCATCTGCAAAATGGTTACAATAATAGTACCTACACTGCAGGGTCACTGGGAAGATTTAGTGAGATCATCCATCAACAGTGCTTACTTAGCACAGTGCCTGGCACAGATGCGACCAATATAAATTTGATTTTGTTTTCATTGTTGTTATAATCATGATTATTAGCTGAGTGTTGATCATTAAAACGTAGCCAGGATCTCAGCTTGAGCCCAATGTAGTTTTATTTGAGATCTGGGGCCCATCTGGGCTAGGCTGGGAAACCAAGTACAGAGAAAAACAAACTAACATTTAGTTCCTCATGAAAACCACCGCCCCCCAAAACTGTCCTAGCACCAATCTCTTCAGCAGCCGCCTTTAAGCCTTACATTCTATTAACCTCTGAGGCCACGCTATTCGATTCAAAAATCGCTGTGTGGTAAACACTCGTTCATAATCAAATATCACAGAGAACAAAGCTAAAAATAATATTATAATTAAATGATGTAATGCTTCCCAAAATGTGTGCTGCAGAACATTAGGCCTTTAATATGCCCATTTAAGGGGGGGGGAAGAATTCCAAGAGAAAATGAGTTTAGGAAACATGGCCTCCCCTCCCCACCATTCTCTTTCGGAGATGTATAACACACATTGCTATAATATATTCAATGCTGTGAGAGACCGGAATAAAAACCTATTCACACCACAATAAGCTACTAGTACACACCCATCAGAACAGCGGCAATCGATAGATTGTAGTAAGGGGTAGCTAGTATGTGACGGCCTAGAACATTCTGGTACATTGTGGGTAGGAATGAAAAAACAGTTCAGCCTCTTCGGAACACAGTTTGGCAGTTTCTTAAAATGTTAAACATATTTCGAGTTAAGAGCAACGTTTACACACTGATTAACCATTTTTTGGCAATTTGATGGCTCTTTATTTTTAAGCATTTAGAATTACTCCAAGGAGTCCCACGGTACTGTGTACACATCTCTATTGTCACATTATTTATTGTAAGTATTTATGTGTCTCTCTGCCAGGAGATAGATTGTGAGCAATTCCAGGATAGATAAAGCACTGGGTTTTACTTATTTTTTTAATCTTGAGCACCAGACACAGAGTCTTTAACCATAGTAGGTGCTTGAAAATGGTTGCTCAATAATGGAGGTCAACAGTTATTCAGGGCCTGGCTGAAAGTGAGTCAAAAATGGCCCAGGGACCAGAATGCCCCTGCCTTTGCTGGAAATAGATCAACTGGTTTACCTTGTTTAAGGAAAAAAAAAAAAAAAAAGTCAGATCAGCTGTCACCCTGAAGACACCACCCTTCAGAAAGACTCATTCACTCTCTTATGCTCCTACTGGTTTTCTATTAACACCAAGTTCCCAAATGAGATTGTTGGGGGTGAGGGGGGGGCCCTAATTTATCCATTGTCAACTTCCTAACTATAAAATACGTCTTGACCACCTGTGATGCTTCCTAAAATACACTGCTTGATGTTTCTGGGGTAGGTTACATCAACCCATGGGCTGAGAATATTGGGACTTATCTGGCTGGTATTGGGAGACTGTTCTCTGAGGCTTCCAATAACCAGGGGCCTGGTCCCACTCATGACAGTGTCTGTTTGTTAGTTTGGCATCAGAAATACTTCTCTCTTCTTAAGGCATACTGATGTCAAGTCACGGTGCGATACGCCTGACACTAATACAATGCGGTACGTCAAATTAATTTTTTTGAAAGGGGGAAAGGAAAAAAGAAGTACTTCTCCCTTAGATGAATCATCCAGCTATTTCTATTGTTGTTAAAACAGAAAGCTACTTTCCCAGGTATGGGAAACAATTGGTTTTTAAATGAGAACCAACCCACGTGATCTTTTTATTGGGGGACGGGAGAAATACTTTAAAGTCCTACCAAATCCTTGAAAGGAAGGCCAGCCATCATTTGAAAGTTCATTTTAAAATGCAAAAGCAAGATAAGAATTTATGGAGAAGTGTGTTAATCAAAGCATTATTCAGAACAGCAAACCTGGAAAACAACACTTATATGAAACAACGGGGACCAGGTAACTAAATGTTAGCATACTTACACAGTTACACATTATGGTGACATAGAAACTATGGCTTTTGAAGGACTTATTTAAAAAAGAAAAAGAAAATGATCACACAATTATATTAGGTGAAAATGCCAGATAAATCATATATTTGTATCAAAAATATACCAATAGTTTCCACAATATACATTATAAATATGTATTTATGTTGTGTGAATGTATCTGGCAGGATGGTAATATTTGCCCAGTTCCCCCTGAAATGCTCATTTTCTCCCTTTTGGCTCTTTGTTCTAAAGCAGGTCAATGACGTTCACAGTGGGGTCCTCAACCCCCAGCAGGACAAACACTTGGAGCCAGATGAATACAGATTCCTGGACCCCATTCCAAACCTTGTGCAACAGAAGGGGGACAGAAACCTGCCACATGTGCAAGCTCTCCAGGGAATTCCTGGGCTCACTCCAAGTCGAGAACTTCTGGCCAATGCGCTTCTTACTCAGTTAATTTGTTTGTGACTCGAGAGCAAGGGCATGGAAGCCCTGAACCCAGTCATCAGACAACGAGACCCTCCCAGGAGGGAGCTAAGCTCGAAAGTAAGGAGAAGAGAGGCTGGTGCTTTGACGTGCAGGGAGGTGCCCCAGCCCTGGGGGAGGGGGCCTCATAGAAGGATGTGTGTTCCCCGAAAGAAAGGAGATGGGACCCTGTACCTCTCACAGGCAGCACTCTGAATGACGGACAGCTGTGGAGCCCCTATGGAGGCTATTATCCTGCAGCCCTGGGATGGGCAACAGAAGGGCCCCCTCCCCCAGCACCATCTATAGAGAATCAAAAGCTTCCTCCTACAGGCAGCACTGAGTAACGCACAGATCAAGGGGAATCACTGTGGCTACAGCCACAGACTAAGCAGGCACCCCCACTGTTTGGGGGACCACTCACTTAAGTGGTCCAGTGCAGTGAGGGAGGGGGCCCTCAAAAAAAGACTGATAATGGCCACCTTACCAACCCCACTGCAATTTGATTAAGAAAAACGTGTTTAAGGACATTTCTTGCCTTAGCATGATGTTGTAACGCAAATTCTTGCCTACTGTATATACGCGGGTATACAGAGGCCAGCTCTGCCGCTGACAAGCTCTGACAATCCGAGCAAGTTGTTTGACCTTTAAGCTCCAGTTTCTTCATGTGTGAAATGAAAGGACTATGAGTTCCTATTCATGGGGTTGTGATAAGAATTAAATGAGTTAATATGTTCAAAAAGCTTGGTACCCAAAAAGAGCTCAATAAAAACAGCTGTTACAGAAATGCACAACAAACAGATAAGCATGTCCATGTATGCACTAACCTCTGTGGCAATGCATACCAGAGGCTTAATTCACCCCACAGGAAGCAAACCCACAACCTTCGTAGGTGAGACCCCCTGGATTTTTAGCACCTCACTCTGGTTAGTGCAGCTCTTATCTGAGTTATCCCAAAACAGTCAGCCAACTTCCACACGGCCTAACTCTCCTAGTGGCTTCTCAAAACCTTCAAACCACAGTCATAATTTGGTCTTGAAAGACCCTCATTAAACAACACCCACTGCACCTCCCCAGTTTCATTCTGTTCCTTTCTGGTGGCCCCTCCCGAGGGGACTAGTCTTACTAAATTGTCATCATTACAGTCACTCATCTATTCCATAAATACTGTGGAGCATCTACTACCTGGTAGGTCCTGTGCCAGGTGCTGGGAACACCGAGGAGAATGTAACAAGCTCCTGCTCTCATGTCCCTGACGGTCGAGTTAATAGAAATTTTACTAAATCTAAGAAGAACAGACTTTCTGTAAGGAGCGAGCCCTCTCTTCACACATAAGATATTCTACATCTTCCGGTTCATTAGAAACTTGGGAAGTATATCCCAGAAAATGAAACTACGGAACTGGCATTAAACTTAAAACGATTGATTGCTCCAACGGGGCACGCTGGCTGAAAATTTGGATCTCTCTCTAAAAGGCTCGAAAACCTTTGTGAACACAGATCTATGAGTTATTGAGGAAAATGAAGACGGGCAGATGAACAAACGAATATAGATGATGTCAATCCATTCAAACCAAGACCATTCTTTTCACCCCAAAGGCAAGTCTGAAAGCCATGGGCCGGCTGGAAGGAGCACTTCTGTCTTCATCTGCCTCTGTTCTCATCTTCACCTTCACGCACGAGCGGACATGCCCTAATAAACCTGCTCTTTGCGACAGTCCCCAGCCATGAAATGTCCTCTCCTCTAGGATTGCAGGCTGTTAGCATCCTCTGCAGCGAAAGCCTGTGGACTCAGCACACACTGCTTGGTTTGGGGCCCCTGGTCCCCACTGCCCAGTTCCAGCGCCACCCCAAACCCTCTCATCTGGCTGTTCTCCTGGCCCCTGGAAACCTCGCCCACATACCTCACTTTGGGGAAATTGTAATAGAGGTCTTATGATGAGAAAAACTTCTGTTTTTCTCTGTTTTTGAAGCTTTTGAAAAACAGCATTTGTTTTCCTCAGCTACTGCACAGGCATGTAACAACCTGATATCCCTGCTCACATCTAGCGTCTGGACTGCAGAGAAGGACTTGGGCTTAGAATTCTCATCACAAGTTCCCGCTTGGCTGTTCTGGGAGAACCTTCTAAAATAACCACCTAACTGAAGCCCACAAAAAGGTAGTGACCTCTGCCGCAAGCACCTTATAGGTGCTATCTCCTGCTCCTGCTCACTCGTCACCTGGGACAGAGGGCTGCCCTTTCCCCCAGCCCATTGTGGGGACCTCCGTCCCCACCTTGCTTCTGGGAGCTGTAAGTATTAGGTTGGTGCAAAAGTAATTGCGGTTTTTGCAATTCTGTTTAACCTTTTAAACCGCAATTACTTTTGCACCCACCTAATAATAAATCTTGTGACTCGATTTCCTTTGTGTGGGTGTATTGAAACTGCTCCTTCAATTTAAAAGGACCTGTCGGTTTCGGGTCCTCAGAGCGAGCGGGGGCTTGGATGCTGAGGGTGTTACCTGTCAACCTCATGTGTTTGGCTTGTGTGCCTACCTTCAGTAGGTCATCGTCTGCATATTCTTAAATCAATACACCAGCTCCAGCTTCTCAACACCGGCGTCACAGCTTACCTTGCTCTTATCAGTCCTGCGGATGTCCCTGAAATAATTTTTTTTCAACTCACCCTGGTGCATTTCAATTCCTGTCTCCATCTCCTAATTATCCCGGAATTACTCAGCCTCTGGGTGTGACTGGCCCTGTCGTCCTGCGCTGCCCCGGACTCCAGTCTATTACGTCTCTATAACGAGTCCCTTCCTTCTCTCCATCCTTTCCCCTAATTCAGCTTCGGCCAAGTATAAACACTGCAATTAAAAAGGGCTAAAATGTTGCCAGGAAGGCAAACTTATTTAGAGCGAGAGCCTGGAATTTTGAACATTTCTAGGCTCCAGTCCAAATCCTACAGTAACTGCAAAAAGGAAAATAGGGAAAGGAAGAAACCTTTAATGAGCTTGACTATGTATGGAGTTTTCTCATGCACAATCGCATTCAATCTTCCGAAAGACTGGAGAAGTGGGCTTCGGTGACAGAGCCCAGAGAGGCCAAGAGAAACCACCTAAGCTCACAAACCTGGGAAGAGGCAGTCGGATTCAACCCCCCAGGTCTATATTCTGCAGTGATCTTTGGGCTTCCCCATAAAACCACCGAGAATCCCCCGTTCTCAGTCTGGCACCTGACGGCCTCGGCTAACGGGGTGATGGAATTGCTCGACAGGCCCCTGGCCGCGGTTTGGCTTTCCTGTTGAAATGACTCCTACATATTTCGGCAAGGAAAGATTTCAAACGATGGCAACATTTTAAAGAACTCTAATTCCGCCACCAAAAGCAGTACTGCCACCCATCGCTCACTCTTGCGGCTTCAGGGTAGGATCCACGTCTCTCGTCTCTCGTCCCTGTCCCCAGTGAAGCCGGCAGCAGCACAGCGCAATTCATAGGCACTGAATCCATCTATTATTACAAACGAAAAAGAAAGCGATGACTGGACTCCCGCCCACCTGAAGCCCAGAGCAGGGGAGACCCAAATAATCCATCCCAGCGTCCTTTAGTCTGTCCTTGGATAGGAAAATGAACTCTGCAAGAGCGACATCCTGGAGTGTGAGCAGAATAGAAGGGAGGAGGCAGGTAGGAGAGGGCAGAACTAGGTGACAGGACGATCTTTTTTTTTTTTTTAAAGACGCGTTTTCACTGCCCTCCTGTTCCTAAACTGCCTTATTACATAGAGGGTTGTCATACACAAGGAGGGGAAAAGATGAATTTTGGGAAGACCTGGCCGGGCTATTTTCACGGGCGTTTCAACAGCTACTGGAATCATCCTAGAAACAGATGGTGCCTTTCTGCAACACGCTGCCTGAAGGACGATTCCTGCTCAGGCGGCCCTGAGGTCCACCCCCAGAGCTGCCTGCAGCTGTCATCGGAGCCTTGAAACCAAACACACGAGGTCTTTCTGTGTTCCCCGAATATAGGCGGCTGTCATTAGTAAAATGATCTCTGGAAACTAACCTAGCTTTGTTTTCTTCCCAAAGGGGAAAACAATACCTCTCTTTTCATCAGGAACCACATGGTAAGGATTCCCACCCCCCCAACGGATCTAAGCACAAAAGATGTAATTGGCAAGCTGTTGTGCATATAAACAGAAGTGTAGATACACAACTTTTTGCAAAACTGAGTGGTCTGTGCTAGGGAATTTGAACCCACCTGCTCAGACACCAGTAAGTCTCCACTATATCAGAAAAGCTGCAGCTGCATCCACTAGGCTCAGAAACCCTGGCTAGCCTGTTGATAACAAGCTGAACAAGCCGACTTGTGGACACGCCCTAATAAATTGGCCCTTTGTTTGCATGAACTGGATGAATCAACTGCTGTGGTAGGTGTCACACTGGTCACGCAGGCCACTTTTAGTTACAGGGACGAGTAAGATTCCTTGCTGAGCCTATGTTTTGCTTTTGACACAGGATGCTTTCCACAAAGAGATTCTTCATGGCACCTTTTTAAACATTCAGCAGAAGAATGTTTTAAAGAAAAATGCTTATAGTTCAATTCCACATCTTTGATAGCTATCATCTTGCCCTTGGTCTCAACTAAAATGCTCCCTTCTCGCTCTCTCAGGCCTCTCTGGCAGCTATCCCCAGGACTACATGGCAATCTAGTTCCTATTTGGGGTGATTTAGCTAAGTAAGGGGTCCGAACATCAGACTTTCAAACTAAGTAGATCAGAGATGAGGGTAAGGGGGATCAAATATATGGTGATGGAAGGAGAACTGACTCTGAGTGGTGAGCACACAATGGGATTTATAGATGATGTAATACAGAATTGTACACCTGAAATCTATGTAATTTTACTAACAATTGTCACCCCAATAAATTTTAAAAAAAAAATCCAAAACTCAAAACAAAAAAAAAATTTGATCAGAGGACCCATTTTCCCTCCTCTGGACACCCAGACTTCAAACTTGCTCTGTTTATAATATAATCAAGCCAAGAGGAAAGATAGCAGGTCCTACATCTAACATTTATATCCTTATGAGCTCATCAGTTGACAACCCGAAGACAACTCCAGTGTCCTTTTAAAATGCCTGGCCCCAGCTCACTCCCACTCACTCAGAACGACTGTGTGACGATTGGCTTCTGAGCCAGCGCTGCCCACAATATCCCCAGATGGATGTCCCTGCTCACGTCCAAAGCAAACTGAGCGTGTTCAATCTGATTCTAATGCAAAGAAATTCCTGGGACTTTTGTGACTTTTACTGAACTGACATCCAAAGCAGTAACCATAACCACGACAGCGCATTTCAGCAAACGCTTGGGATCACACCTTCTTACTGCTTTGCGTTAACCCAGTGCTGTCACCGATATTCTGGACCCCATCAGGTACAAACAGGTGCCCAGCAAGAGTGAGTCACTGTATGTGAAGACTTGCTTCCCAGGGGAGGTGAGGCCTGGGATGGACATCGAAAGATGAACAGGAGGTAGCCAGAAGGACAGAGAGAGTGGAAGGAGCGGGGACACTTCAAGACAGAGGGGCCAGCATGACCATTTCCTTGAAAATATAGCCAACAGGCAGTAAAAGCCAAACAGAAATGGTTATCTTGTGCCACTTGGATTTATGCTTGTCCGTGATACTATGGAATCCACGATCTGCCCGAAGAGAAGGAGAATGGCTTCCAGTCTATTTATACAAAGTAGATAAACCCGAGTCCAGTCCGTCTGACCTTTTCGTGCATCTGTCTTCACTGAGTGGTGGGCCGCCACTACTGACCACGCGAAAACCTCATGTTGACATATTGGCGTTTCCAAAAGCTGCCCAGCGACGCCTGTCAACCGACACCCCTGAAGTTTCCTTCCTTATCCCCCAGGCAAGTGTGTTCAAAAAGTAACCAACAGGAGCTGACATTTGCCTTTCTTCTAACTCTATTTGAACAGGCTTCCGGGCCATATGCCTCCCTAAATATCCCTAAACTCTCTACCTTCCTGCTCCTATCAATTCTGCTGGAGAAAGACTATTTCAAAGGTCAAAAGCTTGATTCTGGCCGAGCAATTCTGCCTGGATCTCAGTGAAATGGGCCACAAAGATGAGACGCAGACGTAAGGTACCCGATTTCCTCAGCAGAAACCGGACCTCCTGGTAAATGATGAAATATCGGAACATAAGCAGGAGGAGAGGCTTGAACTCGTGTGGGATCAAAACACTTTCCTTGATATTAAAGAGACGATGATTCATAACTTTGCTGATTTTCCTTCCTCTCTAGCGCTGGTATTTATCCAAGGCATATGTGCCAAATGCATCTGGGAATGTTCTCAGTAGCTTTACTCACAATCACCCCAAACTGGAAGCAACCCAACTACCCAAAGGTACTATCTTAACTTTATCAAAACAGGAAATGAATCTATGAGGCCCCGAGACGTGAGGGTCACACCTTTACAAGGCAGAGCTACAGGCGGAAACCAAGCATTCCCGTGCCACGTGCACTGCTGGGTTTCTCACCCAAGTCAGTGAGCCAGGGCTCCCTGCTTCTCTAGCCTACCCTGTCTGCTTAACTCAACACTGTCTTTTCTCTCTACTGCCAGACACCAAGCAAAACTGCTCTTAACTGATCCCAGCTAAGGTTTCCAGGCGGGAATTCCCACCCGTTCTCAGAAATTTTTTTCGCTTTCCCGTTCCTGAATGCCGAGATACAAACTTTCTGTTTTCTGTTCTCCACGATGAATAGTTTCCACAAAGTGACGGCCAATACTACCAACCACCTGGGTTCAAGGAGCCAATTTTCCCGACCAACTTTTCTTGGGATTTGGGAACGGGAAAGCGAAATAAATTCCTGAGAACGGTCAGGAATTCCCACCTAGAAACCCTAATCCCAGCTGACTCTGCCTCAATTCACTTCTCTCCTGCCCTGGCCTGGTTCCTATACAAAAGGAGCTCTCTGAATCATCTAGTCCTTGATGATGAGTTATCTGACACAAACGTGGGTCTGCAACTCCTACCTTCACACTATGAAAGGAGGAGAAAACTTTGTGGGTCCTCACGGTTATAATTTAGATTTGATACATACCTAAACATGTCGGAATGTGGAAGAAAACAAATGATATCTTTATTGGGCCAGCTGCCTCTGAGAACATAAGCACATTCGTATTATTTAAATCTAGGCTGGTGACCTCTTCTGTAGTCATTTTACACGCACTGCACTTGAGAAGCAGTCCTCACGTTAATATAAATGGACAGGTGCGAAAGCTGCGTGCTCGCTAGACCTAGGAGGTGACACAACTTTGAGAAGATGAAAGCTGCTTTTATTCTTGCGTTGACAAGACTCCTGGTGCTTTTTCTCCCTTATTTGGATGTCTTCAAAGGCCTTCAAATTTTCAAAATGCCTGGTGTGGGTCCACTCAGATCTGCCTCTTCTCGCTTAGGCCTGGCAAGTGGAGCTACCATTTGCTCTGCTCCAAGGAAGAGAAGGGAACACAGACGGCTTGGGTCTTCCAAAGAGGGGTGTTCCCTGGCTCTGAGGTAGCTTTTGTTTTTGTTTTTATAAATACCCAATTGGGAAAATGTCGTGGCAAAGCAAAGTTAACCCTGCTTTCTTGGAAACCAAAGGCTAACCCGTACACATAATGTCAAACAGGTATATTTTTCAACAACTGTTTGTTGAGATGCTCCTACAAGGTGGGGTACCAAGTAGGCAAGGCAAATGCATCCTATCCGGGCTCCCCTCCTACGACACTCGCAGGGGCTCCGTTCCATCCTGCTGCCTTCTCTGGCTCACCTCTCCTGACTCCCCTACTCATTCACTTCCCAGAGCTGCACCGGGCACCATACCCAGCAAACACAGGTGCCTAAGAAGCAGATGCCTCACTGACTAAAAGGAACTGCTATTGTTAACGGCCAGAAAACCAACGAGTGACCCGATTTGTTGCTGTTTCTTTTTCTGCTTCACAGAGGGAAAATGGGAGGAAAAACAGTATAAGGTGTGGGAGCAGCCACAGCCTAAAAAGGACAGATGTGACCTACCCAGGCCACCTCTGCGTCACGGAGAGCCTCCACCCTGCCCGGCCCCACGAGCCTGCACACCAGGTGCTTTGAAAACCGCACAGCTTGGTTTCAAGCTGAGACTCACGCGCCGGTCCCTGAGGCCCGTGTCATAAAAAGAAGCTGCTAAAAGTCATCAATCTGTCCTCAGCAAGAAAAACTTCCCGTGATTTTTTAAAACTGGGAAAAATTGCAGTGACTTCCCTGACCTTGTGAATTCCAAGAAAATGTCACCTGCTTTCCCTTTTTTGTCCCATCCTTTTGTAAAAGGAAGAATTTTGTCAAATACTGCAGAGCCAGAGAAGGGGCACCTCGGTGACTTTTCTCCACAAACACACGGAGAATGTCACGTGTTCGCACACACGACTTCATGCATTGCTTCTCACACTCACTGTGAAATGCACACGGGTATTATCTCATTTTACAGATGAGGAACTTGGAAGTTCAGAGAGGCCAAGTGTCGCTTGTAAGACTGACCTCAGACCTTATGACAGAAACGCTATACTCGAGAAGTCATATTTACACACATTAGCAGGCCAACGTCAAGATCTGGTCACGACGAGGATTGGAGGAGCCTGGCAAAAGCATGGTCCAGGAAGGAGGCGTTGTCAGCTGAAAATAAAGGAATGAAACAATACGAACCAAGAGAAAGTCATAGGAACAACCTTAATTTCAGACTAAATAGAAGTTAAAGCAAAAATTACCATGAGGATAAAGACATATATACGGATAGAAAAGAGCCACTCGAGCAATACACTGGAATAGCCATGAATGTAAAGATCTAAATACAGTATCAAAATATATGAAGCACCATTGACAGAACTATAGAGAAGTGGGTAAGTCAGCCATTGTAGCTAGAGATTTTAATACTTCCTTGTCAGAAAAAAACAAAGCAGACAAAAAATCATCCTAGACAAGAACTGAAACAGTTTCTGTGTATAGGTGTGCTGATACATACTATGAAACACCATGCTTAAAAGAAATACAGTCAGTGTTTTGTAAAAAAGAAAAACCACAAATCCCGAGTGCTGTGCTGCTTCCTAATATATGAATATAGAAAAATATTAAATTAGGCATAATTCACACTCAATAAAAAGAACTCAAATCCACTTATCTTTGCAGCAAAGAGAATTTTTTACTTATTACCACAATAAAAAAAATCAAATTGTTTCAAGATTTTCATGATTTTCCTAGGCATCAAAACAGTACTTGACAGATGTTATCCTATAAGCCACAAGAAGTTTACTTTAAATACTGTGAAGTATTTTAAAATATTGGATTGTATATTAGAAGGAGCTGCCTTCCAGGAAAACCTAGACTCACTTATTTCATAAGCAGTAGAGGCTTTCAGTACATTGGACAGTAACCTTTGTCCCGGCCGTTTTCTGATGCTGGTAAGCAAGCTGGTTAGGAATGCTCTCCGACACTGCTGTCAAGTAAAAAAAATATTGATTAAACACGAGACTCTGAGATTCATCTCTTACTGAGTAACATTTAAGAGCATTATAGAATTCATTTTACCTATGCAATAAATTTATTACATGAGACAGAAGTATCCACTTGAAAATATGGAATACTATTTCCTCAAGCAGTCACACCAGATAAAGTCTTCACCTCCAACAATATGCCACAAAGTGTAATGCCAGTAGGTTTTTTTTGTTTTGTTTTTTAATGCAGTGTTCATGCATCCAGAGATGGATGGCTGGGAAATGCTAGTAAGACCTGACAGTTTTTCTTAAAAAAATATGCCTTATGTGAATGACTCACTCAGACCTTCTCCTGCACTCATTAAAAGAATGGATCATGGGCAGGTTAGCTCAGTTGGTTAGAGTGCGGTGCTGTTAACAACAAGGTTGCTGGTTCGATCCCCACATGGGCCACTGTGAGCTGCGCCCTCCACAACTAGATTGAAACAACAATCGATTTGGAGCTGATGGGTTCTGGAAAAACACACTTAAAGTAAACAAAAGTTAAAAAAAAAAAAAAAAAGAATAGATCACGTCCAAACAATCATCTCTTTCCAGTGCAAAAAATAAGTATACTTTTAAAAGATAAACAAGACCCCCAAATCAATCTCTTTTGTGAATTTGGTTGATATATCATGCTTTTCAAGTTAATTGTCTAAGAAAGATTTGTCTCCTCTTCTTGTGTAACATTCATTAAGCATCTAGGATCTTTTCACTTTTCTATAACTTGTTCAGTAACTCTACTGGTAAGTGTGATGCTTTCCCTTACAAATTAGAAAAACAAGGGTCAAGCTACTTGCCAAAGGTCACACATCAAGTACATTGTGGAGCTGGACTTTGAAAGTAGCTTTGACCAACTCCATGCATAATACATTTTCTATTTATCATGATGCTTCTCCACTACAAAACGTTTTACAAAGGATTTTTGTTTGGTGATTTAGCTCATGACAAAACAAAGAAATAAATCTAAACTGAATCATAAGTTCTATTTACGTAAAAGAAAACATGTTTATGACAGTGAGCTGCCAAATACATCTCCCGAGGACTCGTAGTTACTAGCTTTGGCTGTAAAAGAAATCAGTCTCAGCCTTCTTCTACTCCACAGCTCAGATTGGCCAGGGGATATTTTGTTAGGAGAAAGTAAGGAGGTGATTCCATGCCAAATCCTGCATTCTTGTTGCGAAAAGAAAAATACCATAGTGTTCTAGTCCCTTGTAAATAATCCTCCTGTTTATAAATATGAAGAGAGAAGAGGGAAGGAGCCGGGTCCAGGGACGGCCTCAGAAAGGTAGGAGCCTGTTTTAGGAAGAGTCTGGTCACCGCCCCATTACAGTAGCAGGTCAAACTGATTCTAAAACACTGGTCACCCTCACAGTGTGGCATCGTGGTGACGAACGTGGGATGTGGCATCAGGCCACGGCAACGTGACCTTGGGCAAGGTACTGAATCCCCTGAGCTTTAAATTCTTTCACATGGAAAAAGGAGATAATGAGATTTACCTCACAGGGTATTTTATTATTATTATTATTATTAAATTTACTGGGGTGACATTGGCTAATAAAATTATATAGGCTCCAAGTGTACAATTCTGTCATACATCATCTTCTACCTCCCTCATCCCCTTTTCCCTCTGGTAACCACTAAACTGTTGTTTGTGTCTATGAGTTTTTGTTTGTTTGTTTGTCTTGTTCGTTTGTTTTCAGCTTTACACCCTACATTTATAGTAATAAAACATTTCAGTTTTATATTCTACATTATTTAATAACCATCACATGGTTCTTGACTTTTTCTGTCTGACTTATTTCACTTAGCATGATAATCTCAAGATCCATTCATGTTGTTGCAAATGGCAGTGTTTCATCTTTTCTTATGGCCAAGTAATAGTCCATTGTATGTATGTACATCTTCTTTATCCAATCATCTATCAAAGGACACGTCAGTTGTTTCCATGTCTTAACAACCATCAATAATGCTGCAACGAACACAGGGGTACATATATCTTTATGGGTAAATGTTTTCAAATTTTGGGAGTAGATACCCAGAAGAGGGAGGGATTGCTGGGTCATATGGTAATTCTATTCTTAAATTTTTGAGGAACCTCCATAGTTTTCCATAGTGGCTCTACCAATTTACATTCCCACCAACAGTGTATGAGGGTTCCTTTTTCTCCACAGCCTCTCCAACACTCATATGACTTTTCTTGTTGATAACAGCCATTCCACCAGGTGTGAGGTGGTATCTCATTTTGGTTTGGGTTTTTTTTTAATTTATTTTTTTAAATTTATTGGAGTGACAATTGTTAGTAAAATTACATAGAGTTCAGGTGTACAATTCTGTATTACATCATCTATAAATCCCATTGTGTGTTTTGATTTGCATTTCCCTAATAGCTAGGGAGGTTGAGCATCTTTTCACATACCTATTGGCTGTTTACTTAGCCGGGTATTATGAGAGTTCAATGAGTGCTGAGCACAGGGTAAGGGTCGAACAAATGCGAGCCATTATCACCATTCTAATCACTATCACATCACTTTTCCAGTTCAGCAATTTGACCTTTGAAAATGTTCAGTAGTACTTTCGCCAGGAAACCTCAAAGGACACTGCTCTAGCAGTGTGAGGGGCAGAAACACCTCAGTCCCATTCCATTTATTTCCATATTGTGCTTTGCTTGTATAGGACAACTATCATATCTTCTAATACAGCTATGAGCTATATGTTGGTCCAGACCGACAAGACCAGGACACTTGTGCGGGAAGACAGCTGCATGCCTTATAGGTTAAGCTGTGCCCACTGACTGTTTACATGGAAGAAAGGAAAGCATTATCCATAGTATGTTGAAAGAACTACATGCAAAATCCAACAGATGCAAACAGACAAAACACAGAAATGTGCGGCCCAACTTCGTGAAATAGAAATCACAATAAATTTTATTTCAAAGAGGTTAATGTTTTTCTTAAATGTCTTTTAGTTGGTATTCAACTGGATGGACAGAACATATTTCAGAAGAAAGCGCCAGTGACAGGATAGAATAATTTCCAATATCATATCTCTTTTAAAATAAAAGAAACTTCTCTAACTATCTTAACTGCAGTGGATTCAAAAGAATTTTATTATACTAATATTAGTAGACCACGTGCATATGTCTATTCTCTTGTGTACAGTTATGCAAAATAGTCTGACAAATCTTAAGACACCATGGTGACATTTTGACTTAGAGGTTTTTTGTTGTTTCTGTTTTTGAGACATAATTTTTTCATGTTTAATTAACGGAATACAATGTACTGACTTAGAGTTTTTAAGCAAACATTTGAGGAGATGAAAGGCAATTGCTTCTGACTGCTCAAATTCTGAACAAAGTGGTGAAGGTCAGATAGATAAGTTGGATGCCAGCGATAAAACATATGGCTTTGAAGTAATGGATAAGTCGTGAGTAGGCACTTTTTGAGCTCACAAAGGAAGAAGCAACTGACAAGCTATGGAAAAAAACAAGCTAAAGAAAGAAACTGGGGAACAGAAAGTCCTGGGGTGATGAATCAGAGTTTGGATGCCCACATGCTCTGATAGGCGGACCTTGGGGGAGACTCTAAGAGAAAGGGATGTTTTGGAGAGGATTATTATCAACACCAACATTTTCCCCAAGAAACAACTGGCACCTGTTCAGCACATCTCACAACACCTGAAATCCACTCAGGATGCCCAGGTAAGGGGTTAATAGGCAGCATTGATTGAAAAGGTATTAAGTGCCAAGACGGTGCCCAGCATTTTACAAGCACTCTCTAATCCTTGGAGGTGAGAACCACCACCGTCCCCATTTTTCACAGGAGAACACGAAAGCTCTGAGAAATTAAATGACTTGCCCACGGACTCTTAGCAAATCCATAGAGGTGCCCAGGTACAAACCGGGAAATGTGACTCAGAGCCCATGTTCTTAACTCTAAAGTGTAGGTACTTCTGTGAAGACTGTGGAATCAACTGCTTGAAAGTTTTTAAAATGTTTTCATACAGCTCAGCTTATTGAAATGAACAAGAAAAAAAATTCCCTCTTCCTTCAAAAGTAAAATCTCATCAGAGGATGACCCATTCAAATTCTCACTGAGTCATACCTTGGATAGAACTGACACTGCAAGACCGTCCTACTACGCTGGGAGTGAGCATTTCCTAACATCAGGGACTGAAGCTAATTAGTGTTTTCTTCCTTTCATTTTTATATCTACAAAACAGCACTGATTCTTACTAAGACTTTTTTTTAAGTTTTATTGTAGCTCCTTATCTTTAAATGAGGACTCACCCAATTAACCAATTAGGTAAACAATGGAATAATCCGTTTAATAATATCATTTAATAACCATCATGAGACTGTCACTTCTCTAAGTAAAGGGGTTGTCATCTGTCACTTATTCCATGGTTTTACCTGTACTGGATTATTTGTAAAGTAATGTAAGAAACTCCATAGCATCTGGTCTCTTAGAACCAGCGAGATTTTAGTTCAAGCTGGATCATAAATCTCTACAATCTTTATCTAGAGATAGAGGCAGACAAATACGTACATTTACATTACAGACATTTTTTGAAGACCTTAAGTCCAAAAGACAAGGAGAGAATATGAACACTTGCCATTCTGCACTTTCTTCTTTCATTTTGAAATACTCATCTCCAGTGTAAGGTTGTCTAGAAACACGTTATCCCTGGCCTTCTGATTCAAAAAATGCAGTCAAATTAAAAACATGCTGACACTTCACAATAAATTCAAGTAGGAGAAACTTGAAAACACAGAAGAGGGATGTTTTTCCTATGATGAATTTAAAGCAAGGATCAGTTCAAATGCTTTCCTCTTAGAACCCTCTCAAGACGCGTGGCCACCCATTGAACCGCCACTGTGATGGAGCAGCTGCTTTGCTTCAGACCCTGCACAAAATTTAGAGCCTCGTGTTGTGGCAGGCACATAGCAAGTGCTCAGTTAACACTGGATGAGAGCACGCAAACTTGCATAACTGAATAGAAGGGATGTCACAAAAGCTCAAAATCCAGGAGTTCCTATTTCAAAGAGTATGAAGTAAGATTACAAACGTGAAGCTAGTTCCATTGATTCTGCTGGAGGACAGTCAGCTTTGGTTATTCTGAGCCACCATGCTATGCTATAGGCCCAGAGAGACAGCTCTCAAACGTGTGCCCCTAACGTGGGAACCTAAGATGGGTCAGCACTGAGTCACAGCTGGATAAATAAGACCAAACTGCCTGTTCTCGTGGTGGAGGGCAGGAGTATCTCTTTGGGTCCTTCATTTTAAGGACTTCCTCTAAATTTTCTTGTCCCTGCCACCTTTACAACTGCCACTGCCATTGGTGAAGGGGGGAAAATCCACAATTCTGCTAGGTATTAGCTGACCACAATCCAGGCTCAAAGGACATAGAACTGTCAAGTTCAGAAACTGTCACAGAAATGTGTCATTCATCTATATATCCAGGGGTCCTAAGATTTGTGCTACTACTTCATGTTTATTTGTTTAGCAGCCGCTATTGAGCACCTACTGTGTGCCAGGCACAGTGAGAAGCCTGGAGAGACAAGCTGCAAGACCCTGCCCTCATGGGGTACATGTTCTAGGCAAGAGAAGTATCACAAAGTACAATCCTATAAAAGCAAAGAAGAAGCCGTCATTTGGAGTCACTTACCGAGGAGCTCACCTAGTCCTTAAGAAAGACTTCTCTAAGGAGGTGGTCTTTGAAAAGAGAGCTGACGGATGAAAATTACCTAATAAATTGCTATGATCACCATACAATCCCAATTAAATACACACTGGGATGAAATTAGATAGATAACTACAGGGAAATTTAGCCTCCATTTGAATGACCCAGATACTGCAATGGGATTTCCTGTTGTGAGCTACTGAAACATCCAGTGGAGAACCAAAGCAACTGACCAGAACATATTTTTGCCTTCATTCTATAGATACTTCATGATAAGCAGTTAGATGGGAACTGTACCTATAGCTGCTCAGGTTGTCCCCCTCAGTGGGTGCACTTACATCCAGTTTTAATGTCTAGCTTAAGATGCATGACTTGCTGTAAGTCAAAACTTTGAGGCCTAGTTCTCCAAAACTCTCCACACAACATGACAGATACCATCATAGGTTGTTTCCTTGCTTGTAAGATGTCATCTCGCCTTCCCCCAGACTAAGTTCTACTGTTGAATCACTTTTATTGGACTTCACAGTCATTTTGCTACGGAATTGCCCAGACATTCATCAAAATGACAAAGGAAATGAAAGCCCCAGTCCCACAGCTGTGTGAATGTCAATTAGTAAACAGATCAAAGAAGTAAAGAAGCCAGAGCTACAGTCACTTGCAATTAACAGGAAAACAGAGGGGGAGGAAACTGAGTAGGTGCCAAGGACAGGATGGAACACAAATTGAATTTTCCTCCCGGCCTTTGAAAATGTTGACATTTTCATCTGCTCATCATTTCTACGTGTCTTATTTTCACCACTTGCTTAACACCCTAAATCACTGCCCAAGGCCAAAAAACTAACTGCAATATGTCCAGGAGAGCAATTATTTAATTGCTGGTCTTGTTAAGAAGATACTGTATCCACCTTCATCTTTTATGAGTATCTAGAACACTTAACATTCACATTGGAAACTCATAATGCATAAGAGAGACCTGAATGAGTGTCTCATTTATCTCTGTAGCATCTGTGCCTAACATAGACCTGTCACAACGTCCCTTTAAATACAGACCCTTGAGCATGAAAGCAACTTGGAAGGAAGGTAATTCAGTGAATGGAAATTAGTTGGTCTCCGGAGTCACACAGATGAGATTTTGAATCCTGCCTTCTATTTCCTAGTCACATGACCCTGGACGAATGGCTTCAATTTTCTAACCCTTAGATTCCTCATCTATCAAGTGGAGATAATTCTCGCCTACCTCACAGGGATAAGGTGAGAAGCAAATGAAATCATGCACTTAAAATGTTGGCACTTACTACAAACTGAGAAAACGTTTGTTGTCTTTCCTTTGCTTAAAATGCCTGATAGTCAGTGAAATGGAAGATTGATTTTTTTTATTAGTAGGAAAAAGGCAACAGGGGAGCAGACCATGTCACACTCGAGAACGTAAGGACTTTGTGGAGAGCTACTGTTTTCCTGACTTGCTTCATTCATGTTCATATGTCTGAAATGTGCGCCCGCTACAGCAACATAGATAACTAAAGAGGACTCCGCA
This sequence comes from Rhinolophus sinicus, assembly GCF_036562045.2. NCBI lineage: Eukaryota > Metazoa > Chordata > Mammalia > Chiroptera > Rhinolophidae > Rhinolophus > Rhinolophus sinicus. The sequence goes on from NC_133762.1 coordinate 9,611,055, forward strand.
CACCCACGCTCTTACAGACCCCATCCCATCACCATTCTCACCTTCCCTGACACAACCAACACCACCCCTTGGCATCTCTGCTATGACCGGCAGGGCGGAAGAGGTCTCTGCCACCTGCAGGTGGAGACAGTGGGTCTGAGCTCGCCTACCCTCTGCTAGGGGTCTACCCCTCAAGGTGACTCTTCCCCTGGGGACACCAGTGGGCTCAGACAGCTCAGTGCTGGGAGAATGGCCCATTCAGGAGCGGCTGGAACCATCTTTTAATGAGCTACTAGAAATGTCACAGATTTGGAGAGCTATTTTAGAAAAAGCTTTTCTTCTATTACCGCTACAGTAAGATGCCATTTGTCCCCTGAATGCAAATCTCCTCCGTGGGCTCCTCCCCAAGGTATAAACTGCCTGCGAGAGCCAGCAGCTTTCGGCATGCTGGATCCCACCTCGCGGATGTTATTTAATGAGAAGATAGAGGAAAGTAGGACGGGGCAGTGCACCGTACCTTCTCTGTTCCTCTCATAGCACTATCCACAACGTGTATCACCTACGTATTGATTGGCTCATTTGCTGGTTGTCTGCAGTTCTCCACTAGAAAAAATGCTCCTGCAAAGAGGGCACTTAATCATCAGTATATTTGGTGGGCAATAATAATAATAATAACAATAATAGCAATACTTATATAACCTTTATTTTGATCCAGATACCACCTTTAGTACTTTACATGTATTAATCCACTGAATCCTTTGTGGTGGAAACTATCACTGTCCTCATTATCTTACAAATATGAAACCAAGGAACAGAGAGGTTTTGGAACTTGCCCGAAATCACACAGCTAACACTACGGCTAGGACAGACTGTCTCCAGAGTCCAAACTCTTAACTGCTCTGCTCACCTGTTTCTGTTTGTTGGAAACAGGACAGGAGGCTTCTTGAAAGGAGGCACAAAATAGAAGCTTAAGGGAATCTTACACCCAGGCCCTCCTACCTACTCGTGTCTCCCCTCCCTTCTCTCCGTTCTGAAGATCCCACGGGCCACACAAAGAACAAGACTCACTGGAGACAGAAGAAGGGACAGACGTGCTCAGTGTGACTCAGAGAGGTTGGGCTGTGTCTTCCACACCTGTGAGGCGCTCGTGCCCAGCGCGGAATGACCCGCAAGGGAGTTTGGTGTTTTCCCTGCTCTTGATGGATTTTACCGAGGTGTGACGTCCATCGGAATGATGCCGTATTAACATACAGTGTGATGAGCTTTGACATTTAACCACCACCACAATCATGGTCATCAAGATTTCTATCACCCCAAAAAGTCTCATCACTGCAGAGTGTTAAGCAAGGAAGTGACACAATCAGATTGCTATTTTGGAAAGATGATACAGGCGTGGAGAGGGGGTGATTCAAGGAGGCCCGTCCCCTCCCCGCAGATGTCTTCAGTTATCTCAGCTGTTGATCCATGGAGCAAGACAGATTCACAAACAGCCAAGAACTTTACAATACTCCCTGGAACATTGTGAAGCCACAGGCCTTTTGTCCATAGGCCACAAGAAAAGAGAGCGCAACGCAGCGGAACGGGCCTGTATGGGTTAACCAGAGGGCTTTTTGTGCCAGCCATCGCTTGCTCTCCCCGCACCATCCATGTCACTACGAGGAGAGATGATGGCCATTTGAGCTGGATCTGTGTGGTTTACGACCACAGGCACAGCCTCTGGGTCCCATTCCAAGCCAGTGCTCTGAGAAAATTAGCTGCCAACTTGACACATGACTGCAACTGGCAGACCGGGCAAGTGTAAAGTGTCTGATGTCGAGTGCAGTCTACTGCATAGGCTGCTGCCAGAGTTACTGCAGTGGCAGAAAGGCGGCCTGGCCCAGATATTCAAGACATCCCTGCCACCACTTCAAAAGTCCAAGCACCCAAACTCCCTGTGCTCAGAAATAATGATAGAAAATTACTTTTGTGAACTATTTACTATGTGCTTTACATACTAAAAACTTATTTACTTACCTTGAAACTCGATTAGGTGAGTACTAGTCTTAGCTCCATTTTAGAGGGGATGAAACTGAGGCACAGAAAGGTCTAGCCACTTGCCTCAGGTCACACAGCAGAGCCATGATTCAAGCCCCAGGAAGCCCAGCTCCAGCAACCCAGAGGCTACCTCCCATGCATCTCTGCCTTTTCACAGCACAGCAGTTAAGGGCACAGGAATCCGAGTCAGACTGATTGAGATGCAAATTGTGGTTCTGCCACTAACCAGTTGTACAACCTTGAACTTAATCATTCTCAGCCAATTTCTCATCAGCAAACTGGGCAGAGTTGTTGACCAACTGCCAGCTGCATGCATCTTATCAGAGAGGGAGAGAAGCAGAGAGACAGAGCAACAGAGACAGAGGGTCAGTGCAAATTATTCTATCAGGAAAACAAAAAACAAAAAAAAACCTTTCTGCCACTGGCCTGGATGTGAGTCTTCACAACAAGTGCAGAAGCGCATAGAGTGACCCTCCCTTATTCGTGCTGTGTACATTCCAAGACCCCCGTGGATGCCTGAAACCACAGAGTACTGAACCCTATATTATTATTATTTTCCTATGCATACATCTCTATGATAAGGTTTAATTTATACATTGGGCACAGTAAGAGATTACCAATAACTAATAAGAAAATAGAACAATTATAACAACATACTGCAGTAAAAGTTATGTGACTTGTGGCCTCTCTCTCTCTCTCCCTCTCTGATAACCCATCTGACAACTAAGTGGGGAGGCATCTCTGCAAACTTTTGCATCTACCTTGCATCTCAGGGAGCTACAGAAGACTCCCAGACCAGAAGGACCATGCAGGAAGGGGCAGCGCAGGTCTCAGGATAGCCTTTGTGGCCTGGAAAGCCCAATCCTGGGCCAGGCAGGTTGAGGAAGTCTGAGTGATGGACCCAAAGCCCGTTAGGTACAGAGACGTGTTAAGATTTAGGGCTGAAAAAATGTGTCCCCGCCCCCACATTAACCACCGTGCTGTCGTGACGGTTACTAATCAAATGAGAGCAACTCGGCTTTCATTCTTTTCATAAGGATGAGTTCCTACAGTTACTAGGCATGGGAGACATGAATTAAATAGGACAGTCTCTACTCCTGAGGGGCTGACCGTCTGACAGGATAAACTCACAGACAACTTGTAGGCTCATGAATTGAGTGACGTGTCTCAAGCTTCCCAAATATTGTCTCAATTAATTCTGACAAAATGAGGTGTTCTGTGCCCCATGTATGAGGGAGCAAACAAGACTCAGATTGGTTAAGTGACTTCCCAAAGACCACACACTCGCTACGGGGCGAGCGATTTCAGTGGACAGTGCCCTGTCACTCTGCTCATCATCCTCAAATGACAGCCTAGAGGAGTCTGGGGACCACTCTTTATACCCTGGACCTGGGTGGACTTTATCGAGTAGAATCAGTGTCGTGCCTTGCTTTGCAAGGTGACTGTTTCCCAGAGCCAGTTGCTACATCTGCTAAAACTCTCGGTGACTACCGCTCCTTTCCATCACACCTTAAGGGAGAACAGTAACCTCGTGTATGCACACATTAATTAACACAGCAGAAATAGGCTCAAGTTAATTAGACAGCCTTTCTAGTTAAAAAATGAGGAACAGGCCAGCTGCTACGGAAGGCTCAGCATCACAGAATAAAGTGAGGAAAGTGGAGAAAGGCACCACCCCTGTACCCTGTATCTTTGCCTGAAAGACACCCCTCCGTGGAGAAGCAAACGGTTTGGTGCTCAATGCCTTGGAGCTGGTCGTGGGCTCAGAAAGGCTCTCTCAGCCTTGTCCATATTACGTCTCCCTTAAGGAAAGACCCTCTGCCACTAGAAAAGATGGGTGCCTCAATTATTAAGAGGGGCTTCTATCCAGGAGGAAGGAAAAGTGTCATTTTCCTAGCATTTGACATGTTTTCGTTATTTATCACCAGCATCCATCTATTTGGGAAAGAATGAACTGATACTTTAATAATAATTTTAAAAAAAAATCCGTGAAAACTTCAACCCAAGAACTAGAGAAATACTGGGCAGTGTATTCTCCATGGCCCAGAAAATACACATTCTCCATCAAATTTCCTGAGAAGTTTTCTTTTCCTCCTTAAAGAATGCTGTACTCCCCCAAACCACCTCAGTCTTGTGGTGATTCTTCCATTTAAAAAACAACAACAACTAGGGTATCAACTACGAACTCCATCTTGATCCCTCTAACTAGTTCCTGCAGGTGTATAAACATTATCCAGCCTCTCCCAAGTGACATGTATGTGGCCCGCTGGCACCGTCAACAAGTACTACTGGAGGAGGTAACATTTTCCATTACAAAGAGACTCTGCAAACAGATATTATAAAGCAGCTCGGTACTCTGTCTTCTCCAAGGAGGAACGATAAATAGTGTGAGACCTGTCATCACTGCCCACATAAATAGAACCTTGGGCTTCACAAGATACAGGCAGGGAAGACTATGACTCTTCCTCCCATAACAGAAGACAAGATTCATAGACTCTCATGAGAGAGGGGTGCTAATGGCAACCTATTCCAACAGTCACCAAGCCTAGGTATGCCGTAGAATCACTTGGGGGTATGTTTGAAAGGCCTCTGAGACATACTGAAATATGTCTGGATATCAAGAAAATCCAGGCATCTGGATTTTCAGTGATTCTGATGGACAGGCCTATTTGGGAACCTCTCATCCAAATCCCAATGCTTACAACATCCTAACCAAGTGGCCCTATAGCCTTAGCCCAAATGCCTCCCTTGTGAGCAAGCCAACCCATTCTGTCCCTAACTGCGGGGAACTGCCAACCGCTAGCCCTGATCTGACATGGAAGAAAGAGAAGCCTCATTTGCAATTATGAGGTAGCATGCTTTTGTTGCTTTCACCTAAGAAATCATATTTAAAAAGACCCAAATTGCAGGCTACGAAAAATAAGAACATATCCTGAACTTTATGTTTTATCAGAAATGGTTTTAGGGCCGGCCCGGTGGCTCAGGCGGTTGGAGCTCTGTGCTCCTAATGCCGAAGGCTGCCGGTTCGATTCCCACATGGGCCAGTGGGCTCTCAACCACAAGGTTGCCAGTTCAACTCCTCGAGTCCCGCAAGGGATGGTGGGCTCCACCCCCTGCAACTAAGATTGAACATGGCACCTTGAGCTGAGCTGCCGCTGAGCTCCTGGATGGCTCAGTTGGTTGGAGCATGTCCTCTCGGCCACAAGGTTGCTGGTTCGACTCCCACAAGGGATGGTGGGCTGCGCCCCCTGCAGCTAGCAATGGCAACTGTACCTGGAGCTGAGCTGTGCCCTCCACAACTAAGATTGAAAGGACAACTTGACTTGGAAAAAAGTCCTGGAAGTACACACTGTTCCCCCATAAAAAAAAGTCCTGTCCCCTTCCCCAATAAAAATCTTAAAATAATAATAATAATAATAATAATAATAATAAGACTTCTAAAAGAAAATCTTTAAAAAGAAAAGAAAAGAAATGGTTTTGAAGTGAATTAGGTTAGAAGAGTGGAACGAAATACAGTTTTGGAATGACCCTGACAGGCCCTATGGCAGAAGCTGTCTGTGCTCCTGACCAAGCACCCAGACAGACTCACCTGGGGGGGGCCTAGGGTGGAGGAGAAAATTGCAGAGAGGCTTCTGACAATGTCAAGTTCTCCTAAAGAACAGCATGTCCCTCATCTGCAGAAGACCCTCTCTGGCACCAGCAAAAGATCTGGAAAATCTTGCAACATTCACTCGAATGTCCAGCATTTCCAAACTCAAACTGTACATCAGAATACCCTAAGAAACCTTCCCAAATGGGAGTTTCTCAGGTCTCAATGCAGACCTGCTCAAGTAAATTCTTTTGGGAATAAGGTGCAAAAAAGACTTTTTAGAAAAAGGTCCCCAAATAACGTAGCCAGTTCCAGAAGTGGGGTGTAAGGAACACTGTGATTCTATGCTACTCTCAGGTACAGGAAGTACCACCCTAAGGCTTTATAGCACTGCTAGCTGCCATCACAATAATAGCTCCACTTTTAAGAGAAGTTGGGGGAAATGTGGAGAATCTTGGCGCTAACATATGTTCATCTCAGGCTGTATGGGTTTCTGTTTGGTGCCCGTGGCCATAAGAAAGCAGAGAGACACAGTCCGCCATATGTTTATCAACTCCTAGCAAGGCTGTAATTAACGAGGGGCCCATCCCATTACGCTTCACACAGAGGTGATAAACAGCCAGTGGGGTCTGCCAGGAGCTTGTTCAGGAAAAGCTCACGAACACCAGCAGAGATAAAGCCACAGACATACCAGGTACGTGCCCCAAACCCAGTCTGGTTAGTTCAGGAAGGCCCGTGGGGAAAGAGAAACAACATCAGCCATGTTCTCCATATTTTTTTTTTGGAGGAGATGAAAGAGAACAGACAGGAATGGTTTAAACAAGCGCTAACTCAGGACCAGTTCCAGGCAAAAGTGTTTGTGAACTTGGACAATTCCACAAACTGATACACAGGAGAGGCAAACGTCTAATTCTGTCAAGCAGTCCATCAAATCTTGTCTTTCTTCTGGGCAATCGTCACCTAGACTCTACAACTCAGAATTACGAAATTCTAATTCTATTTAGAAGCTGGAATCCTTCTAAGAGGAAGAGGAACTTCCCCATCTCTACTATTTGCCTGTCCTGAGAGGCAGTTTAGATGGGAAAGGTAAGGTGAGACACCCGATCCTCTCTCTTTCTTAACCAGTTTTCAAAATAAGAAGTTGGTTCCCCGGCATCTTCCAAAAGTGACCGAGGTGTTTTGCTCTGAGTGCCATTGTGAATCTGTGGGTTTCATGTCTTTCCTATATTTACCACTGTATTTTTGGAATTAAATTTTAGAAGTAAGATGTCTGAGGCTAAAGGAAAGTGCACAACTAATTCACCCACCATCTCCTGCCTGGCTTATGTGTACTCACTAGTCATTGGTTGACTCTGTATCCATTAAAAATGGATAAGTAATCATGAGTAAAAATTAATTTTAAGTAAGTTATTTATTTATAAATATTATATTCTATACAATGTATATATATATATATTTATATGTAACATATAAATAGTTACATTAAGTAATTAAATAAGTTTTAAAATAAGTTAACAACTAATTATAAATTAAAAATAAGTAATAGCTTTGTGGTCAACATGGTAATGCTATCCTGACCTTCAATCACACATTTGGATTCACACAATTTTCAAAATGTTTGAGCTGGCTAGATTCTGATACAACATTGGTCTAAACACTCATTAATGTTTGGGGTGTTTCGTAATTAAGAGTCTTCAGGGGTATTCCACAGCATATTCAACTTTTCAATAAAGCCATTTTTTAAATTTATAGAACCAGAAAAAAAAATCAACGGGATGTGCGGGTTATCCGACCCAACCTCGCATGTTATAGCTGGGGAAACTGAGGCTCGGCAAAGTTGCAGTCATTGCAACAATTGGTTTACGAGCTGGGATTTCCATTCTCTGAAAATCAGACACAGGCACTTTAGGTTTGCCTGCAGATTTGTCTTCAGCACAGGTCCAGTTTTTCAGTGAGGAGCAGATATGACTTTCCTAATCTGCCACACCCTGAGTCAGGTTACGCAGCCTGTGACCAGGAGGGCAGAAAGAGCTCGCCCCCCACTCCTCGCCCCCTAGAGCCATCTCGCTTCTCCGGCCAAAGCCCACACACACACACACACACACACACACACAGTTTCATCACTGCCAGCTCTGCAGCCCCACGAGCCAGCTTCCAGATGACTCTCAGTGCAGCAGGAAAGCCAGCCAGCCCTGGCTGTCACCACCCCTGCCTCCCCCAGGGAAGGAGGCAGCCATTTCTGCTCCTGGAGAGACACATATGATGACAACTAAAAAGGCAGTCTGCCTACCGGATCCGGAGCTTCCTTCCTGGAGGGTGTGGAAGCCAGCATTGGTTCTACCGGGCTGTCAGGTCTGGTGGGCTCAGCGAACGGGCCAATGAGGAAATGAAAGATGTCAGGGGCTTGCTGACGGTCGCCCCCATGATCCCTGATTCCACTGCATAGTTCTCTGTCTGGAACAAAGCCCCCCCAACCCCCCACTGGTGCTCCGCAGGCTAGAGTCAGCACGTAGATAAAGGTGCTCCCCTCAAAATACACCAAAGGCCCCTAGAGAGTAAACCCCACAAACTGACTCCTCACCTCTGAAGTTATCAGGTGCATTAACCCGGCGTCACACCTTCCCCACCCTCTGAGGTCAGGTCCCTCCGTTCCTCCCTCCTGATCTCAGCTCCACACGGACACCACACTGTCCACCTGTGACTGCCTGAAAGCCATCCTGCTCAATCCTCTCCCGAGAACACAGCTCACTCTGTGCTCTACCCAAGACCAGGGATTTCATCTGGGATTCCCGGAACCCCACGCGTTTGTGAAAGTAGTGATATTTACAAAGTTTTCAAAACATTATGGGTTATACATCTCTTCATACCTAACTGTGCAACGTCCCCCTCACCAAAAAAAAAAATTGAGTGTGTGTGTTGGGGAAGGGGAGCAGTGCTGAGGGCATACAAAAGTGTCCATGGGAGGAAGCTACAACTGTGGAGGTTCTCTCAGCCTGCTGCAAGGTAGCGGCTCAGAGCACTTCCTCCTGCCGACTCTGTTTCTTAAGGACACACAGTGGGTTTAGGAGCAAGCCAGGTAATAACCCAGCCTTCATGCACTGCGGGCTGTGTAAACATTAACAAAACAATCACCGCAAACCCATTTTTGTGGGAAACTGGAGACATCCCACCCCTCTCACAGAGCAGAGGTGAGAATTAAATGAGATGAAGAGATTAAATTAAATGAGAATTAAATGAAAGTTGATGGAGCACCGGAGGGAGCCCGAGCACACAGTAGGAGCTTAGTGAATGCTGGTTTCCTTCCACCATTCCCTCCTCCCTGGTGGATGAAAGAAGACGCAGTGTGGCGTAGCGGTTTCGATGTTCGTATCTGACACAGTCTTACACGCTCCCTGTCAATCAACAGCCACATGGCTGTGGGTGACTCACCCCCACTGAGCCTGAGTTTTCTCATCCATGAAAGAAAATGTTCCTTGCAGGGCTGCTGTGAGGATTACACAGTGTGGCTTGAAGCATATGCTCAACAGAAGGGAGTGCTTACTGATGATTTTCGTGGTGTTTTTTCCCTCCTACCATGTGAGAAGCACCACACCCCACGCGTGGGAGAATCTGAGATGGCGTGGGAAGAGAAAAAAATGATCATGCTATGTCACCCCCAAGGGGGGTGAAAATCACTTCTTGGAGGGACCAAAACTTGGCTATACAAGAGGGGGAGGGTTCTTACATATCACAATGGTTTGTGGCTCCTCAAAGAACCATGGTCCATAAGCAGACATATGGTGTAAAATGTCCTGGTAAGGAGGGTAGGGTCAGCAATTGGGGGGGGGAGGGATGTCTAAAAAGTCTCCTTGGGAGGTAGTAATGAAAAAAAAAGGGGGGGTTGAGAAAGACCACAATATAGAGACTAGAAACATGTGAGAAGGAAAGAGCTAACTGAAGAAGGAAGATATCACATCTGAATTAGCTGGAATAACAGCTGTGGAAGAGGCGGTAAAAATGGGAGGCGTTCAATCCCACCTACAAATGATTTTTGGTGGGGAACAGTTCTTGCTGCCACTGTTGTTTTAATTAGGTTTGTCTGTTTTCAAGAAAGAAGAAAATGAGAGCTAACATGTACTGAACATTTATGTGCTGGGAACTATGCCTGGCGCAGTATATGTATTACTCCAACATGACCATGAAAAGTAGGTTTCCGTTTAACAGAAGAGAAAAACCGAGGACCTCTGAAGTTAAGCAAAACATTTCAATCAGAAGCCCATGTTCTTTCTAAGTGGCCGTCCTCCCAAATTGCCCTGGACAGTACCTGCGTATGCCTCGTGTACTGGAGGACCCTCTTGTTAAAGAGCATCCACTTTTACTCTCATAAGTGCCCTGGTTTGGAGACTAAGTTAATGAATCATGCTTCGTGGAAGCTACATTGTTGCTCTGTCCATCCCTCCAGGTCTTTCCACAGGAAGGGTCTAGAATCAGAGCAAGCCTGAATGGATTCTTGCAGCAACATCCTCATCGGAGGAGGCAAAGAAGTTCCCGGAGGAGAATGAGAGATGAAAGTGGCAGAGAGGTAGGAGCGGACCGGTCCCATGTTAAGAAATGCCTCACTTTTGGGACCATCCTGCAAAAAGCCCTGGTGCACACGTGGACCTTTTGGAGCTCCGAGAAATGCAGAACCACAAGTGTGATCACCACGGAAGCGTGCTGCACCAGTTCCAGCATCTGGTGGACTGCATACCTGGGAGGCCCACCTGTGGAGGCGACTGAGAGGAAACAGGAGAAGCTCCCCACCCACCCACCCCAACCCCACCCACCCCTGCCCCGCCCCAGCCATGGTCTGGTTGCCATGGCGCCAAGCCTTACCCAAGGACCCTGAGCCTGGAACTGGAAACCGGAGGGTATGGAGCTCCGGACAGCAGCCAGCAAGCACTGGCCTCTTGGGGAACAGATGAAAGCCCTCCCTCCTGTCCTCTGGCCAGAAGTCGTGGTCTGCAGACCCCCGCAGGTCTCCGCAAATTGCCAGTTCAAGCAGGAAGTCCTTGCTGCTGGAGACATTCTATTTGTGTCTGCGTCTGAATAATTTAACACTCCCTCCAAAATAGACCATCGTTAGAAACTTTCAGTTTCTTTGCATTTGAGCAGACAGCCTCAGAAGAAAAAAAAAGAAGAAAAAACGAAAAGGGAATAAAAAGCCCCCACATATATTGCCTGAGTGTAGTGGAACAGGAGGAGGGTGGTGGTTCAATGGTACCGTTTTTTATGCTAGAGCCAAAGCCCCTGCTCACTGGTGCGCTTGACCAAACAGAAAATGCGGCCCTTCCATGTCTAACCAGCCCTAAAACCAAGTGGACACGGCAGGCACAGAACATAGGAGAAAATACCGAGCTCTTACACATTCACAGGTGTCTATTTCCAACTCCCCCACTGATTCTGTGTGTCACCGCGGGCAAGTCACTTAACGTGTATGACCCTCAGTTTGTCCACCTGCAAAATGGGAATAGTAATGTGGCCCCTCTCACGGGGTTCTGACAGTAGTAAATGAGGTAATGGGGTAACGCACCTTTCCCAAGCTCTGGCACACATCAGATGCCCAACAGTCTTTTGTCTCCCTTCCCTTACTATGCACCTTACGCAGAATGGTGCTCGTTCCCATGAGGCACCACAGCCACCACCATTTCCGGCCCTGCATAAAGCTGCTTACTCTATCCCCATAGCTGCGGCTGCCAAACGCTCCTGGTCAAAAACAACAAAATAAACAACATATACATATATGCACACACAGAATACACATATATGTGCACATACACGTACTTGTCCGTTCAACCTCCAATACAGAGGTTCCAATGAACTGAGCCCCTGTCCTGCTTGTCAGATTTGTACAAGGTACGGGTGGCTCCCTACCGCCTACGTTTATTCCCCATGAGGGCTGTTCCAAACCTTTTCCGTGAATCCCACCCCACTTGCAAAACTGTTCTGCTTCCTGCACTCACCCCCAGTTCACTGACTACTGGAACTTTCTCTCATACTGTCCCCGTCTTCGTCTGCTGCACTCTCCTCCTCCTCTCTGCCTCTGCAGCATCACTGCCCATCTCTAAGGCTAATTCCCTGGGCTCAGCCCCACCCCTCCCATGTTCCCCCCAAACTTGACTCCATCCACCAACTCCTCCCTTTGCATCTTTCAGCTCTTACTCCTCTCACCCATCCCTTTTTCACCCTGTAAAAATGCTCAAATATTGCACTATCTGAAACTATCACTTGCGACGCTCTTACCTGCTCAGTCTACATGTTCTTTTCACTACCAATCACCTGAAAGAATGTCTGGATTCACTGGCCCACGTCCCCCATCTCACACACACTCATTTCTTCGCTCCCGGAACTGAGGTGGTTATTCTCACGGCCATGCTGGCAGCACGCCCTCGAGTCTCTTTCCTTATGTCTTACTGACCATTCAGGCACCTCTTGTGGGTCCCCATCCTCCTGGACACCACTCTTGGTTAGATCTCTCCTGCTTTGGGGTCCATGACACCCTGTCTGTCCTGGCTTTCTCTTCCTTCCTTCCTGGATGCTGCTTCTCTCTCTTGTTCCCTCTTTCGTTACCCCCACCTGCATTTTAAATGGGAATGTTCTCCGTGGTTCTATGCACGGTACTTTTCTCTTCTGCCTCTGCTGACTCCCTGGATAATAACGGCCATTTCTGTATCACCACATAACAAGACCTTGACCTTGCCTTTGAATTTGCCAGAACACCATGAGCGTGCCCATGCCGATGTCCACCAACCCCAGAAATGCCCAACGTGAAAGTCAGCATTCCTCTAACACTCCTCCCGTCCTCCCTCCCAGTTGCCTTAATCTACGAACCTCAGCCCCACTTCCCATGCTGGCCTCTCGTCCTCCCCCATTGTCAGCCCCTCCTTTCCCTCCCTCCCTCCACTGGGGAGAACCATCTCCTGGGAACGGCTGGTAATAGGCACTCCCGTTGCTATGCCTGGCAAGTACCAGTCAGTGAGCTAAGAAGTCCACGTGTGTCATCCCACTGGACTCTCCCACAACCCCAACGTGTGTACGATTCCTGCCCCCATTTTACAGATGACAAAGCAGAGGCCGAGGAAAATCATTCTCGTGTCACACAATTAGTAAGTGGCAGGGCTAAGAGGCCAACCAGAGAATTAGGCCCATATATGTATATACACACACACACACACACACACACACACACACACATCCTTCAAACAACCCTACTGGTGGCTCCCCACTGCCTACCAGTTTCCCCAGCATTGTCCCCAAACCTCCCAGGCAGCCATCAGCTGTGCCAGACCCATCACACTGGACCCTCCACGTGTTACTCCCACTTGGGTTCTGTCCACTTGTGCAGCCACTTCTGGGCACTCAGGCCACGTTCCACTTCTGGGCTTTCCCTAAACTTAGCAACCTTCCGCTGGCTGTGCCATCTCACTTGGCTCCGTCCCCGTGCTCCCTCCTCCCCTAATCCCAACTCCGGACAATCAATTTCTCCTTTCTTGGCACCTCCAGCACTTTATCCATACCTTTGCCATCACCTTCATCTCACCCTCCCTCCTGTGATGGTCGTTTGTATCCTGTAGTCCCCCCGTATCAGCAGGTTTGCTTACTGAAGCGTCAGTTACCTGAATTCAGTCAACCTCAGCTTGACAACATTAAAAGGAAAATCCCCCAAAGAAACAATTCGTAAGTTTTAAATCACACGCTGTTCTGAGTACTGTGAATGGCCCTGGATGTGACGCATCCCTTAGTCCAGCACCGCCACGCTGTGGACGCTCCCTGCCCCTTACTCATCTCGGTTATCAGATCGACTATCACGGTATCACAGGGCTTGTGTTCAAATCACCCTATTTTACTGAATCATGGCCCCAAAACCATTCACATAACCTTTGTTACACTATATTGTTAGAGTTGTGCTCTTTTATTATTAGCGACTGTGATTAATCACTGACTGTGCCTAATTTATAAACTTTATCATAGGTGTGTATGTATAGGAAAAAATAGAGTGTATACATAGGGTTCGGTTCTCTCCGTGGTTTCAGGCATCCCCTGGGGGTCTTGCATAGTCCCCCTATAAACAAGGGGGGCCTGTATTTATTTTGGTCTATCTTGAGGGCAAATACCCTCAACATACTCATTTCTGCACGTCATGCATCGCCCCTAAGGCATGTGAAACATCTGTGGAACAACTGGATCCCAGGGATCTGACGTATTCACGGCCACTGGGATTATTTCACGCCTGTTAGACAAGCAGCAGGACGAGAGACTTGCACGTAACTAAAAGAGAGAGCTCCCATTCGATCGGGTGGTGGGGAGGTGGGGGTTCCAGCCCCTGGGTCACGACCTGGTCTACGCACTCGTTCTGACTCCGCGCAGAAAACTCACTGCTCACAAGCTGCAACGTTCATTTTCAAGGAAAGAACAGAACAGCTTTCCCATTCTGACACCTCCTCCCGCTCTCCCATCCCACCTTCTGGGAAAACGGCTTCTGGGGATGACTCACTGGTGGGACAGGATGAAAACAGATCCGACAATCTCTGCTAGATACAGAGCAGGGCTGGTGATGGGCTTTGTCCCCAGAGGCTGGAAGCCGTCTCTGCCCAATTTCAGGTTTGATTGGAGCCCTTGGGATAAAGCGGAGGAAGATTAAGAGCCTTCACAGGTGTATATGCTTCTTTTTCAGAGCACCAAATGTCATATTCACTACCTCCTCCCAAGTTCCTAACAGTTCATAAAGTACATGTCATTTTAAGGTTCATAATGAGAAAAAGAAAAGCTCAAAGAATGACTCTGGAATCTGCTAAGCTTGGCAGAGTTAACATAATAATGCTGCTGAACCCCTGGGAGTATTTCTCCACCCCAATAGGCAGGGCTCCACCTAGGAAAGCATCGTGCGGGAGCCCAGCAGAACACTTAGAGCAAATGCCCTGCTGCTCCTTCCTCACAGACATCTCAGCTCCCGACCCACCCAAACGCCCTTCTGGGACGGCCCTGGGCCCATTCCGTGCCTGTGATACCTCTGGAGTATTTCATTTCTCTCTCATCCAAGAGGCTATTTTTTCCATAGGAAGAACTTCTTTTTTCCCCCAGAATCAGGACAGGACAGACAATCAGCTTTCGAAACACCTACGGAGTTATTCTACCAGAGGAGGCGAGAGGAGCGCTGGACAGTGCTGTGGGCGTGTGGCTTTGGAGAAGAGAATCAGTTCCCGGCAGCCTCAAACAAAGAGCGTATTCCGGGTCAGCCACACAAAGGGCGCGGTGGAGCCGTTTCCAGCCCAGCCTCTGCTCATTAGTTAGAACATCCCTGAAATGCTTAAACTCAACTCCCACGCTCCTCGCTCTGTCTCATCCACACTTTTCTCTAAAGATAAAGCTGAACACCCAGGGGAAGGAAAAGTAGAAAACATCTGAGGAGCATCTGCCACAGGCCCAGCTCAGAGCTGGAAGCCTGACATTCATTCAGTGCTCACAAGGACCCTTCAGGGTACATATGGTTATTATCCCATTGTACAGAAGGAGGAACTGAGGAAAGCTCAGAGAGGTTAAGCAACTTGCCCAACATCACACAGCTAGTGATTGACGGATCTAGCATTAGAGTCCCAGTCTTTCTACCCCAAAATCCATGCTATGTGTCCTACAGGACAAAGGACCAGACTGAACTGCTCAGCTGTATACTCCTTGAGAACAAGAGCCAAGCCGTAAACATCTCTATATTATCCAGAGCACTCACCAAAGGTCCTCCATGAGCGATAAAAGAACGAATGACTGAATGCATGAGTGAACAATTTAATGAACTAAGAGATTTTCCTACTTCCTTCCTGAGGTGGTTTGTAAGCAGACGTGTTGATTAAGTTTTATGATAAAGCCAAATGCAGAGTGACACCACTGACCAAAGAATGTTAGCTGTTGCAGCAGACAGAGCAACCCTGGCTCACCATGTGAAGCTCTAAACCTTCTTTGATCTATGCCTTCTTTCTCCATGCCCACCACCAGGCTGGGAAAAAGTGTATTCCTTCTTATGGTTGCCCACATATTTATCTTAACAGAACTAAGTCTCATGTGCCTATCTATGCAACGGATTGGAAAGGGAGCACAGTATCATGGAAATGTCAGAGCTGCTGGAATCCCAGAAACTTACTCAGCCTTTGTGACCCATGAGAGTTTCACATGGGGTAATAATAGCCCCCTCCATGCCTCACCAGGTAGGAAAGATCAACTTCAAAAATGCAGCCAACGTTAAGCGTGGGTATAACTAAGGTAGACTGCTGACCATCATCCAGAAGTTTTCCTAAAGGGCTATGCCTGACCTCAGTAAGGAGAATTGTGGTAGGCTGAATAATAGCCTCCCAAAGACACCCACCTCCTAATCCCTGGGACCTGTGGTGTTTTTATTGTTGTTGTTGTTGTTTTGTGTGTGGTTTTTTACATGGCAAAAGGGACTTGCAGATGTAATTAAGTTAAGGATCTCAAAATGGGGAGACTGTCCTGAGTTGTCTGAGTGGATTCACTGGAATCCCCAAAATCCTCATTACTGAAAGAAGAAGGCAGGAGGGTCGGAGCCAGAGAGAAATTTGAAAATGTTAAGCTGCTGGTTAGGGGCTACAAGCCTAGGAATGCAGGTGGCGTCGAGAAGCTGGAAGAGGCAAGGGAACTGATTCTCCTCTCGGGCCTCCAGAAGGAACACAGCCCTGCTGACACCCTGACTTTCGCTCAGTGAGACCCATTCCAGCCTCTGATCGCCAGAACTGTAAGATAATAAATGTGCATTGTCTCAAGCCACTAAGTTTGTGGTAATTTGTTACAGCAGCAGTAGGAAACAAACACAATATCCCAGCCCAAGGTCTGGCTCTCACCCTAAATCAGGTATCAGCCCTATCACATGAATCTGTCTCCATCACCCACGCGTTCCAGACTGGGATATCAACCAGAAGGCCAACCTAGCTTATTTGCAAGGAGTAGTCTACAGGTAAGGCAGAATCCCAACCTTGGCATGACCAGCACCTCCTCTCCCATCAGGCAGACCAACCTGGGAGGCCCAGCCATCTTTGGAAGGATGCTAAGGAACACGGGACTGGAGCAAGGAGAGGCAGAGGAGTCACCCCGCTCCCGGGCTCCAGCTCAGAGCCCGCTGCACTCGTGCCCACGGTAGGCACCGCCTTGCCTACTGTGTCTCTTGGCTAGAGACATACTTGAGTCTCTTGGCTAGAATGCCCTCTTTCTGGGGCAGTGTTTGGAAGGCACTCCCAACGTCATCTTCTGAGAAGCTCCTTTCTCTATGCACACTCGGCTGACTAGCACCTTTTAAGAGGGTTAGATGTGTTCTTTCTTTAGGATTATGGCTATTAAATAAGTAATATTTCTAACGCACTTAGAACGCAGGCTTAGCCAAAAGTAAGCATCAATAAATGTCATTTATTATCATTATTATCGTTATCATTATTATTCATATTCAATCCAGTTCAGTGGGTTGGGGGCACTTTTCTCGCTTCAAGGTGACTTTATTTTCACACTCTGCTCTTTATTCCCTGGTGTTAAATTTCCCAGTTTTCAAGGGAAAGTCTCACCCCTCGTACTGGTTGCACGACAGTGAGTATACAAAGGTCACCTGGGATCATTGTTGGACAATCTGTACGATCCTTTTCTATAAATGAGAAAATGTATGTGAACCTGTGAGTACAGGGCCCGGCATAGAACAGAAACTCAACAAGTGTTTATAGCCTCGTCCACTCACTCTCCGTTATGGGCTGAATTGCGTCCCCTCCGAATTCATATGTTGAAGTCCTAACCCCTAGTGCCTCAGGAGGTGACTCTATTTTGACATCAAGCCTTTAAAGAGGTGATTAGGTAAAAAAAAAAAAAAAAAAAGGCCATTAGGGTGAGCCCTGACCCCATCGGACTGGTGTCCTTATAAAAAGAGGAGCTGAGGACACACAGAAGAGGCAGCGAGGATAAGTGCAATCAGAGGGACAGGACCCCATGACACATGAAGAGGTGTCAACAGGGTGGATGTCTGCAAGCCAAGGAGAGAGGCCCTGGAGGAAGCCAAGCTGCTGGCACCTTGATGTTAGACTCCCAGCTTCCAGACCCGTGAGGACATAAATGTCTGCTGCTGAAGCCGCCCGGTCTGCGATATTTTGTTATGGCCGCCCTAGCAAACTCATACACACCCCTTTCATGAACACATATATATTTTTTTTTTTTTGCATCTCTGCACAACAGAAAGCTGTCTCATGACTTAAAAGATGTCCCCAATCCCTGTGGGCCCGTCCACCTCTGCTTTGGGAGGTAAGGATGCATGTTTTCCCACCGGGACTCAGCTGCTGAGCCCGGCACTCAGGAGAGGGTTTCTCACTTCCTGAGGAAGGAGGTACATTAGCTTCACAATCCCCCCAAGAGTCCAGCATGGAGACTCATGCATCAGAGCCTGCAGAGGAAACACCACACCACTGGCGCCACAAAAATAAAAAAAATTTAAAAAAACCTGCAAAATCACAAATGACCAAAAAAAAAAAAAAAAAAAATCGCAACTGACAGATTCGTGACTTCCCTGAGGGAATAAATAGAGAGAACAGATGGGCCCTGAGGCTGGAAAGTTTCATTTAAACCTTAATAAATAATAATTTGATAATGTAATGAATGCAGTAAGGAAAGAATAGCAAACCCACACCAGCAAGCCAAAACAGCTTGCCCGCCCTGGTGTTAACCCAGCGCCATAAGGAGGGGCACAAGGTCACGTGGACAAACGATTTCCCGAGGGATTGGAAGCATCCTTCCTTCCTCAACTGGAAAAGCGTAACACCTTGCGATGGGTATAGAGCAACACAATGCACCCCATTTTCCCTGTGCACCTCTTCAGGACACCTCTCTGGGCACCAGTCCTCTACACGGGCCCAGGTGATTTCCAGGTAAAGGGGTCCCTGGAAACATGCAGGGCACACAGAGCAAGTGTGCTCAGCGCTTAGGGCGGTCTCCCCCCGAGATTGCTTACCCAGCAAATCCAGCCCATTCCCAATCGCTCTGTCCTTGCTCATCTCTGAAGGCCGTCAGTGAAGACATGCCCAGTGGAGGGAACAGAGCACTGGACGAGGAGTCCGAAGGCCTGGATCACACCACACACCAACTAGGAGACCTCAGATGAGTGACTAAGCTTCTCTGCAAAGTGCGAATCATACTGCCTACCTTGCAGTTGTGAAGTTGAACTTGTTGTGAAGAGCACACGAGGTCTGCTCTTTAGAAAATGGCAGGCGAAGAATGCATTCAACCTCTGCAAATCTCCCCTTGTGTGTGTGGGAAATAGCAGAGCGTGCACAGGGACCCATGAGTGTCTGCTGCATGGATCCTGACTTTCTAGGTTATTCCTGGATAAACGAATGCAGGCTCTCTGGTTTTATGGGCCACCCACACAGTCTCTTTCCCGAGCTCTTACGTAAATAGATGCTTTGGACAATACAGGACTAAGAACAGACAAAAGGTTGGAGAAGATGAGCCCCAGATGCAAACCATCCTAACTGGGACGTCTGGTTTTGTGAAATGACTCAGAGAGACAAAACAAGCAACTAGAAGCAGCAGACAGGATGGAAAGGGAGCCAGAACTGGAGGCATCAGCTCTTCAGCAAGTGTGCTGGCAGAGAGCAAGCACAGGACCGCAGTCCAAATGGCTCGCAAGGCGTAAGGATGGAGCAGAGTCAAGCCGGCTGAAGAAAGCGGAGCCATTATGACAATTCAGACAGGGGACTCAACCCCATGCACCCCTACTTTCCCAGCTGGGTCCCCAGGAAGAATGCCTAAGGGCCCTCTTTGTGAACATCATGACTTAAGCCTTGAGAGGGAGGGAGGGCACCTTGATTATATCTCCTCTGAATCAGGCTCTATGCTTCTTACCTGCGTGCACAACACCCCCAGCCTAAGGGACATACGTCAGTGAAATATGTCTCTAGGACCGGACATAGGAAGCACTTGCCAAATGCGAACTGTATAGCACATACTAGGGATGCAGCCTTTGTGGTCAGACTCCTGGAGTCCACGGACAGGCATTACTTTTAAAACTACGGTTAATTTAAACAGATGCTTTCCTGAAGTGGGTGCAGAAGGGAAGCGAGTGGCAGAGGGGAACTGAACCCCAACTGGGATGAGGACCCACGTGGTCCAAGAGAGCTGAGGTTTTGATCTCATTTGCTTCCATTTTTAAGCCAATTCCTCTCCCTTCCCCTCCAGCTACTGTAGTAGGTGCCCTGTTTGGTTTGCCCTGCTGCTGAGTCCATCTTCAGAAAAAAAAAGACAGTAAAATTATGAAAAAAATATAACAGACGTGAAAGTCAAAGAAATGAGATTCTACACAAGGATTGTGGGTGACTCTAGAAAGCAAATGAGAACAGAAACAGAAATAACAATGAAAGGTTTACGCTGTCATTGGGTCTCAACTTTTGGCGGCACGTTAGGCTCACCAGACAGTTTCCTTAAAAAATTCCATTTCCCAGTCCATTCCCTAGAGTTTCTGGTTTAAATATTCACCAATTTTACCAATAAATTTGGGTCATTTCAAATTCCCTCGCAAATGCAAGGCTTAGAGTAAGCCACACGTTCTGTATTACATCAGTTTACAGCAACCAGAACCAGGAGTGGGATTTGTCACTTCCTAATAAATTCAGGGAGGTCAGCAAGCGGCCCGGACTTCAGCACGAGAACAAATGAACTGCTCATCACGGCTTTGAACTCCCATCTCAAATGACAGAGTACCTTAGGCACAGCTTACCTTCCTTCTTCCCTCATCCACTTTAGCCATTTAGTCTCTCCCTGGAAGCGAAGGCATTGTCAAATTAGGAAAAGATTGATCTTTGAAAAGATAGCTTTCACCATTGGGAAGAAAGAGCTTATTCCCCCCAGAAACGCCAACCCTTTGCTCTTTGCAAGGATATGCTCCGTGCCAGCATTTTATGTATGGATTTTGGACCCCGCCTTCCTTTCAAAAGTGGAGCCACTTGGCCGGGCATCCTGCAGAGGTTTCCATCTGCTGCCGGCCAGACAGAAGCTGGGGATTAGGAGTAAAAGCCGGGAGCCCCAAGCGGATCAGCCTGAGTGCCCACACCCCCAGGCCAGGCTTCCTGCAGAGAGCTCATCAGCCAGGGCAGAACAGAGTGAGGCGCCACACAGAGCTGAGGGAGGAGCCGTAAGAGGAGCCTGTGGGGGAAGGAAGTAGGTGCATAGTGTTTGTCAACCTGGCAAGCCAGTGAAGCGTAACAATGTGACGATGATGATGATGATGATGGTAGCACTCCCCAGAACTGCTCTGGTTCAGACTGGCCCCTCTGAAGCTGGTGGCTCCTGTGTATGCTGTTTTGGGGCGCCCAGTTGTGAGCCAGACGTGACGATCAAAGGAGCAGTCTCACACACGTTTGTGTCCTTCCACAATGCCAGCCTTTATTAGAATAAAGCCACGGATCTAGTCCTACGGACTCGGATTCCCACAGGCATTAACCAAGGCTCTGGCCAGACGATCATCTCCAATAGTCGAGGGAGAGCGGTTTCACACGAGAGGGTCGCACAGGTTTGCAAGCGATAGGGCTAGGCCAGGTGAACAGAGTCTTAGGAAAGAAGGATGAGAGAGTCCGGTGTTCAGCGAGAGCCCCTTCGGAGCTGGGTTGCATAGCGTCGGGCGTCAGGCCGGGCTGGCGAGACTGTCAGGAGGCGAGGCTTCAAGTGCTGTTTCTGGAATGAGTGCAGCCGTGGTCGTCAGCTGTCAGTTGAGGCCTGAGCGAGGAGCCATCAGAGAGCTCTGATTTTATGCTGAGAGTGGGTGCGGCGCCCCCATCTGCAGTTCGGAAGAGCCATGCACATGGTCACACTCCACCCTGGGCCTCGAGTTATCCAGTTCGGGCGTTAACTGGGTATGCCTTTCATGGTGTGACTGTCACTTCGTGACTGACGGAGCTGTCAGAGTTATGAGTCCCTTTTGTGCTCACAATTAAAACGCTATATGGGGCCCCGTTCATTCTCAGTCGTCCACCTTAGCGCTGAGGGGCCTCTGAGAGAAGGAACCCTGGACCCCAGTTCAGCTCTACCAGCTGCCGAGGCAGCAGGCCACTTCTTCAGGTGGATGTCTTCCTGTGGTGATTACACTACTGTTTGGGCAGCCCTGGGCCTTCTGCTTCTCCCCTAAGCTTTATGTTTCCCGTGTGGAGCCGTCTGGACCTTCCCAAACCCTCAGTGAGTGGAACAGAAACACGTGCTTTTCGTCCCTTAGTGCTGTACAACCATCCCTCTTTCCTGATGGTATCCGCTACTCCATTAAGCCTCCTGCTCACCAAAATGTCCAGACCAGAAGTCGGCACCAGCCTCTATGTCTTCATTTGTCCCAAAGTCCAGGGGACATGTCAAGCCCTCCTCAGAGCTCTCGAGCATAGTCCACTCCACTAATACCACAAGGGAGTGGAGTGTCTGCTGGCTTGCAGGTGAGCAAACACTTGGCCAGGCTGCAAGCGACCGCAACTCCCCCTGCTTTCAAGCGTTCCCACGTCTACCCAAGGGAGTCTCTCAGAGTCCCTTCACTTGATCTTGTGGGGAGCAAGTACTTCCTACAGGCCAAGATGCCAAAGATTCTGCTTTTCCTTTCCGTCTCTATGCTGACATAGACCTGGGGACTTCGAGCTGAGGGCTCCAAGGCCAGCTCGGCTACCTCTTAAAAATCCATGAGGGACCCCTGTGATCTGTGGCTCACTTTAAAAAGCAGAGTGCCTGAGCCTTCGTATTTTCAGATTTGTACTATGAACGCCCATTCGGGGACAATAGAAAAGTCCCACTCGACATCCTGTTACACTAAGTTACCTTGCTTTGGTGGATCCAATTATTAACTCCAATTCTTCTCCCTTATGTAATATTACAATCCACATTCTCAGTCGTGTAAACTTGCAGTGTTTTCCATGGTGAGAGGAATATACTTTCCCACCTCATTGATGTCGGGCGTGGCCATGTGAGTGACTTTGGGCAATGATATTAGCAAGCCTGATGTGCACAGAGGTTTTAAATGTGCTTGTACAGTTTGGCATCCTCGTACCAAAAGTATCTGACACTCATCATTTGCCACGAGACGAACATATCCTTAGTAGCTGCTAGTAGCACCCTATTGGCTGGATGAGAGACAGGTGGAGCAAACCTGAACCTGACCTGCAGCATGAAGAAGAATCTCTCCAGCTGACCGTCAAACTCATAAGTAAGATAAATGACGTGTGTGGGGGAGCCACTGAGATGCCTGGGGCCATTTGTTACGCAGCATTATTAGTATGCAGTAATAGCTGACTCATCCATTCGCTACAGGCCAAACGTTTTGTTGAACACGATATTATCTCACTTAACTTATTTCTCTTAACAACTGTATGGATAGAGCACTACTACTCTTATGCTTGTTTTACAAATACGGAAACTGAGGCACAGAGCATTTAAGCACAATTAGTAAGTGAAGGAGATAAGCTTCCAACCCAATAACCTGACTCCAGAGCCTCCACCATGGAGCATAAAACAGAAGGAGAGAAAGGTATATATAACTCTGTGTTCTTCTAAGTCTATACTCTGACATTGACCTTGGGCTTAAAGTCACATGGTTGCTTAGGAGCTTCCTATCAGCATAAGTCTCACCAGATCCCAAGGGCTGCGGCCATTTTTCTAGCTCTGTCAGTGTGTGCAGAGAATGAGACAGGCCGCCCTTCCAGAATACATGACCCTCCCCTGAACTTCAAGGAGGGCAAGTCCCACGGGGAATTCTACCCGAGGAACAAGCTTGCCTTTGTGAAGTGCAGTCATCCAACGATTGGCGCAGCACTGCACCGCACACAGCTTTCTCTGCCTGTTCTTAGGCTAAGCAAATAAATATCGCTGGATTTTTCTCCTGAATAGTATATTATTATTACACAATTGCCAGCTGCTGGGATTATACACGTAACCTGATAATAGCAAAGCAATATGCTGTCCGGTGTGCAAACACCACCACGCAAAACAACACAGCCTCGGGTGCCAGTTCTCCTTCAGAGCCTGCAAACAGAAGCAGAACAAATCCAGGCCACCCACTCTCTCCCGCTTTGGGGAGAACAGAGTAGCAGGCTGTTTGGTCCTGAGATGGATTTTCAGTCTTCAACTTCTCAAAATGTTCTATGCACAGGGAGAATACACAGTCACGTTCTTTGGCAGAATAACGCGTCAACGTGATTCATTCAGTGACACACTTTTTTCTTTAACCAAAGTTGGTGCCCCTGACGGGCCGCAATGGGGCTGACCGATCTTTAAGTTATACACAAGCTAGCGATTCTGAGAACAAACATCATGTCTTCTTTACTTACCACTAACCCCAATGCCTAGCTCCGAGGGCAGTCAATACATACTTTTTAAATAAAAACATGTAAAAGGGATTTAAAGGGGAGTGGGAAATCGATCTTTGAATTTTGAATATTTTTACTCCTCAAATGCAAGAGTAGGGCAAGTCAGGACAGGATTATGAAAATGAGAACCCCTTAGGGAAGGGAATATGGAGACATAGCCAGAACCTAAGTCTGTGACTCACCAACAAAGCGAATGCTTCGTGGTCTTGGTTTCAGCATGAGAAGCTCAGTGTGTGTGGTGGACATTTGTGGGCTTTGCCTGCCCAGCAACCATGCCCCCTTCTTTAGCTAACAAGACCTCCATCTTCCTTTGAGGAACCCCCCTTCCCTCAGTCCACGTGGGACTCATAGTTGGGGTGGTCTCAGGTGTGGGCCTGTGACCCTAACTGAGCCAGGCAGAATCTCTCATCCCAGAAGGTGAATCTTAAGCTGAGCACACAAATCCAGAAAGTGGTTGAAGGACTCAGTCCCTTTGGGGGTGTTTCTAAATAGCCCATCTGTTAGCAAGGGAGCAGGCAGGACTTTTCACAGACAGACTGGAGACGTCCCCAGAAGACAATACAGAACTGACACCAGCCCTCAAGCACTCCCACTGACCCACTGTTTTTGTTCTTTCAGCCAAACTCCTTTCCCTGAACCCTGCATTGGAGAACTCCAATCTGCCAACAGGGGTTCTAATGGGCCCCAGGAAATAAGTCACCTCCCCCTTGGGGCGAGGTGGGGAGACCTCAGTCTCTCCCTCCACAGTATTAAGGGGCTGGGCTTCAATAACCACAAAGGAGCCCCGTGTGTTGGATCCATAGAAATTGAGCCCTGGAAGGGCTGGGTCTTGGCAACACAAAGCTGGCATTGTCAGAGCCCGCGTGGCTTGGAGTTTAAAGCACTTAATCCCCCAGCTGGACAACTCGGACAAAGAGGATTAACGCTCAGATGAGAGCCATCGTCCAAATATAGAGCAATCCAAGCACAACATTAGAAATGGGAAGCCCCCGCACCTCCTCTGGCAAGCTCTTGCTCTCTGACCCTTTGGGTGAGCTGATGGATGAACCTGCCGGCACCCCAAGGTCAAGGGGTTAGACCCTCTCCACGTTCCTCCACCACCTTTCTCAGTTTCCCAATCCAGAGTTACAGCATTTCTCCTTTGAAATATGCAGGTTTGTTTAAGAAACTCCGAGGCTGGTACATAGCCAACCACGGAGCACCTCCTGTGTGCCAAGGCGTGTGTTAAACATCAGAGCTACGGTGGTCGAGAAGAAGACATGGTCCCAGTTCCCAGGGAGCATTCAGTCCGGGGAGAAGGCACCAACAGAGTGCCACGTACCCTGCTAACAAGCACTAAACACCCATGATCTCCTCAGTAAATGCCCCTCAAGAACTCCAGAATGATCTTATTATGACCATTTTACAGATGTGGAAACTAACGCCACTGTGCAAACAGGAGGCCACCAATCCTGCGACGTGAGGGCTGGAGCCCAGCATAGCTTCTCTGCCAGCAGTCGGCCACCAGCACCAAAAGGAGGACACAAAGCAAGTCACCATCACAGGGAGTGAGAGGAGACCTTGCCTCAGCACCCCACCCTGTCCCCATGCTGCCTCTGCCCATTTCTAACCCACCTCTTCATCATTCTACTTGAGCTTGTTTTTCCTAACTTCAATTTTTAATCGACTGCTTCTACATGGCTTTTCTATAGCTTCCCTTTACTTAAAGCTTTATTCTGATGCTTTAATTATAAAGTGTTTGCTTTTACTCCATGGACCATGGGTGGGATGCGTTCATCAGTCATCGTCGGGGAAGGACTAGAACTGAGTCCCGTGCACCTTCCACGGCCAAGGTCAGAAACTCCTGACATTGCTCTGACCTCTCCAGCTGCATTCCCTGGCCCAGCACTCTGCCCAGAGCAGGCCACCCCACAAGGCCACGTCCTCTCCCCAGAGCTGCCTGCGTGCCAGCTGGGCTCCATTCCTCGGGGCCATCTGCTGCACCCCAGATCAGGCGAGAGGCCACCGTCAGATTCCGTGCGTGGCAGGAGAGCAGGGGCCGCAGACTAGCAAAGGGCAGCCTTCAGAGCACGTGGCCTTGGGGAGCCGACAGGGGAAATCCCACAGGATGCTTCAGAGCAAGCTGTTTAGGAGCCTACCCAGGCTCTCACCTGCCAGGGAAAATGAGCCGTGGATTTCTAAGCATAAGAAAGAAGACCCAGGCCCCATTTTCCAGTTCCCTCTTAATCTCTCCCCTCAGATGACCTTAGGTTGCTGCGGCACTGATTTGGGCTCTGGTCCTCTCTCTATCATTAACTTCCTGTAGGACCTTCACGAAGTTCCTTCTCTAGACTCAGCTCCCTCCTCTGCTTAGTAAGGAATTTAGATTCCTGCTTTGTAAGGTTCCTTCAGCTCTGGAGCACTAAGACCCTATAGTTCAAATAAATGCCTCCCTTGTCTTGAACTTATTCTGGAACTGAAAAAAGAAACCTGCCCGTGAAATATTGATTAAAACAAAACCTGCACACTCAGGAGTAGTGATGGCTGGTGCATTTATACAGGGACATGTTCTGTTCCTTCTCCTTGGCAATATTCATTTGCAGGTTTCTGTCATGGAAGACCTTGAAAACTCACTGTCCCTGCTTGGGTGAGTTTTAGGAGCCCAGAGCTCCTGCCAACATAAGTGTTATCTGGGGCTGATACAGGAAGCAGCTCCCAGCTTGAACAGCCCGACCTCCAGACCCAGACATCTGTGACTCAGGAAGGCCCCAGCGGTCTGGCAAAATGACCTGCCCTTGCACCTATGCAGAGCTGGACGCGAAAGGAAGGAGGTTGTGCGTCCACTTCTCCAGGGGTACTTTTGCCTGTGATTTGTTTTCTCTGAGCCTCAGATTTCCCATCTATAAAATGGAAACGAGAGAAAGGCTATAGCCTATACGATCTAGCTCCTACAAGAAGTGCAGTTCAACTCTGCTGCTGAGGGATGACAGTCACCAGTTAAGGGAGAATTTTCAATTGTCTTTTGGGACCAGAAAGTTAATGCTACTCTCTCCGCTGCCACTCACGACAGAAGCAAGCTCTCATTACTGAAGGGAACAGGAAGTGGGTCGAGCAGGAGTTTCTATAGGAAACAGGAAGACGTGCTATGGCCATAGACTTTTGAGTGGTGAGCTGAAGGAGGGGATCCGTGGTGTGGGTCTTTATTGCTAGAGCAGGAGGCACTGTTGGGTGAGACGTAATCAATGGTCAGGTCAGCAAGGGAGCTTTGGCTTTGCTGCTGATATATCGGACAGCTCCAAGGCAATGGTGCGTGTATGGTCCTGGATCTAGAGGAGACCAGAATGGCAGCCAAGGCATGGAGGTGGGAGGCACAGAAACCATTAGCTGCCGGGTACCTAGTAGGTGCTGAAGACTTAGCTCATCACGGTCACGTCCACTCTCATTTCTTGCCCAGGCCAGTGAGGAATAACTAGAAAGAGGCTTGGGCAGTAGAGCAACCACAACAGTATTTCCTCATTCATGTGTTGAATAAATACCTATTGTGTACCTACTGTGTGCCTGGAACAGGGAGAACAGTAGACACTTGCAGGAGAACACACAATGGGGCAGATTGACTCAGAAATTTCCACATGGAATTCCAAAGAACTATGGGACATTGCAGAGCTGAACTAGTGGGGTGAGCTTATGGCAGAGAATAGAAGGTTGGTTTTCCTCTGCGGCGCCTCAGGCATCTCCAGCCCATGAGGCTGTTTATCATCCACTTGTCTGATTTTAGACATCATGGGTCCCGTGCAAATCATCTTCTCAATAGCACTGGGGACATTAAATGGCAGGTGCTCAATTCTCTCTTCACACAGAATTTTTAAGTCCCTCAGCAGGTATGGTGAGCCCTTAGTTGACATTTAGACATTTAGAACATGTTTCCAAGTCCAGGAGCATAAAGGGAACTGAAGAATACTTGAGTATTATTACTACCATCAGCACCACCATCACCACCACCATCATCATTATTTTACAACTGAGGAAACCAAGGCTCAGAGAAGTTAAACAACTTGCTCATGTTCCCCCAGCTAGAAAGTAACGACGCGTGAGTACAAACCCAGTCCCACTGCAAACGAAACTCACACTCACCATATTCAGCCACACCATGGGGAGAAAATGACCAGCACCTTGAGTCAGACTGAAGTCACTCCAGCCTTCCCCTTTTCCTCTAGGGCTACTGCCTACTTCTCTCCTTTTATAAACAGGAACACATTATGCAGGATGCTGTCGATACGGGATTTTTTTTCGGGCAAGCTGGTGACACTCTTTCACTTGGCATAAAATCGATTTAAATAAATTTCTCCCTTTTTCAAGATGCTTCCCTGCTCCTGCTCCATCTTACATGAAGAGCAGTATAATAATAACCCAAGAACATCACACCCCTGAATTTTAGCCACCTCTCTCTGGAGGATTTTGCCTCCTTTTTGAAAGTATGAGCTATTTTTTGGGGTTTCCACTTGTTTCTCTTTCTTACTTGTCATCACACATTGCTCTCTATAAGATGTAAGCGATTGGAGCCTTCACATGTAAAGTCTGTTTTTAGAGAACTAGGTCCCCAATAAGCCTCCCAGGAGACCTGGGAAAGAAAGAGATTAACCTCAGGGAATTACAGTTCCAGATCCACCAAAGCAAAGATGTACAGTCACCTCCAGTGAGTAAATGGTTCCATTCATTCATTCATTCAATAAATATTCACTGAGCACATACTACGTGCCAGGCAATACTCTGGGCGCTGGTGACACAGCAGTAACTTGGCCCATTGAAGGGACAAATAACACGTTAATGATACACAAGTGTATATCTCCTTCGTGATTTCTTGCTTCCACACTAGACTCATATGTACAACTATCTACTTAACATATCCCATTGGATGGCCCATCGAACCCCATAATGATGCCTTCTCCACCTCAGTAAAGGGAAACGCCTTCCTGTGGCTCAGGTCTAATTATGTGGCATCATCCTTGACTCCTTTCTTTCTTTCACACCCTACATCTAAGCCATCAGTAAGTCCTATCTGCTCTATCATAAAATATATCCAGAATTTGGCCACTTCTCACCATCTCTGCCACTATCCGTCCTGGTCCAAACCACCATCATTCTTCACGTGGATCATTGCTATAGCCTGGCTGACCTTCCTGCATTCACCCTGGACCCTCTGGAGCCTATTCTAAGGTCTAAAGCTCAAGTGATCACCATAAAACATAAATCAGATAATGACACCCTGGGCTCAAAATTCTCCAATGGCTTCCTAGCTCACTTAGAGTAACGGCCCAAGTCCATACTAGTCCCTACAAGGCTCAGTATTACCTAGATGCGTGCTGTTTGTCTGAGCTCATCTTCTACCATGCTCCCCCTCCCTGGGTTCCTTCTACATGAGCCTCTTTGCTGTTGCCAGAACCAGCCAGTACTCTGTTGCTTAAGGCCCTTTGCACTTGTTTCCCCTGCCTGGAAGGCTCTTTCCCCAGATAACCATTCTATAAAATGCCCATCCCCTACTCTACCCTACTTCCCTACCCCCACTCAACCAGGCCTTCCCCATCCTCCTTTTCCTGCAGGATGTTCTTTCATCACCTGATAGTACACATTTGCTTCTTTACTTACATATTATTTGTCCCCTCCAACTAAAATGAATGCTTCATGACAATGGATCACATTGTTTTTACTGTTGGATCCCCTGGCACACAGAGAACACTCAATAAATATTTAGTGAATGAATCACTACCTAACCATATATATGTCGAAAGTAGGTCAGCCATGGAAAGACAGAAAAAAAAAAAGAACAGAAAAAGAGCAAGTTGCAGGCATTGCCCATTCAAGCAGAGTCCAGGAGAAAAGGAGGCTTAGTCAAGGGGACTTGAAATACTAAAGTCCCTACGGTAGATTGATTGTAAAGCTACCCCCACTTCTCCCCCTCCCGGGATCCCCTCTTTGTAACGTGGCTCCTCCCTCCCTCGCTCTGGGCTGGCCTTGTGACTGACTCTTGTCAACAGGCAAGGATGGAGTGCCAGTGTGCCAGTGGCAAGCTTAGGCCTCCAGGGGCCATGCAAGTGTCCGCTCTCCCGTAGGCTCCTGCCCTTCACGTGAACACACTGGGCTCGTCTGTCATCCCACCTGAGGTCATCCTAGAGCAGCCAGCCCTCCGCCTCACCATCAGCAGACCAAATCCACATGAGCAAGCCCCACGGAGATCAACCCAGCACAGCCCAGGTCTGCAGAACCGCCCAGCCAATGCACAGTCATGAGAAAAAAAATAAAGGGCTACTGTCTTAAGCCACGAAGCTTTGGGGTGCTTTGTTTGATAGTCCCACCGGCCAGACGGGCCCTAATGCACATGATTGGTCCTTAGGGGAGACATGTAAGCTGCTTTGTTCTGAGTATGTGCTCATCAAGGAAAGCGTCTCCTTGTGATTTAGCTCTCATGGGGGGGGGGAGGGAAGGAGTGCGGTTCTACAGGAAGAAAACACACTAGCCATGCCACACAGGGTCTCAGCCACTGCAAATCAATAGACTGGCATATAGGTGAGCGAGGTCCCTGGGATGTGGCCCAGAGACACAGATCCGACCTCTCCAGCAGCAAGAATGAAAGCCAGACCTCGGATCAGGGAAATTCACAGAGGTAAACGTCACCTTCTAAGGTGACTCAGGGGACATGCAGCCAGCCACCCTGACCGTGACCCAGTCTCACCACATCCTAGTTCACAGACTTTGACAAAGTTTTCTGGCATCCAGCCCTGTTTCTGTCCATGAAACGCACACTAGTAGCCTTATTGCACCCAGGTGACGGGGTCTGTCCTGTGGAATGGGGCTCTCATGTCCCAAAATCATGTTCTCCAGAGGAACCAAAAGGGACAGAAGAGCAAACCGATCTTCATATTAAGCCTCCAGGATGAAAGCTTCGAAAAAATTCACAGCACAGTGTTATGCAAATGCATTCCACGGCACACCAAAGGTCTGTACGTTTCCAGGGGATTCCAACACCTTTCCATAACCATAGAAACTATTATTGTTCTCCAAGAAAAAAAAAGAATAATAACTAGCAAGGACAATACCTGCAGGGCTATTTGATAAAGGCGACCCTTTCTTTCATTGCAGGGGAAAGGAAACCAACATATTACGAAGGCTCAAAAGAAACATAAATACAGTTCTTGATCTGGATGAAAGCTATCCGAACAGTGTTTTCTTCAGTCTCCCTGATTCTTGCCCTTCCCATCGCCTTGTAAAGACGGTGCCTCTGCTTGCTACATTCGTTTATCTGATTGACCACAGGAAGCTATGTCTACCAACCAAGCTTCTAAACGTACAGTGTAGGATTTCAGCCAATTCCTCAGACAAGAGCTCAAGACATAAATCTTAGTGACAAATGTAAATCATAAGAGAAAATGCCCCTGTGACGCGGGCGTGGTACCCCTCTGACTTTCCTACTTTGGGTCCCCTCACTCACTCCCACAGCCCCCTTGGGCTCCTCTCTCTGGTTTTCCTATGAACATACCTCTGTCCTGCTTTGGGGTTTTTATAGGTGCTGTTACTCTGCCCAGAATGCTCTCCCTCAGACATAGGCCTGGCTCGCTCCCTCACTTTCCCAGGGATCTGGCCAAATGTCACTTATCAGCAAAGCTTTCTCTGACCAAGCTGCATAAAAAAATAATCCTTTCCCTGCCCTCTGGCAGCACTCCCCATTCCTTTTACCGTACTTTATTGTTCTTCATTGCAATGCACCACTGGCTGATACACTATCTAGTTACTTATTTATTTGTCCATTAACACACACACGCACGCATGCACATGTTAAGCCCTTTGAGGGGTTTTATTTAGTACATTTCCATATTACTCACCCATAGAGCAGTACCGACACGTAGTAGGTACTCAGTGAATGAACTGCCAGTTATTTCTTGAGCACCAACTTGTGCCAAGTAATTTATATCCGACAAGCATTTCACAGTGAAGAGATAATGTTAAGCGCCTACTACGTCAATATTATAACTCTGTTGTTATCTCTCCATTTGACAGCTCAGCAAACCGAAGCTGAAGGAAAGGCTAAGTCACTTGCCCAAGACACTCACCTCGGTCCATTTGAACATGAAAGCCCACGTTCCTTGCCATGCACCAGTCTGCTTTTCAAGTACCTTAATGATGGTTTACGTGATAAAAGTACATGCCATATACAGCTCTGGCAAATATGCAGAACACCAAAGCTCTTCGTTTTATCGTTTTTCATCACCCACCACAGCTTTTGTCCAGGAAGAAACACCCATGAGCCTGGATGTTCATCTCCCAGAAAAGACTGGAAGTAACAGCTTTAGCTTTCCTTTATTCCACCCCCATTGAGAGACAATCAACGTCAGAGCTTTCCTTTTGAACTGGGCTGGGACAAGGAAACCACAGGTCAGGGACCGAAGGGGGAAGAAAGCAGAAGTTCAACTGCTCTGAGAATCCCTCAGAATTTTCCAGAATCCCTGCTTTGGGGAAGTATTGCTTCAAAACCTTCCTGGACTGGAACTTAGGAGAACAATCCATTAAAAAAAAAAATAGCCTGACCTGCATTGGACGCATTCCTCTTCTGGTGTCAGCCTGTGCCCGTGTCTACTGGGGTCTGGTCACGTACTAGCAGCGCCAGCCCTTTTGTGACCTGTTAAGCTGTCCCCATCCAATGGTGGTGACGTTGATGGGGTGGGAGGGAGAAGGATATGGGTCACTCACAGACTAAGGGACCAAGACAGGGACCCAGTCCCTACTGAAATCGATGCCACGCCTCAGGTATGAGGGCTTCATTTTAAAAATAATCCCTGCCACAATTCATTCCTCCTCCATCTCTGTTCCCACCACGGTTTTTTCACACCTGCATTACTGAACTTATCACACTTCATTATTACAGGTGTTTCTCCCATACCAGGTGTGAGCTGCCGGGGAGCCTGGTCTGTGTTTTTGTCATCTCTGCAACCCCAAGGATTAATCCGGCCTCTGACACATACTAGGTGCCCAGGGTGGATTTGCTGACTCAAGAAAGATGCAGACGGAGCCTGCACTGTATCTGCTGCCTGGGCTGGAGCAAACAGGACAAGTCTGGAAAGGGCAGGAAGCAGAAACATACCAAAGACCAGTGCAGACCAGAGGCCCACTCATGCTGGTGACAATGCCCAATTCTCCCCCAAACACACACACACACACACACACACACACACACACACACGCCCCTCATCCCTCACCTGCCACTCCCTGAACCTCAAATCCACCCACATTTATCTCCTGAACAGGCTTTTACAAAAGGAGCACGCATCCCCCAGTGCCCCACGCCACCCACCGGGGCCACTCTTATCGGAGCCCAAGACAGCGACATTAAGTTACCTTGAAACGGCGCATCTGTGATTTCTGGTGGAAGGATCGTGTTTCAGCAGCCGGGCTGAACCCTGGACAGACGAGATATCTAACACCGGGCTGCGGAAGAAACAGCAGTGCCTCGCTCCTCCCTGGCTAAACGCATTTGCTCACCCATCCCTGCAGAGCAAATCATGTTCCTTTCCTTGCGCTAAAATCCATCTATAAACAAATCCTGTGTCCCTAAGAAACCGCTCCCACGCCCGTGGAGGGCGCCCTCCACACACAGAAACGCACACTCACAAACCCCAACCCGGAGTCACCAGGTGTAAGCGTGTTTCCCATCTGTTTCTCAAGAACAAACCAACAACAACAACAACAACAAAATCGAATCCCACAGGAATAGAATTGAAAGTAAAAGCGGTGGCTAGGACGCTGAGGGAAACCGAGCTACCAATGTCCGCAGCATAAGTTGCAAAACTACGTAGGGAACTAACAGTTCCAACGGGGTTTTAAAAACAGCCCTTGGGGACGCCACCTTCGCGGAAGCGCGCAGCCCTGGGCGGCGGGCAACTCCTCGCTTTTCTGCGCCCGCTTTCCAAGACTTCCCCTTGCCTTTTGTGCCACTGACGACCAACATTCAGAGGTACCCGCTGCACGTTCCAGCACCAGCAGGAGAGCCTGGGAGCCCCCAGTCCGCGCCCCGAGCGCAGTCCCCTACCTGGGTGGGAAATCCGTGGGCGGCCGCTCCCGGGTGAGGACCGAGCAGCGTCCGCCCCAGGCGATCCCGGCGGAGGCAGGAGCCCGCGGGTGTCACACCTGCATCACCGAGCCCACGCTGCCGCCGCCGGCCCTGGCGCAGCGCGCTGCGCGCCCCCGCCGCCCGGAGCACCGAGGGTGGGAGGCTCCTGGGTCCCCTAACCAGTCGCTAACCCGCTCTCTACTCGGCCTGGGCATTAAAGATATTCGCTGTGGGCAGCTCTTCATTTCTAAATCCCCTTCTGATTCCAGGCAGAGTGTTTGGGATCGTTCGGTGGGGAGGGGACCCAGTGGGACCCCAGGCTATCTGGATTTGCAGACCAATAAATATTAAACTTTTTATTCTTGTTTCGAATTCGTACCCAATTGATTGTTTGGATTGGTGCTCTCTACCCAGCCTGGGGCGAGGGGATCTCCATTCACCATCTCCAAACTAGGACATGTCAGAGGGTAGGACTCAAATACCCGGAAGGGGAATCCTCTGAGAGTCCCACCCCCAAAGTACTTTAGCTCATGGATGTAATTAAATCGCTGCCCTTGTTACCCCACAAGGGAACTGAAAATAACCTACTTGGCAAGTGGGGGGAAGGAGGAGGCCGAGGTAGGCTTGATGCATTAAACAAAGCCCTCCACAGGTCTCCCTCTTTCCCACCCCACCTCATTTCCACCCACAAAAGAGGACAGTCCATTCACCTGAAAAGTCACCTGAAAGGCTCTTCTCAGGAGCGAGGCAGTGCCCTAGGAGGCAGTGAGAAGCAATGAAACGGCACTGAAAATTCGGAGGTGAAATCAAACAACATGATGGCCTCCTCTAGGGTCTGGCCCTGCATTCCTTTTCCCATAGTGCTGAGATGGAGCCCAGGCCTAACGGCCTCTTCCGTCCTCCCCACCCAGCACAAGCCTCCATCACAAGGCCTGCAGCCTCACCTCCTCACTATCTGTACAGTCAGCGCACGGCTGGCAGCTCCCCTGTTTCTTCCCTGCTTCTGGCCCCATCATCTGTCACCGGGATGACGGCAAGGGCTTCAACGGCTCAGCCTCCTAGGCACGTTTCTTAAAATGTACATGTGGTCTTGACCCTTTGCCCCCTAAACCCCTA
The DNA here is from genome assembly GCF_036562045.2 of Rhinolophus sinicus. NCBI lineage: Eukaryota > Metazoa > Chordata > Mammalia > Chiroptera > Rhinolophidae > Rhinolophus > Rhinolophus sinicus. The sequence continues at coordinate 9,646,225 of NC_133762.1, forward strand.
CACTGCCTTCCCAAAGCCCTCAGAGAAGCCAAAACTCTCTTCACCGGTCTCATCGGGTCACCAAAGGGCAGGCCCCTGCTGAACCCCACAGCCTCCCCTCTCCATCCCCATCTCTCCCCATGTACTCCAGCCATACCAAACTTTTAATTCCTTGCACATGCCTCCGTCTCTCACCTCCAGGCCTTTGCATAGACTGTTCCCATACATGCAATGGTCTCTTCCTCCCAGTCGTTTTATCCCTGCCGAATGCCTAAGGGTTCTCAGTTGAGACATCTCATCCTCCAGGAAGTCTCCCCTCATCCCTGCACTAACTGAGTTCTCCCTGCTCCACGTGCCTAGAGCCACCACTCTTTTCTCTGCCACCACCCCCAACACATGTCACTAAACTTAGTTGCCTAATGTCTATCCTCCTTACTAGAATGTCAGTTGTTGAAAAGCATGTCTCTTTTGTTTGCCACATGTGCACAGGACACACAGCATATAGTGTCTGCTCAACCTCTATGAGTACATCCCCCATCTAGATCAAGATATAGATCCACTCTGGCACCCAGAGGGTTTTTTTAATGTTCCTTCCCAGGCAATGACTACTCATCCCCTAGGTGTTATCACTACGCTCACGTCTTTCAGCATCAGTTAGTATTGCCTGTTCTCACACGAGCACTGGCATGGACATGCAAGTATATATTCATTTGTGCATGGTTTCTTTTACTCAAAGTAATATCTACCATGTTTCCCCCAAAATAAGGCCTAGCCAGACCGAAATACAGTATGAGACTCACTTCATTCACATTAGTACACATATTGGTGGGTAATTATTTATTGCTGCACAGTATTCCATTGGCTGAACGTAACACAATTTATTTGTCTCTTTCCTGGAGGCAGACATTCCAGTTGCCTCCAGTTTTTAACTGTTATGAATAAAGCCACTGTGAATGTATGATAGACATATGCACCTTTTTTTTTAAATTGGGGAAGGGGTACAGGACTTTATTGGGGAACAGTGTGTACTTCCAGGACTTTTTTCCAAGTCAAGTTGTTGTCCTTTCAGTCTTAGTTGTGGAGGGCGCAGCTCAGCGCCAGGTCCAGTTGCCGTTGTTAGTTGCAGGGGGCACAGCCCACCATCCCCTGGGGGAGTCAAACAGGCAACCATGTGGTTGAGAAGACGCACTCCAACCAACTGAGCCATTCAGGAGGCAGCTCAGCTCAAGGTGCCGTGTTCAATCTTAGTTGCAGGGGGCACTGCCCACCATCCCTTGCGAGACTCGAGGAATTGAACCGGCAACCTTGTGGTTGAGAGCCCACTGGCCCATGTGGGAATCGAACCGGCAGCCTTCGGAGTTAGGAGCATGGAGCTCTAACCACCTGAGCCACGGGGCCGGCCCTTTTTTTTTTTTTTTTTTTTTTTTTTTTTTTTTTGAGTACGTAACTAGGAATAGAATTGCTAGGTCATAGGGTAGTGCATGTTTTGTTTTAGTAGATACTACCGAAATTTACAGTCTCACCTGCAGTATTTGAGAACTCAAGCTGGAAAAAAAACCCTGAAAAGTCAACAACTCTTCTTTGATCCTTATGAAAAGTGAGGTCACAGGACAAATCACTGTTCCCAAAACCGGAGAGACAGACAGATACAGAGAATCCACAGTTACCAGAGCAGAATCCCAAGTGGAAACCTACACAAAAACCAGTCAGCACAGGAAAACTTGAACTGCGGTAGACAAACTGCAGGCGGCACAGTGTGAACAAGTCTGCGAGACAAAAATCCCAGAGGGACCCAGTCATCAGGGAGCCACCACACTTTTGTGAGTTTTATCTTCAGGAGCTCACCCAGGTTCTCACAGGGAAGATGAGAAGAAAAATACCCTCATGCTTTCAGTAAATACAGGGGGAAATGTGACCATTTTGAAATAGGCCACAGCACTGCTCTTTCTAACAAAGCCTGCCCTCAAGAGCAAATATTTTACCAAAGCAAAATAATTTATTGGGGTTTTGTCAGAGCCTAACCAACTTCAGGGAAGGGAAAAACCCAACTGTAGCCCCAGCTGTCGTCATGCTGTCCCACTGAAGGGAGCAGAGACTGAGAGGCACTTGTAAAGCTCACGGCAGAAGCTCCTCAAAAGACTGGGACAGAACCAAGGGACAACAGAATGCTTCCCCTCCCTCCAAATCTTACCACCACATCACTAAAGGTCTCTTCCCTGAGGTTTCTTTTACCCAGTATACCATGTCCAGCTTTCCACAAAAAAATTAGAAGGTATATTGAAAGACGAAAACCACAATTTGAAGAGACAGAACCATACTCACATACGGCAGGGATGCTGGAATTGTCAGATTGGGAATTTAAAACAACTGTGAATAATATGCAAAGGGCTCTAACGGAAAAAGTCGATAACACGCACGCACAGATGAATAATGTAAGCAGAGAGATGGAACTTCTAAGAATCAAAAAGAAATGCTACAAATCAAAAACACTGTAATAGGAACGAAGAAGGCCTTGGATGGGCCAATTGGTAGACTGGAAATGGCTCAGAAAAAAATCTGAGCTTGAGGACATGTCAATCGAAACTTCCAAAACTGAAACGCAAAGAGGAAATAAGGCTGAAAAACTGGAACAGAATATCCAAGAACGGAGGGACAACTGCAAAAGATATTCACATCCAAGTAATGGGAATACCAAGAGAAGAGAAAAAGGAACAGAAGAAATACTCAAAGCAAAGATGACTGAGAATTTTCCAAAATTAATGTCACCAGACCGCATATCCAGGAAGTTCAGAGACTAGGCAGGATTAATAAAGGCGAAAAAACTACATTTAGGTACGTGAACCCTGAAAAGAAAGATGCATTTGATGTGAACCCCGAGAAAGAATTTAACTGCTGAGTTGGACTCACCATAGTCAACTGAGGGCCCAAATTTTAGAAATAATGAGAGCCTGGCGGTAGGCCACCTGCAGACGGAGAAGAAGCTCTCACAACCCTCCGCTTCCCGCGCAGGCTGCATATGCCCCTCATTTCCTGTTCTGATGAAGAGACTGACACCTGCCCCATCCAATCAGGACTGTTCCATAACAACCAATCAGGATGCGTAATACTGAGCGATCAGAGACTGCACAATTCAGACTAATCAGAGCGAACTTTGCTACCTCATTTACATAAGATGGACCTAATTAGGAGCCTAGGCGGGAACTTTCTGTGCAAAAGCCTGCCGCCTTTTCGCCCCAGTAAAGCATGCTTTCCGTTTCTGGGGCTGCCAAGTGTGAAAACTGTTACCTGGGGGGGAAAAAAAAAGTCTCTCCTTTTGGCTCCATGGCGTTTTGGATTTGTTTATGGGCGTATCATATTCAAAAGGGCAGAGAACCAAAACTAAAGAAAACGTCTTGAAAGAAGCCAGAGTGGGGGGAGGAAACAAAAATACCTCACCCGTTACAGGAGCAAAGTTTAAAAGTTGCAGCCAACTTCTCAGAAACCATGCAAGCAAGAAGAGTGGAAAACATTTGAAGAGTTGAGAGGGAAAAAAAACAAAAAAACGTAGAATTCTGCATTCCAAGAAATTATCCCTCAAAACTGAAGAAATACTTTCTCAAACAAAAATAGAGGGACTAACCAGCCGACTTTGCCTTGCAAGAAATATGCAAAGTTCTTCAGAGAGAAGGTGTTGGTTCCAAACCCCGGGAGCTTCTCGGGTGGAATCTGAAAGTGGCCCCGGGACACGGAGGGCAGGCAGGGACCTAAGACAGAGGCAGCCAGGCCACTCCAGATGGGTAGGTGGCGGTATAACAAGCAAGAGGGACTCACCGACAAGGCTTTCGTCGTAGGCGCCACAAGACAAGTAACTTTCCATACTGCGCACCAGAATCTTAAAAGTTTATATGGAGGCCTTCACGGAGTTCAGTCACGTGTTCCCCAACCCCACGCTCTGAAGTCCGCGTCCTTGGAAGTGGCTCCCACTAGTGGAACGGTGGGCAGCGCATGCGATCCAATGGGGTGAGGAGCCTCGGATTACCCAGGTCCAGCTCGCGGGGCAACCCGCGGTCACGTCCTCTCCAGGAACAGAAGGAAATTGATGGCGGTCAGACCCTCCGACCTGCATAAAGACAGGAAGAACGTTAGAGAAGGCATATGTGGAGGTAAAACAAAAACTTTTGTTTTTCTTACTAACTGATATTACAGATAACAATTTGTTAAAAATAACAGCAAGTGTATTTGATGATGATGCTTGTTTATTATGCGTAATGCATATGTATATGTATAATACATGAGTAATAGCAGATATAAGCATATGTGTATATACGTATATATACTTCTGCGTAAGTGAGGTGAAGGACAACATTGACACAAGATACAAGAGGAAGGAATTAGGAATGTTCTCTTACGATGAGCTTTTTGCACTACCCATGAGGCAGTATAGTGTTATTTGAAAGTGGACTTGTATTAGCTGTAAATATACATTGCAAACTCTATCTAAACCACTAAAAAAAGTAAAAAAAAAAAAAGTATAATACTAAGAAAGGAGAGAAAAATGGAATCATTATAAAATGCTCAATTAAAACCACACATACCAGAAAAAGAGTGGAAGACAAAAAACGGGAACAAAGAACATAAATAATGAACAGAAAATAGATACAAAGACAGTCGATGTTAATCCAACTACGTAATTTATCACATTAAATGTCAATGGTGTAAATACACCAATGACAGAGTGGATCAAAAAACAAGACTCGGCTCTATGTTGTTCACAAGAAACCCACTTTAAATATAAAGACACAAATAGATTAAAAATATAGGGATGAATAGGTGGATTTTTAGGGCAATGAAACTACTCTGTATGATAAATGTATGGTGGACACATGTCATTATACACTTGTCCAAACCCATAGAATGTACAGCACCAAGAGTGAACCCTAAGGGAAACTGTGGACTTCGGGTGATGTGCCAATATAGGTTCATTGACAGTAAGAAATGTACCACTTTGGTGAGGGGTATTGATCATGGGCGAGGCTATGGATGTGTGGGGTTAGGGGATATATGGGAACTCTGCGAACTTTCTGGGCTCAATTTTGCTGTGAACCTAAAACTATTCTGAAAGCAAAAATCTATTTAGATGGGAATTTTTTTTTTTTGGTTTCAATACCTCTGTAGTCTCCAAATTTACTCTATTGAGTATGTGTTCCTCATAGGTAAAGAGAGATAAAATATGTTAAAATTCTACCATTCCCCTTTTCCTACCATCAAAGAAGGGGGAAATCAAACTGACCCTATGGTTTGGTCTTATTCAAATATTAGGCTTCCAAGTCTTGAGGTATTGGATGAGTAACACACTCCTGTTCTCTGACACTGATTGAGTTTGTTCTGCAATAAAAACATTGAGAAAGGGGATTGCAACCCTCCAGGATTGGCATCTTCTTCCGGTGTGTGCTTCTAGCCCTCCCACCGTGCAACCCAAAGGAAATGGTAAGTGTGACTTTGTGTCTCTCTTATGCATAATGCAAAGCTTATTGATTTGGAAGGGACTGATGCTCTTTAAGTGTTTGTAGCCGAGTCAGTAACACAGCATTAATATTTAATGGCTTTTCTGTTCATGTGTAAGGTCAACTCAGCCTGGACTTTCTGAATCACAGGGAAATGTCAAAGGCTACTGGGGACTGCAGAGTCTCCTCTAAAATTGCTGAGCACAAAGTGGGAGCTCATTTCATAAACACAGGTCATCATAGACTCTGAGACATGGGATAGATACCAAGATGTGTGTTTAGCCAGGAAGCATGTTTCCATGGCAATTTTATATTTCTGTGTCTGCCTTTCTTCCTCCATCCAGTGTGTTAACTCCATACTGAGCCTCTGCAGGCTTTGCCCATCTGCAATGCAGCTGGGGCCTCGGCTGCTTTATGGGCCGCTAATAATCCCGGCAAGTTAGGCCACCACCAAGACAATAATATTCACAGTACTCATCGTGTGATGGCTCGCCATTTTTTAGGAATCTGTTTTCAATTCAGAGACGTTCACAAAGATTTCACAAGGAAAGTCATTGTTACATTATTTGTAGCAACAAAACACTAAGGCATCACCTTAATGTCCAACAAGAGAGGATTTTTAGAGTAAATCATGGTACCTGCATGTGCTGTGAAACCATTAAAATCTTTCTGGGGGAATATTTAACCACAGGAAAGTGCATGATTAGTTTACGATGTGGAAATAGGCCGTACCACATGATCCTGATTTTAGATGTCTAAGAGGTGGGGTGGGTGCTCCAGAGAGCTGTTTGCACACAGTTGCACCAAAGCAGCCTGGCTGGGTCTTTCCTTATGACCTCACCACTCACTGCCCCTCCGAGCGTGCAGAGCCCAGGCTCCAGCTGGGCTCACAAGTGTTGTTGACCAATGAAGCAGTCCAGGCCACGCAAGGTAATTCAGATGGAGACTAGCAGTGTCTCAGGGAACAGATGGACAACACTCATGGCAGTGGGTCCGTGTGCCAGAAACCCACTAGCTGATCTCCGTGGGCGTTGCTAGTGCAATGGCCAGGAGGGAACACCAACTTAGTTCCCTGGCACTGGTAAGACAGATGCTTACTCACGTTGGACGCAGTGGCCAGAGGGGCCTGACACGTCTCCCTCAAGGCTCCCATTGTCAGCAACAGATGGCACTTGCTCTGGCAGAGGCTGGGCAGCAGCTTAGTGCTGAGACCCCTCTGGGCCACCTCGTCACTCTCGGCCCCGCCCATCTCCCTCTTGGCAAGTGCTGTGTCCTCCCTGTGCTTTTCCGCAGGCTGGGGATTCCTCATCTCCTGGCTCCTCTTCCTCTCTATTAAATCTTATGCACTGAATTCACTGGAACATGAGCTTTCAAAATATTCACATCCCAGAACTTAACCTGCAAGCCTTTTAATTCTGACATAAATTTCACAAGGGAATGTTGAACCCTGAAGAAGTAATGAAATAAAGTGGGGTGAGGATGGCCCCAGGATAGAGTTCAAGGGAATGAAGTGGGTGAAAGTACCCAGAATAATATCTAAGATGTATATCGTGCCACATAAATATGTGCATACAATATATACTGGGGAGCTATGTACCCTTAACCATCATTACAATTGTTATCTCTCTGCAGAGGGATTAGAGGGGAGTTTTAGCTTTGCTGCTATATTTATTTTTCCAATTTTCTGCAATGAACATATATTAAAACAGAAATGTATTTTATATCAATATGTGCTTCCAATGGCAGCCTTTACTAAAGCATAAATATAGTACTCAGACATACATTGATCAATCTAACCAGTTATTTCTGTGGAACTGGTACCTGTTTCTTCAGCTAAGCACCAGATGAGAAAGTCAACGTGTATCTGAAGTCCATGTTGTATGAAATATAAGTCCTAGAATCACATACATATAGTTGAATTTGTTTAATCTGAATACATTTATAATGCAATTGCACTGTACTCATAAAAAAGGCTATATTAAAACTTATTACTCAAAAAAAATTATTGAAGGAAATAGAATAACCTCAATATTCAACAAAACAATTATTTAAAGGGCTTATGTAATACCTTCTTAATCGCCCTCCAAAACATTGCCCTGCCATTTGCCAACTATGATAGTTATTAAATATACATTCAATAAATCACTGTCCTAGTCTGCAGAATGGACATAACCAGACAGAGTAAATGCTCAATCCATACTATTTCCCAATCAGGCTGAAAGGGCAGGAACTTACTGGAATTGGCCAGCTTGGCTAGAATGAGAGTGGTCAGATGACTCATGCAGAGTGCCTGTGAATATTACCAAATTACAGAATTCCAGAGATGGTAAACACAATGCAGACAGGATCTGATCGAAGCCCCCATTTCACAGGTGCTGACACAGAGGGTCAGAGAAGCCATGCACTAACCCAAGTTCACAAGCTAGCCTGCAGAAGTGGGGACAAAAACCCAGGTCTCCAAATGGTCTCCTAAGTACATTCTGAAGCTTTCAGTTTTCAGAGAGGAGGAAACTGAGAAACAGAGAAGGCAGATGATTTGAAAATATGAGGTGGGGAAACATATAGACACAGAGCACACAGTGGAATTCAATAAACATTTGTTGAATGAAGTTCAGGATATGCTAATGATCTATTTTTTTTGTATTAACAATTTGAATTTTCTTAAACAAATGTAGTATGTTCTCATTATAAAACAAATAAACACTAAATTATGCAAAGAAGAAAATTAAAGCTATTTCCTCTATCTCACCACTAGAAGTAACCACTGTTGACTATTATTGACAGTGTGAAGAATATTTTCCTTTATATGAATATATATATGTATATATGTATACGTGTATATTTACATATATACAAATAATTGTTAAGCAAAAGTTGATTATAATGCATACTCTCTTACATTATTTTCTTTAATAATATATGAGGGACATATATTAATATATATAATACATATACATATGAGGGACATATAATATATATAATATTAATAATATATGAGGGACATTTTCCTACATCAGTACATATGGATTGCCTTATTTGTTATAATGTTTGAATAATATTTATCCACCTCCCTCACAGTAAAGTTCTCCCTTGAGGAACAAGATGAGGAAATTTAAGAAGCATTGTGGGAATGGATGTTTTATAAATGGTGCTGGGAAATTTGGGTAGTCATTTGGAAAAACACAAAATTAGATTCATTTTTCACTCCGTACTCTAGAATATATTCCAAATGGATCAGAGGTTTAAATACAAGATTTGAAACCATACAGAAGAAAACATGGGTGAATGTATCCAACCTGGGAGTGGGGAAATCTTTCCTAAACATGACACAGATTCCAGAAACAGGAAGGTAAAAATGGATCAATTTGACCACATAAGTGGTTTTCTTTATGGTTAGGCAGCAGAAAGAAGAGGGAAAGGGAACCTATAGAAAAAAAGACACTTAAGAGGTAAATCAATTAAATATAATTTATGGGTCCTATTTGCATCCTGATTCCGACAAACCACGTATACAAACACACACACACACACACACACACACACACACACACACACACTTATAAGACAATAAAGGAAATTTGAAACACTAATCAAATACTGAAGATTAGAAAGCAGGAAAGCAGTAACTTTTTATGTCATTTAATGGTATCGCAAGGGTTTTTAAGCACATATCTTTTAAAGATACAGACTGATGATAATTATGGATGAAATAATATGCCAGGGCTGTGCTTCAGTATAACCGAGGAAGAACTGGTTGGCAATATAGATGAAATAAGAATGGCCGTGGACTTCATGATTTTTAATTTGTGTCATGAGGAAATGGTGGCGTACCATACTATTCTTTTTCGTATGCATTTAAAATTTTCCACACTAAACATTAAATTCTAAAAGACGACTGAGACAGTGACACAGTCAAAGAACCCCCTCCTGGAGTTAGCTCTGCACTTAACTTGTTGAGTGGTCATAGGCAAATGCAAGCTTCTTGATGCAATTACAAATTATATACTGCCTTGTGCTCCTGGTAATTTATGCATATGCTCATCTCCCGCTTAGATTTCAAATCCTTGATATGAGGAAGAGCACGTTCTGTTCCTCTTTCTTCCCCGGTGCCTAGCTTGAAGTAGGATTTGATGGAGAAGAGTTTCTCAAATTTTTTCCCTGTGTGGAGAGCTTAATGAATGCTTGCCCAGCACAAATGTGGACCATGGGTTTAGGTAAAGCAGATGCAATTTGGAATAAAATGTGTTTATTAAAAATAAAATGTTACTAAAGTTAAGAGGAATAACATTTCATCAATAACAAGAATAATTGATAGAGAATAGAATTGGTAGACAAAATAAATTATAAAAATATAGAGGGTGCCAAAAAGATGTATACACATTTTAAGAAAGGAAATAACTGTATTAAAGTTACGCTGATGGGAACCACTTTGTGCACCTCTTGTCATTTCAGAAGTCAACCATGACTTGTATTCATGTTTTGTTATCAGTATATATTGAGTATTACAATTTTAATAGTTTTTCCCTTTCTTAAAATGCGTATATATTTTTTTGGCATCTTCTGTATTTTTAAAGTAATACCAGCAATTTTATATTATAAATAATACATTTTAAAGGCATAAATTAAATATTTATAATTAACATTAATAGAAACATTTTATCAGCTACGGAAATGATATCCTTTGCAATCTTTCACTGATGTCACTGCATCTGGCTCAGTGTCCTATCGTTTGAGCCGTAGGTCAGGTTCTATATTCTATCTTTCTTCCTCTCATAGTTTGCTTTTCTCTTCTACCTTTTTACTAAATTAGAAAATCCCAACTCAAAGTTCAGGTTGGCAGTAATTGTTCACTGTCTCTTTGATACAAATTTGAGAAATCAACTGGAAAACGAAGTGGTTTCTCCTTTGGGAGGTGATGGGTACGTTTATGGCCTTGATGGTGGTGATGATTTCACAGGTGTATACTTAGCCCCAAACTACCTGAACTGGGTTCTCACCGAATACTACCTTCACTGCTCTGTTGGAACCTACATGGACCGGCAATCACATCTGAAGCCAGAGGGTAAATGTTTCTGCTTCAGAGACGACCTTGAGTACAGATCTTTTTCACGCTTTCATTAACTGTGGCTCTAGAAAGTATGGTTTCATGTTCTGTTGCGGTGCTTGGACGCAGATGTGGATTTTGTTTTCATGTCCAGCACTATATCTTGTTCTTTTTCATTTCTCTAACAAGTGAGGGAAGTCATTAACTACTGGTAAGCAAATGCCCGGCAGTCAAACCCTTTGCACCACAGTTCAGCCAACCAGAGAAATCCTGCTGTCTTGCCCTGCGTATTTGTCATAAAGATATTTTGCTTCTGCTGTGAGAGCCTAGGGCCTTAGTTTACACTATTCTAGATACTGACATTTATGAATTCAGGCATAAACAGCATTATGGAAAAAATTATTTTAATTCCATCCCTATTTCAGAGACAAACGTGTACCGTTCTCACCCAAACAGTGTACTCATGGGAAAAGCAGGGTTGCCCTAACTATGTGTCTCTCCCATCAGCTTGAAAAGATGTGCTGATAGAGGCCACAATTTGTTCTTATTCACAGTTTTCAGTATTTCCTTCCATGCTAAATGAAGAGTAGCAGGCTTGCAGTTAAGTGCCAATTATTCTTTGTGAGAAAGCATTTTGTGGTTTGACACTCAAGGGCCACTTCTTTGATTCATGTGACATAAGTCTTTCTCCCTATAAATTAGCGATGGTCCATCAGTATTTTTCCCAATAACCCTATTTAAGTCTACATCATGGCCCACAAAGTATTATTGATTAAATTTTTAAAATCTTTCCTCTTGCAACACGCAAATTTCAGTGACAAGTAAAATAAAAGTCAATGTGCACTTCTTTATATACATACCCCTATTATTCCCACTGTGTGCCTATAGTGGGCTGAAGGATGCGACCCCTGCCTCCCTCAAAAAAAAAAAATAAAAATCAGGCCCTAATTCCTGGAACCTGTAAATGTTACCTTACCTGGTAAAGTTTTTGTAGATGTGAATAAATGAAGAATCTTGAGACAGGGAGATTACCCTGGATAGTTAGGGTGGCCCTGAATGCCATCACGTTTCCTTATAAGAGGGAGGCTGAGGAAGCTTTCGCAGGCACAGAGGAGAAGGTGATGTGAGGATGGATAAAGAGATTGCAGTGATACAGTCACAAGCCAAGGGAAGCAAGCGATGCTTGCAAATGATACAGAAGCATCAATGGTTTTATGCCACAGACCAGCCACCAGAAGCTGGAAGAGACAAGGTCTGGATCTCCCCCGGAGCCTCCAGAGGGAGTATGGCCCTGTCAACACCTTCACTTCAGCCCAGTGACACTGATTTTGGACTTCTGGCCTCCAGAACACTTGGTGGTCATTTTTTGCGGCAGCCCCAGGAGACTAATACAACCCCTCAATGGCTGTATCCAGATGTCAAGTCAGATATCTCCCAGAATGCTCAGCAGTGGCAATTGCTCTTCCACGTTGGACACTATTGATAATGTTTGGCCTCAAACACTGTCACAGTCATACTCTCGTCCCATCCGTCGCTCTTGCTGTGTCCTGCTGGATGTAATTGTCGTTAACTCCCAGGATGGTTTTATCAGCGCTTCAGCAGTAGTACACTGTGCCTCGTTTTATTTGAAGCGTGTTCCTCTGAATAATTGCTCTGCTGTTTGCGTTTCTGTGATCAAATTAATTTCATAGGGAAAGCTTTTTGTTTGTTTGTTTTTGCAATTGTTTGGAGGAAGAAAGCTGGACTGGCTTACAAGAGTTTTTGTGCCTTCGCAAGAAAATGATACAAAATGTCAATAGTTCTATGTTGCTGTGGAAAACATTTTGAACTGACCATGCACAAGTCTAGGGCCAAACAATTAATTGAAATCCAACTTTCAGATATGCATCTTCTTTTTTTTCACTTGCCCAAAATCAATAAATTAACAGATTTAATTTGTCCTAAGTTATAGAGATTCACGCCCTGCTTTTGTCCGAAACTCTGTTCACTGTTCATGTTTACAATACGAATATGTGTTTCCTGATGTACAAAATAGACATAAGAACAGTACCTACCTCCCAGTGCTGTTGAGTTAATAGACAGAACAGCATTTAGTTCAATGCTCGGCATGTAGCGAGCGCTCCTAGAAATGTTGACAATTCTTTTTCAAAATTGTAGTCACCTCTAATAGTCCCACCTTGAAATTGTGCCCCAATGAATCTGGTGATGAAGATGGTGATTTTGGTCATCACCGTCTTCATCCAACTTCAATTGGGGCACAATTATGTTGATATTAACCTTTTACTTAAAACCTGTGATGCACAATGTGCTTTGGATACAATACCTCACTTAATTGTTACAATTAATTCTCTGCTCTATACATTTCCACCCATAATCGGAAAAGAAGGAAACTAAGATTTAGAGAAATGAAAAAACTTGCCCAAGATTATTCAAGTAGCAGATGGTAGAGCCAATATTTAAAGTGGATTCTTTGACTGTAGAGCCTGTGTTTTTCCATTTGGTTAGAGCCTGGAGTGTCCTTCAACTATTTGCTTAAATATTTACAGGCAAACGGTCTTATGGTTTAGTCCACAGATAGATAATCCTGTCTGGCATGACATTTTCTATTTTATTTTCTATATGCATCATTTTCCCCTTATTTCCAGATTTGCAAGGGGCAGGGGCTACCTTATTGCAGCTTTCTTAGATGGGCTTAGACAGTACAGAAAGGGAGAAAGAGAGCAAGGGCGGGGGTGGAGAGAGAGAGAGAGAGAGAGAGAGAGAGAGAGAGAGAGAGAGAGATCAAAATGAGCCTTCGGAAACAAATTCATTTCATTGCAAGAGGTCTATTTTCCTAGAAGAGAGTAGAACAGCCTGTGCCTGGAGCCCCTGGGTTGCAAGCAAGCTGAAAAATTTGAAAGATTAAAACAGAAAGCCTTTGCAAAAACATCATCAATCAAGCAATGAGGTCTCACCAGTTAAGTTCCATGCCGCTGAGAATCAGATTGAAAATTGTTCATCGAAGGAGCTACTGTCAGTTCCCCAGATTTAATATTCAGACTCACAACTTCCCTGTGCACGTGGCAGTTACAGGATCAGGAAAGAGAAATGACCTAAAGATCCCAGCATGTGTTTCCTGTGGATTTGTCACAGATGCTAACCCATCCTCAGAGCCTCCACAGAACCATTGACCTAGGGGAGGGCTTGGCCTTGGCAGAAGCTTCACCAGCTCACAGCCCTGCTTCTAGATCAAGACAGTTAGGAAAATGCCACTGAGAGTAAGAACCCGTTCCCTGACGAGTCCCCATGGTCTAAAATGGTAGGCCAGGTCTCTGCTTTGGAAAAATATTAGGGAAGCCAGTAAAAGAAATTAAACAAAACTGAAAATTGAATGAACGTAGCCTTTAAAAAGCAGCTCCCACTACAGTCTTCATTTGGCCTTCCCTACAACTCGAAAAGGCAGATACTGTTCTCCCTGTCTTACAAACAGTAATAAGAACTGTCATTTATTAAATGCCTTCTATGCATCAGGCACTTTACAGATATTTTTACTTAATCTTCATAGCACTCACAATGATAGATACTATAATCCCTATAGAGACTCAGAGGATTTAAAATTTGTCCAAGGTCATACAGTGACAGAGCTGGGATGCCTCAATGCATGTACTTCCCACATAAATTCTGCCTGCAATACACTGGGTGGCAGTCCCTTCGCTCCAGGCAGAGTTCAGAAATATCTGTTTATCCCTGATGTCAGCCTCTGCCATTTGCATTCCCTTTTAGCTGCAGGTAATAAAGATCTCCCATCTATTTTATTAAACTGAATATATTAACATTATTTGAACAGCCATTACCAGTGAGCCTCTGATGCAGAGATAGCTTCAGGGGTTATTGACTTGCATAGAGTTCTTTGCCTCCTTGGTAAACTATGCCACACTCACATGCTTTTGTAAATTTAATTTTTTGAACCTCATGTGTCTGTTTTTAACCTTTTCCTGTCTCTTACCTCACTGTTAGGTTGTAAGCTGCCACACACAACTTGCAGATATCCTTTATGCTTGTTTATAGCCAGGCACGATTGACGTTTTGGGCCAAATAATTATTTTTTGGAGCGGGGGGGAGCCTGTCCTGTATATTTTAGTATCTATATCAGCTTCCCTGCCTCATCTTCTAGATGCCAATAACACCTTGCCCATCTTCCCCAGTTATTATAATAAAAAAGTCTGCAGATGTTGCCAAATGTCCCTTAGTGGAGGGAGAGGCAAAATCACCCCCAGCAAAGAACCACTGTTGTAGGTGAAAACGCACGCACGCACACACACACACACACACGCATGCACACAGATATGCTTCTAATTTATTCCTTCTTACTATGCTGTTTAAAGGAGGAAACAGCCCTCAGGCTTATTAGACAAAGACACGAAATTAAACAAGCTCTGAGTAATAGTGAGAAAACCACTGTTTATAGTAAAGTGAGTGAGCTTTAGCCCATGAAGTCTGTGGCATGTATTTGCTCAGAGGCCTGTTTCATTTTATCTATATTTTATATTTCCAGCATATTCTGAAGAACTAAGGTCCTCAAATAAGTGACCATAGAAAAGAAAATTTGCTATACATGCCACTATAGAGATCGCTCATATTCTTATCATGTTACTTGACTAGTCGGTCTACAGAGCAAATTATTAGCTGTAAACCTCCACTTACCCTGTAACAGATAAATTCTACAATGTTTCTATTCTTCCTGATTCGGCACTTCTGTTAATTAAAAAATAAAATAAAGCCAGCTAAAATGTTACTGTAGAGTTTATGATTCTCATGTATTTTCCCATCCACCTGTAAGAACGACTTGAGACAATACTTCATTGATTCTTCTTTCTGCAGATATCTTGACCTGTTCAGATTCTGACTCTCAGATAGGCTTGCTCTGAAAAGGGCTGTAAGCGTGATTATCTCCATCATTTAGAAACTTGCTTCCAATGTGCACTTGCAGCTACTGACAGCAGCATTCAAACAGCATCGATTTTTCTTCTCATAAGAATTTGGTCAATTTTTTTTCCTGCTCCTCAGATGTCATCTTACCGAACAACGAAGCCACTGGGAGTCATTTATATATGCAGTTGTACTATTGAGTTGTCTGGGCTTGCTGACTGGGAAATAAATCCTTAGTGATGCTACTGATGGAATTGCTAGGATGTCTGCATCTTCATCTTTCTGATGCCGGTTTGTTCTCCAAATGGCTGAGCCAATTAAAAACTCCAACAACAGTGTCTTAGAAGTGCGGCTACTTCTTACACAAGAGGGTTTAATTATACTAATAGCATTTGAAGACACATATTACATTTGACATTCTCTGCAGACCACGAGGATTGTCTCCCTTCAAAAGAATTTGACGACAGATAGGGGTCTGTGTGCTGTCTGACCACTCTGGCGACGAGACAGCATGTCTGTCAATCGATGGTGTGTGCAAGTTGGAGCAGGAAGCCCCCGTATGGCTCATCTGAACCTGACCTTCTCCCTGACTTAACTGCAAATGACCTCTTTGTCTTGCAGTTCACTGCTAGTTGGAAAGTGACTTTGATGACATTACACGTTGAATTTTTGTGGAATCTGAGATCATTTATTTGAGTCGCGAGTGTACCTGTGGTATGCTCAAAGCTTTGTTTCCCTCACGAGAAGGACTTATATAGAGGTAATCTTCCAGGAGACTGAAATGGGATTTAGCAGCTGCTCTCAGATCACTGCCCGTCCCGTTCCCTAAGAACACTGGGCACTGGGCCAGGAGGATGGACCAGCAAGATTGCCTGTTTCAACAGCGACACTGTGTGACAGGACCGGCAACAACAGCCCCAAACCCTGGATGCCGTGGTTTTCCAGGTTTCTCTGCTGGGAATGATATTAGGTTGGTGCAAAAGTAATTGTGGTTTAAAAGGTTAAAAACAATTGGCTTTTGCACCAACCTAATAGTATGCCGGAATCACCGAGTGCCCCTGGTGGGAGAAGGGGCCTTATTATCACAGAAGAAAAGATAGTGGGAGGAGGAAAACATACATTCTCACTATAAGGGCTATGGGATAATGGAATGCCTTAAGTTAAATATTAAAACGGACGTGTATCTCAGGCTGATGGATAGTAAGAACGATAACGAAGGCCCATAGCTTTTGTTAGGTGCCCTCTGTGATTCAGGCACGTGAGGTACTTTGTGTATGTCATCTTGTCTGCTCTTCCCCTCAAAATCTATTGTGCAGGCATTCATTTTTATTATTTGAGGAAATCAAAAGATCGGAAAAGTTCAGGACAGCTGGCTTTGCTTCTGTCTGAGGGTCTACAAGTCCACTGGGATGGCTTTGCCCTGTGTCGCTTATCCTTCTGAGACCCGCGTGCTAGCCAGGTGATGGCACAGGTGCAAGAGGGCAGACGCTGCTGCACAGTGTTCTAACCCCTACTTGCATCAGCTCATTACCCATGGGGCATCACATGGCTGAGCCCAAGGTCAAAGGGGGAAGTGTGGAGGTGGGAGGACTGCAAAGCCCACAGCACAGGTGGGGAGCTAGAGCGAGGTCCAGGATGGGAACCAGTGGGGGAAGGAAAGCTGCGCGGCGGCAGACGGGAGCTAAGTCCTACCAGAGAAAAAACCAATAGATCATTCTCTACAGGACGGATGGCGTAGTGGTTGCTACCAGTTTATTATTTGGAGAAGCAAACTAATGCTCATCAACTTTTTAGAGAACTGAAAATTGAAACACAGTGGTTTCCTTCTGGAGATTCGTACCAAGACACAGAGGGGAAGGTTAAGGCTTATAAATCTTCCTTTTGGATAGGTCGTTTGGCTAAACGAGATGGGGCCTCATGCAAACCAAACTGCATATCCCATGAGTCAGGGGAGTGTGGGCCCCTCAGCTGGAGAGGCAGGGCCGTACAGTCCAGCAAAGGTCATTCATCTAGGGGGATGAAACACGAAACAGTCCTCTAGGTTCCTGCAGGAACAAACATGTTTGTGTAAACACATGGAAAAAGACCTGGAAGCAAAGCACTGACTGTGGTTGTCTTTGGGGCAAGTGAGGGAGGATTTTAGCTTTATGTGAATGTTTGGGTTTTTTTAACACCAAGAGTATTTGTGTCTTTATAGAAGCATAGATTTATGAATAAACTTAAGAATAACTTAAGTTTAAATGAGAAAAGGATGGTGTGTTTGTCTTAACCATGCATGTTAGCCCAAATTGCGGTATCTGTTTTGACAACATCCCCCAAAGTTTCAGGTACCGTCTTAGTTCAAGTTCTCTCAATTTTCACAGACTTACAAAAATTTTCCCAACCTGGGACATGACCTTGACTTGTCCTTGGGAAACATATCATGTGGGAGAATTGCTCCTACTGCTCTCTGCTCCCCCTCCCCAAGCCTCACACCAACAAACCACACACATGTACTAAAGCTTGAAGAATCACCAGCCCTCTCCACCTGCGGGCTACACTTGCCCGGTCCATGTTACAGACGAGCAGTTTATTTCAGGCCCTCTCAAACTCACTCATTTTGTTTTGAGATGTTTAATGAGAAAAGTGTGGAACTGGGAGGAAAGGGGGCTTTAGTCCTGACTCGACCACTTATCTACTATTTAAAGTTGGCATTTCATTTAAGTTTCTGGGCTTCTGTTTCCTCTTGTGAAAACTAGTAGTAATAATAATAATGGTTATCATAGGGTTGTTGCAAACACTCAAAGGATAATATAATTATTTAAGATAGTCTGCATTAAAAAAAACATAGGGCTATTTTGTCTTTGGAAAATATGGCAGATTAACTGAAAACGGAAAGTAGCATAGATGGAACGTTTGTTTCTTCTCTTAAGTTATAAATTGTCAGGGTATTGTCCACTGTTCCTACCACAAAGTTTCTTCATTGGTTGTCTTGCTTTGGGGTGCCATGACATACTTCTCACAGCAGATGGCAGAACCGAATCAGGAAAAGACAGCCTGGGTGTTGCAATATGCACAGTGCACCCAGCTAAAGCATTTTCACCTTAATGTGTGATAATAGCAACGTACTACAGACAGAGATGAATACAAAATTTTCCCTGCCCCCAGTGAGTTCACCGTCTAGCTAAAATCAAACCAGATGACAATTTGCATTTTGCAGGGCTGTCCTATAATGACAGCACCACCTGAGTGGGACAGGATACCCACTTCAGGGTGGCTGCTTTAAGCCATCTTTTCTGCTGTGGCCATGTCTCTCCAGCCCCACCGTCCCCACCTGAGTCTAGCGCAACAACTTCCTGAAAGAAGCCCCTCTAGTCTTACCTATCTCAAGTTCATCCTCAGGGTAACCTGTCTAAAATGCAAATATGATTATATTATACACCATCTGCTTAAAAAGATTTAGTGGCTCTTCACTGACCACATAAAGCCCATCCCCTAATCTTCCTTGTAAAGCCTTTTGTGATCTGACCTCTGCTTTCCTCTCCTGTCTCATCTTTCCTCCTCTCCCCTGCAATCTATATATTAACGCAAGGGATTACTTTCGATTTGCAAATGCTTTTTATCCCCTACTGGTTTTTGTCCAAGTTGTTTTTTGCTCTGCCTAGAATATCTGAAAACTAAAACCTATTCCCTTCAATCAGCTATTCTCCTTAATCTGGCAAACTAATATTTACCATTCAGCTCTCAGCTTTGCACCTTGCATCCCACTTCTTTCTTCTGCACTATATTTCCTTCTTCCTGGAGTGCATCCTTTCGTAGTTCGTTCAGCAAGAAACTGTTAAGTAGTCAGTTTAATCATTATCTAAATGTTTTTATTTTTTCAAATATTTTTATTTTACCCTCACTCCTGAATGATAGTTTAGCTAGGAAAAATCTACTAGACTGAAAGCTGCACTACTTTAGCTATTTGAAAATACAGTTCTATTGCCCCTGGCTTCTTGCTGATGAGAACTGTGCTCCCCACTGACTTATTCTCCCCTGTAGCTAATCTGTTTTGTCTCTCTGGTATTTGTTTGTTTTGTTTTTTTGAACATTTGGAAATAGTTTCAAATTTAAAGAACATTTGCACGATAAAAATAGTATTAAAAATACTCGTACATTTACCTAGACTCATCCACTTTTAATGTTTTACTCCATTTGCTTTACTGTTTGGTCTCTCTCCATACCCACACATTTGCACACATACTCTGACACACACACTAGCACCTTCTCCCCCCTCCCCAAAGTACACAATCCAGTCTCGTCTCAGTATTGCATTTAGCTGTCTTACATCTTTAATCTCCGTGAATCTGGACTAATTACATAGCCTTTCTTTGTCTTTTATGACACTTATTTCTTTAAACCCATTTCCTACTCTGATAAATAGGTATGTTACCTCTTCTGTTATGTGGTTTGATTTTTTAGTAATCTGTGCGATAGTGACAAGTTCAGTAATTCAGATAAACTTTCAGGGAGAGCAATAGAAGACCAGGACAGGCCAAAGCTCCCTGCTCCGTTTTCTCCCACGTGTACGATCATACTTACAATCCCAGCTGTGTAGCTGCCTCATCACACTTAGTGAGAAGGACGATCCGGAGTGTTTTGGGGGGTCTCTCTCTCTTGAGTCTGTGCTTAGTATGTTCACTGGGAATCTAAGTTTCTCAAAAACCTCACTTCTTACAGCTGTGTTCCCCATGGCCCACACACTCTGGCAGCCTTTAAAGTTTCCTCAAAAAATTCCTATGGGGGTGAGGGATGGTAAATGAGGGTAAAGGGGATCAAATATATGGTGACGGAAGGAGAACTGACTCTGGGTGGTGAACACACAATGGGATTTATAGACGATGTAATACAGAATTGTACACCTGAAATTTATGTCACTTTACTAACAGTTGTCACCCCAATAAACTTTAATTTAGAAAAAAAATTCCTATGAAGTAATGTTATGTGAAGAAAACAGAAGAGGCACCAAGACCCATCCCAGACCCCAAAAAACAAAACAAACTCAGTCAAGAGAACAGAATTAGAAGCCTTGAAATAGACTCACTCACATGTAAATGACAACTTGGAACTTGACAGTAGTGACATTTCAAGCCCCTGGGGAAAGAAAATACAATGTAAAATGGCCATGCCCATTAGTTACCTATTGCTGCATTAAAAATGTACCCCAAACTTTAGCAGATTAAAATAATGCGCAATTATCAGTTCACAGTTTCAAGGGGTCAGGAGCCCAGGCACTGCTTAGCTTCAGAGCCTCTCACAAAACAAATCAGGTGACATCAGGGGTTCAACTCAAGGTTCAACTGGGGCAGGAGGCACTTCGAGGAACAGACTCAACTTACCCAGCGGTTGTTGGCAGTTCCTCACAGGCATTGGACTGGGGGTCTCACTTCTTTGCAGGATGTTGTCCAGAAGCCCCCCTCAGTTTCTAGCCAGGTGTGCCTCTCCAGCACAGCATCCGACTTTATCAAAGCATTCAAACCGAGAATGCAAAAGAGAGAATAAGAAAGGGGCATCAAGAGAGAAAGTAGAAATCAATCTTTTGTAACCTAAACATGGAAGTGAGATCCCCGTACTTTTGTCGTATTTTGCTCCGGAGAAGCAGGTCCCCAGGTTTAGCCTAAACACAAGAGGAAGAGATAACACACAAAGGAGTAAGTATCAGGGAAAATTGGGAGCTCTCTTAGAAGTCTGCCTACCACTGGGTCTTGCCATCGGTCCAAATATCCTCTTCCCAGTTTTTTCCACGAGACCTAGAAGGACCTCAGGCAAACCAGACTCCAAATGACCCCTCCTGTTGTTCCTAGTTCCATATGTAGCCAGCCAGTCACACTGATTTTTATTTTCCAAAGTTGTTCTATTGTCCTCTCCATGTCACATGATCTAACTTAGCCTGAGCTTTCAGAAAATGAAAATGGTAGGCAGACAACAGGAAAGCCTATCTGATGTTAAAGAAGCAGTAAGGATATTGCCAGTTTCCAGAAGAAATTCTATTCCCTGGTAAAAAATAAAGTCCATATTCAGCTTGTCCAGTGAGCTTGACTCAGAGCCCAACACTCACTGAAACCACACTGTCTTCCTGAAAAAGTTCTCTTGACCTTGGGCTATAGCTCAGCTTCTATGGATGGACTTAAAAAGAAGCAACAGTTCTTTGTCCAAAGCAATAAAGAGACAAGTGAGTCATCACAGTCTGGATTCAACAGCAGCATAAGCAGTTCCATGAATCGCCCCTATAAAAACCCTGCCATTCTATCCCAAGCCTTTCCAAGTGCCAAAACCTTCCATTCAAGAGTTTTATAAGTCAGCCCTGTGCTCAGAAATGTCACTGTGGGCTGGCCCGGTGGCTCAGGTGGTTGGAGTGCCGTGCTGCTATCTCTGAGGTCACCGGTTCGATTCCCACATGGGCCAGTGAGGTACGCCCCCCTACAGCTAAGACTGTGAATAACAGCTCTCCCTGGAGCTGGGCTGCTGTGAGCTGCTGTGGGCTACCATAGGTGGCTGTTTGCTGCTGTGGGCTACCGTGAGCTCCTGTGAGTGGCCGACCATTGAGGGGGGAGCACAAGGCTCATAATACCAGCAGGGGCCGGGGAGCTGTGTCCTACACAACTAGACTGAGAAACAACGGCTTGAACTGGAGTGGCGGGGGGGTGGGGGGGTAGAGGCGGAAGAATGGAAAAAAAAAAAATGTCACTGCACATAAGAGGGCCTTTGATCTCTGACCATACCCAAGCCCCGAGTCTGCAGTGGAGCGTGGTTTGATAGCTATCTAAAGAGAAAAGGGCTTGGATTTCCTCTCATCTATTTCTATTCTACTTTTAATAGGCGGCTTAGCTTCAGGCATCTGCCCTCTGCCCTCCCAGCTTCCATCTCAAGCCAAAGTAAAACAGGCTCATGGTTATGTTCTTTGAGAGCTCTTGAAATAACAAGAATGGTAGCAAATACTCAGAAAGGGCTCGCTACGTGCCAGGCTCTGTCCTAATGCATTTCTTCAGCCAACCCCATATAGGAGGTTTTCACAGATGAGAAAATGGAAGCATAGAAGGCACAGTAACTAACTGAGAAAGTCACAGAGTCGGTAAGGGATTTGAAACCAACCAGTACCGCTCTAAAGTATGTCTTGTCTACTGTGCAATGAAAGGGAGTAACACAAGCCCACTGAGACGGCAGAACATGAAGTCAGAAATGTGTCTTCCTTAATAAGGGAGAGACTTTGGAATAAGCTTTGTAGCTCTAAGATCACTTTCTTTTTCCAGGTACTATGTTAGAAATCCCTTCAGTAAGAAGACTGAATGTACAAGCCTTCGAATTAAACCAAAACCATGAGCTGATAAATCAAATTGAACCGAAAGTTCCACATCAGACTAAAGTGCTCTGAGATCTATTGGAAAACAGCAGAGATCTTCTGTTGAGCCCCCCCACCCCACCCCCACATTCAATATAAAGACATAAGGGCTACACGGGTGTCAAATTTCTTTAGTAAAAAGAGACTTTCTTTACTCATCTTAATTGGAAAACTCTTTGTTTTTAAAGTACGTTTTCATTAAGTAAGAAAATTCGTAAAATATGGCTAGGTCAGAAGCTAGTGGCAGTGCATAAATTAGACATAAAATTTATCATTTCAAACATAAATTAAAAAATGGGTCATTCGAAATTAACTCCAGAGTAGTTTCCATGTACAAATAGCTGCTATAATGAAAACTGCCTTTCTTCTCGCTCCATGTCTTATAGTGGATCTAAAACCCTCCCCAAGAATGGGATGGGCGTGTGTGCTCACTCTATCACCGCAGCCAATGTGATTCTTCCAGGATGGTCACATGGCCATCGGTGGCCCAATAAGAGGCCAGTACTTTTGCTGTGAGGAAGAGGTGTTTCTATGCTGACTTACTCAGCAGGTGAAATGCAATCTGTAGTGGCTCCAGGCCACCACATCAGGGACAGTCTGCCTGGAAAGGAAGCCAATATGGAAGAAAGCAGATAGAAACAGATGCCCACGATTTTATCAGAGCGTTTGGATCCTGCTGTACCTGAATCCCCTCCTATTCTGTGCAGTTAAGTGAGACTATACATCTCTGTGTGTTTAAATCTGTGAACTGGGTTTCTAACCCCTTGCAACTTAAAGAGTCCTGAGCAGTACAGAGAAATAGGTTAGCGTCCACATCCTGTGCAGTTACTACTGAGCAGCACAGCAGGTAGTGTGGAATGACATTCATGAGAGCTGGGCATTTCAAAGCCACACCCAAATCCTGGTTGTGTTTATTAAAGCAATCCAACGGCCATGCACACAGCTGGAGCCGACTTAAAGAGCTCCTAGGAAGGCGCACCCTATGGCTGAACATCATGGAGCACACATTAGGCAAAAATACTACATACCTTCTTAGAGGAAATAACCATGAGCAAAGTATGGTTATGAGTCAGTAACCGACTATAATTAGGGGTTCCCCCCACCAGTAATACCTGATTTAAGGCAGAGAGCATAAGCACAGCCCAGCAGCTGGTAAAGAAGTAACCATATCTTTCTTGATTTTTCCTGTGACTCCATTCCTAAAGAACAGGCCCCTGCAAGTCAGGGAGAAAGTTTGTTGGGAAAATTTAATACCTAAGTAATCGGGAATTTCCTCCTCTCTATCAGAGTCAAATAATTCTACCTTAGCTCCTTCCATGTTGGGCTCAATATAACTCAAGCACCCACTCACTCTAGGAATTCCCCTTTGCCATAATTTTGGTCCATTTTTATTTCAAAATTTTTGTTACAATATATGAAATAAATAAAGGAGAGTGTTTAAAACATAAATGTACACTTTAAAATAATAATTAAACTACAACATTCCCACCACCTGTGGAAGAAATATGAGTCATTTTAAAGTCCCCTGTGTGCCTCTCCCTAATTGCACCCTGCGCCCGCCCCCTCACGCCCTGGAGAAGGAACCACTATTCTGACTTTAATGTTAAACATTCTTTTGCATTTTTTTAAAAAATGGTTGTCGTGTGAATGTATGTCTCTCTAAACAATACATTATTTCATTTTTATTTTTTATTTTTGCACTTTTTAAAAATTTCTTTTTTTTGGTTTCTTTTTTCTTTTCTTTGTTCTTCTTACACTGTTTCATTTTTTAAAACTTAGTAATACGCACACCCCTAGCCATGGATGGAACAGGCAATATTGCCTCTTTTAGATGAAGGCTCCTAAGAAAAGGAAAGCTGAACTGAGTCTCTGAGTCACAACCTGGCTTCCACTTCCACCCCTTCTGGTGAAGATGGCAGGGCCAGGTCATGTCAGTGAGGCCTCAGAAACACAGAGCTTGCCCTATTTGGGGCATCAGGCAGGACTGTAGCGTGGGCCAGGCACAGGACGTTCAATATTCTAGACGGGCCGTGGAGTATTTTTCTGCTGTGAAACCCATGACTTATTGCTAGCTCTCAGGAGTAGTGTAAACAGAAAAGCCTGTGGGGTGAAATGAATGTCTCCAGTCCATCTAAGCAGAGGGCACGTAGGCATTTCGTCAATACGTGGTCAACACAGCTAAGTTAAGAGGACAGTGTGAAGCTCAGACATGCTGTTCCCAAGTTGAAAGAAAAGTCAATGGCATGGGGGGGAACTTGCCGGTGAGAACACTCACCTGTCTCTCAAGTTCACTCCTCCAATCCATGTGGTTGGCTGCTGTGCAAGACAGCTCTCTGGGGTCGTCTTCTTCCATCATCCAAGCGACTCCTTCTCATGAGTCCTGTGTCCCATGTCTTTCTTGGTTATCTCCTTTTGGGTGGAGTGCACCCTACTTGAGATGAGCTTCTGGAGAAACGCTTCATGAGACATAAAGGTTTTTTGACTGTACGTGCCTGAAAATGTTGTTTTTCAGTTCTCAAATTTAAATGACAGTTTGGGTATAGCATTTTCGGGTGGAAATAATTCTCCCTAGGAAGTTTGAAGGCACTGCTCTTATTGTCTTGCTTTTTAATGTTGCTATTGAAAAGTCCAAAAGGATTTTTGTTCCCAATCCTTTTTATTTATTTATTTGTCTCTTTGGAAGCTTGTAGAAACTTCTCTTTGTTACCCATGTTCTGAAATTCCTAGTAAGTACCTTATTGTAAGTCTGTTTTTATCTATTTTGCTGTGCATTCAACAGACTCTTCCAGTCTGGCAACTTACGTCCTGCAATTCAGGGAAATTTTCTTAAATTATTTCTTTGATAGTTTTGTCCCCTTGTTTTCTCTGCCCTCTCATTGTAGAAATTCAAGTTATTTAGAGACTGGATCTCCTGAACTGATCCTTTAATTTTCTTATGTCTTTATTCTTGTTTTCGTTCCTACGTTTTTTACTCTGGTTTATTTCCTATTCTTCTATTACGTTTGTAATTTCCAGAAGCAAATTTTTGTCCTCTGAGTGTTTCTTTTTTATAGCCTCTTGTTCAAAGACAGTATGTTTCTCACAGTCATGGTATGTTCCCCTTTTAACAATAGGTTCTTTTTTACTACTTTTCCCCCCCGTCTTGTCTCTGTGTGTTCTAAGCCGCTGTTGTTTATTTATTTGCTTTTTGTTTTTTCCTTCATCTCAACTTGTTATGACAGAGACTTTTCTTGTATTGTAGTACATTTTGTTCGTCTATTCATAATTCATAATAAGTAGAGAAGAAAAGTTGATTGGGAGCTCTGAGCATATGGTGAACTTTATTGACTTTGAACTTCACTGTAGGATTGTGGGGGCAGTGCCCTTTGGGAGAAAACCCTGATGTCAGTATCTATAGGTCTTTCCTCTTGGGCTAGTCAATTTCTCAAAGCAGAGCCTTCCAAGCTCCTGCCAAGAGGTAAGAGCCCTGATGCCAGTGGTCTGGGAGCCAGCTGGAGGAACAGGGCACGAGGTCCCTTCATGCTGAATTCAGTGTACCTATGGCCACTTAACCTTTTGGTACAGTGTTGACATAGAATGGTGTCTGTACCCACAAACATATCTGAAGCACCCCATCCGGAGGCCCTCTGCTGTATCCCTTCAGAGATAAAACCTCCAGGTCTCTGCCATAGTCTGTAAGGGCAATCATGAGTGATAGGACAACATGCCTTTCCTGTTTACAGTTTATCAAGTTCAGATTCTTCAATTGCATTTCTATCCATCTGCTGAATTTGTAGTCACTGATGGCTGAAAAGCTCCACGCAAATGCTGAAACATGGTTGGTGTGTTTAAATTCTTGCCTGTGAATGCCCTCTGCAGAACCACCCCTACAAACACTTGTGAGAAACATACGTGAACACAGTCTCCAGTTGGGGTGGAAGGGATGGGGAGTCCTTGGCTGTACGTAGGAAAAGAGGAACTCCTACCGTATTTCCCCAAAAATAAGACCTAGCCAGGCCATCAGCTCTAATGCGTCTTTTGGAGCAAAAATTAATACAAGACCTGGTCTTATTTTAATATAAGACTGGGTCTTTAATATAATATAATATAATATAATATAATATAATATAGTACAATATAATATAATACCTGGTATAATATAATATAATATGATAATATAATACCGGTTCTTATATTAATTTTTGCTCCAAAAGACGCATTAGAGCTGATGGTCCGACTAGGTCTTATTTTCAGAGACACACAGTGGGTTAAATGTTATCTTGGAAAATCTCTCCCATTACTCAAGTCCATTCCACCTGTAGTGGCTTCCTGTGTGTTCTGCCATCAGAAGGTCCCCCTGTGGTTTAAAACAGGTCCACTGCTGCCTCTGTAGAGATTTTTCTGGCTAAATATTCCATGCCCTCATAGACCTGGTTAAGCTGTTCATATACATACATCATCTCATTCGGTCCTTATAACAATGGCCCTGGGAATTAGGATGGTTGAGTGGTATTATCATCATCCTCAGCCTCGTCATCATTAACACCCTTTCACAGACGTGCAAATGTAGGCTCAGAAAGGTTGCAAGCTCAGATGACATGCCCCAAAGAAGGCCAGTGTCATAACCCAGATACCCTTTCCCCTAGGCCCCAGTGTCCACCATGCCACACTGATTTAAATAAATGAGCAGTCTCCTTGGGACAGATCGACTTAGATATTCACAGACCAATTTTAAGAAAGAGAGAACTTATCGTTGACCTTGCACCAAGGTTGAGACCCTGCCTCACAATTGGTGCCTCTGCTCTTAGGCAGAGAACATGAGTGGTTCATTTCAAGGACCTGGAGCTCTAACCCTGAAACCACCCTGTGTGGTGTGGTGACTGAAGAAATGGGGTACACACTGAGAACTTCTGCAGTCAGTGAGTGTCATTTCATGGCCAAACAGGGGCCCAGACCGTTTTCACTTTCCTCGGTGCCTCAGTGAGCCCAGCGTTGCCCTAATGCCTGACTTCTCTGTTTCAGTTTAGCACAGTCAGCACCAGAAAGAAGTCACAACCATGCTGTCTTTTGACTTTGACTTTAATTACAAAGAAGACAATTAGTATTGAGGAAAGAGCTTCCAAACCCCCGGCTCCTCGAGTTTGACTGTCTGGATTCCATTAAAGATATAATACATCTAGAAACATCTAGTGAACAGATCATGTCCCAAAAGTCATGTGTAAATTACATTTTGGGAATTGGGACTATATTTCCCCATAGGGAAACTGTATTGTGTTTTTTAAAGGCATGACTAAACAAAGAAATAAGTGGATAATTAAGTTCCTCGGTCAGCACACAAAAGCCTGTTAGGCTTGTTTTTAACTCATAATATACCTAAAGTATATTGTAATGGCAATGTTAGTATTTCAGACACATTTGATTCTGAGCATTCAGTGTTGTTTTTATAGGAAGACACATTTTCTAAGTGGAAATATCTCTGATGCCTAAACAAAGTAAGGAAGAGCAAGAGACCGAACATCTCACTTTTCTGTGTGAAGCTTTGTACAAAATGACACATGTATGTATTGAGTTCTTACACTGTGCCCAAGTATATGCAGAGAAAAGTATGGGGCAAAGTATGGCTCTCAACCTCTAACAATTATAGTGATGCCTCACGATCAGTTTCCTAGGGAAGGAAGCTTGCCATAGGTGTAATTCTCAAATAAGTAAAGCTACCTCATTAAAGTACTCAAACTTTATTTATTTGGTATGTATATTTTATCTTTAAAAATATTTCTGAAATCTATATCATCCTGTGACTTTAAACAGAGTACAGAAAACATGGTTTAAATTTTTCTTGACGATTCTAGGCCAACGTTACAGACATCTACTTTTAGAATACGGAGTAATGACCACCAGACTTGCAGAGGGGTACGTGGCTGTTTGCCTTACATGAAAAGCCCTAAGTCTAGTCTACATATTTGGGGGCTTTCCATTCTTTATCAATTGTCACCTATGTTTGCCTTCATTAGTCCAATTCCACATCTGCTCATTTACTGTTTCTTCTCTGCTATGAATTAGAAAATGCATACTTCGTAAGAAGCAGGACTAAATAACTCTGAGTGAAGACCTGAGTTTCTTACCCTGAATCAAGTGAGCTTTAGGATCTGGCCTTTGTTGCTTCATTTCTGACAGGCTCCCCGGTGATGCTTTTGCTACTGGTTTGGGGACCACACTTTGAAAAATCATTAGGGCTTCCCTGATGAGTCCTCTCTACAAATACAGATACTACTTTCTTCTTCCAAATTATTCTCTCAGTGGGGGCCCATTTGAAGCCTTCCAAATAAACCTTCACTTTGAGAGCACGACTGGCCCAACCCTCCCAGCTCTTTCCTTTCTCCTTCTGGACAGGCTCTTTCAGAAACTACTTTCATCTTCTGAAACACTCAGTATAGGATCATATCCAGTGGCCTTAAATTTGTATTGCCTATGTATTGAATGAATAATGAAAGAAAGAACGTATAAACATACATATATTACTGGGCATTCCCTGTAAGCCAGGAATTATTTAGATACTTTCATTTATCTCCTTTTATCCTCACAGCCACCTTAGGAGCTAGGAATAAATAGCCCATAGTCCAAGCTGAGGAAACTGAGACTCAGGGAGATTAAATCACCCACTCTTTCAAGGTCATGTTTAGTAAGTGGCATAGCTGGGATTCCAACTCGGATCTTTACAACCCAAGGCCAACAGCTATTTACCACAGCGACTGCTCTGCGGAGAACAAACTAAACGTTGGGATGCAAGATGACAACTTCCAGTTTTAAACAAGACAAACCCATGTCCAGCGTAATGGCCCCTCTACCCCACATGCACACCCACGGCAGACAGTGTTGTCTCCTGCTGCGTATGGACTCTCAGAATCATTTTCAACCTGGTGTCGCTAGTAGCCAGAACTAATCAGTTGGAATAGGCAGTGTACAGACCCCTATGGCTTAGCTGCACTTATTTGGAAATTGCGTTTTGTGGTACCCGACTTGGAAACATTTCACCTAAAACGTGGCAAATATGGTGCAATTTGAAAAGGCAGGTAGATAATGGTGGGGAAGATGGACATGCGGTAGAAGTGAGAGAGTGTACTTGATCCTAGTAAGTGGTTCTCCACCAGAGGCAAGGGTGGCCCCTGCACTGCTATCTGGGAATGCCTGGAGACATTTGTCATTGTCACCACTGGGAGCGGCTACTGGTGTCTCGTGGGTAGAATCCAGCGATGCTGCCACACATTCTGCAATGCACGGGCTCAGCCTCCCCCCGCAGCAAACCATTGTCCAGCCCCAAATACCAGCAGTGCCACAGCTGAGGAAACTGCACAGGGGCCAGAAGGGAGCAGACCAGAGCTCGTGGCTTCTCTCAAAGTAGCAACGTAAAGCTGAGGGAATTGAAACCCCTGGTTTGCGGCCTGTCTCTGGTCCTCACACACGTAGCACAGAGGTCACATTGATTTCAGTTACAGCCGGCTGCAGGACCCTTTTGTTTTCTTCCTTCCCAGATGACCTGAAGAAACGTAAGACGCTACCCACCAATCTTGTATCAAGATGGCTTTTGGCTTTGCCCCTGCAGTTTCTCTCCACTCAGGATATTTCTTTTAAATATCCTTTAAAAAGGATATTTTTAAAGGAAAGGGAGAGTGAAGGGGTGAGGGGAAGAGTAGGCCAGAATCACCAAGGAAAACAGCTCCCCTGCCTAACTGGTTCTCAGTGCTACGAGCACTCTCAGAATCCGTTTCTTCCTGTTTTTCATCCACCTCACTACTCTAAGTGTGGTGTCCAGAGCAGCAGAATTGGCACCACCTGGCATCTCCTTAGAGCTGGACACTCTCAGCCTTTCCCAGACCTCCTGACTCAAAATCTGCATTTTAAAAACATCCCCTAAGTAACTCTATGCACATTCGTGTTGGAGAATCACTGCTCTAGGGTTTCCAGAAGGCAAAATAAAACTGCAGAGTGAACAGCTGCAAAACAGATGCAAAGCAAATCACGTGGTGTAACATATGACTTCTCCGGGGGATTTGTGACCCTCTGTGGACAGTAGCTTGTAATATAGAAAACAGAAATTTGAAGGAAAATGTGCAAAAAGCTAATGCCATGTTATATCCTTTTAATTGTCCTAAAGGGACCCACCTTGGGTTAGAGGAAATGTATTGCCTAGCTCCTAAAACTGTTTCATGTGTCCAAGGAGTGCTCAAGTATTCGGGGTTTTTTTTCCAGTAGGGAACAAAAATAGAATTTATGCTGACCTGTGAAATGAGAGGGATTGATTTGATCAATATTTCCAACACACCTTCCACAATACCAAAATTTTATCACAAGAAAGAAAAAAAAAAAGAGTCAATGTTGTGTTTTTAAATAACCTAGAAAACAGGTGAGTTAAGGTATATGGATCAGGGTCAGGTTCAGGTCTGTTCTCAACTTACTCACATGGGCTTGGCTTCATTCATTCAGTATTAGACCCCAGACACTGTGCAAAGAAAAGCTTCACGGAGTGCAGGAAGCAGCGCTGCAGACAAACCACTGCCTGAGACTAAGTGCGGCAGGCAGCCCTGATAACTGAGGTGGAAAAGGGACAGAGCTGGGGGATGAGAGTGGGACTGAGAGGAGCTGGAGGAAGGAGGGGGAGGCGTTTTAGGGGTTTAGAAGCTGGGCTCACCCGGGAACCGACCAAGCCGCATGGCGGGGGCAGGTCCAGCCTGACACACACTTACCTGCAGGACAGGCCACCCCTCTGCCTGGCAGAGGTTTGCCGAGGATGACGTCCCACGGTCCTGACCATCTTTCCCGTGGCTGCAGAGCTGTGGCCTAGTTGAAGGTGGACAATCCCTAAGTGTGAAGGCTCAGGAGGGCAGATATAGGTGGGGCCACTAGAGGCCGCGCTGGGTCCCTCTACTGAGGCAACCAAAGAGCCTGAGCAGGTTTGCAGCTGGCTTTGTTCAGCCCCCAGCACTGTGTGTTCTTTCCTAACATCCCCGCATTCTGCTTATGGCTCTGCATAGGTCGGCAGGAGAGCACATACCAGCCTCAGAGTCAGAGCACCCCGTGGCCCCAAATTACAAAGGGAGGGTGGGGTGCTGGGTGGCCCCTTGGAGGCCCTTTTCTGTCTCTCAGTTTCCTTCCCAGGCCTCCCCGGGGCAGAAGATTTACTTAGGTGAAAATAGGCTTTTGTCCCCTCATTGCATTGGGGCGTTCTGAAGCCCAGAGAACTGATTTGGAGAAAAAGTAAACCTGAATGCTACCAAATGCTCAGATCTCAGTCAAACAGTGAGGCACTGGAAATTGGGGACTGCTCCCCAGGAGGCTGGGCAGGAGGTGACACTGCAAGAGGAACGGAATTGGAAGAAATGGACCAAGGGGGGAAATTAAACCGAGGTTTCTAGGGTCTGCCCAGCCTAAAAGAGAAGTGTTCAGTGGCAACTGAACTCTTAAGGTCCCTGGACATTTTTACCGTGTTTCCCCTAAAATAAGACCGAGTCTTATGTTAAGGTTTGCTCCAAAAGACTCACTAGGGCTTATGTTCAAGGGATGTCATCCTGAAAAATCTGCTAGGGCTTATTCTCCTGCGAGGTCTTCTTTTCTGGGAAACACGGTAGCTGTGGCGTGAGGACTCAGGTAGAGCCCTGGCAAGGCAAAGGAGAAAGTTGCTCCTCAAATGTTTCTTGAGAGCATCTGAGTCCATGGATCACAGTCCTGCTCAGGGCAGACACCCTGACGCTGTCGCAGGGAAGGGGAATCACCCAACATTTGGGGGTACCCCTCCGGGTCCTGCACTTAGGACTTTCTCTGTTCTGTTGTTCAGTGACCTAACAGGGCCAGTGGAGCAAGTCCGACTCTCCCCATTTCCCTGGTGTGGAAACAGACTGGACGATGTTAAGTAATTGTTCAGGGTCAGCTGGTAACAAAGTGGCAGAGCTAAGATGCTTCTTTCTTTGATTAGTTTATAAATAGATAATGCAGTCACATGTTTCAAAAGTTATAAAGCATAGGAAGGTATAGAATTCAAAAAGTCTCTTGTCCCTTCTGATTTCCAAATATACAGTTCCCTTTCTCTCTCATCTCCTTTGCCACATACACAGGTAACTATCGTCTGTTCCTTGTATGCTTTTAGCATTTCTTTACGCACATACCAGTTAATAAGAACACATATTATTTTTCCTCCTTTTTTTACACAAAGTGTGGCGTACTAGATACATACTGCTCTGTGGCTTGTTTCTCTTTTACTTACCAAGATGTCTTGTAGCTCTTTCTATATCAACTCGTTAAGAGCTTCCTCATTCTTTTCTTTTTATAGCCACACAGTATTCATTGTATAGACATACCATAATTTAATTAATTAGTCCTCCATTGTTGGCGATCAGGGTGTTTCCAATCTTTTCTTAACAATAAACAATGTTGCCATGAATAGCTTGGTAGTTAGATCGTGTTGCACGTGCCAGAGCCAGGAGCCCTCATCTTTCCAGCTCTAAATAGTTTATGTTCCCTTTACTCCAAAGCTGACACAGAACTAGTTCTCTGCGTCAGCTCTGATAGATACATGCTCAGATCTCTGTCCTCCACCCCCCGCAACCCCCCAATTTTCCTATTTCCCTTTTCTAGGGATGAAGCTCTTTGTGTGTTTGAAACAGCTACAGAGATTTTGGACAGAGAGTCCTTGCCGTTTTATCTCTTTCTGTGGTTGCTTCACTTCATTCTTTAAATACTAAGTGTGACTGTAACTGGCTTGTACTGGAGATAAAATCTGCAGACGTTGTTCTGCATAAACTTGGAATTTCTGCTACCAGTTGGATCCCACTGTTTTATACATGTGCCAGGGGAGTGCAAACCCAGCCTCCCATGCACCAGCGGGAAGAGCTGCTGGAGCAGCCTGCGTCTGTCCGTGGAGACAGCATGACATCTAGCTCCATTTCTGGCTGTTGACCTAAAAGCACGTTAAACGAATGGAGGCAACAAACACATCAGGCAGCCCCAAGGAAGTCTACCTTCTGGGAAAGATAAAATGATCCCCCAAACTTTGATCCTTATCATCTCTGGTCACTTTGTCATCTCTCTTTATACTTAGATATTCAGAGTTGCCTTTCCATATGTCTTTTCATTTCTCCAAACAGGACTCGGCAATTAGAGAGAGTACTCGGGAAAAGAAAGACGGGGGGTCGGTTATTTTTTAGGCACCTGATTCCAACTACCATCTGCGAGGCTCGCGGAGAGATGGGTTCGCTCTGTTTTGGATGCTGTTCCGTTCACGTCCTCGTTCTAGAACACTTCCTGCGCACCAGCATGGCGATGATGAGTGAGAGAAGGCCCAGGAGTCCTGTCCAATGGACATTCAGACACATACCAGATATTTTCAAAAATAAGAGGTAAAGGGATATACTCAGAAAAAGAGGTCAATTCAAGGTGATGTGAGCTGTGCTCCAGGTAGAGAAGTCAGCCCAGGGTGTCATCCAGCGCAGAGAAGGGCCCTGCCCCCAGAGTGGGGGGACAGAGAGATGGGGCAGGCAGTTCAGCCAGGCTTCTTGGGGGAAATAATGCTGACGTCACCCTGAGGGATAGCAGGAGGGGCTCAGGCAGAGGAGGCAAAGGAGAGAACAGCAGACTAAGGCCCCCAGCAGGGAAATAGTGTGGGGCGCTGTCACCAAAATGTAACTTTGCTGTTGTTGTTTTTTAACACTTGAAAAATTGAATAGCAAGCTTGTAGCCCACGTGGAGCAAGTTTTAAAGTAAACTTGAATTTGATTCCATAGTCCATAAATATTAGCCATTCCTGTTCTTCCTGAATTAGATTGGTCTTTGGTAATAAGCTCACCCTCATCCTCTTCACCCAGCTCAGGCAGACAGAGTTCCAGGCAAGTCTTTCTCAACTGCCTCCACCCTCCTGCCTCTTATCTCTGACCTGTGGCAGTTTTCTGTTCTTCACGAGGAAGGCCTGCATTTTGCCTTTTGAAAACCTCCACCAGCACTCTGATCTCATGCAATTCATGTTCTCCTTGTTCACTAAGAAAGAACAAGTCAACAGCTTTCTGGAAACTCATATGACGGCCCTTTTGCCCTAAGAATGGAGATACTGGAAAGCTCACAAAGCCCCTCACTCTGTATACTTCCAGCGCCAGTGTTACTGTCAGAATAATGGTCATTTTGTATCTCTAGGTGTCAGTTGATCTGCCAGATGTGGTTGAGAAACAAATATATTGGGGATTCTCTTCAAAAATGGTAACAATAGTTAATATGTATATAAAGTTTACTATGTTCCAGATAGTGTTCTCAGCTCCTTAAAGCTCACTCCGTCAAGGTTTTATTCCTTTATTCCCCAGACTTCCTTTTGAAAGCTTGACATGCTGCCTAGTTACAATTCACGTGTCCTTGGGTTCAAATCCCAACTCTGCCACCTACTCCTTTTATAGTGCCTCTGAACCTCAGTTTTCTCATCTATAAAGTGAGCGCAATACCATAATACATTCCTCCCAGAAGTCAGTGAAATAATATAGATCAAAGCAAATGACGCATAACAAGTTCACAATGAATGTTAGTTCCCTTCCCCCAACTCGCTATTTTTATTTAAAATGCTTCTACTTTCAAATCATTTAAGACAGAAGGCCAAACAAAGGTGTTTCTAACAAAGACATAAAGTAATCCTATCACACCATCCCTCCAAATAGCAGAAGGAAAACCTACGGGCTGTGTTCCCTCTTCTGGGGACTATATTTCTTAAACGCGGCTCTGAGTATGAGGCGAGAATATATGACAGCAAGCCCACGTGCCAGTTAGGGATATATTTCCTAATCTGGACTCTACCCCACTCCGGGCTTCCTGCCTCACCCCTATGCCCCATGAGATCATCAGAAAAGGAAAGAAACGCTTGGGCTCTGAGACCTTGTTCCATTTTAGCTCTAGGTGTTGGGGTCACGGGGAAGTGGCAGGTTTTTGAAATGCTGACACGCTGACACTTAAGCACACAGCTGGATCCTGTTATAGCTCAGAGAAAGTCTACAAAGAACTTGGCCCTCGGTGGGATTTCCAAAAATGAAACAATGCCCAGCATGACGTAAGCGGTGAGGCTTGGGCATGGAAAGGCTGGGGGTTTGAATCTCAGCTTCACACTTCTGGGCCGTGTGACCTTGGGAATGGATGAATAATACATTGTCACTTTATACTCCATCCCTCTGCTCACCTGTGAAGTGCAGATAACAGCTTCCCTTTCTCGGCATTGTCGTGCTGATCAACAAATGTGCAGTCCCTTCTCCTCTGTGGTCAAAGGCTTACCCCACAGTTTACAGGGACTCAGCTCAAGCCTGAACACCCAGGATTGTTGGGAATCCATTTCCATACACAGAGGGGCCAAGAAAACGTGTGCACATTTTAAGAAAGGAAAACTGTATTAAAATTGTAATACTCGATACATACCAATAACAAGAGATGAATACAAGTCACGTGTGACGTCTGCAGTGACAAGAGGTGCTCATAGTGGTTCCCATCAGCACCCAGACACTTCTGATGATGGCGAACGACTGCTTGAGCAACGCTGACCAAAGTGTCCACTTGTAGACATGTTTTTGGCACCCCCGGTATTGTTTCGTGCTTTTTTAAGGGATGTATGTTGGAATTATTTCCAGGCTCTGCAGCGGGTGTCTGCCCAGGTACAAGGAAAAGCTCCTACTTACACAGCTTTACACACCTACTTACACTGGCATCCAGCACCTGGCCCTCTCCAGAGCGGTCACCCCATCATGCGCTTTGCTTCCAACTTCCTTTTTGTTTCCAGCAGTGACCAGCTTTCATCTCTTTGGAAAATGCTTCCATCTCCAAGTGGGACTCTTCCACTTCCTTTAGTGCCTGTGCTTGGGACTGTCAGTCTCTGTCTATTTCCTACGCCTCTTCCTTTGCTTTCTCTTGCATTTCCTGAGGCGTTTCCCTCTCCTTTCCATGACTTTCTGGATTTCTCATTCGCTTTGTGTTGTTTTTCCTTTGCTGCCTCTGGAGGACCAAGGTTAAAACCCCACTCCCTCCTTTTTCCATTGCTCACCCTGCTATTTCTGTTCCTTCATCCCTTCTC
Organism: Rhinolophus sinicus; assembly: GCF_036562045.2. NCBI lineage: Eukaryota > Metazoa > Chordata > Mammalia > Chiroptera > Rhinolophidae > Rhinolophus > Rhinolophus sinicus. Next base: position 9,683,055 of record NC_133762.1, read on the forward strand.
CCAAAGTAACACAAGAGAGAATACTTTGAATCTATCTCACAATCAGTTAGCCGGAGGCATTAAGATTAAGAAATACACAACAAATAGATCTGCAACAAATCTGTGCTTTGTACAAAATGACACACAAACATAAAACAGAATGATGAAATTATTAGTATTAAAAACTTCAATAAAATTACATCTTGATAGAAACAAGTGTTGGTGAGGATATGGCGAAATGGGAACCCCCATGCTCTGTTGGTGGGATTGCAGATTGGTGCAGCCGCTATGGAAAACAGTATGGAGGTTCCTCAAAAATCTGGAAATGGAACTACCTTATGACCCAGCAATTCCATTTCTTGGTATTTATCCAAAAAAAAACCAAAAACACTAATTCAGAAAGAGCAGCCCCTATGTTCATTGTAGCATTCTTTATAATAGCCAAGCTATGCAAACAACGTAAGTGTCCACCAATAGATTAATAAAGAAAATGTGAAATACGTATAAATATTACTCAGCCATAAAAAAGAATGAACTCTAGCCATCTACAACAACATAGATGAACCTAGAGGGTATTATGCTGAGTGAAATATGTGAGACTGAGAAAGACAAATACTGTATGATCTCACCCATATGTGGAATCTAAAAACAAAAAACAACCCCTCCCCCTACCTTCACCCCCCCCCCCCAAATCAAACTCTTAGATCCAGAGAACAAGACAGACTGATGGTTGCCAGAGGTGAGGGTGGGAGGTGGGTGAAATGAGCAAAAAAGGTCAAGACGTACAAACTTACAGTTATAAATAAGTCCTGGGGGTGTAACGTACAGCATGGTGACAATAGTTAATGATACTGTATTGCATAGTTGAATGTTGCTAAGAGAGTAGGTTTTAAAAGTCCTCATCACAAGAAAAGAGAATTTTTGGAGCTATGGAACATATATTAACTAGATTTATTGTGGTGATCATTTTGAATCATAATGTTGTATGCCTGAAACTAATATAATCTTGTCTGTCATTTGTACCTCAACAAAAAATTTACATCTTGATAAAATTGTAAATTAACACATGTGTCAATACCATTGTATGTTATTTTACATTCACAAGTGGTCCAATCCAGTCAACACTTTAAACAAGTCTCGCCCATTCCTGAAACAGATACCAGGCACCATACAGAGTGAACCTTTTTCTTGGTCTTAGTTCTTAACCACTTTTTTCAGTCCCTTTCCTATGCTTCATTTCATGCAGGTCCCAAGGTCAGGGGCAAGACCACATCTAAGGGAGTGAGGATCCAGAAGGAAATCTTTGCGAGCAGAAAGAAGTTATGTTAAGCCCAGGATTCGGGCCAGAACAGAAGAGGTTAGGTTCTGTTTCTTCTGAATCTGACCGTTGTGCTTTCACAGTCCAGCAGGTCTATGAATTAGGGGCTCTTTCACTTTCCTATTCTCAAGGGCAAGAAGTGAAGGGTTCTAGGTGATTACTCCGAAAAGCATTGATGCATCCAGGACTAGCCTTCTCAAAAAGTTGTGGTGTGTGGATAGGTCAACTGGCTTCCATGAACCCAATCAGGATGGATGTTACTTGATTTCATGTGTATTGCCTTGAGCCACCCTTCGGATTAAATACCTATGATGGCCTGGGCTCCTCCCAGAGAATCTTTGTACTCTAACTAGATATATTGCCTCTAATCCTTCCCCATTTTTCCTGGATCCTGCGACCCACCGTTGCCCCATTCTCCATCCCATGAACAGAGTTCCTACTCAACTTGCCTCCCAATGGGAACCTAACACCAATCACAACACACACACACATGCTTACACTTCTCTCTGTCCTTTCTGAAGCCGTTGCACCTAGCCCAGGGAGCCGTGCAATTCACCTTGCATCTAAATGCTGCCTTCTGACAATCAGCCACAGTTAAATAAATAAAACTATCATGTATGGTCTGTGGTGCTCTTTGCCTTGTCCTAGGGCTGTGTCATGGTTACGGCCATGCCCTCCACAATGCCAGCCAACACAGAGTGCTTTGCTCATGGCAAGGACTTGGGGGACATCTGTGGCTAGTCAAGTGTTCACCTCGTGGATGACCGGTTCTGCTGGGTTTTGCTTCTCTTCTTTCAGAGAGGACCTGCTAGTCTCTGGAGAGGCAGCTAAAGCTTGAGAGAGAGAGAGACAGAGAGAGAGAGAGAGAGGCAATTAACTGGAGCTTTAGGATTCCTGTAATCTGAGAGGAGAGGCCTGTTGGCAGAACCTTCACAATAGTAGTCCCTGTTTTAGAATGTAGCCACTGTGTATTTGGAGGCTGAAAGAAACAGGAGAAGAAAATAGGAAAGGAGACCAACAAATACTGTGGCTACACACAGGTCTCTTCACTTATTCTAGAGACCAGGAAGGAAGTAATTCCTTCCTTTGGAAAATAGGACTCCCAGAGCTGGGAGATACCCATGGCCTTGGCTCAAAGCTCTGGAAGGCCGAAATGTACCCTATGTAGGCGTCCTTATACGATAGAGGTGGCCCATAAATGCTGAATGAATAAGAGAGAGAGATTGGCAAGTATGCTACTCAAAACAAGTCATAAACTTCCAGCTTCTCCACAAGCCTGATTTCCCTAGAGAATTGTAATAACTACAAACATTTATTAAGTTCTTTCTATGTATAAGACGTAGCTATAAATCTTCCCACGCATTACCTCATTTCATCTGTACAGTTATTTAACGAAGATTATTTTATTGTCTTCATGTAAATGATGACATTTCAGCCCAGAGAGGTGACATGATTTCCTGCAGGTCAGGCAGCGAGTGAGTGGTGAGCCTGGTGTGGAGAGAGAAGTGGAGGGACTGAATTTAGACAAACTTGGGTTAGAATCATGGCCCCATCGTCTATGAGCTGTGTGACCTTTTGCAACTTACTGAAGCTCCCTGAATCACATTTGCTTCATTGGGAAAATCTGGTGAATTGAGTCTACATCATAGGGTTGCTGTTATAGTTGGACGAGTTTTGGGACTTTGAGTTTCCTGTGGTTGAAGGGCTCATTATTGGGACCAACCCTTCTGCTGAAAATAACTAAGCCTGCAGGATCATTTTTCTTTTCATCTTCCTAAGAGCATCAAAGAACTGACAAAATGGTGATAAATAAATCAATAAATAATCATCATTCCAGGCTTAAATCTAAAAGAAAGCAAGAACCCACAGACAGCAGAGCCTCCATGCCCCTTTTCTTCTGAAGGCGTTTGCTAATCTGGATTATCCGGGCTGTGGTTTGATGACTTCTCAGGACAAGGGGCCAAAAGTCACGGCTAGGGGTTGCCAGGGTTTCCCCACTCACTTTCTCAAGGGCTTGTGAATCAGAGGCACACTGGCCCCTCCCACAGCCTCCCCCATGGGACCGCAGGGAGCAAGGTCTCTGGTCAGCTGTCAGGAGAAAAGAAAAGAGAGAAAACCTGTCTTTGGGCGGTTGTCACCACCGGCTAGCACGTTCACAGGTTTACAGCCTCAATCTTCACTGGTACAACATGAAGAGTGTGGTGAGAAAATGGGAGATGGGGCACAGAGAGGTCGGAGGGAGGGCAGCAAAGACAGACAGTTTGTGTGCCAGGCTCCAGGCACACGCTAGTGCTCCGAGCGCTTCACACAAACACCCAAGCTCTCACCTCCTCACCTCTGCACCGGTTGCCCTTCCCCTGTAAGCATCTCTGTGGTCGGTGGGGTGGAATGGCCCAGGTTCAAATCCTGACTCTGCCACTTACTAGCTGGGTGACTTTGGATAAGTCAGTCTGTCCATTTCCTCCTCTGAAAAATGGAGCTAATTACAAAACTTCCTTGTGGTTTATTGTTAGGCTCAGATGAGTTCACGTCGACGGAATGTTTAGAACAGTGTCTGGCACGGGGGGTAATTATATGGTCATGGGGAGCTGCTGCTGTTGGTGCTGATTTTCTGAAATGATCATCTCCCCCTTATGTGTTTGGCAAGATGACATTAATCCTTTACAATCTGAGGAAAATACTAACCTCTTCTGTCAGGCCTGCCCTATCTCAGTGTAACCACAGAACTTTACATACATGTCTCTCCAGGAGTTCTCGTCACATCTGATTGCAATGACTTGTTCATGTTTCTTTGCCCCCCATGGAGCTGTCAGTCACTTGATGGTGGGGATTCTGTCTTCATTCTGTCCCCAGTTGCTAGTACAGAGCTTGACACATAATAGATACTTAGTTAATATTTGATGAACGAAAGAATGTATTGACGACTTTAACTTGCTTTCATGGAACAAGTTTTCCTAGAAGAACCTTTTTTATTTTTTTGAGTCTCCTGCCCCTTAGTCTGCCCTCACTTTGAACAAAAACACATAAAACATTGTTCTCTCACTTGAATGGTTTCTCTGGAATGTAAACTTCTTATGTGTGGCCCCAGGATCTTATCTACTTAATTTTATTCTGCATGAAACATAGGTGTCAGGAAAATGACTAAACCAGGATGAAAATGGTATTGGCAAACAACTTGGGCCGATGAGTCATGAGATCAGTGACTGAGGAATGTTCACAGAATTCTTCCTGCTTTTGTGGGGATGTGGATTTGAATCATTTTCCTTGTTCTGTTGTATTCATGGTAAGAACACTGAACTCAGGATTAGATGACTTGGATTTCAGTGCCCAGATCCAGTCTTTATTTGTTATGTGACTTTGAACAACACCAAGTCTCCCTAAACCTCACTTTCCTCATCTGTTAAATGGGTTTAATAATACCTACCAGGCAGTGATGTTGGGAAGCCAATAGGTGATACAAAGCATGTGAAGGGACTCCATCAATGGCCAAGTGCTTAAAAAACGTAAACGTGGTCAATTCAGTTTGCCTGTGTTAGAAAATGCCCAGTTATATTCTGGGTGGCCAGTTCTCCCCACTCAATGGGTGGCTTCTCTCAGGAGAGGCCTATCAAATGTATAAACACAACCAAACAAAGTACTTCACCTGGGAACAGACAGTCCTCCTGGAATTTTAGAGACATCTCTGTTCTGCGAGTTTGTCAAGTAAATGAACTTGGTTCCAGAGAAAACAGCCCCGAGGGACCTGTTTGGGAAGCACATAGGAGCACTCATGCTTTCCCCATGACTCGACATGTTCTGACACATCCCTCCACCATAACAAGTGGAAAGAGTTCGTGGGCTGCCCCAGCTGGGTGTCTGAGAGCAGAGAGAAGACTCTCTGGGCTGACGTGGACGTGCAAAACAGCTTGGAATACAAGAGAACAACCTCGGTCAGAGAGTGAAAAAGCTTCTTCCTGACCAGAAGGAATCAGGTCACAGGGGCCGGGGTATTACAGGCAGCAGAGGGCATCCCCTGTAAGTCATTGCAGACCAGACTCTGTCCTGGATTTAGTGACGTATTCTTTCATCCTCATTATTCATCTGGCTGAACTCTTCCCTGCCCCTTGGAGAAAGCCAGAGACATTTCATAACGGAATGAGGCAATTTCGTGTTGGCATCGCTTTAGTCCAGTAAGACCATGTTCTTCAGCTAGGAACCAAGTTACACATTTATGGAATTATACAACACCAGGACTTGGAAGGGATTTAGAGAATATCAGTTGGAACCCACGGAAGCTGAGACCCAGACATGAAGTGACACACCCACGGGCGAGCAGTGAGTGGGACCAGTCCTCAGGTCTCTTCCCTCCCAGCCCAGGGCTGCAGCCTCCACCCTCTCAGCCTCCTGGGCCCGAACCGTGAGAATCCACATCCGTCCATTTGTCAGCTGTGGTCCAGAGAGAGGGTGGATCTAGGTCATAAATGCAATCTTCTATCCAAACAACCTCATTCATTTTGAAACCTCCTACCAGGATAGGCTACATGACACCATCATCTGTCTAAAGAAGGTTCCGGTTGTAGTAAGAGTCATTAACATTGCATCAAGAATCAAGTATGTTTAGCCATCCAGTTCTCTTCCTTGTCAAGTCTTCTCCAAGCAGGCTTTCTCTCATCAGTCATTTCTTCCAAACTGTCCCAGGGCATAAAGGAGCTGGGTAAGACGCCAAGGCTCCGTTGGCAATGCTCCGTATCCCAGTGCAACTTTTATATAACATCTGAAGAAAAGGAAATACTGCTCTGTGCCAGGCGCATCCCGTTCGGTATCCCATTTCATCCTCACAGCAGCCCTCTGAGATAGATAACTTACTCACAATGTGCAACAGAGGACACTGAGGCAGGACCTAGCATTCTCCACATCACACGTTTAGCAAGTGGTCAAGCCATTGTTGAGTCTTTCTGTCTCCAGGCCACCATTCTGAAAATGAACGAACAGTGTAGTTTACATATGTGTATAAACTAAACTACAGGAATATATTACTGAATGCATAACAGACATACACATAAGGTGCATTTCTATGCAATGCCTTGAAAGGGTAGCTGTACTTTGAATACTCAAACAAAAAAATGTTAGCGTACACACAGGCTTCTGTTCCAACGAGTCTTTCCATGCACCCTCCTACTGCAGAGTGTTTCGAGCGTTCAACTCACCAGAAAGTTAAAGGGAGAAGAGTCTTCATTCTCCCGCGCTAGAATCACGTCTGGATTTAACCTAAACTGCAGTCCATTCTGGGCCACAAAAATCTGCCCTTTGTGCTACAGACAGAAACAGTATCCCAATGTCACCAAACTTGCAACTAGTTTAAGGTAACAAAAAGTTTCTGTTTAGTGAAGTTATCAGTGTGTGCCTGACACGGTGCTAAGCCTTTTATTTATTTACTTTTTTTCTTTCTCTTTTCTTTTCTTTCTTTCTTTCTCTCTCCCTCCCTTCCTCCCTCCCTCCCTCGCTCTCTTCCTCTCTCTCTCTCTCTCTCTCTCTCTCTCTCTCTCTCTCTCTCTCTCTCTTTCTCTAAGCCTTTTAAATGAATTACCTTGCAGCAGTCCTAGGAATGACCATCATTAGCAGCATCCTAATATTTAGCTCGCTAAATGCATGCAGCAAGTAAGAGACAGAGCCATGCCCATAACCAGCATGCATGACCTCACCCCGCTGTAGGGAACAGCAGAGAGGAAGGTTCCGCTCAGAAGCCACGGGAGGCCTGGGAGACTGAAACTGCAGACCAGTGTCAGAGGGGGTGGCCTCACCTTCAGCGTCCTCTGTCCTGGGCGGTGGAGGCGGCAGATCTAAACTCCGGTGAGAGGTGACACCATGGTTTGTTCTGGGCTGACACGGGGTGCTTGAGGGAATTCTAGTGCTTGTGCAGTACCACCCTACACAGAGAAAGCTCGCCCTGCCACCACGTAAGAATTGCCAGAAAGTTCACACTTAGATAAAACTCAGACAACAGGACGGTCCCCACTGTGCGAAGGGAGAATGTCAGCTCTCCTTCTAACCTGTCAGTCTTGGGAGACTGTTTTTGTTACCAGAGCCAGTAGTTACAGGTAATAACACCGACTTGCGATTGACCTCATTCCATTGCCCAAGAGGCTCTTCACTTATCTCATCACCTCCACATGGTGCCTTCCTGGTGTGCAAATGTCAGGGGAGGTCAGCACCCCACTCCCAGGAGATGTCTCATTCCCCCTCTGGGCTGCCTGCTAATCTCTGTCTTTAGGAGTCTTTCTGACTTTTCACAACCAACCCTGGTGTCGCCTCCACAGACTAGCTTGGCCTTTGGCAGATGGGCCATTATCTTGTTAACTAGTGGTTCCAATGGCCTCTTTTGCACATTTTATTTCCCTTCGTTAGGTCAGAAGCTTCACAAGGAAAAGGATCCTATCTTTTAGTTATTTGCTTTCCCGCCCACAACATACAGCATTACACCTTTGTTGACTGACTTTTATTTCCTGTTCCCAGCCTCCAACATAAGGAAAAACAGACCCAAGCCAAAAGGGAGGAAAATAAGGCAGAGGTCTGGACATTCTAGCCTCCCCAAAATTAGATAATTTGCTCTGGGCATTTTCATGTGTTTTTTGACTGTTCCTCAGGTATCACTGAGGCATTAAGTACTTTTCAAAACAAACAGAACTAAGACTCATTGAAGACCTCTATATGGTTCCTGACACACATTATTTCAATTAATCCTTGCAGCCATAAATAGCAATAAATGTTTTCCTCATTGTGGAGATGAGAAAAATGACTCTGGGATATTAAGTAATTTTCCCAAGGTCTCCTGGATTTGAAACCCAGCCTAATTCCAAAGCCTATGATTTTCCATTCAACTGCACAGCCCCCAGTTCCGCCCCAGGGTTCTCTTGCCCATCCTCTGCATTCCTTTTAGATGACAGGTTTATCTGCAAGTTGCATAATATGAACTCCAAGGGAGATTGATAATGACCTCATGGAAAAAGGGAGCAGGGAACAGGAAAAAAAAGAACAACATTTTCCGAGCTCCCACTGTATGCCAGGCTGCTGGCTAGCTTCTGTCTACAAGGTCATTTATTGATGCTTCTCGGTGATCTCACTATGCAAATGAGAAAACCAAGGCTCAGGAAGTCACATGACTTGCCCAAGGTTGCACAGCACGTAAGTGGTAAGGTCCAGATTCAGCCCTGGGACCAAAACACAAACGTGGAACTTCCGAGAAAAACAGTGGCATTCAACTACAGTAGTGGGTTCTGTTTTCTGAATTTAGGACTGCGGCCTTAACACGTTGTCAGGCCCAGTGGGTGATGTGTCGGGATGAGGGGAGCAAGACTGTAACAGCCATGAAATTTGACATTGGTGATGTCCAGCCCTTGTGATGTGGCTCCCTGGGGCCCACGGAGGAAACACCAGAGGTCACAGGCCAAAACCACACATGCAGCCACTCTGCAGGGACTGATTGCCCATGACTCTCCCGTCCACATGCTCTGCGTGGTAACAGGAGACCACCCCCCCACCCCCCCCAGAAACCACCAGTCCCACTGAACAAGCTTCCCCTCTCTGTAGACCATCTCCTAGGGAAAAACCTATGCTTCACCATCCTCTGGGTTTGGAGCACACTGAATCGGCATTGTACACAGTGGGATAAAATAAATTGCTTTTAGGTCAGAGATGTAGAGGAGACACATTGCTTTCTCCACTCGGCAGTCATTCATTTCCTTCTGCCAACACCCCAAATTTCCTCTGGGCCCCACCCTCCCCTGCTGTTTGATAGGGTGACTCTCCTTTTGATTTCAGGGGCAGATAAGTGACGAGGCACAGACAATCAGAGCCACAGATCCTTTCCCGAGCACAGTACTGTGTCCAGGTGAGCGTGCAACCCAATACGATGCAATGAGTATTTGCTTGGACGGTAGGTAGAAAGGCTCTCTCCTTCCTTCTGGGATTGAACCTGGCAGGATGTTGGACTGGAAGGGCCAGTAGCCAGGTTACCTCCGTGGGGAGCTAGAGAATAAAGCCTCCAGAGAGGACAGCAGAGATACTGCTAGGGCCTGAACGTTTGTGTCCCCCCAAATTCATATGTGGAAATCCTAACCCCAGCGAGACGGTATTAGTTGGTGGGGCCTTTGTGAGATGATTAGTTCGTAAGGGTGGAATCCTTCATCGATGGGAGTCAGTGCTTTTACAAAAGAGACCACAGAGAGATCTCTCGCCACTCCCTTCATGTAAGGACACAGCGAGAACACAGCCATCTATAAACCAGGAAGCCAGTTCCCTTCTGACACTGAGTCTGCCAGCATCTTGGTCTTGGAGAAATAAATGGCTGTTGTTTAAGCCACCCAGGCTAGAGCACTTTTGATACAGCAGCCCAAATGAAGTAAGACAGATATAAAAAAAAGGAGCTTGTGTCCTAATTACATTGTTTGACCCCTAAATCCAGCCTGGCCTGGACTTCTCAGTTTCCTGAGCTAATAAGTTCCCACTTTTTGTTTAAGTCAATTTGAGGCTGTTACTTAAACATCCTGACAAAATGGCTTTTCAAAAACAGTTACTCTCCCTTGAGTCTTTGGGGCCTCAGAATTAATGAAAGTCTGATAGAACTTAACCTTTTCCATATCTTGGCTTAACTGTCTCCTCTATAAAGCCTTTCCTGACCAATGTATTTTCAAATCTGATTTCCTCCTACCCAGTAATCCTTCTCTTCTCCCTTGGTCTACTTTTCACTTATCACCGTGTAATACACTAGTTATTTTGCTTATTTGTTTTGTTCATTATCTTTCTCCCATACCTGGAAAGGAAGTAGTCAGGGAGGGGATTTTTGTGGGTGTTTTAGTCATTACTGTATCCCCATCATCTGCACAGAGCCTGGCACATAGTAGGAGCTCAGTAAATATTGGTTCAAGGAGTGAATGAATATTTGGACAAGCAACACAGACACCAAAATCTTCCCCGAGCCTTTGGGAAGTCTTGGGTTCCAATGTGGACTCCGCCAACTACTGGTTACTTGATGTTGTAAACATGACTTCATCTCATTGAGATTCAGTTTCTCATCTAAAAAAGGAGCATAATAATTTCCACTCTCAGGGTTATTCTGAGATTAGAGGAGATGATAACATTGGCACGTGCCTGCCACATTGCAGCCTCTCAGTACAGCTGATTTACACGCAGGGTAACCAACGAGAAGGAGAAACAGAGCTCACTAAACTGACACATCAGGATGTCTTGCTCATCTGTGGTGAATCCATGACAGAGGAACAACCAAGGATATACACGTGGCTCAGTACGGGAACCAGTATTTTTGGCCCATTGTTAGCATGTCTGCCTGGTTTTAGAATGGCTGATCCGGGAAAGAGGACTTTTCGATGGTGTGTGAATTCTGATGGGTCACGGGTGGTAAATTGTGGGCTCCTGGCAAAAGGTGACATGACTTTTATTATCTACTTATTTAATTTATTAGGGACTGTTAGGGACTGAATGTATATAACCCCCCCCCCTCCACCAAATTTGTATGTTAAAACCCTATCCCCGGTGTGATGGTATTTGAAGATGGGGCCTCTGGGAGGTAATTAGGGTTAGATGAGGTCATGAGGATGGGGCCCTCTTGATGGGATTGGTGCCCTTATAAGAGACACCAGAGAGCTCGCTGTCTCATTCCTCCATGGGAGGGCACAGTGAGAAGGTGGCCATCTACGCACAGGCACAACGGAAGCCCAGAGAAAAGGAATACAGTTCAGTCTGAGGGAGTCAAGGAAAGCTTCTGAGAGAAGAGAGGGGGACACGAGCTAAATGCTTAAGGGTGAGTTGGAGTTAGTGACAGGGTGACTCCAGGCAGAAGGACTAAATCACACAGGGACAGCACCTTAACAAAGGGCAGCATGATGGAATCGGGGACCAGGTCGTTCATCAGAAACAAGTGATTCAGAGTGGCTTAAGGAGGGGAGAAGATGGAGATGGACCAGGTGTTGACCAGCCTAACTGAAGCATTTATCCTGAGAGCTGCAGAGCCGTTTGAAGGTTGTAAGCAGAGGAGAACTGGGTTTCTTGACAATGGCTGCCAGGAGGCCGGCTCTTCTCCATTCTTGGGACTTTTCCCTGGATGCATTTGGCCCCAGAGCAGCAGCTGCGATTACTGACGGCTGGAAAACAGGGACTCTCTGGCATGGAATTCGGGCAACTGTAATTACAGATAATGGGCCTCAATTTGCCTGCCAGGAATTTGCACAGTTGGCTCTCCATCACTGGAATGTGAACATTTTATGTCCAACGTGTGCACCAAAATCAGACAGCAGAAGAAGCAGAAGTGGCCACGGTTTCCTATCGACTCCTCATTTGGTCTCGGAAATGGTCCTGGCCCTTCCTTGAGGAGCAGGCTTTCCCTGAGCAAACCCATCCCCCAGAAAAGGTGTCGAGCTGCTCTTCTCAGGTCTCAGGTCTGGGGAGCTGAGGAAGTAGGCCCTGCTGTTACAGTCATACCAGGCCATTCTCCTGAAGCCCATGGCTCCTTGGAAGGACTGTGTCCACCCAATATTTAATCCAGGCTGACATACCCACAGTTCACTGACTGCCACCAAATAAAAACAAAGTGACGTGAATACAAATATTGCAGCTCAGCTTAGGGCATCTACCTTTGAAGCTCTTGCTTCATTACTTCCTTCCTTCTTTATGCCCCATTTTGATCCAGGGTCAACCAGCTTTGATTTCTTCCATTCTGGTGTTATCTTTTGTTCTGTGCCAGCACTGACCCCTCTATTTATCTATTTAATCAGTACTTATATAGTATTTGGCCATGTGCCAAGTGACGTTCTAAATGCTTTATAGATATTAACTCATTTATCCCTCGTGACAAACATATGAAAAAGGAAGCTATGATTATACCCATTTTACAAATGAGAAAATGAGGCAGACCGCCGTGGAACACAGATTAGAACCAGGCAGCATTGCTCCAAAGTCTATGCCATACTTCACTTGACCTCTATACATTTCAACTTGTCTCTCCTTAGCGTCTAAGATAATTTTTGCCTAAGCACTTTGTGTGCAGTAGGCACTTTGCATATGTGATCTCTTCTAATCCTCGGGACAACACAAAGGTAGCGATACAGATAAGTCCAGATAAGAGAACCTAGCCCTAGTGATTTAAGCACCGTGGCAGAGATCCTTCTGATAGTAAGTGGGGGAGCCCCTGGCCACTGAGCCAGACGGAACTCTGTCCTTCGTCTGTTGCCTGGTTGTCTGCCGTCCTGACTGCTGTGGTCATTTTCACAGCTTGAGTCCGTCCCTGGGACCTAACCACCATGACACCAGACACACCCCAGGCCCCACTCAAGGGGAGCGTATGACAACGTGCCACAATCTCAGAGTCTACCCTGTGAGGCCACATTCTCACTGCTTCAAAGGGCCCCTTAATAAAAATAGCTATAGCAATTATATTTGTCACTTATGAGATGCGTCCTCATGTGCCAGCCACTTTCTGTGGAGTATTCCTAACTATCATGACCACCCTACCAGGTAAATATTACTATTGCTGTTCTACAGATGAGGAATCAGAGGTTGGAAGAGGTTAAATAACGTGCCCACCACCACACACTTACTCAGACGTGCTGATTCCAAATCTACACTTTTTCTACTAGACCTGGCTTCCTGTCTGTGAGCCAGATCCAGGACAAGCCTTGGAGAAAATATAGAGGGTAGAAGAGGACAGATTTCAGCTGACGTTGGTGGAACATTTCTCTTTCTTCTTTCCTTCCTTCCTCTTTTCAATTAAGAAAAACGACACAGTCAATAACAAAGCCAGCAGAGCCCTCGACTTGGCCTTCTGTCATCTTTAAAATCCAAGTTCCACCCATGCCCAATTATGACTGCTGACAATAAAATCCCAACCCAGTGTGAATCAGCCCAGAGAAAAAGCAAACGAGGGCAGGGCTGGGGCTTGGTGCTCAGAGTCGGCCCCAAAATTGTGAGTCAGAAAAGTCTCAGAATAACCTCAGGCCCAGTGAATCCCAGGCCGGGGCTTGCTAAGGTACAGCTGGTTTCACCCACTCCAGGGGGCTGTCCTGAGGAGAAAGAGTGCTTCTCCTGGGCACCAAAGAGATGAACTGGGCAGGTCTTCGGAGCTGTGGTCATAGACGAAGCATTATCGGTGCCGCTGTGGCAGAAAACAGTCCCGCAGTCACGTAGGTGGAAGCGGCCCTGCTGAATTCTGCTCTTCACGGTACCCGGGGCCCTCCTTAAAGATGACTATAATGTGTCCAAACGGAGGCACGGCTGCTTCGTATTATTAAATAATAACCACCAGGTGAGCTAGTCCCGAAGAAAATGTCTACGATGACAGCACGCTATCCCATAACCAGGGACATGGGTTTGTAGACACGTAAGCATAACAGAAAAAAAGGTTTGTCACACGTTTTCCTTGGTCCAGGCCTTCCCCATCATCTCTGTGTCTGTCTCTGAATCTGAACTTTGTCTGCAAATGTGGGGATCCGAGGGTGTCAGGATCTACAGACCGAGACTCCTGTAGAGCTCAATAATACGTGTCTTCCTTCTTTCCAAAGACGGAAACCAGGTGGTGTTCTCTTTACCCAGATTCCCCTAGAGAAAGGAGACGTTGCTGTGCATCCACCATGGAGAAAGCACGGCTTCCACTGCACAGGTTTTGAGAATGTTAAATGAGAAATGACATGTGAAAGAGCTCCGGACGCTGTCTGGCTCCTAGTTACCTATACCTGGCTCACCCCATCTCCTGGACTGACCTGTACATCTTTCTCTTCCCAAGTTCCTCTGAGAGTCGTTGTACCAGCTCTTCTTCTTAACATAGGACTCATTGATTGGAAATGCAGTGCAGGGTATTCTGGTGTATTCTGTGCTCTAGAAACACAACAGGCAGTGCCATTGTTCTTTTATGCAATAAAAATGATTAAGCACGTTGTTTGTGTTAGGAACTGAACCCTGAGCTGGGGAATATATAAATGAATCGTGGGGGTCAATGTAGAGGGGGAAACAGACAAATAGGACTATTGTGACATCTGTAAGGACCAAAAGAGAACGCTGAGCACGTCCTAGGAAGAGTATCTCCATGGAATGCTCAGGAAATTCTTGATGGGTGTGCGTGTTGGGGAGTAAGATATGGTGGGAAGTGGGGGCTGTTGAGAGTCTGAATGTCAGGACTAGACCAGGTGAAGAGGGAAGGTGGGCATTGGCTCTGCCCATGCCAGAACAGCATATGCCTGGCAGAGTGTGAAGTCACCATTAGTTCTGACCTGCAGGCCAGAGGGATTGTGGTGGGAGGAGTGGAGAGGGGAGGGGTGGGGAGACCAAAGCAGAAGCTGGACCAGTGCTCAGGTCAGATCAGAAAGCGTCTGGGGAACTAAGCTATGCAATGTGGGCTTTCACATGAAATGTGTAGTCTTTGAAGAAGTCCAAGCAGGAGGGTAACGCAATCAGATTTGCTTTTATAAATTGCCATGAAATTTTATGTCCACAGATTTCATGTGTACTCATGACACTATTTAACCCCCACCCCCCACACATACACAGAAAAGAGAAAGTTACAGCTTCAAAAATTGAAATTGTCAAAGAAGCTCCTGCTGGATGGGATTTGGGTTGTGTTCATTGGGGGTGGCGTTGCGGGGTGGCGTTGTATCACTTGCAGAGCCAAATCCAAGGTTCTCATAACATGGACCCGATTTTGAGATTTTTACCAAATCTGGAGACAATGATTTTCACTCTGACAAACAGGTTCTCTGAGAGGCTTCTCAGGTGTGATAGAGCACGAGGGCTGTAGCCCAGCCCTGAAATTTATTACAGAAGCAGTGTAGGACTATAAAGTTTTGCTGTGAAGGCACCCCACTGCTTGCCGTCTATTTCTGGCCCTAACCAAAGCTGTCAGCTTCTCACTTTCAAAAGCATTTAGTTCATTAAGTTAAAAAAATATTATGATTGTGAAAGGTCTATAGAAGGGCCCTGAAAATCTGATGACCTCATTTTTTGGTAGCGCCACAACATTTGTGAACATTTGTTTTTAATCACCGTCACTTCTTTTGATCAAATGTACTGTCAGGGTTTTCGAGTTTCAAGGGCAGTGTGTCCTACCAATCAGGACCCGTTTATCTGATGCTCTGTCTCTATAACCTAAATAGAGCACCGCACGCCGGCATAGAATAAAAATCCCACTACCCCCAGCAACAGGCAGGGTCTGGAGAGCAGACGTAGAAAGCGGATTAAAAGAAAAAGCCCGAGCTTTCTGTGTTGCAATCCTTCTTTGTCCTCATTCACCAGCGGGCTCTTCTAATATGACATTTGTCTTGGCAGATAAAGTGTCACATACTAAGCAGGTGATAAGTGGCATAACTCAATGGAAGCATTTGAGAAAGCAAGTCAGAGACAAATGACAAGCTGGAATGTGTAACTGTCAGCAGAGACAAACCCAGGTCCCAACACAAAAGTTATTTGGAAGGTTACTCTCTGCCTTGGCAACCCTGCTGAAGTGAGACAGGTCTGGGCTTACTTTTCAAATCGGGCTCCGTGTGTGTGTGTGTGTGTGTGTGTGTGTGTGTGTGTGTGTGTGATACAGCTGCTGTCTTTCTGTCACTGAATACTTAAAATAGAAAACCAGGAGGTAGTGTTGTACTTAAAATGAAAAGGGAGAGACGAAGACCTTGAGAGAAAAAAACAAAGAGAAGTAAAGCAGATTTCCAAGTCGTCCTGATATCTACTGCAAGAGACCAGCTAAAATTACCCCTGCTAAAGAGTGTCTTGTGTCACAAGCTTTGTCCCTAATATGTGCTGAGGCCAAAGCTTCCCCACGTGGAGTTCCAGTCACAGCTCAGCTGGGAATTACACACCTACTGGGGTCTGGAGGTCAAGATTTAAGTGCATTAACAGAGGGCCTCCTCAAGCTAATGTGACGGAGACCCATCAAATCCGAATTGAAGCCAGAGAGGGAAAAGAAAACAAAATTAAATCGTTCTTTCATAAACTTCAGTGAAGTTTCGCAAATTGAGACACAGATGTGAAATTTTAAAAACATTCTCTGATGCCTTAGATGTGGATGAATGGATTTCTACATTTAGGCAGTTTTGGAGAGAGAGAAGAGGAGGTGAAGGGCCGGCTTTTCGCCTGTATCTGTTTCCAAGTTTTCCCAAGTTCCAAAGGTCTTGGTTAAGAGCTATATTTAACTTTGAGAGCAGCTCCAGCAAGGCCCAGAACTATCTTCCTAGAAGTTGGTGACTAATCTGACTCCTCCTAAGTTGGGAGCTTCAGTTTTTGAGCTGGCTTTTAAGTTTGAGGAATTAACCAGGCAAAGATGCAATAAGAGGGTATTATCGGTACAGGTAAACAAATCAGTAGGGACAGGAAAGAAGAAACCAGAAGACATGCTTTGCCACGTGAAGCTAGACAGTCAGAAGGACTTGGCATCAATCTGGGTGTTTGGGGCAGGGCAGAGGGAGGTGTCAGAAGGGACTTACAGGTTTCAGCCCATGTGGTGACCTTCACTGACGACTAAACAGAAAAAGGAATGGATTTGGGAGGGAAGGTGATTGAGATGGGCGTCTGTTGATTTTGCCTTTCCAGCATCCATCCCAACTGCTTCTGTTCACAATACGTCAGTTTTCCTCTATGAGAGATTAATGTGTTTCCCAAGAGAAATTGGTTTTATGATCAAGTAAGTTTGAGAAAATGGGGTTAAACAAAGCTAAACAAGTTTGTAAGTGCAGTACTTCTCAGAGCCTTAATATGTGATGATACTATGCGCAGTGATTTTTTTCAAGAGAACAGGAATATAGAATATAAAGCATTTCCTGTATTCCCTTAAAAAGACAATGCTTTTTATAACAAATAGCTCTAGAAACTAATGTTTCAAGGAAAGTACTTCAAAGATACTGGTTTAATAGGGGCCAAATGGACCCTTATGATGTGATGCGATGAAAAAGATATATCACCTAGGTAGTATTCTTGCAAAAAAATTAACCTGATTCTGCCAATGAGGGAGCAATCAGACAAATCCAGGTTGTGCAACAAACTACAAAACAGTTGATCTAGACTCTTCAAATAAGTCAATGTCATGAAAGACCCAAAGGTAAAGGAAAAGGAAAAGACAAGGCAACCTCTCTAAATTAAAGGAGTCTAAAGAGACATTATTTATAAACACAATATATGAGCTTTGAGCAGATCCTGGAGGGGAAAAATAAGCATACAACTATAAAAATCATATTGGGACAACTGGTAAAGTTTGCATATGAACTGTATGTTCGATAATAAAAAGTAGGGAAAAAAACAAGATTCTGACTCAATTATATTCTAATTAACCAGCTCTTTACTGAAGTACTTGGTATCTGGGTATTTATATATTGTAAGATCTGAAAAAAACACAAGAAAAATTACAAGTGATATGTTTGCTCCATTAAAAAGAAAGAAAGAAAAGTTGATTTAAGTTGTGCTGAAACTGTAGCTATTGGTAACAGTTGTGTGCAAATAAGGATTTCTGTCCTTTAATATTGCAAACTCCATATCATTTTGGAAAAAAAAAATTGTATTAGAGGTGAAAACAAAATAAAATAAAAAAGTCTTCCCAAGGAAACCTGAGTTTAGGCTTCACACGAGTTGTTGGAGTCCCTTTCCATTAAATAGTGCTTAGGCCTCAAAAAACATGGTGTTTCTCTCTAACTCCAGCTTCAGAAACCTACCATTATAAATAATTGGGGATAATTATCAGAGCAGCTGAATAAACTGGAAAAGGCTGGGCATAAAGAGAAAAGCAATTGGATGAAATGTGCAGTCCTTGAGCCAGTCCATAAATCTCTCTGGAATCAGAATAACAGTGCCCATCTTCTCCAAACTGCAACCTACGCTTAAACACCAAACCAAACCGAATCAAATCAAAATAAGGTTACCCCAAAAAGTGACTCTGGTTTTCTTTTGCAGTTATTGGAAGGGAATCTCCAGACCCTTTTACAACCCCCAAGTTAAATCCCCTTGACTCCCAACCAGGAAATACAGCAGTAACTTATTTTTGAGGCCAGGGCGGTCCTTCTGTCCTGAGGCTCTCTGATTCCCTTTTTTGCGTCAACCCAGCAGCCCCTAATTCTTCTACCATTGGAAATATAATCACCTTAGAAGCTTAATTTGATCCCCTGAGCAGCCTTTAAGCAAACCTATTACTGGAAGGGTCATTATGGAGAAAATCAAGGGTTTCAGAAATTAAATAAATTGTTCTATCACTCGTGGTACATCTGGCATGTATTAATTGAAGGCTGGTGAACTTGGGAGCAGGAGACTCGATGACTGCCACCTCTATTGGGGAGCTCAATATGGATAATGACAAGATGCACTTTTTGTTGGAAATTCTCTTCCAGTTGTGGCCTGGTCTGTGTTTTCTGGCATTTCTCTAACAGCATATTTTCTGCATAATGAGACCTACTCCTAGACTGTGTTTCTCTTTATGTCCGTAAAGGAGGAAGTTCAAGTGGGCCGAGCACTTGCACTGTGCCAGGTAACGTGCTAAGGGTTATGTGTTTGTCATCGCGTGACTACTGGATGGGAGGGATTGCTTTACAAACAGAATTTGAGCCACCAGCTGTGGCTGCTTCGAAAGCTCTGTTCTTTCTAAGATAAGATGAACTTAAGTCAGGGCAGTTAGGCACTCTGACACTCTACCAGCAAGGATGGAAACCAGCATAAGCTTTCTGGATGACTATTTGCAATGGGTATGCATCAAGGTCCTTAAAAGTAAATAATCAGAATGATCAATGCCATTCACCATGCATTTATTAGTAATCCAGCATATAACTCTAATCCATTCTTTGACATTGTTCTGAATTCTGCAGAAATTCTGCAGAATTTCTGAAACGTGTTATAGGGATAGATCCTGAACAAGGGATTGGTTGCTTAAATACCTCTTCACTGAACACCTACTCTGGAGATAGTCTGAGCTCTCACAGTTTTAAAGGGAGAAAGGGAGGGGAGGAGGTGAGAGAGCCCAAGTGAGGGAAGACCTAGTGGGTGTGCTATTCTAAACTGGATTTAGCGACTTTCCCTTAGTTTTCAACCCTTTGGGAGATAAGCTTTGCCAATCAGTAGCTATGTGATTTGGAGCAAGTTACTTAATCTCTTTAAGCCTGAGTTTCTTTCAGAAGGGGCATAATAGCACCAGCCCAGGGGTGTAAAAAATAAATGAGATAATGCAAATGAAAGAGGCAGAGTGTGGGACTTACGGCCTGAGGCACATGCTGTGGTTTGGAATCAACTCCTGGGACAGAGACTGTTTCAGAATCGATCAACCTGACCTATACTGACTGTACCGTAGCCACCAGCCACACGTGGCGTTTGAGCGTTTGAAATACGGCCAATCTGAATTGAGATGTGCTGCAAATGTCAAATACTCACTGGGTTATATTGAAGACTTAGTATGAGAAAAATGATGTAAGATACCTCATTACTAAATTTGATATAGATTACATGTTAAAATGGTAATATTTGGGATATAGTTGTTTTAAAAAATCCTTAAAATTAATTTTACCTTTTTTTTTTCCTTTTAAATGTGGCTACTAGAACATTTTAGATCACGTGTATGACTCACCACATATTTCTATTGGACAGCATTGGGCTTGACATTGAGGAAGGAAGGTTCCCTCTGCCACCCGAGAAGAGAAAACTTAGGTCTGGACGGCAAAATCTCCTTCCTGGATCCATTAGCGATTCCTCTGTCCCCTGCCTCTCATCCTCATCCCCCACTTAAATCCAGCCTAAGCCCATGGTGCTAGGGTGATCTAAGATGAACATCTGTCCTCAATAGTTCGCTTAAATGTTTTGAGGGTTCCTCTCGGCCTTTCAGAACAGTGTGCTCCTTAGTCAGGCATGGCAACCGGGCTTCGGCTGACTTCCTTCAGTTTCACCCGCTCCGTCTGCCCCCTCCAGTTTCTCGTGTGTGTTGTCTTTCTGATATACCTCCACGTCTTGGTATGCTCTTCCTTTTTCTGGAAGGTCCTCTGCTCCCTGTGAACACATACCCAAGCCTCCTGCACTGCCCCAATGAGAGAAAATTTCTAAACCCCAAATTGCTTTCTGCTGAAATGGGGCACACTGGATAGAGACGTTTGGTGTGCTTTGGAAGAACAAATTTTTAGTATCAGGGACACTCAGTTTGAGGGCATCTCATAGTCGCTCTTCCTGTACAAATTCTTTCATGCCAAACTTTTATTGGTTCCCGACTGTTCCTACAGGCACTATTATAGGTACAGAGAGATAAAATCTGTAAACAAAGCAGACTTCAGGTAGCTTATGTTGTAATCGGGGAGACAGTCAATAAACACATGAAATAAATAGGATACTTTCAGACTGGGATAAATGCTATGAAAAAAACTGAGTAATATGAATGGGAGGGACTAGGTAAGAGTGGGTTATTTTAGATAGGCTGGCCAAGGATATTTTCTCTGCTAAGGGACATTAGAGCTGATACTTGAATGATGAGAAAGTGCCAGCCATGCAGATAGGACTTCCCAAAGAAGATAAGGGCTCAGCTGTCTGTGGAATTTAGACGAGACCCTTGCTACTCAAAGTGGGGTCCCAGACCAGCAGTGTCAGTATCGCCAGGGAGCTTGTCAGAAATGCAGACTCCCAGATTCCACCTTGGAGCCGAGTCAAAATCCATATTTAACTCAATCTCCCAGGTGACTTGTAGTCGCAGTGAACTTGGAAAAGTGCACCCCGTTGGAAAGGTGTAAATTCTGCTGAGCAGGAAGCAGGCAATGGTGTTATCAGCAGTCACTAGAAAGATGACAAGGTAACATTTCCTGCTGCCTCTGTAACAGACCAGGTCTTAATACTTAAGACACCATCTTAGTATCACAAGTTAGGGTCCGAGCAGTTTTCTAGGTTAGCTCCTTTGCTTTACAGGAGACTGAGGTTCTCTGAGGAGGAGTCATCTATGGCTGCTTTGTGGCAGAGTCAAGGATCTAGGAGTCTAGGGGTCTCCTCTGTCTGTGTCACCTTGTAAATATTGACAAAGACATCAGAGTGAGGGTGAAGGAGGGTAAGCAGCACGATTGCACAAGATCATTTCACAAGAAGCCCTGGAAATGTTTGGCCTTGTTTTTTCACTCTGTGAGAGTGAACTAAGAAAATACGTGTGGGAACCAAGTCCACTTAGGGAAGCAAATTTCAGTTCAGGGCTAGAAGCATTTCTGAGATTTCGAGCCACGGAACAATGGCAGGGCCTGTTACAAGCACTGAGTTTTCTCATGGTATTCAGTCACTGGTAGTGAGCTTGCCTGGCTCAGGGTTTCCCAAAGGGCAGTCATTTTCGTCTTCGCATTTTTTTTTCTATATCCTATACCAGTAGTTTTAAAAATTGACATAAAAATACATGTGTAAAATGTGTAAAGTGGACTAATCTTAGGTGTACAGCTGGATGAATTTCCACATGTGTCTACAGCTGTTATCCACCACCCAGATCAAAATACAGACCACTTCCAACACCCCTCCTGTTGCCTCTGGGCCAATAACCCTTCCCCCCAGGCCCCCCCCCCCAGGTAACCAGTATACTTACTTCAGTCATTATCAATTTGCGCGTTCTTGAACTCCACGTAAAGTGTCTCCATTTTCTACTTACTATTTCCTTTAGGGAGACTCATTTTTTGCAACTTTCTATTTGATCTAAGAAATAACGTCAATGAAATAAAGGTTTGACGTGATAGACGTTTCCCCCTGCCCCTCCCCCATATGCATTAAAATAAACACACAGCCATCAAAATGAAGTTTCTTCCTGTACCAAGAGACATTTTGTTTCTCTCAAATGCCACCAGATGATTTCTGAGGTCCTTTGAAACTCGAAGACTGTATGATTTTGAGGTGACTGAGTAGCCAAAAGTTCCTGGAATGCATTGTCACAATCCGATGCCTCCTCAGATCCATCCATCCATCCATCCATCCATCCATCCATCTAAGAAACACATTGAATACCTAGCAATGACTCCTGGACACTAGACACAGAGAAGTCTAAATCCCACTTTCCGATTTTAAGTGGAGGGAAATTGAAAAATAAATCGTTTCAGTATGTGGGGAAAGTGCTCCAGTTCAGGTAAGCACCAGCACACAGGGGAAGGGCGGTTTCCGGAGTCAGGGCGGAGAGGAGAGAGGGTGGGTGGGCATTTCCCAGGGCAACCTTTCCACCCGACTAGGATCTCACTGCTGCGGTCCAGCCCCGGCGTTCAACCTCAGCCTTCCTTAGCAACCTGAGCGCACCGCCCAGGTGCCTTCCTATTGGTCTCACGGAGCTTGACGGGCAGCTCTTCCGTGTAATCCCAGCTCGCAACTCTTGGCTCCACGCTTATTCTCGGCAGGGCTCGTAGGCGTTACCACAGGCTGGTCCGCCCGCCCCGAGCGGCTTGGGGCGCATGCGCGGTCGGTCGGGCGCTGTGTTCAGGGCCAGCGCGGAGCTGGAGCAGCCGTGGAAAAGCTCCTGGGCTCCGCTGGGACCGCCGTGCCTGCTTCTCGCCTCGGCCGCCGCAGCCTCAAGCCGTCGCCGCCGCCGGGGGAGCGGCCGCCTATTGTCTTTCTCCGCGACGAAGCTGCGGAGCTGCTTGGACTCGGCCCGCGGGGGAGCCCCGGGCGCCACACGGTGAGAGCGCAACTTAGTTGGCGGAGTTGGGGGAAGTTTTGTGATTTGAGGAGGGGTCCAGCGAGGAGCGCGGGCCCCTCCCCTACGGCCGCTCCTCCGAGAGGGGGCTGGGGTCCGGGGCCGCCCGGGCGGGGAGGGACGCGCGGGCAGGCGGGGATGAATGGGCGGCCTCCGAGCGTCCCCGGCTCTGCAGCCCCCTCCTCCCTCCGCGCCCCGCTCTCCCGCATTGTCTGCTCCGGGGCTGTGCCGGGCCCGCAGCCCCACTTCGAGGGCGCCTCAGTTCCCGGGCTGGGGGGCGCGGCCGCCCGGCAACGCCGCGGATGCCCCCTCATGTGCCCCCTCACCCCGCGGGGCCTGGACCCCCAGACTCGGGGCTTCCCCGGGTCGGCTCCTCCGGGGTCGGGGAGCTTCGGCTGCTCAATGGATCCCTCGCATCCGACCGAGTCCGCGAACTAGTGCTGGAGACGCGAGGGAGCAGCTCTCCGGGGCGGACGCGGGCGGTAAACACGCCGGGCATCGCTCGCCTTTGGGGGGCGCTTTTGGCGCCTGCCAGGGACCCGCGCGGGTCGGAGGCGTGCAGCCAAGAGGGGACCGGCTCTGGGACCGTGCAACGGGCTCAACTCTATACCGTGTTCAAATGCAGCCATACTTTGAGACCAAATCTTTTTTTTTTTTTTTAAATATGGCTTACGGACACTTTTTTTTTTTTTTTTGCAAAGTCAAGCAGTATGTGAAAAGTTTTAACACACTATCGGGAAAACCCTCAAAATATTTTTTATCAAGAAAGAAGGATAGACGGGTGTATTTGGTGTTTGGAAATAGTTGTTAAAGCAAAATGATTTCATCCCATTTAAGTTTCTAGATCTTACTGTGAACTTAGAATTCACAGTGAAAGTTGGATTGTATTCTGGTGTTGTTCATTCTTAGCTTTTACACTCAGTGAAGTTATTTTGAGAGTTTATTGCCTCAGGCATACAGAGCTAAAGGAAAAAGCGATGTGCCCTTCTTTTTCTTATTCGGCAACCCTTCTTTTTATTTTCAGAAGAAGCAGATTATTCTGTTTTTCTAAGACATTGGATTGCCCAGATCAGGACAAATACAGCAGTTTTTGAAAGATCATTTTTTTGCAAGTTTGTAAAGGAGTTAGGATCAGCTGAGATCAATCACTGTTAACAGTTCTTGCCGTTAGTCCTTGGTGGTATCTTGGGGGCTTGCAGACTGCGTTAAGGGCGAGCCTTGTTGACAAGTTTTGATTGCGCGATTCTACTAAATTTGGTTCATTTAGCTTACCATGTGAGAGTAATTCTGTTTAAACCCTCCAGGTGGAACTGGCTTCAATGTCAGTCAAATTCAAGTGGAACAAAATGACCAGGATGTGTTAATATCAGTTGTTATATCCTTTTGACATCTGCTAAATTAAAAAGAAAAATTTGAGAAACAGTGTGTGTGGCAGTTGGTTTTGATTGGTTTCTTATGCTAAGTGAGTAATGTAGGGAAGTGTTCCTGGGTTTTTCTGGTTTGGTTGGCCTCTTGAAAACTTCACTTTCTTGCCTGGTGAAGCTAAAGAAAAAGAAAATTGCCCTGATGGCGGAAGCTTTGTACTTTTTTTTTCCAGTTTATGAATATATGTATTTTGAAAAGTGTAATGCTTACATCATATATATCAACAAATAAGCATTGTGCATTTTAAACTACAACAACAAGATCACTTTCAGGAGTCGAAATTCTTGTTCTTACAGCTTTCCTTTCTGTTGTGTGTGCCTGCGTGGGGGGATTGTCGGGCCAGAGGTTGACAGGTTGGAAGGGTTGTCAGGGAGGGACGAAATGTAAACAAATACTGTTACAACATAATGGGACAAGTAGGCCAGTTGCTTTCCTTCTCTGAGCTGGGATGGCATGTTACACATACTTTTGTTTTAGCATTTCTCACACTTCATTTATTTGCCTGACGAATGCTAACTAGATAATGGTCATATGAGTGGACTCCTCTAGTATGTCTCCTTGAGGCTTGTGATGGGCCTTCTTTCTTTCTTTCTTTCTTTTTTTTTTTTAATTTAATATTATCAGTTTCAGGTGTACAAAATAGCCTTATTATTTGGCTTGTGATGGGCCTTCTTTCTTTCTTTCTTTTTTTTTTTTAATTTAATATTATCAGTTTCAGGTGTACAAAATAGCCTTATTATTTAACTTAGTACCCTCTTTGCCGGGAAGGAGTCTTAATGCAATGCAGGTGTTGAGTATGCGTTTGAATTGGGTGAAGAGCTTTGTACTAGTGAGTGGTAGTGCATATAGAACTACTAACTGGGAACTTGTCCAAAATGACAGTTCACTTGCAGATCTGTGATGAAATTTAGTTTACTTCAAAAGGATTTCTAACCTTTCTTTTGAACCTTTAATTACGTCTTGAAAAGATGCATGTGGATTTCAAAAAGTGGTTCTGATTTAGAAACGGTCTCCCTTTTTTGGTGAAATGCTTAAAACTGCAGGACAGATCCATTCACACTCTGTCTTTTTCTCTATTGTGAAATGGGGCGGTAGCCCAGTTTAGAAAAACAGACGTTCTTTAGAGTTAGGTAGATTTGAATTCAAATCCCCACACTTCCATTGACTAGTGTAGCCTGGAGCAGTTCACTTAATTTCTCAGAGCTTGGGTTTCCTACAATTGAAGGTGTAGTAACATATTTTGCAGGGTTCTTAGGTTAAATGAAACTATGTGTGCCTAAACACTTAAGTAGGTGCCCATTACCTGGTAGCTGTTATTATCCTGGTAGGATAATAATTTTGATAATATTTTTATGACTTAAAAAGGCATTTTTTAAAAGTCTGACGCTTGTGAGTATAGTGGTTTAGCTATTTCTTTCACAAATAAGGAATCCTCCTGAGAATTGGGTCTTACTCAAATGCAATTTCTTCAAGTTACTAGTCGAACTAAGTGTTAATAGAAATTACTTTTATGTTGAACAGTTGTTAGTTTTTGAGTGGGCTTTGTAGAGTGGCTTGGTTGGGTAGAATTCTGTGCATTTATAGTGTTTAGGAAATGGTAAGAGACGGATTATTTTCAACATTAGTGATGAGATCTCTGAGTTATGTAGTCAGTTTCAGCTTTTCTTATTTTATCTTAGTCTTGAAAAATAATAGATATGGATTATGACTACATTTCTCAAACTTGCTTAAGATAGAACCGGACTGGGAGTTAATATCAGGTTAGTACAATTCAGAGACAAGAGTAAATCACTCATTTTCCCTTCAAGATAATGTTTTTTGACATTGCTATTGTTCACAGAAAGAAACAGTGATTTAAATCAGTTTTACCAGCTCCAGTTTAGAGTACTCACGATACCAAATGGGATAGATACTTTCTAGAAATATTAACCTGTAAGCGACATTTCTGCATATTAAGTCTCATCCTTCCATTAGTTTTCTCATAAAATAAGGATTTTAACCATGAAGGAATGTAGTAAACTTTTAAAAATTATATTTGCTCAGACTCATAGATTAAGGAATACAGCATCGTTGGCAAAGCTAGATAAATAACCTTGGACTTTTGATAACCCGCTCTTTTAAAGTTAGCATGTAAGTTCACTTGAGTAGAATTGGTTATTCCTGATGGGGACAAGTGTCCATTCGGAAGAAGTGTTCCTGAGTCACTCATTGTCAGGCTGTCTTACTGTAAATAGGGAGATAAGGAAGCTGTTATTGGAAGGAAGTTTGTTTTGTTCACATGTCCTCTCATTTATGGTTTGGTGATCCACCTGTGGGTTGATTGGTTAATTAGAAGATGATGGGGAAGGTGGGTATCAGTGTGTTTGTGGGATGTGGTTGTGAAGGGCATGAAGGAAAAGGTGTGAGGGATTTATGGTATATTTCACTCTGTAGGCTCTTCTATTAGAAATTCGTCCTTTTCAATTTCCACTTCTGATCCTATCAGAAGCCCCTGTGGGGACAGTGGGGAGCGGGACCAGAGACCCCGCAGGCTGCCCCGCACGACAAATGGCGCAGCCAGCAGAGTCTCCCACACGACACCCCTATCTGGCCATAGCCTCTACCACCCCAAATGGCTAGATATGCCTGACTGGGGAGGAATTAAGAAAATATGTAATTTATTTGTCTTTTAGACAATGATGTTAATTTAGGGAAGAGCAGCTACAGGTCGTTGTACAGAATTTCACAGAAGCCGAGATGGTTCTCGGATGGTGATCTCTGCTGAAGCAGTTGATACGGAGCCATACCTCTGACTCCACACCCAGACTCTGCCATTTATTGGCTGTGTGTTCTTGAACAAGTCACTTCCTCTGCCTCAGACTGATATCTTTATTTATAAAATAAAAACAAATTTGATATCCTATCTGCTACATAGTAAGTCACAAACATATGAGATAAAGCACTGTACAGATATGATGTCATTTTGTAATTTTGTTGGTTTGGAATAAATTCAGATTCTAGTCTAAAAGGGGAAAACAACTAACTTTATTGGTTTTTCTTTATACAAAGTAATTAAAATATACCATTTCTACTGCCATGCTTCTTTCTTGGGAAAATTGATACTTTTTACTTTTGGCTCCTCTCAGATTTTCTTTTACAATATATTTGTCATGAAATGTTTTTCTAAACCAAAGAAATTTAGATCCAAATTACTGTGAAATCACAGGAACTGACATTTGATGCCAGTGCCTGAAGTCAGGTGAAGAAACCACAATACACAGTGAGCAGAATGTCCGAATATTTCAGAAGAGGGCAAAAGAAGACAGTGTAGTTTTCTGATCTTTACTGATTCATTTTCTTAAATTACAATTTTTTACAAATTGGTTTACTCCAATCGGGCGTGTGCCTCTTAGGTGCCAGATGTTACACTATGTGTCTTACCTACCTTTCTTATTTAATTTTTAAAACAACCCCATGAGGTAAGCATTATTAACCAGTTTTAGGATGACGGAACAGCCCCAAAGGTGATTTGATGGTGCTCATAAAACCGTTAAATTATGGTGCTAAAATTTGAACTCAGATTCTACTCACCTGAGAGGCCATGCTTTTCACATCATTGGTACTGTCAGCTTGAAAGAGTACATTTTAAAATAAATCAAATTTATGGAGATATTATTTGTATACCCATTTATAAGTATATAGAGTTTGATGGGTTTTGTCAAATGTATCCATGCATGTAACTGAACAGCACAGTGATGATACAGAGCATTTCCATTGTTCCAGAAAGTTCCCTGGTGCCACTCTTCAAACCGTTTGTCCCATCAGCCCTCACCCCATTGCCTATCTCACTGAAGGCAAACACTGTGCTTTCTGTCACTGCAGTTTTGTCTACATTAGGGGTCCTTAAACTATGGCCTGCAGGCCAAATCTGGCCTACCACCTGTTTTTTTTTTTTAAAGATTTTATTGGGGGAGGGGAACAGGACTTTATTGGGGAACAGTGTGTACTTCCAGGCCTTTTTTTCCAAGTCAAGTTGTTGTTCTTTCAATCTTAGTTGTGGAGGGCGCCATTCAGCTTCAAGTTGTTGTCCTTTCAGTCTTAGTTGTGGAGGGCGCAGCTCAGCTCCAGGTCCAGTTGCCGTTTTCTAGTTGCAGGGGGCACAGCCCACCATCCCTTGCGGGAGTCGAGGAATCGAACTAGCAACCTTGTGGTTGAGAGCCCACTGGGCCATGTGGGAATCGAACTGGCAGCCTTCGGAGTTAGGAGCATGGAGCTCTAACCGCCTGAGCCACTGCGCCGAAATAAAGTTTTATTGGGACATAGCAGTGCTCATTTGTTTTCATATTGTCTGTGGCTGCTTTGGTGCTGCAGTGACAGTAGTTACAAAAGACTGTGTGGTCCACAGGCTGAAAATACTTACTGTCTGACCTTTTATAGTATAAGTTTGCTGATTCTCATTCTACATAACCAAATGCAACAATCACATCTAAGGAAATTAAGAATTCTATAATATTCAGTGCACATTCAACTTGCCCTGTTTTTCCTCCAATTGTATTTTTATAGTTGAATTAAAATTTTTTTAACCAGGCTACTGAGTGCGTGCACTGTTACTTTTTTAATCTCTTTTTGATCTCTCTTTCATGTTTTCTGGTGCTGTTGTAAATGACCCTCTTAAAATTTCAATTTCCAGTTGTTCATTGCTGATATATAGCAGTAGGATTGAATTTTGTATGCCGACCTTTTACAACGTTGCTAACCTCCTTTTAGTTCTAGAAGACTTTTGTAGGTTCTTTGGGATTTTCTGCATAGACAATAATCTCATGGGCAAATCCAGGCAGTTTGATTTCTTCCTTTGCAGTCTGAATGCTTTTTATTTCTTTTTCTTGCTGTATTGAACTGGCTAGGACCCCTAATACAATGTCGAACAGGAGTTTTGAGAATGGACGTCCTTTCCTGATATTAGGGGGAAAACATTCAGTGTCTCACCATTAATATGATATTTATAGTTTGCTTGTTTTTGTACATGTCCTTTATTACTTTGAGGAAGTTCTGTTCTATTTCTAGTTTGTTGAGAGTTTTTATCATGAATGGATATTGAATGTTGCCAAGGGCTTTTTCTGCATATCAAAATGATGGTATGTTTTTTTTCTTCTTTACTCTGTGGATATGGTGAATGACACTGATTTTTGAATGCTGAACTAGCCTTGCATTCTTCTGATACTCCTTAGTTGGCCATGATGTATTCTTTATATAATTGTTGGATTCAGTTTGCTACTGAATCTTTTTTAGTTCTCCATTTGTCTCCTACTTAAATTCATTTAAAAAAATTCTTTAATAAATTCTATAATATTCATAATAGTTGTTAAAGTACTTGTCTGTTAGCCTCATCAGTTCTATTTTTTTCTAATTTATTTTATTTTATTGGGGAATATTGGGGAACAGTGTGTTTCTCCAGGGCCCATCAGCTCCAAGTTGTTCTCCTTCAGTCTACTTGTGGAGGGCCCATTCAGCTCCAAGTGCAGTTGACATTTTCAGTCTTTAGTTGCAGGGAGCACAGCCCACCATCCCAATGCGGGAATTGAACCGGCAACCTTGTTGAGAGCTCGCGCTCTAACCAACTGAGCCATCTGGCCGCTTCTCCCCCCCACCCCCATCATTTCTGTTTTTATGGGTGATTTTTCTTTCATGATGGGTTACATTTTCTTCCTTCTTTGCATGTCTAGTAATTTCTTGTTGGATTCTGGAAATGGTGAATTTTAAGCTGATTGCTGGATTTTATTGTCTTCTTTTAAAGTAGGGTTTTTCAACCTTGGTCTTACTGACATTTGGGGCCAGATAATTCTCTGTTGGGGGAGCTGTCCTGAGCACAGTAAGAGGTTTAGCACATGCCTGCCTCTGTCTGCTAGATGCCAGTAGTAGCACCCCCAGTTGTGACAACCAAAAATGTCTCTACATGCTAGCTGTCCTCTGGAGGACAAAAGCATCCCTAATATGGGAACCATTGCTTTACAGAGTATTGGACTTTGTTTGGGCAGATTATTTGCTTGATACTTCTGAGGCTTGTTTTTAAACTTTTGGGGCTTGGTCTAGAGTCGCTTATAGTCTAACGCTTGCTTTACCCATTACTAAGTCTCCATAGTTTCCACTAGGTGTTCGATGTTCTCTGCTCTGACTGCTCGGAATAGGAATGTCTGCCGCCCTGTGTGAGCGCTGGGATCCCTTAGCTCACAGTTCTTGGGTCGTTCTTTGCCTGCCCTCCCGGAGTCCCGCAGTGTAGTGTACACGTGTGGCTTACTGTTCCATATCAGACTCAGAGAGGCGTCTGTGCTGACTTCCGGAGATCCTTCAGGCTCCCCCCTCCTTTCTGGTGCCCTGCAGTGTTTAGATTCCTCAGCTTCTCAAACTGCTGTGTCTGACGGCTCCACCCGACTGGACTGCCCTGCGCTGCTTGGGCTCCATTATGCGTCCCTAGGCCGAGAAAGCTGGTACAATTGTGGGGTTCAGCTCATCTGTTCCCTTCTGTTAGGGCATCCTGTGCTGCCTCTTGTCCAGAGTCTAAAAGATGTTGCCTCATATAGTTCATCCATTTTTCTAGTTGTTGGAGGGGGCGTGGCAGGATAAATCTGGGTCCAGTTACTCCATCATGTTTGGAAAATGAAGTCCCTTGGATGAGTATAATTGGTGGTATTGAAAGTCTCATGACAGGATTCTTTCAATCTTTGGGGACATACATGTCAAAGAAACATTTGTTAAGGGTCTGCTGTCTAGCTCAGCCCTTATTCTGTGCTGATTACAAAAGAGTAAGTATCTTCCTGTTGAAGAGGTACATACGTAATATTTATTAAAGGTGTGAAATGCTCTAGCGATGAACAGAAAGATCGCTGTGGTCTGATATTTTCATGGACAGTAGAAATGCTTTTTTTTTCTTTTAGTTTTGTTTTCTAACATGTATGTATAATTCAGTTTTATGGTACAAAATGTAGTGACTCAGTGGCTAGAGTGCTGCCTCTTTCAGATACATTTGGTGACATTTTGCTGTGTGGCTTTGAGTAAGTTATTTGCCTCTGAAACTCAGTTTTCCTCTTGTAAAGTGGGCACATGACATTTGTTGATATGGAGGGGTGTTTGTTAATTTATTCAACACATATTGGGTGCCCTCTGTTCTAGATGATGGGAATTCAGTGACAAATGAAAGGTAGTTGCTGCTGTCAAGGAGTTGACATTCTAGTGAGGGAAGCAGAAAAGAAACAAGTGAACAGACAAGTTCAGTGATGTTGGTGGTGGTGATTCTAGGAAGAATCGGAAGAGTGTTAGCAGACATGGAGGAGGCTGGACAAGGCCTTTCTGAGGAGAGAGGTGTGAGCAGAAACCTGAAGGAAGCGAAGGAGACAAGCCCCCTGAAGATCCCAGAATGTTCCGAGCAAAAGCGAAAGGAACAAGTGCAAAGAGCTTCGGGAGGGAGCGTGAACGGGGAGGCGAGAGTGGCTGGGATGGGGTGAGGAAGGAGAACTACAGGGCGTAACGCAGTGCGTGTAGGCAGAAGCCAGATCCCATAGGCTGATGTGCTGACAAGGAATGGCAAGGGCTGATGTCGTTTCCAAGGGAGCGGGAATGGACGGGGGAGACCAGGGAAGGGTTCTGCTGTGGCCGTAGGTCTGTACAGAAAATGCTGGCTTGGCTTAGGGTGGTAGCAGGGGAGTGGGGAGGGCTTGGACCGGACGCGCATGTGGAAGGTAGAACTGATGATCACTTACGGAGTGGAAAATGGTGCTGAAGGACAGAAAGGAATCACGGATGAGTCCTAGGTGGGAAAGATGCAGAGGAAGAAATTGTGATTTCTCTTGTGGACACGCGTGGTTTGATCTCTGAGATTTTTAGGTTGTAGAGCTTTAGTATTTGGGTGTGGAAATCGGGAGTTCAGGGATGAAGTCTGGACTGGGTATACGATTTAGAGAATTGTAGATAGGGAAGGGAGATGGGGGGGTTACTGTGAGAATTAGGGGTACGTAAAGCTCCTGGCACTGGAGGGGCACATGGCCTGGAAGCTGGTAGTAACGACAGTGGCATGCAACAAGCAGGTAGTGTACCTGGGCAGGGGTACGTCTGAATGAAGGAAGATGGTCGTGGCTTAAAACAGTGCCTTGTACGTCATGTCAGAGTCAGGACTCCACGCGTGCTGCAAACTTCTCTCCTTTGATCATGACAGAGATACTAGTGAAATCTGTTGTACATTTCCAGTCTTTAAGGATGTCGTGATTTTTAATATGATGCAGGGGTGTCACACGCATGTACATCGCACACTTAGTATACCGGGTAGTCGGGAAGGAGCCTCCTGCAAAGTGTTAACGTCAGGTACGTTTGAGGAGTGAGATGGTAGGGAGGGTAGTTTTGATCTTCTAAATATTCTCAGTGTGTGTGTGTGTGTGTGTGTGTGTGTGCGTGTGTGTGTGTGTGTAGTGTATATATATATAATGTGTGTATATATATGTATACATATAAACTTTATTTTTAATTAAGGGAGTTAGTATTTTTGGAGAGTCTGCTTAGTTGGTAAGCTCCTGGCTGATGCATTTCCTTGGTGTGTGATCGCTCACACTACTTTCTATAGCTGAGTCTTTGGCTGTGGTCTGTTTGGAAAATTTTCCCCTTGATCTCGGGGGGCGGAACTCAGGCAAGAGAGTACCGGTGGTTTGGATTTGAGTCCATGACAGCTCCTGGGACAATTGTCAGCACGTGTGCTCCCCACCAGGCTCGATGTGGCACCGTTTTGTTCAAAGGGGACGACATCATGTCGCATTTGCATTGTGGCGGGCAGATCACTTCACATAGATTGAATTGAGCACAATTTTGTTTTTCTAATTCTGAATTATACTGTCAGCGTTAACTTAGATTTTGAAGTCTTTCTTTTCCCAGGTGCGGACAGTGCTAAAGGTGGTAGGTGTGACAGCAGCTGTTTGCACATTTAACATTTTCTATGACTCATGAATCACTTCTAAAAGCACAGTCAGTATAATTTGAAATGGTGTCTGTAAATGAATCCATCTACCTGGTCTTGCCGGTTGATGTCTGCCCTGTCTACAGTAGACGTATTTCTGGAGCGGGGCAAGGGAAGTCCATTGTGATACTGCATGAAAATAATTTCTGTTACCTTTCATAAGCTGGGAGAAAATGTCTTTTTTGTTGTTGTTTTTTTGGCCACAGAGTGGCTGGGCTCAGAATACAGAGAAACTGGATGCAACCTTGCAGTTCGGGAGTTATTTAGGAAAAAAAAAAAGTGGCAGCAAGAGTTGAGAAGTAGAGTTCTAATTGTTCCTTTGGTCACGTGAGGCCTGGCGGAGGTGTGTTCTCTGAGAATCAAGCGTACGTGTGGGTCAGTGGACAGGAATGGCCAAAGCTGTTTCCTGGGCCCTCCTGCCGAAATGATGCTGTACATATGCCGAGAGCGTAGGGTAATGTGTGTATTTACACGACATTTCCGAGAGAGAGAGAGAGAGAGAGAGAGAGAGAGAGAGAGAGAGAGAGAGAGAGCGCGAGAGAGCGAGCGAGCACTGTTGAGGCAGTTTATTTCCTAAAAGGTGTTTTAGGAAAAGCAAAGTCACTAAAGGGAAAAGAAGAAACTTACTGTGTGCCTGCCTGCATTCTTGCAGACTGACTTTCTCCTAATTCCTTACAACCACCCTACAAAATAGGTATCCCCCTGCCTTTTTTTTTTTTAATGAGAAAATGGGGGTTCAGAGATTTTGCTTCTGAGGTCAATGAACTATAATTTTCATCCAGGACTTGGTGACCTGTCAACATACTCTAGTTTTATTGTATAATATATGCCGTAAGTCACTTTTTCCCCCCTACTGATGTAATTATATCCAAAACAGCCAGCTTAAAATTCCAGCTTGTTCTTGTTGGAAATAGAAAGTCATTGTGGTCTGCCTTTAAAGTTTTCCTAGAAATCTTAAAAACAAGAATGGGCTTCTCTGTCTGTCTGTGCCTTGAAAGTAGCAGAAACTTACCAGTCGAATTGTATTTTATTTTGCGTGCAGGAGCTTCGTGGCTCAACATTAATAATTAACACTTGCACACTCTTTTACATCTTCAAAGTGTTTTGCAAACAGTTAATTAGTTCATGTTTAACCTATTTTGCAAGTTGAAAAACCAGTTTTTTGGGTTCATTTTAGCAGTGCTGAAGTGTTAGGGGAATAAGGAGTAAGTCCTCAGTGAGAAAAATGCAGGTTCGCACCATGCGACATTAAACAGCTTTCTTCCGTCTTCTTCTAGCTTTAGGCCCAGTCCAGCTCATATCAGGCATGTTTTGGGGAGTTGTACGTCTTCTGGTTAATGCAGGGGAATGGAATTGTGTGGACTGAAAGAAAGACACTGGCTCCAGGATAGTTGGGGAAAGAAAGACCTGGGTGATTCCTTGAACTGTAGTGCAGCTTTCTTTTCTGTACTCTTACACGTGAATTGTCCATTATGAATTCCTGTGGGGGTTTTGAGGGTCAGGAAGTAATTGGCACAGGGACTCTGGCAAGTGAACAGATTCGTTACACATGCTAATTTCTGGGAAACATTCTTTTCCACTCCTGGCTTAGGAGATAACTGGAATCGAATACTGTGCTAGTTACCACTTGTCACCTGATTCCATCTCCTCTCCCCTACACCCTCAGTAAAATGACTTTTACTTGGCAAGTTTGTGTGGTTGGAAAAAGATTTGGAAGGAGACGTTAGTCCCAGTTCAGTTGTGTTTCTGTCACGTAACTAGCTGTGTGACCTTGAGCAGGTTACTACTTTTCTTCTGCCCTTGAGTTTTTTTGTTCTGTGAAATGTGTTAATAACTCACCTTTCACTGCGTCCTGGAGGGTTGGTGTCTTGGACATGAAGTGGGGCAGAGGATATCTTCATATCAGTGAGGATTCTTCAGTCGCCGTGACTTCTTCCTTCCTACTGTGATTGCAGTAATTTATTTATTTTCTTAACTATCGTTGCCAACCACCTAACTACATTTTAAACATCGTTCCCCGCCCCCCCCCCCAATGCAGAACAATAAAAATAGAATCATCGAATAAATATTGAGTCTGGGTGACTTCCTAAGACAGGACGTGAGAGGGACCTGTTCATGAATCTTTGTCTAGGTGACCTTGCCAGGGAAACCTTAGTAAAGTGATGGCAGAAAAGAGAAGAATTCTGAGAGCTTGGCATGTATATTTAATTAAATTTTTATCATGAATGGAATCTGTTCTTTTAATGGGTCCATATAGGGATGGCCCTGAACTTTTCTCTTTATCAGGTCCTTCTCTCTTTCCCCCTTTTCGTTTACTTCTTGAAAAATCTGACAACTTAAAAGTGAGATGAGTTGGCTTTTGAACCTTTCGTAACATTAAATACACCCAGGTTTAAGCTTTTCCTCCTTTTCTACCAAGATTTATGGTAACTTGGGAGAAATGTTATACAGCTGACCTTGAATAATACTATATGTGAACTTTGAATGATTGATATTGACTTAGTTAAATATTTAAAGCCATTCTTTCATATTAAAGAATGTCTATAGGTAATATTTACTTTTTTGAAAAAGTTTCGTTTTTTGTGTTTTTGTTCAGGCTGAATTGTGTATATAAATTAGACAAGATAGAGTTTTCTTTTGGAAACACCTGGTTGGTTATAGCAATATCATAAGCTACAGAAATAAATGGATTTTTCTAAGATACTGTGCCAGCAACTAGGACGAAAGGTTGTGTCTCCTGTTGTTAGGTATCTTGGGTTGTACTGTTTCCATCCCCTCATTTTTTTTTTCTGTATTGTCTTTCCCCCACTGGTCATTTTCTCCCTCCCAGTTAATTCAGTAGGATTCGTTTGTCACGTTGCTCACTGACGGACGAGGTGGGGAAAGGTAGTGCCATGTGTCTGCTTTTCCTCCTGGGTTATAAGTTCCTGGAGGACAGATTTCATCTGCTTTCTTTGTGGCTGTATTCCCAGCACCTGGCATTGGCAGGCTGGTAGTAGTTATTCGCTACTCAGGAAATGTTTGGTTTGACGGATGGCTGGATGAATGAATTTGTGACAAAACTATATTAATAATATAACACCAGACTATTAATAACATCTCTCCTGTTGAGAGCAAACAGAGTTTAGCTTTTTCCTCCTAGCATCAGTTGTAGTTTGATTCCGGTGAGGTAAATAATCCCTTTTGGGGAAGAGAGGCCCATGTTAAGTGGAAGATTGGCCAGTGTGGCCCAAGTCTGGCGGTGAAATTTGTACACCTCTCGCTGCTTTTGGTGCTCGGTCGTGTCGGTCTGTCACTTTACATTAACTGGCTTCATCACTGACGTATGATTGACGTGCAAATGTAAGTGTGGCTTGTCTGCCTAATTAAAAAAGTTAGAACAGTGGAATTGACCCCTGTACATCCGTTACTCAGATTCCAGAAAATTCGCCAGATTTTGCCATTCTCTGCATGTCATTTTTAAAAATAACAGTTTTATTGAGATATAACCTATATCTGATAAAATTCACCCCTGCTTCACTTTAATATGTTTATTCTAGTTGTGTTGAAAGTCACTTCCAAACTATTATTTTCTCAATCGTGATTTTTATATGGTATTTTTACTCCAGTGTGTATAACACTGTAAACAATGAAATGTCTCTGTAAATTATGGCATGATATGTTTCCAGGATACGGAACAGACGACTAACTCAGAGCAAACAAGTGCTGAGTAGCCTTTTTTTTCTTTTCAATAGACTCATTAGAGAAATAGGACCATAAACCTTCTATTAAACATTTTTGTATGAAATCTGAGGTTTCTGTCAAATTAGACATGGAAAATTAAAGCTGCACAAATTACTGATCTCTGCAGCTTTTGCATTCTTCTCCCTTATGTTAAGCTTTTTGTTTTTTGTTTTTTTTCAGTTGACTGTTTCTCTTAAATACCAGTGCAAGAATGTTACGACTTACACAAAATTATTTTTGGTTTCATGTCAGTAGGTTTTTCACATCCCCCCCATAGAATTTAGTGATTTATTTTCCTCCTGAAGATCTGATTTTCTTCTTACACTGCATTCCTGTTTGTTTGATTTTTATGAAGAAAATGCTTTTAGGTAATTGAATACCTTCATAAATGTTGTATTTCCTTACTAATTCATTTGGCAACATATATTAAAAGTGTTGCTTCCTAATTCAGATCACCATCTTAAAAGCTTTCATTTGAAGCCCCAAGAACAATTGATCCACTGTTTTTCATGGCCACTGTTTGTATATATTGTGTCCTAAGCTCATGGATTCTCTGAAATACCATCCTTTTCTCCCCCTCTGTGGTAAAGTACTATTTTGGCTGCGTTGCCAAAAGTGCTTGTGGCAGTCTGAGGATTACCACTTTAATAGTTAGCTCACTAGCATGTGTGCCCATAAATGGAGCATGTTTTTCCCGAGATCCAAATAAAAGAAATGGCTCCTCTGTGTCGTACCTTAGGACCCAAATAGTAAAGGACATTCAGAGGACGTATTATTTCTGTTCTCTCCCTTCAGCCTCGGTGCCTGTTGAAGTCTATAGGGACAGTTTCACTGATACAATAGCTGTCATTTTGTGGGACCCTCTGTTGAACATAAGTGTCTGACATTTATCAGTTCTCACCTCTGCAAGGTGTTTTATGATTTTGCCAGAAAAGGACATTGAGGTGCAGGGAGATTAATTAATTTTAGGTGTACTTCGTTCAGCAAACATTTACGGACGGCCTGCTGTGTGTCAGGCATAGTGCTAGGTGTCCAGGAATGAACCCAAGTATGACATGGTCCCTGCCTTTAAAGCACTTGCGATTTTGTCTCTTTTTTTTCTTTTTTTTAAAAAAGATTTTATTGGGGAACAGTGTGTACTTCCAAGCCTTTTTTCCAAGTCAAGTTGTTGTCCTTTCAGTCTTTTGTGGAGGGCGCAGCTCAGCTCCAGGTCCAGTTGCCGTTGCTAGTTGCAGGGGGCACAGCCCACCATCCCTTGCGGGAGTCAAACCGGCAACCTTGTGGTTGAGAGGACGCGCTCCAACCAACAACTGAGCCATCTGGGAGGCAGCTCAGCTCAAAGTGCCATCTTCGATCTTAGTTGCAGGGGGAGCTGCCCACCATCCCTTGTGAGACTCGAGGAATTGAACTGGCAACCTTGTGGTTGAGAGCCCCCTGGCCCATGTGGGAATCGAACCGGCAGCCTTCGGAGTTAGGATCATGGAGCTCCAACCGCCTGAGCCACCGGGCCGGCCCCCACGATTTTGTCTCGATTAATAGGATAGTGACAATAATAATAGTAATAATTGCCATCAAATTATTGCTTAGTGTGTGCCAAGCTTACACGATGTGTTCTATACACACTTATTTCACTTTAATCCCCACAAACTCTTAAGAGGTGGAGCCTGTTATTATCCATACTTCATGGATGAGGAGACTCAGAGGCTGGCTAACTTACTCAGGGTCACGGTTAGGATGTGGCAGAGTTGGGGTTTGAACCTGCGTCTGAGTGTAGGGACCAAGCTTTTCTCTACACGCATCAAGAACGTTTCTAGCAAGAGTTAAAATCACTATGTGAAAGGGACATCCTCGTGAGCTATGGTTTTGGCAGAACTTGATGTAACTGAGTTTGCCAGTAGGTTTATGTTTATGGTTAACTTTCTACTATATGACCTCTTATTCTAGAAGCCATCAGGTGGGTTTCATGCATGAAAGGATTTGTCATATTTGTACTAAAAATAGTAATGCACAGTCCCTCTAGAAATTCAGGAATTATATACATAAGTGAAAAAAATGCACATAGGAATAAATGACACTACCTGAAATTTTTTTGGGGGTACAATTTCGTGGTTTTCTTTCCAAACTTGAAATTTTGTAGAGAGTGTGTGTGTATATACCATATGTGATCCTATTCTATATGCTCTTGACTATAAGATTGTAAAGCATATTTCATGACTGTGCCTTTATATGCTATCAGGTAACCTACATAATTATTTTAATGGCTATATAGTATTTCATTATGTAGATTTAGATTTATCCTCAGTTCACTCATTACCCTCTTATTTGAATATTTAAGTTGTATTTCTTTGCTGTCTCCTCCCTCCCTCCCTCCCTCCCTCCCTCCTTCCCTCCCTCCCTCCCTCCCTCCCTCCCTCCCTTCCTCCCTCCTTCCCTCCCTCCCTCCCTCCCTCCCTCCCTCCTTCCTTCCCTCTCTCCTTCCCTCCTTCCCTCCTCTCCTTCTCTCCTTCCTTCCCTCCTTCCTTTGCCCCTTCCTGCTGTTAGAAGCATGGCTGTGATGAACAGGTGGGTCATAATCTTTGTGTCCTGGTTTTCCTCTTTCTCACAGAAATGGAATTGGAGGGCAAAGGCTGTACATTTCAACAGCTTTTAATAGATATGGTCAAGTTGACTGCAGAAAGCTTATATCCTTTATGCTCCCACTGGCAGAGTATGCGTGCTTGTTTACCATTTCTCCATAACCTTCAGAAAGTTTTACAAAAATCCAAGATACTGAAAGGAAGTTTTAAATGCCGTTTTAGAATTACTAGTAGAATTACCAGCCTACCGGCAGCCCATACCAAATATAAATAAATGAATGAACAAATAAATAAATTAATAAAAGGACTACTTTTAATCCTTTTATTTCTAAAAGTAGGAAGAAACTCGAGAAACGTAGTCAGCTACTCTTAAGCCCTGAGAGTTGATCTAAGAGCAGCTCTCAATGTTACAAGGCACGAGAAGGAAACTTGCAGATCGAGTCAGTGGTGTCCTGTCCTTTTGGCTGCTCCTTAGTTGCTGGTCCGGATTCAGGCCAGCAGTTGGGAGGCGTCTGAGATAAGACCTCCAGAGACGATAAGGCCCTTCCCCAGAAAGCGCTCCGAGAGGTTATCTGTGGCCATTCCCTTCCACATCCGAATGCATCTGAGAAGCTTTTAAAATTCATATTATATCTAATCTCGTTATGAACCTGTGCGTAATCCACATGTGTCCCCCAGATCGCAGTCATCTGTTGACATTATGGTTTAAATAACCAAGAAATGAGCGCATTAAGCATTGGACTGTGCTCTTGATTTATTAATACAGCCAAACGTTTTTCTGTGAGCCAGAGATAAGTGGTCTCAGTTATGACAGCAGCGATTCTCAAGTTACATTTGTCAAGGTTTTCTGTGCTGTAGGAAGGAAGAGTCAGTTGTCTAGAAAGTTCTGAGACTGGTGCATAAGCGGGTCTCCTGGCACCCGGCTCCGTTGGGCATCGTTGGGAATAGGAGTTTGCAGATCTTTAAGTCTCTCCCTGGTTAGGGAACGAGCTGGTTAACTCAGTGGACACCTCCTAACTCGTGAGGAACTGATTTCTGATACCTCTTTAATGAATGTTTCTGACCATGGAGATGGTTCTTCAGTGGTGGGAGGGCTTCTGTGACCCCCTGGGAACCCCCTAGTGGTATTTTGGCTCGGTAGGAACCCTCTTAGGTGGAATTTTGAGGACATCCTCTCTGCCAACCTGTATTCCCAAAGAACCTCTGTTTTGTAAATCAGGCGAGCTCTTTTTTGGTGGGGCAGGTGAGCTGTTGTATTTTTTCTGTTTCAGTCACATTATTTGGACTCAAACCTCAGAAGTGTCCATCCTACTTTCTCACTCCTTCTTCCCCCGGGTAACCTGAGCTACAGTCGTTCTGCCACAGAAGCTAGTCGTTTGCACCCCAGCATTCTCTTGATAACCTGCCCTTTTGGGGGTACAGAAAAGCGAGTAATAACATTGAGCAGGTCAGGCAGGAAGTGGGATCTCAGCCTCTGCCATTTCAGAGGATTTTCCCTTTGAGTCTTGGGGACCGAGGCATAAACATAATAGGCTTGGTAAATCAGTGTTAGGAGTGAAACGTTTCACTGCAGTTGTTCTGGGTCACATGACGAGACTAACCGGAGCAAAATAAGGGAATGACTAATGTGAGAGTCATAAGAAAGTAAGGACGCCGGGTTATAACGTGGAGAGTTGAAGCCTACCGACTGTGCTGAAGACGGGAATTCTGACGGAATTCTGACGGAAAGCATTCTGTAGCTGAGAAAAACGTGATTGTTGGTGGACAGACAGTGCATCAGGATTCAGCAGATTTTGGTTCTAGGCTAAGTTTGCTGCTGACAACCTTGGGCAACTCACTAGGCCCTCCCTACCCCCAGTTTCTGCCATTAAAAGGTCAATGCATCCATTTTTGTGTGTTTAGTTTTTTTGGAGTTGGGGAGGGCCTGAGGATGAGACCAGATTGTCTCCCACAGAATAGCTCCACTGTTTTCTGTGTCACTTTTGTGGGTTTCCTGGAATGTTTCCTTTGAAGAAAGTCCCATGGCCAGAAATCAGTGTGGAAACATCTAGACTGAAAATCTTGAAAATGCCTTTTGATGCTAAGATTTGGTATTTACGAATTACCCATTCATTGCCTTTGTTCTTGGCATAATTGTCTCAGGGTCAAGGAAATAATTGGTGCAATTGCGAAGTGACCGAAGTAACTAGTACAAAGCATGAGTGGTGTTTAACTCCTCAGCTGTGCCCTGATGTCAAGTGTACATAGCTTTTTTCAACTAAGCCATTAGAAATTAAAGCACTTTTTAACCTCTCCTAATTTGGAGAATTCTAATGAAAAGGCAAAAAAAATCACATTGCTTGCTTATCAGAACATGTTTGTGCTACCTGCCACTTTATTGGGCATCTACCCGGTAGCATTTTATAGAAATTGTCTCATTTAACCCTGGGATAGTCTCGTGAAGGAGCTGCAGTTAACAGAGATTCTGTAGCTTAGCCTGGCCACGCTCCCACGGCTAGTAAGTGACAGAGCTGGGGTTTGAAAGTAGGATTGTATTTCCAAAATGTGTGCATTCTTTTCTTGGCTTGCTTTTCCTAAATTTACAGGGGTTTTTCAGCTTGAAGAAATTATTAATAGAATGATTAACGCTCATGTTTCTCATTAATGAAATCTGGTGGTAAAAGTGACTGGCCCCTTTCCTTGTTCTTAACTGCTTGGGTTATGTCACGGACTCTTAATAATAGGGCAGAAATGATCCATCTGTGTATATTCCCTTTGTTATATCCTGATAAATGAGGCATAAATGAGAAATTTACCAGATTAGAGAAGATGAAATAGTCTGTGTGGTTTTATAAAAACTTGGAAATTATTCTTGAAAGAATGATAAACTAAAAAAGAAAATCTACAATAGATGGTGCTACTTTAGAGTCAGTGAATTTACACAGATTAGATTGTTACATAATCAGTAACAATACATAATCAGTAACAATTATAAATATTCATGATATTTATAAGACTACATAGGAAATTTGGTGATAATTTTGATGCCTCAAGAAAAAGTTGACTATGATGTTATCTAATTGCAAAGAAACTGGGCTTTTTTTCCTTCAAAATGTAATAGCTCATTACTGAGCATTGTAAAGACA
This sequence comes from Rhinolophus sinicus, assembly GCF_036562045.2. Lineage (NCBI taxonomy): Eukaryota > Metazoa > Chordata > Mammalia > Chiroptera > Rhinolophidae > Rhinolophus > Rhinolophus sinicus. The sequence continues at coordinate 9,725,803 of NC_133762.1, forward strand.
CACATTGTGATGCACCATTCACCACGGTTTCTAGTTCTTCCTTCTTAGGCGTGTTAAGGGCCAACGTCCCATCCTCTTCCAGCTCCAGGTGGGCCATGTGACTTGTTCTAGCCAATGAAAGGTGAGCAGAAATGACATGTGTCACTTCTGGCTAGAAGCATTGAAAAGCTGATGTGAAATCCTCTCCCTGCTCTTGGGATCTTACCAGTTTTTTGTGACCTTGGACAAAATACTTAGTCTTTTAGGAGCTGCAGTTCTCTTGTGCATAAAATGGAAAAACCAATACCTACTTTATACACAGAGGGTGCCAAAAACTGTATACACATTTTAAGATAGGAAAAAACTGTACTAAATTGTAATGCTCAGTGTATACCAATAATAAATGATGAATACGTCATGTGCCATGCATGTTTTCCCCCCCCCCCCCCGCTATGCATGATGCTGCTGGATTTCACCTGTAGTTGTAGCTATTGGGAAGGATTTTTTAAAAAGGGTAGATTATGGTAATAGGACGTTGGAAGGGAAAAAGACCCGCAGAGGCAGATACTGACCTTCGCAGTGTACATTCCTGTTAAGAAATAAGTTAGTCATGGTTGTTTGTGTGCTCCTGCTGGAAGATACATGAATTGTCTCCTGCTCTAATGAGTTGTTTGCAACTTTGTCTCTGTGCTGATTTTGTAAATGCAATTAAGTTTCACAATCAACATTTTGTGTAAACAGCATAGATACTTTGAGGGGAAAGTATGTGAGCATGAAGCTAACTTGATTTGTTTCTAGGGGCAGGCTATTTTGGGATTCTGTTCAGCAGACATTTGAAACAGCACATTATGGGCTAGGCTCTGAGAGAACAGCGGGAGAGGAATGCACACTTCCATTGCACTAAAAGCTCATCTCTGAAGGATATGCACCTTGCTCACAAAACAGAAAGAATACATAGTATGGCCGTTATAAGTACAAGTAGTATTAGCGCATGAAAAAAATACTTGAGCAGAGTGAATGGAAGCAGCCACTAAGAACGCCAAGATAATTTTGGGGTTTAAGGAGGGATATGGGGCTTTGGCATAACAGTGATATGTGCAAACTTCTAAGGAACACAGATGAGGGATGTGACCTTTGAACTGGATTTTAAAGCCAGGCATGGACTGAGGACAGAAGGAATAGAATGGCAGTCCTGCAGGGAGAGAGAGCAGTCCTTCGCACTCGTATGTGCAAGGAAACATGTCAGAGCTTGGTGTGTTTGAGCAGAGTGAGCAGTGAGGTTGCGTTATGTACTGTGGGTGGGTGTAGTCCCAGACTTACGTGGAAAACTTAAGGTAGGGTGGGTGGAGTGTCTGTTGTGCTAGGGAATTTAGAGTTTGTCCTCCTGAAGCAAAAGAGAGGGCAGTCTGGTTTCGTTTTGGATAGCTCCTTCTGGGAGCAGTATGGAGAGTGACGGGAGGGGGGGGTTTGGGGGGGCACCGCCCCTCAAAGAAAAGTTGCAGGAGACCATTACAATAGTGTAGGACACAGGCGACGAGGGCCTGAATGGTGCAGTGAGGAGAGGGAGTCAGCAGACCTACTAGACGTCTTCAAGGTTGAATGGAGTAAACTTGGTGAGTAGATAGTGGGAAGTAAGGGGTGGTGGTTGTCCAGGGTGACAGGGAGTTTCCAGCCTAGGATGCTGGATGAGTGATTGTGTACTGAGGGCATGATTCATTCTGGCATCCTGGAGGAGGTGACTTCTGAGCTTGGCTTAGATGACCTCTTTCAAAGTGGCTTTTTGCTTTCACCTACAGTCTGTTTCAGAGTTCATTTATTCACGCAGAAAACACCATCTGTGCGTACTGTGTGCCAATAATCTGTATTTTTTAAATAAAATAACCAGTGAAATACACATAACAAAGTTTACCAACCATCTTAACCATTTAAAGTGTACAATTCAGGAGTATTAAGTACAGTTCAGTGCTGTTACATTCGGTTCAGGGATATTACATTGTCATACAACCATCACCATCATCCAGCTTTGGAACCGAAATTCTGTCCCCATTAAACAGTAAGTACCCATTTCCTCCTATGCCTCGGCCTTAGGCAACCACTGTTCTACTTTCTTTCTCTACGAATTTGTCTATTCTAGTTTCTTTATGTAAGTGGAATCATACAGTACTTGTCTTTTGTGACAGGCTTATTTCACTTAGAGTAATGTCTTCAGGGTTCACCCACGTGTCAGAATTTCCTTCCTTTTTAGGACTGAGCAGTATTCCTCTGTATGTATAGACCCCATTTCGCTTATCCATTTATCCATCGATGGACACTTGGGTGGCTTCCACCTCTTGGCTGTTGTGAAATATGACGCTATGAACATGGGTGTGCAAGTATCTCTTGAAGTCCTCGCTTTCACTTTTTTGGATGGACATACCTGTAATTGTTGGATCCTATAATAATTCTATTTCTCAGTTTTTTGAGGAACCACCACCAGGCTGTTTTCCATAGAGGCTGCACCATATTACATTCCAAATAGCCGTGCACAAGAATTCCAGTTTCTCCACAGCCTCTCCAACACTTGTTATTTCTTGTTTGCTTGTTTTTAATGGTAGTAGTTGTAATGGGTGGGAGGCGGTATCTCATTGTAATTCTGAGCTACGAGTCTCTAATGACTAGCGATACCGAGCATCTTTTCATGGGTTTATTGGCCATTTGTGTATCTCCTTTGGAGGAATACTGTTCGGATGCTTTGCCTGTCTTTAAATTTTGTTGTTTGTGTTTTTGTTGTTAAGTTGAAGGAGTTCTTTATATATTCTGGATACTAACCCCTTTTCAGGTATATGTGATGTACAAATATTTTTTTCCCATTCCGTTGTTTTGATTGTGTCTTTTGATGCAACCAGTATTCTTTTCGTGAACATTAAATTACGAGGGGAGAGTTGTTGCTTCTGAGGTAAGTTCCCTGAGTTCAAACCAAGGAATTAGCTTTCTCCCTTTTCCTTTAGAGGAGGATGATAGAGGTTTAGAGTTTGGCTGAAAGTGGGTTGGCATTCTCTTCTTTTGAAATTTTACTTTCTAGGTGGGGTATACTGACTGAGGAGCTCCTGAATGATGTCGCTTCCCCCCCCTTTTTTTATGGCCCATGACCGTGATTACTAGAATAAGCATTATGGTCATTATTTCCCTGCGCTGGTCACTCACCACCAACTGCGCGGTTAGAGCCCAGTCTGTGTGACGTGCCCGTGCTGTTGTCACTGCTCGTGCCGTTCCTCATCCACGGTCACCTAGATGGTGGTGGCTTCCAAATCGCTCCTCTGCCTCACATTTCTCTTACCTTGGTTTTTCTGCACACCGTTTAGACGGGTCTTCCCAAAACACCTCGGAAATTCAGACTTTCAGGGGCTTTGTGGTATTTCCACATCATGCTGCTTTCTACCAACTCACAGAAAAGTGCAGGGGATAAATCAGCTCTGGAATTACCTGAAGATGGTTCGTGCAGGTTTCAGGCAGTGGCTGAGGGCCCTGCCCGTATTTTCTTTTCAACCCAGGCTGTAATCTTGGCCTGCTCTGTGGAACCAGATCCATGAAGATGAGCAGAACTTCAGAACAGATCGTTACTGGGAGTCCGTAGGCTTAATGTCTAACTTACGCTGTATTTAGTACTAGCTAATGTAGCGTAAATGTAGCTCAGGGTTGGGGAGATTTACAGGAGGGCTGTAGTTCAGAGGCCACTGTTTGCGTTAGTCACCCGTCTTGATTTCATTCAGGAATGCAAAAGCCTTAGATCGGCTGAAAGTGTTATTTTGGATCAGACAGGAGTTTTCCCACTGGGAGAAAAGGAAATGGGAATGGATGGAGTTGAAGTCAGGTGAAAGCGAGGAGAATGGCACTGTCTGTCTGATCCCAGGCTTTTGGGTTTTTGTGCTCAGAGTGTCAGGTGACCGAAAAGAAAACAAGTGTGGCAGCACAGGCTGTGAAAAGGGGAACCCAGGCGCCTCGTACAGGAACCTAGTAAGTCACCACGGTTGCAGCTCCAGGTGGCGAGGGCAGCGTGTGTGTTCTCGGGGCTTCTCATTGGGCACCGTCTGCAGAATACTTTTGTTTCTGCTTCGTGGGTTTGCCAACCCAGAGAACCTCGCAAGTGTGGGTATTCTCAGTGTCCCACATGCTGAAGCAACTTAACTTTCTGCTACGTAGGTAGTTTTATATTGTCTTTGCAAATTTGTTTTGAAATTATATTATTTGTATTACACATTATGCTTCTTTATTAAAGAGTTTGTGTATACACATAAGTATTTTATGATACTTTATTATAATCATTGAATTGTCATTATTTTCTCCTTTTTTTTTTTTTTTTTAACCACCTCAATGGAAATGGAAGTAGGAGTACCTATTTTCACCCGAAGCGCAGGGAAAGGAGGTGTAATTTCTTTTTTATATTTTGGTCTTGATTAACTTGGGCTTCACTCCCAGATGTGTCGCTGCCATTCTTTCTGTCACTGAGCACTGCAGTGGTCAGTGTATAATTGGAACTTGTCTTTCAGGTTTGTGTTACGTAAATAGACTTTGACAGGGAACAAATTTAAACTGTTGTGAAGATTGCCCATTCATTTCTAAAACTGTATTTTGTGGTGGAGTTGAATCGCTGATTGTGCGAAGGAGCTTTACAATGAGGGGAAAACAAAACAAGAACTAGGGAATTGTTAACTGCACAGTAAAAAAAAAAAAATTGAAGAGGAATATAATCATTTTGTTTTTTTCCCCTCTAAAATAGTCAGTGGCTTTTATTTCAGTGATACTTAATAAAAAGAGTCCCATCTGTAAATAACAATGGGACTTTGTAGTGAGATGAAGGTGATGAGCTGTAGAATGAAGGTGGGAAACAGACTATTAATCCAAATGGTAACGGGTGCAGTGCTCCTTTATTTAGTAGTTTGGAAAGAGTTAGGGAGCTCCAAAGTTGGTGAGCTACATGTTTTGTTAATTCTGACGTCAAAATGCCTTTTCTTGTGTGGATGCATTTCTAAGATGAATGGTTAATTTGTTCTTGGTTCTTTCCAATGTCTGCCTTTGAGCAAAGGACAAGTGGGGACGATGTTTTCACTCTGAGACCGTTGGCATCTGCTTGAGACGCGCGCTGCTTTTAGCCTCCTCTTCTTTTGGGGAAGTGTGTGACTGGATGTGACTAAGATGGCCTGGGAGGAGGGCTAGTGTTCAGTTTCCACACGCCATTGCACCGTGTGGAATGGCGGGCAGCTTTATGACGGGGGAGAAAACCGACTGTAACCTCAGTGTGTCCTGCGAGCTTTTTGGTTGGGTTGTCTAAGGTTGGAGTGCTTGTTAAATTTTAGTTTCGGGGTGGGCTGATTGTTAAGGTCTCTAGAAATTGTTTGTTTATTTATTTATTTGGTCTCCTGCAAAATTTCAGAGAAGAATGACTTTTTAAAGTGAGGCACGAATATATCGACTATTAGCTTTTCAGGGGTGACAGGAGGTCTATTGCGAGAGCTGATGGACTCAAAGCCCTGTAGTTTGGCTTGTGTGGCTCCTTTCTTGAGCTCAGAATTCATGGATTGAGGCCGATTTATGAGCAGAAAAATAATGAGTCAGCATGGTAAATGTCTTCAGGAAGATCTGAACCAAGAGATTTGAACCAAGTGAGGGAGAAACATGGTGAAGCAACCATCTCTGCCCCGAGGAGTTGGGGAACAAGGCGGAGAGGATGCTGGAAAGCCTTGAGAGCTTTCATGAAGAAAGGGACCGGCTCTGCCTTCTGTAAACTCAGAGTCACTGGACTGCCTGTTTATGTAAGTGGACACTTAAGAATTAGTCTAAACAACTCTAGTCATTGTTCAGTTTCTGTTTAGCACTGCGCTGGGTGCTTGGGGGAGGAGTTAGAAAAGAAATATATGGTGGTCCTGTCGCAATCATTTTTGGGGTACTCTGTGAGCACCCTGAATAAAGTTGGTTCAGGGCTCAGCTGTGCGTAGCCAGGTACTATGGCAGGCCGTGCCTTTCTGTGCCTTCTGTTTATTTTTTCCCCCTCCCTGCTGTTACGCCACTCTGGAAACCATCCACTTCATTAATGTAAAGTCACACCTTCTGCCTCTCCTGCTAGTACCCCTGGGTGTGACCGACAGGTAGCCACAATAATCCTGGGGACTCCAGGGGTTAATGAGTATGTCCACAGTGCTTAATTTTTTTCTACAGCTCACTAGGTTTTGGTGGGGAAAAGGAGATTTGAGAGAAGCTGAGTAATTTGCTTTAACTTGCTGGACATGTAAAGTATCAAATTGCATCTGTTACGATTATGGGAATTTTGGAATATGTTTGAATGTGAGTATCAGGGTCATCCTGTGGAAAATTAACCCTCTTGAAAAGCAGTATGTGCCCTCTCCTCCATCCTCACCAAGACCACGGGTTTCTTACCCTCAGGATTCACTGTTCCTCTTCCCTCTCCATCAAAACATAGTAAATTAGGCGTTCTACACACAGGCTTCCTTAAAATTGTCCTGTAACATGAAAGATGGTCCACAGTGGTTACATGCTTGCAAAATTGATATTTATCTGTCATGGAGTTTGTAATATGTTAGAGTCATAGAAATGTGCTATGTTTCAGTATGAAATAAGGGAACTTATTCACCAGTGTAACTGTCTTCCTCTGTTCCTTCCCAAAAGAAACTTAATGCTTACTTTGAACAACTGAGTTTTGTAACGCAATTTCCTTCTAAGCTTGCTAACCTAGGAACAACAGGTAACATTTTCTTGCTGATTGTTTAAGTTCTAATTGGTATTAGAAATATTAATTTGTTCATTATAAGTAGGGACCATGCTTTTCTGAATGTATACCAGGTGAGCTTCCAGTCGTTTTTGGATTTTTGAGATCCCATGCTGTGCGGATAACTTCTCTCACATAAAATAGCTGGCTTGACCTCCTTTGAAATGTACCTCTGATACCTACATTTTACCCTCAGCAAAACGTTCTGGCAGAATAAGGTCTTCCTCCTGCATATCCCAGTTAGGGTCTGAGTTTTAAGTATCAGCCTCCAACTTGCATTGTTTTTCCTGTCGGGAGATGGTCAACTGATTGCTTTACGAATAGCTGGGCAGTGGTCTTCACGTGGGATGGAAAGGTAATGAGTACACACCCAGTTTTTCAAGCAGGAAGGGTCACAGACTGGGCTGAAGGGCCGTAACGGACTTTCCAAGAAGCTGGTTTGCAGGCCGTCATAAAAATGAAGGGACTGTAGGGGTACCTCCCGAAGGTACCCCTGCTCTGTAAGAAGAGTTACGAGAGTGGCCACTCTTAAGCCCTCTAGAAATGACAAGAATACGAAAGGGTCTTCCTTCTCCATCCTCCTCACTCTGCGACCCCAGAGAGAAAGCGAGGTGCACAGCTTCCCTTCTCATTGCCCTACTGACCCTTAGGTGATGACACTTAGCAACAGAAAATAGGACAAAGATGCATATTTGTTACTGACAGAGTCTTGGTATAATGAGAGCCTTAGTTGACCACAATAAGTGTATTTCAGTCGTGAGGGACATGGCTGTCAGAATTGCTAAGTGGATCTTGAATGGTGGTATGAAAAGTATAATGTCAAAGGAGCCGGATCGTGGTGGCCTGCCGGGGGAGAGGGACACACGGAGATTTGGAGTGTCCGGGTTTCGTCCCAGATGAGCCACTGTCGGGAACATCGACGAGCGAGTTGGGCTTACCTTCCAGCTCGTCCTCCCGAGCGCTGTGTAACCAGGTCACTGTATGACGGCACATGTTGTTCTGGCCACATGAACAAGTCCGGCTTTCCCCCCGTTTCCCTTAACACGGCTCTCTTGCCTTAACTATTGCATGAAGGTCACAGTAGCACCTTTTTCTTTCCTAGAGCCCTGCTCAGGACATCGTACCCCGATTTCAGCTGTGAAGGTTAGAAGTCGTTCTTTCTCAGTATCTGCAAAGTCAGGCCCTGAGGCTCCGGAAAGATGAGGTCTCTTTCCCCCTCCACCCCCAGGGTGCCTGGGGGTTCAAATGGTCATTGGTGCATTTGTAGCTCTGCTGTTAAGGTCTTGTTTCAAAAACGCCTTAACAGATTCATGGGCATTTCAGTCACTTTTTAGCTTTCCTGTGATCTTAGATATCAGAGGTGGCCCTGAGGGTGGCACTGAGCGTTGGCACAACTACAGGAATAAAAAATAAAAGCCAGCAAACGTCTGAGAAAGCACAGTCAACAATGGTGCTAGAAGGACCACTCTGGTCACTTTGCTTATCTTCTGAGCCTCCACCTGAGCAGGCAGGCAGGCAACCACAGTGTATGGAACACCTGGGATGTACCAGCTAATGAGCCAGGCGCTTATTGGCTGGCACATCCTTCTATCATTCCTACAACCATCTCATTTTTCTCTACTTTATGGTAGTGTTCTTACCCACTTGTGGGACAAAATGAGAAAACTGTGGCACATGAATGAAGTAATGTCATTAGCTGGTGGAGCTGGAATTTGAATTCAGTTGTGTCTTGACCCAAAAGAGCTTGTATATCATTTATTTTATGATCACAGAAGACATTATATTTCTCTTTAGAATGGTCTAACAACCACCATCCTCTTCTACCTCATTTACTTCTCAGGCCCTTTATCTGTGTCTTCCCTTTTTCCCTGGTGGATTTTCCTGAGTTTCTAATTCAGGATCATGTGCTACTTGTAGAGTTCCCCCCAGATGTTCTTTTCCTTTATTCGCTCCCTTACATGACTGGTGGTCCATCTGGGAGTTGTTTTTCAGGTCAGGAAAGAGGAAGTGATTCCCTAAGCTGTTTCTTAGTATTTTTTTTTTAATTGGACTAATTTACTTTGCTGGTTGAACATCTACTACTGTGTTTCCCCAAAAATAAGACCTAGTTGGACAATCAGCTCTACTGCGTCTTTTGGAGCAAAAATTCATATAAGACCCTGTATTGTATTGCACTGTATTGTATCAGGGCAGGAATCGGGGATTCTGATACACACACACCGTGAGTTTTGCCATCAAGGAGAATCTTTTATTTTCTTCTCAGAAACAGGTTTGTTCCCATCTTCTGAATAAACCTTTGCATTTTCCCTCAACTTTCTCCTGAGCTTTACTCTGAAGTGGGAATAGTTGAGCTGGAATGGGATGCCTTTTGTCTAGTTAGATCTGTGAAGGTAATTGGTGATTGACTTCAGAATTTCTAATGTGCAAGTAAGTTCAGTCTGTCTTGCAGTTCATTATAGAACCTAGTAAAGTAGACTTCATTTATATGTATACGTTTTGGGAAAATTTGTGTGTTTAGTAAATAGCAAAGCATGATCATTCTGTGCAATCTCATTATTTTGGACTTGATTAATTAAAATTTGTATTTTGGAGGCAGACTGGGTTAAAGCCTATCCTTAAGGGCATGACTGTTCACCGTGTGTGCTAATTACATGTTTTAATCATTGTGGCAGGGCACATCGAGTCTCTTCTTGGCAATGTTTTATTGGCTCCTAGTTTCAAGGTATTGTCTATAAAGTATAAACATTTCCTTAGTTCATTAGCATTTGTCACCAAATTATTTTTCCCAAGCAGTTTGAAATTAGTTGAAGTTGTAAACTCTTTTCTCTGTACAGAAATATGCTGACACTTTCCCTCCATTGGAGAGAGAGAGAGAGAGAGAGAGAGAGAGAGAGAGAGAGAGGTGTGACTCAGAATCCCTCCCATTAGGGCAGATGAGTGATATATGTGTTAGTGCCTATTGATGGATTTGTTTCTTAAAAGCTTTGAGTTGTATGTCACTGGACCAGCCCATTTGATTTGTGACTGTATTTTTGTTGTCTTGAAGTTCTTAGTCATTCCTGCTCTTGTGCATGAAGCGATGCTGTGGGTCTATGTAGTGTTTCTGCATTTCATCCTGTTTTTACATGCCAGGCAGTTACTGTTTGTCTAGCCTTCTTTACTCCTAGTCACTGCACATAATAACTCGCATTTGAATGCTTACTGTGTACCGGGCATTATGCTTGATGGCTTTACACTATTTGCGTAATATTCATAATAATACCTATGTGAGTGGGACTATTGTTACCATATCTTGCCTATGAGAAAAGGGAGCTTTTGAGGGTGTAAATACTTGCCTTAGGTCATAGAGCTAACAAATTAAAGGGCCCACATCCGCCTTCACAACCTTTACTTGAGCTGCTTCTGGACTCGGCCAGATACTCACCATCAGTTTTCTCTTCCTTGTCATGTTGGTAAACGCCTGTACTTCTTCAAATGGGTTCTGCCCGGGTTCTCCCGGTGACACTGACAGGGAAAGGTCATCGTCAGTGACGACTTAGCATTTTTTATAATCACTGGGGGCTGTGATTCGGGGATTGGAATAACCTTGAACGTGTTACTTCCCCGCCGTTCAGACTGATGGTGCAGGGGCTCACGCTCAGCCTAGCACAGTAACTTTGTTTAGAAGTGTGTTTGTTATCAATTCAGGAACCAGGAGTCTCAGGAAAATCTACAATACCTCTGGTTATGCCGGTCCAGTGAAGAAGGGCTTAGGCTGGGAGCTAGACCCTTCCCTTCACACTCACTGATACCTTAGCTCTGCCAGCTCTGCAACCCCAGCAAATCACCTCCCCACCGTTGCCTCACCTGTGAAACACAGGCAGTACTAGCACCTTCCTCTAAAGAGAACGTGAGGATGAAATACGACAGTGTTAGGTTCCTCACGGAGCATCGTGCACACGGTAAGCTGCACGTGTTGCCTTCCTATTGTGAGCCAACAGGAAGATCACAGTTGTATTAGGTTTAGAGCTTCGATAATTAGATCAGAGCTCTGAGCTGCAGGTGGTCCCGTGACGAGGTGCTGGTCAGTTTGTCCTTCAGTGTTACGCAGACTTGCGTTGGTGTTCCTAAGCTCTAGTACTTCCAGCCTGTGAGTAATATAAATATACTTCGGGGATATAAAAATTCTAAGTTCTGCAATGTTTCTAAACATTTTAAAGTAGTTTATGATTCAACATATTCTTGCTTGTAGGTGATATGACAGTGAGGTAGGTAGTAAGAAATTGATTACCCCATTCTGTTGCCAGACTCACCTTAGGATCGATGTAACTTGAAAAATCTGAGATGGAGTCGTGCGTGCTTGTGTGTTTGGGTCGGTTGGAGGGATGCAGGTGAAAGAGCTGCCAAGTCTCAGTTATTGATCAGAAGGGAGGATTGGTGTAATTGTACAGATCTGGGGATTGGTGTACGAAATAGATGCTTTAAAAATTACTCTAAGAAATTACATGTATTTAACCAAAGTGTTTTGTGTAGTCTTCTCTGTAATGTTTAAACACATCCTAAGTTTTCGAACAAAACCCATCAAGGAAACCTATCTTGCTGTGTAAGGTCGGGGTGGGAAACCATTTACTTTTTTACTAAGGGCCTCTGAAAGAGGCAAAATTTCCTTGTAGGGTATCCTAGATAAATGATTTAGTTAGTGATTATCTGTTTCAATTTCCATTTTTAAAATTATGAACATAGACTATTTAAAACTGTTTAAGGAGTAACATACTTACATATTGTGGTCAGCTCAGCGAGCAGGAAATGGAGTAAAGTAGAAAGGCGGGTGGTTGAAACTTTTGGGTGGGTGACTTTTCTGTAGAGTGGTATGTGTATTCATAACCTTTCCCCAACCGAAAAGTGGCACAGCACGATATCACCCGCATCGTAAGTTCTTTTGTACTAAATCTGTGTTGCATTTTTACAGTACAGCAAGAATGACGTTTTTAGGTTGTATCTGAATCAGCGTCTGAACTGGAGCAGATGATTTAGGAGTTTTTCTGATAGAAGATTTCATGATCCTTTGTCATCATCTGATCGTAACAATGACTGAAATCATAGCTGAGCACTTGAAAAAAATTCAAAAGGTCTTCAATCGAAAGAAATACTTTTTTGCTAATGACTTCTGAATGTCATTGGGAGACCGTTTAGATGAGGGGCTCTTTCCAATTCTATTTCTGGGATTCTGTGTTTTTGAGTGTTGCATGTTACATACCAGATTAGTTCTTACTTCTTCTTTTTCATTAAAATATGTACTTTAGTCTGAGAACAATAGAAAACAGCTTTCCCTTTTAGCTGTCTCAACTCATTCTAACCTCATTCCTAGCTTAGCCTAACTTTATAGTTGATTTTGGCTGCAAAATATTGCCCACTTTTTATCTGTTATGAAAATACATTTTTCCTTTAGTGAGGGGGGCAAAATGCAAGCTAACACATATTTATTTTGGATTATCTTTCCCCCTGCCATTATTTTTCTAACCCCTTGAGCTCTGGTCATGCCTCTGCCAGTCTTAAAAAATTTTTTGGTTGAGTTTGAGGATTGCGGAAACATTTTTGATGTAGAAGTGGTTTGTAAAATGTGAGAGATTTCTATTGGATTCCTTCTCATGGCATCATTCAGTAGCAGTTTACCTGATACAGAGATTACGGTTGATGTCTTTGTTGTTCTGGAAAAGTTCTAGGTTTAGAAGGAGCCTGTTAAGAGTTCACTTCAACATAGAAACCAGGACAAACGTTGTCATCTAAAAAAGACGTAGGTGAATATAAGCCTCATTATACAACTGCATTTTCACTCACTTTCCTTTGCAAAAGTGGACTTGATTACGCTATTAGAAAGAAATAAAAATGATCTGTGATCCTGACAGTGTTGCCACAGTCTGATCTCTGTTATTTAGAATCACGTTACTCTAAAAGAGCAGAAATCTATCGAGAGAGTCTCTGGGCAGATTTCGGACAGCTTTGTTTCTTATGGTTGAAAGCATTTGCTATCATATTTCTATAAGGTGGTGGGGGTGGAATTAATCTCCCCTTGCTACCGTGCAATTATATGTGATAAATAAAATTTGGGAAATACATGAGAGCAAGTAATCCCATTACCTAGAGATAGTAGACATTTTGGTTTAAGAAGTACATAGTTAAGATCAGATTTACGGTATATACTATTTTCTGGGCTTTTTTTCCATTTAATAATATGTTCTCATGTAGTATAGTTTCTGAATATTATTTTAAGGGATAGCATAATTCTGTTGTGGGGAGCTATCAAATTTAATTCTCTATTAGTAGACATTTAATTTTTTGGTCAAAACAAATTTTTCCCCTCAGTTCCATCATTATTTCCTTATGATAAAGTAAAATTAGTTTTTTAAAGTTTGAACATTCTCACGTTTCTTTATGCATATTGTTAAATTTGTTTAATTTTATCCAAAATACTTATCACCACTTTATGTTTTATGCTTATGATCTGAATAGGTATCATATGTGTATTTGTTTTGTCACACCTTTGTCAGCAGTGGGCACTTTTGTTTTCCTACGCTTTCTTGATTTATAGTGGAAAATGCAGTGAGATTGTACCTGTCTTAGAAATGCCTACTAGGTGGTCAGCTCTTAAGCTCCGTGGCCTTTGTTTTGGTCTGAACCTGACCCTGGGGATTTCGTGATCAACCCTTTGTGTTACTAACTAAACTTCCTAACCACCTGAATGTTTGTGTTAGACCAGGTCTGAAGTGGTTTCATTAAAACCAGGCTGTCACTGGATAGTTGAGCAAGCATTTGGAAATTCCCTGTGAAAGGAAAAGAGCACCCAGCAAAGCTGCCCGTGTGTACAGTGTTCTCTGCCCATCCTTTAGAAATGTAGCAACGACTTCGGCTGAACCAGTTTGTGCTTCCAGAAGAACCAGTCCTGAGGTCTCTCTCTGCCCTTCTCCTCATCAAAGCAAACACCTCGGTCATCTCCTCCCTGTGGCCTTTTGTTTGGACCGCGACTAGCTGGTGCTCAGCTTATAGGCCACCTGCCACCTTGTTTAGACAGCTTTAGCGCCGTAGGTATTGGGCGTACTTCTGTTTCGTAGGTGAAACTTGCTCAAACACAGTGTCTGTTTTTCTGGAATTTATTCATGTTCTCTGAAATGCTGCTGCTGCTGTTGCCGGCGCTGTTATAAACTCATGGATCCTACTAGCCAGGAGGGACCCGGCTTTGACCCTGAAGAGAGAGCTGACGTACAGTCTTCAACAGGCAGTTGTCATACAGGTAAAAGAGCTTTGTACTCACAGGGAGAAATTGTTCTGGTTGGTATTGCATAGGTAAACCTTTTCTTTAATTAACCAGCGTTCACTTACCTTGAGGTCAGTCAGGTAGCAGAGGGAGGGGAGATTCTGAGCAGTCAGTCGGCTGGGTGGCGTTGCACACATGCGCTCACACGCTTTTCTCTTCCTGGGGAAACTCCTTTCTCAGAGCCGCCCATTCCTCTCCTCATGTAGGCAATTTGAAGCTTAGTTATCGCTTTCCCTAGCCTCTAGCAAAGTAATGATGGCCATTCAAAAACCAAGGACCAAGTCTGGGGAGGACTTACTGTGGTGGAAAATTGAAAAAAAAGGAAGAAAGAAGAGTAATGTGAACAACGCAGCCGGCTGTCGCAGAGGAGCTACGATAGCAGCTGCAAGAGCCATATATTCTCTCTGTTTTCTGGATACAAATCTTTTATCAAATACTTGATTTGCACGCATTTTCTCCTCATCTCTGGCTTGTCTTTTCATTGCCTTCCTGGTGTCTTTGGAAGAGGAAGAGTTTTTAATTTTGATGAAGTCTAGTTTATCATATTTTCTTCTATGGATCATACTTTTGATGTCACTTCGAACAGATCTTTAGCCAAGATCACAAAGATTTTCTCCTGAAAGTTTTAGCTCTTATATTTACGTCTTGGATCCATTTTGGGGTTAATTTTTGGGGGTGGTGTGAGCTGAGCATTTACTTACTTTTGCATGTGGGTATCCCGCTTGTTCTACTGCCCTGTGTTGAAGACTCTTAAAGGTGCTTTTCCTTGAAGATCTTACTGCTCGGTCTTGAATGTGCTAATGAGCAGAAGACTTTATTTTCTTCTTCTTCTTTTTTTTTTTAAAGAAGGCTTTATTTTCTGATTGAGTTGGAGGAGGAGAGGAGGGGTTTCTCTTGGGTCGTGGCCTTATTGTAAGTGAGTCTTGTTACCAGAGTTTGTGTCGCTTGATTCCGATTCTGTTCAAATGGTGTCCACAGAGTCTTTGTAAACAATGAGTAGAGTTTCAAGCAGCTTGGTTTCAGTTAAGAAGTTGCTGTGTTATCTTCTCCCTCTGACGGTGATTATGAAATCTTATTTTAACACACAGTTCGGGCCAGATAAGTCTAGGATAGTGTAAGCTAACTTGAACATTTGGTAAAAATAGTTCCTACATGAGAATGATGAAACCCTTCTTGAAACATTTTCTTTTTCCAAACAAGTTATTTCGAACCATAAAAGCAAAACATGTTTATCATAGAAACTTTTGGAAATTACCGAAGTATGAAGGAAAACCTTTGTTCCCCCATCACTGCCATCCCGACTTTAACACAGCAATACCTTTTAAATTTTGTGTATGGACTCTGGACAGCATAGATCCTTGGAACAATATTTGGATCTACTGATGGGTTCACGCCTGTTTCCTTGCATTTCTCATAGGAAGGGAAAAGGTTAGGTGCTAATATTTGATGAGCATTTATTATAAGCCTTGTACTTCACAAAGCTTTATGAAGTATTAAAATGATACTTAAATAGTATTAAACATGTATCCCCTTTCTCTATCTTCCCTGCCCCTTCTCTTACAGTCTTGGGTTAAATAATTTGTCCAGTGTCACTCAGCTAGTGTGTGATAGATCTGAAAATCGGGGGGAAAATTTAAGCATCTTTCAGTTAAAATCCTTAACCTGGGTTTACTTTCATGATTTGAAAGGCTTTAAAAAGAAGAAAGGATCAAGTTCTCCTTTTCTTTCTTTTCTGGCACATGTGGCCTCCCTTTTATTCTCTCTCAAAAGTAGAAGTTCCCAGATCCCCTTATGTCTTGCTCAAATAAATTAAGGTTTGTTTCTCTTCTCCTTTCTGTGCTGTGCTTTCAACTTTGAGAGCCTTAGTTTTAACTTTGGTGTTTGTTAGCTGAATAGAAAGATAAGAAGAGAGCTGGGGTTTTTAACAACGAAAATTCCTTCAATTGGATTTTAATTTTTTAAGCATTAATAATTAGCTGTGGATCACCAGGCAGGCCGTTTAGGTTCTTCCTCCATAAAATGGACTAGCACTCAGCAAAGATCCTTTCACGTTGTGTCAACATTCCTAATTTTTTGTGTTAGTGGAGCCATGAAATAAGGTTCTGGCGATAGGGTCAGAGGTATCTGCCATTGGGACCAGTATTTAAAAGCCTCTGTCTTCTTATAAGGAACCTTAAATCTCAAATCAACAAACTGTTTGCATTAAGTTAATAGGTAGGAAGCATCAATTGTACTGTCCTTTTTATGTAAACAAAATGTGTGTGTGTGTGTGTGTGTGTGTGTGTGTGTGTGTGTGTAGGGTATTTGTGATTCTGGTGCTTAGTTGTTCTTCCTCCTTCCTTCAGGAGCTGTTTTGAACAGTGGGGTGTGGGGGCCTCTTGACAGCCGGAACCTCCCACTGACACCCTCAGTTTATCAAGTAGCATAACTTATTCTCATCTGTTGCTTACATAGTTGCCATAGTATTCTGCCTGGGAACAGAAAGGTGGATGAAATGTTGGTACTGGAATCCGGACTTTTTTCCCACCCTCATTGACATTTGCCAGCAGAAATTTGTTTCTTAGTGATTCAGGCTAAGGCTTGGGAGTGTAATGAGTGCAAAGGGAGGTGGGGTGTTTGTGGACTCTGGACAGTTAAAAAAGAAGAGTTCTTTATATTAACCTAACCCACTCTGTTAATCACTAAACTACTTTGTGCAGTGATTTAAGCCAGCTACTCCTTGTATCAATTGTATTTATTTCTGGCAAATGGTTTGTTGGGGCTGACGACTAGAACTCAGGCTAGAATGGAGCTTTTCCCTGCTAACCAGCCTCATTAAAACAAACAAACAAACAAACAAAACAAAAAACAACCAAAGGTCACAGGTTCCAATGATCAGCTGAACATATTTGGATCGGTGAATCAGGATGAAGAATCCTAAACGTTAGGAGGTGTGGAAAAGAAATCCTAAAGGAAATAAGAGAGAGGAATGATTTTCCTCTCTCTTATTCTAGTGAACTTTTGACTTGGTTGCAGAAGAAATCCACATGGGAGTAAGAAGTTGTTTATAGAGTAAAATGTTTACTTTGCATTGATTGTTATTTTTGCTTTTCACTTGTTCAGAAAAAAACTGGAAAGAAAAGCTGTTAGTAGTGGTTGAGTGAAATACTAACAAACAAAACAATCCTTTTCTGATGTCTAGAAGTGACTACAAGATCAATTTTAATCTCTTTCAGAAGACCGCATAGGCTTTGTGGGGAAGGGATTACAATTGAGTTAAAATGTAGTTAGGTTAACACCAGGATTCCAGCGGCACTTCCTGGAGAGTGGGTTTTGGCCTCCTTTCCACTTTGGACCTCCTCCTTCCTGGAGGCTTTCTCTCCCAGCCGCTTGGCCCTGGGGTATTCGCTTACCACAGAAGTAGTTAACTCTTCATGTGGTACAGGGATCACAGCTGTTCTCAAAACTGCTACAGTGGAGGAAAAGAAGGTAGAGAGAATTTGCACAAGGTCCGCATGTTTTTCTATTTAATGTCTTAAAGTATGTAAGATTTGAAAGGCACTCTTCCTTTTCCTCATCCTCCAATAGCTTCCTCAGTCAAAAAGCCCTTATCATCTGATCTCGGTAAGTTCTGGGGCATTATCTGATCAGACAGTTCTTTGGAATGAACCGCCTCGGGGTTATTTGTATTTTTAAAAGATGTTAGATAATTTAAAGGGATATTCAGTTAGCACCGTTTGTGGGCCTCACCTCTGAGGCCCCAAGGATACCAGGAAAAGGGTGATCCACTTGGCACTTGACCCTGAAAGAGCTCACGGTGAGCGCGCTAGGCTGTGAGGCCATCAGTGAGCGTCAACCTGGAGAAAACAGATGTGCTGATGTTGGAGACAGAAAAGCAAACTGATACATCCAAGGATTCTTAGTGTTCATCGATGCAAGAAACTCGTTATTGAGGATATTCTGTGTCCTGAACTATCATTTAATTCTGTTTTCTTACCTGCTTGTCATATTACTGAAGTATTTTAGGTAAGCAGTGTGTTCTGAAGAAAATTCATTTAATTACAGCTTTCTCTGTGTCCCCACAGTACTGCGATTTACCTTTATTGTAGTACTTACTTATAGGCTGACTTGGGGAGAAAGAGATCAGCTGTGAATAAAGATCAATCCGTCATTAGATCAACCAAATCCAACCAATTAATGAAAGTAAGGCAGAGATGGAGAGAGCCAAAAATTAATCATTTGTCTATTGTAATGTCTCTGTACCTGAAGTTTTCCTTCTGACTATTTGGACTTAGTTGTAGAAGCGCCATGATTGGTGAGCAGCCTGGTATTACCAGAGCTGTGATGGCAGCAGGAAATAAAGATACAGAGTAATAACTTGGGGCTAGGGAGTTTGGCCTTGTTGCGAAAAGCAAGAGGTCCTTGAAAGAATTTGATCAGCGAATTGACACAGATCATATCCATATTGCGGGGGTTCAGCCTTGGGATAGTGTGGAAGAGAGAGTTTGCTCCGTGGCAGGCAGCTGGCGTCCCAGGAGGAGGGTGGGGGCTTGGGCCGTCCGGACGCTGCAGAGGAAAAGCAGCAGGTTTTGTTGAGAGACAACGTAGGAGGTTAAGGAGAAGGAAATGGTTGCTTGAGAGCTTGAAGTGAGACTATTCATGAGGATGAAGGAGAGTCAGGAGGTGGGGTTGTGCAGAACATCCGAGGGGAACAGCTGGCAATGAGGTATGTGTGGAGCTTAGGAAAGACACTGGGGCTAGAGAGTCAGCGTCAGCAATCCGCATGTACGAGTACGTGACAGTGGCAGTAAGGAAACGGGCAGGAACAACACGTGTGGGGTGTGAGGGCTTATCCAGCGGTCAGTTGGCTAGGTGGTGGGGCCAGGCAAACCTGCCTTTTCTTCGCCCCCACTTTGCCCAGCCCTTCCTAATCGTTATTTAGGATATTCTGTGTCCTGAAATAGCATTTAATTCTGTTTTCTCCTAAAGCTCTGGGCTCTGATGAAGAGAATTTAAAATCCTCACATTAGTTAACATTGTGTAAATAGTTGACGGCATAAATATTTGGGGTTCACTACCTACACGTACTGTGACAGGCAGTCCTGTGTGGTGGTGAAGAGCATAGATTCTAGGGCCAGGATGCTTGGGTACTAAGCCTTTCTCTGCGCCTTACTGGCCGTCACTTCCTTAGCTGTGGCACCTTGGGCCGTGTATTCAACGTCACTGCTCTGCTGCCTCCGGCGTAAAGCAGAGAGATTGCAAGGACTCAATAATTCCTTAGTGGAGAATCCTTGTAACAGAGGATACCCTGGTGTGTCCTAAGCTGCAGTTATTAGCTCTTGTTACTCTATACTCTGATACCCGTTCTAAATGGTCCAGATAGTAATTTGGTACTATCTAATCCAGAGAAAACTTACTCTCCCCCAGTCATTCCCTTTGCTACCAGTAACTTCAAAACTACTGCGCAGACAAGTGGATTTGAGCTTCTCCTCTCCTTTTTCCTTGATTAGATGAAGGCTCTGGGGGAGATGGAACGGCTTTGCCCACCCTTGGTTGTAGCTGAGGTGGGAAGTGGAGCCATGAGCAATAATCGGTTTGAACGGTTTGCTTTCTTCTCACCCTCCCTCCTTCTGCTGGGCTGACAAACCTGCTGTCACGTCAGTCCTCCACCCCGGCTGCTGTGAGGCTTGCAGATGAGCTGCAGTTCAGTGAGCGTTTTATTCTCAATCCTCCAGCCAGTTGCTGTAATCATTAGACGTTTTCAGAAAGGGTCAAATAAGTTAAAGTGATACTGTATGTTGGAAAATCTTTGCTTGGCAGTGGTGGGGGGTGGGGTAGTCCTACCACTGGGCAAGTTACTTCTTAGGGCCTCGTCGTCGTTTTCTGTAAGATACATTATCAACATTTCCTTTTAGATTTGAGACGGTCATTCCTAGAAACGGGTCTCGAAAGATAAATGTACCCTAGCAATAACTGTAGAAAACAAAGAAGGACATTTAAACACCAAAGGAAAATAATTGGTGTGTTAGCATTGTTATTGAAGAAGGTCATAATACATTGGTTTGGGGAAAGAGACGGTGTGGGAAGCAGAAATCCAGCATGTGATAGTATTTTGGCATGGATGTTTTTGAGGTGTTCCTTCTATACTGGAACACGTGGTAGTCACTTTTAGCTAAGTTTTAGAGTAGTTTTTGTGACAGCCGTTTTCTGTTGCTCACTTAGAATTGTTCAGAAAATGGACTGAAGGGGGTCATTTAGCTGGAGTCCTGGTTAGTTTGTACCACGGGTACATTCATTAGTGTTTGGAGAGCCACTGTGTGACTATAATAGAACCGGAAGTCTTGGAGAAGAAGTCAGGCACGCGGGGATTCACAATTCTCTTTTCCACACTCAGTGTGCACCACGCAAGGCAGAAATCTACAACTGACCCTTGAGACTCCTTCCTTCTTACTCCCTATATTTATCACAGTTATCCACAAACCTTGTTGAGTTTAATATCCTTAATATCGGTTGTCTACCCCTTTCTTTTTCTTTCCATCACCACTCTCACCCAAACCCTAGCTATTTCCCCTTCCTTGAATTATTGCCACAACCTTCTTTCTAGATGGAATCCCCGTGTCCGCTTCCTGCCTTCTTTCCCTCTATTGTCCATTATATTGAAAAAGTGATCCTTTTAAAGTACAAAGCTAATTGTGACCCTTACTTTTAAAACCCTGACCAAAATCGTTGCCGGGTCCTGGCGGCCCTCGGTGGCCCCTGCGCTCGCCCAGCCTCACCCCACATGGTTCCCTCTGTTCTCTGTGCTTCTGCCAAGTTGTTCTCTTTCAGTCCTTCCAATTCACCTAGTCTCTTTTGCAGGGTCCTGGTACCTGAAAGATTCTTCTCTTCGACTGTGGTTACTTTTTTCTCAGCTCTCAGCCCAAACATTCACTTCCTCAGGCAAGCTCACCCTCGACTTCCCCAAACAGATGAAATCTGTTATTTGTTTTCATAACGCCATATGCCTCACCTTTGTGCTGTTGTTGCACTTTTCTATTTATTTGTGTGATTATGTGATTTTTTTGGTCTCACTAGACTCTAAACCCTCAGAGCACAAACCTTCTCTCCACGATAGCTGGTATTTCTCCTGTTCCATGGGAGGAGCTCTCGGACTGTATGTTAAATGAATGTGTGAGCCTCGGGTAATTAGAGGTCACAGAAGGAGCATGGGAAGAGGTGTAAGGTACACAATTATTGTTTGAACTGGATAGAGTAGTCATTCAGTAATAAAGAGAGACTGCAGGTGGGGAACAGCGTCGGCTGATGACGTCCGAGGGCGGGTCCTCCATTGCCCTAGTGTTGGGAGTGTGGCGTAATGTTACTGTGGACGGGCGCGTTGGGCATCCCCTTGGAAATGCAAGTCGGGTAAACGAGATACCCGTTTTGTGTGGGAGCAAAGTCAGTGCCATATCAAACACTGGGCAGACGTGGGTCCAAGTTTCCGTGTATTCGTTGGGTTTTGCTGTTCTACTAGACAGGACTTAATGTTCTTTATCCTGCTTTCTGAACTTTAAGGAAGGGATAAGGAAAGGGGCAAGCCCCCCCCACCCCCCCAAAAAAAAAAACACACAAGAAAGGATGTGTAGTCAGAAAATGACAGAACCTCTGGCTTGCTTTTTAAAATAATAGTTTTTGTTTTTTAAATAAGAGCTGTTCAGTAAAATGGAAAGGGTATGGACCGGGGTTTGATTCTTTAACTCTTTTATATGGCTTTATTGAGATATAATTTATATACCACATAAGTCACCCACTTAAAGTGTACAATTCCGTGACTTTTAGTATATGCACAGAGTTGTGTAAGAGTCACCCCAGTGATCTTGCAACATTTTCATTAACCCCAAAAGAAACCACTCCCCCCAGAGCCATCACCCTGACCTAGCAGGTAGTAACTATTGTATCTTGAATAACTCAGCTGTCTGAAGCTCAGTTCACTTTTTTCACTTGGCCTCTTAACAGCTGGCAAGAAATTGAGTGCGATTGCCCCCTTGTTTGACCCGAGAACCTTAATTCCTCTTACTGACAGAGGAGAGATTACTGGCTGCCCAAAGTTACAGGTCTCTTCCTATATATGCCAGTGAGATAGGTTTCTTCTGTCTTCTGTCTGTTCACGTGGGCGTCGTGATGTAGACGTGCTGGATCCATTTGTATCTCACTCAGTTTCACCTCGGTACATTTGCTCTCTCGTGTACGTCCTGGGTATGTCCTTTCAGCCAGTCAGGGTTTGGGGAGCTTCTGTCTGACTTCCAATGTGAATCGCAGCCCGTCTGTTTATGTGATCACTTTGTCATCAGGGATTTCAAGGCCTTCGTAAAAAGTGTTCATCAGACTTGGGCAGAGGTGGGCTGGGGAAGAGGCACATTGGCCTGTGACAGAAACCTCGTTTCTCGTAGCTGTGCATCAGTTACTTACTCATGGTGCTTTGTTGAAATCACGATCCAGTGGGGACGGCAAAGGTGGGATTGGGGGCCTGTTCTGCGCCTATCGTGCTTCCTCAGATTCCTGGAATGACCACACGCTTGAACCTCTAAAAGCACATTCTGTGGCTTTAGCAGCAGAGACAAAAGCATGTGCGGGAGGAGGGAAAATCGTAGTCAGACTAAAATTCAAATTTCAGTCGTGTGTCTGAGGCCATCATGCCTTCTTAACTAGATGTGTTCCCATTGTTTACAGCAATATTCTGGAAGATTTGGGCAGCTGTTTTGTTGGCATTCAGACACAATCAATCCCTTGGATGGAAAAAAGTTACTAAGAAAAAAAGGGAACTCTGGTGTGTCTTATTCGTTACTCTATGCTGGATTCTCCGATCGCTGCTTCCCTTTTTAAGGCTCAGAAACCATCTTTTTAACAATTTGTGTCTGACATTCAGATAAAACTCAGTAGATTACAGTTTATAGAATCTACTTTCTTACTGCAAACTATTTTTCCATCTTTTATTCTTGCATAATCTTTCAGGACTCAGGAAGTATCTTTCTGGCCTGGGACAAGCTCCTGTACGTCACACCTGACACTTTCTCCATGTCTTGTTAATTTTTGCTTTGCTGTTATGTGTTCTGTATCATGTTCTCTGAAGCGCATTCTCATTGGTAGACAAGAAGGACGTAAAAATGGCTAAAGAAATGTTTGATGAACTTCCTTTTGTACACACACCACCACCCTGAGCGGTAGGTCTTGCATCGTCCGTGTTTGTCTTGCCTCGGACATAGAGAAATAGAAAAGCCCTTTGTGTAGTCCACGGCATTTTCCCAAACTTCAGGTCATTTTTGGAGTAAAGAATCACACCCTTTGTGCCGTTCCCCTCTAAACTCTGATAGGTTCATCCTTGTAAGCAAACTCAGAAGTGTTGAATTGTTCAGTCACTCGAATATATACACTGAACACTTTAGTTAAACAGGCCTTTCTGCTGTGGGTTGGAGATGACTGCTAACAGCGTTAGAGATGAACATGGGTCCTGACCACTCCTCCTCCATCAGCATCAGGTAACAGGCCTGTCTCGTCTCAGAGTCTGTGGGAAACTCACTCCCTGCACGTGCTCTTCTTAGGGCTCAGGGTGGCAGCCTTCCCCTCCCTCAGGCACAGCTATTGGCTGTGAGCTTTTGTTGAGTTCGTGGACCTTGCAGGGAGGTTCCACGAGGTTCTGGATCTGAGGAGCTTTCGATGCTGAACAGCACAGACTGTAATTCACTTCCTGCGGCGTGCCAGGCACCGGCAGGCAGGCGTCCTGCTTCCGTTTTCTGCGCCGTCCTCCCAGCAGTGCTGTGAGGACGCCCTCATCCCCTTCCTACTGCCCAGGCTCCGGAGCTTGGGGAGGCCAAATGCACTGCTCCAGAGTGCTTCAAGTAACCTGTTCTACATCTGCAGTTTTAACTCAGTCTCTAAAAGTAACTCAAATGGTAGGAGCACACCCAGAATTCTAATCTAGGTCTTGCTGATCTCGAAAGTGAGTTTCTTGCTGCTGTGGGGGCCTCCCTGGGCTGTGGTGCTGTGCCAGCTGCTTTGGAGGCTTTGGAGTGGAAGAAAACACACCCGCAGCCTGTACAGGCATTTTGGGTTTTTTTTTTAATTAGGGTGGGGGAAGCCACTAAGACTTTTTCTAGAAAAGCGGACCTCCCATCCTTGGGGAAGCAGTGGGCTGAATCTGTCATCGATGTGCAGAGGCGGAGCCCCCGGAGAAGTCGGCGGCGATGATCTGTGTCAGCACCGAGGTGTCTCGCTGTGGCTCGCGTCTCCTTGCCCTGATCTGTATGTCACGCTCTGCTTGGACACAGCTGTTTCCGCAGACATCAGGTGTGTGGTAACAGACAAAATGATTTGCCTTTATTTTAGGCTTGTATTTACGATGTCTGTCTTCACACAGCCCTGGGTGGAGGGTGACTCAGTTGTGACTACTTGGCCTAATTGTGATGGATGCCCTGTTCGAACTTTCTAAACCCAAGTGTCATGAAAAGAGATTTGAAAGTTTGTCAGATAGAAATAGGTCCCTTCAAGGGGTGAGGCCTTAAGCAGCTGAAAAACAAACAAGAAAAAAAAACTGACTTGTAAGTATCCCTTAAAAGTAAGTATCCCCTTGATCCTGATTTTGAGTAATACATGCTCATCATGGAAATTCCGAAATATGTAGAACTTAAGTCATCATGAAAATTTTAGAACTACAAGTAGAAAAATATAAATTACCCATAATCTCACTGTCCAGGAGTAATGACTGCACATGTGAGGGATCCGTTCATGAGCAGGGCAGCCAACCGAAAGCAGACACTGACTGGAGCTTAGAGCTGCCGTGTTAGACCCAGGAAGCAGTTTGCCATCTGAGTTCAGTTAACTACCTGCTGAAAGAAAACAAACAAACAAAAAAATCAAAGATTCTTTGGAGGAATGGAACAATCCAGAGTCACCACAATTTCCAGGATACAATCTAAAATTAATCAGAATATGAAGAAACAGGAAAATGTGACCCATTCTTAAGAGCAGTCTGATCAGTAGAGATCGACCCCAAGATGACTCACACGTTAGATGTAGAAGATAAGGGTATAAAAGCACTGTTACTGCTTTACTCCGTTATGTACAAGGAGATCTACTTGTAATGAAAAGCTCTGAAATCTTGGCACAGAAATAAAAATGTGAAAAAAGACATTATTTGAAATACACGTTTTACACGATACACTTAACAGAACAGAGATGATGGGAAAAAATTCACTGAACTTTTTGGTCACTCAGAATGATCTAATCTGAAGAAGAGAGACAGGAGATGGAAACAACAGTGAGCAGAACCGTAGGGACCTATGGGACCATTAAAACAAGGTGTATAATATGCGTGTAATGAAGTTCCAGAAAGAGACGAGAGGGAGAATGGAACAAAAAATTCCTTTGGGGAATAGGGATAAACGTTTCCTAAATTAAAGGAAAGAATTATGTGGAAATCATTATTGTTTGACGTTGTTCACAAGGAGAGAGGAGGGAAAGGACGAGCATGGAGCCTGGGAAGAATGGAGGCTTGATTGTCCTACTTTTCCCCAAATGTCTGGTCTTAACAAGCCTGACTGATTTCCATCCCTGTACTGTTTCTTTCTGGGCCTTACAGATCACACTGTCACGAGATAAGGAGATAAAGTTGCAGCTAACACCACATTGCACAAAATGGTAGAATATGGCGGTTTTGCGAAACGTGCCAGGACTGGTTGCTTTGGGAGGTCTGCAGCGAACACTGGCGCTTTTTGTGTGTGCTGCCATTCCCTTGGCCTTTCTCCTTTGCTTTCCTTCCCTGCTAACCTCTTCCTGTTTCTGCGAAGGGACACAAAGGAGCCTGGTGCATCGGAGCTGGACTGGCTGCCTCAAAGGCAGTGAGTTCTGTTGATCCCAGAGTCAGCCTTGGCAGCAGCCCGCCTCTGGGGAGGCTTTTGTTGGGTCTTTGCTTTTCTCTCCTGGACCATGTTGCAGTCTGGGGGTCACTCGGCGATGAGAAGGTCCTAATGTCCTTGGCTGAAACGCGGTGACCAGAGTCCTGTGACTCTGTCCTTAACGTTTTTAGAAATGCGTGCTCACACCCAGCTCACACCCACTGTTGAAGCTATCCTGCTCGTGAAAATGACTGCCCACGCCCCTGTTCCCACTTCTTGCTCTGGCTGACTTTGGCCCTCCCCCAGTATGGTCCCTTCCCTTTCAGCACAGCCCCTGTGGTCCCGCACCCGAAGGGTTAACGTCTGGCATGAGGGGTCGTGCTGTCTCTCCGGCTTTACCAGACCAGTGACTTCCCTGCTCGTCACTATTCATGCGTCTCCCCTGCCAGCCCCTCTTCCTGTGCTCGTCCTGTGTGTGTCCTCCAGAGGGTTAGGAATCCAGTTACGGGGTTGGGGCGGCCGTGTAGTGTAGGATGGACAAAGACACAGCTCTGCACTCTTGAGCAGGGTGTCCCTACACAAGTCCTTTGAACCCCAATGTCTGTTTTTTTTCTGTAGAATAGAGATAATACCTACTTCTCAGGAGTTTTTGAAGCTTTAAAAAAATCTGTATATAGTAATAAGCCTTCCACATAATTATTCCTTTGATTTCCTTTTGGTCTCATCATAACTAGTTATTCTAGGTCATTTCTAATTTTGTACCTTTTGCGTGCAATTCTGTTTTAAGGAAAGGATTTCACAGAGGGAATTAAAACCTGGTAGTTTCTTCCTCATCCATCTTTGCAGGGCGCAGCCTACAGTTCAGAGGCCCGACTGGGTTGCCCACGATTGTGCAGCCAGCAAATGGTGAGGCTGTTAGCGCACAGCTGACTGACAACTGAGGATTGTCTCCTTGGAAACTCCACGCCTGAGTTTTTAGATGACCCACCTCGGTGTTCTTTTTCCTGTTGTGCGGGGCAGAGGTGTCCTGTGGTGGCAGCATTCTGTGTTTGTTCCTTGCTGACCTGGGATACTGGAAGGTTATGGTATATGTGCCGGTAGTCTGGCCATCTTGTCTGGTAGTTTTGTCTTTCTATTTTCTTTTCGGCTTTATCGCGGACTCAGGATGGCTCATCACCTGTGTGAAAAGCCAGCGTCCTTTTCCGTGTGTGCCGTGAGGCGATGGGACAGTCTGCTGCTTACCGGAGTTTCTGGAATCTAACACAGTGCAGTCATTCCCCTTCACTGCACTTCTCATGTGAAAGGCTCCCCACTCACTCTCCGTAATAAGCTTGCATATTGGTTTGGAAGCGCGATTATTTTCTCTATCAGATTTTGGTAGAATTTAGGGGGGAAACATTCTCAGAAGTTCCTGTTGCTTATGTAACAGCAACTAAATTTTTTGGGCAGCACATTTCAGCTGGCGGCTGTGAGCCTCTGTTTGTGTGGAAGGGAGTCAGTCCCTTCCCAGCTGATTCTCAGGCTCGTAAACATTGCCATTTGGATTTGGGTAGGAACATGTTGGTCTGTGGAGTTGCTTTACTTGTTGGGTAACTACGCAGCTGCCTTTTTCCCCGTAGGCCACGATCTGCTCCTTTGGAAAAGCAGAGTGGGGCACAGCTGTGAGTTAGTCTGCGATGGTAAGGATTGGGGAGATGAAGCAGATGAATTATACAGAGAAGTTTTAGGCAAGAGTATGCCTCTGCCTGCCTTCTCCCTTCAGCCTTCTCATTAGTGTGACGCTCCCTTGTCCATCAAGCGTTTTCCATTTAAATGAATGAGAAGAATTTCCCTTCCTTCTCACCCTCACTGTGTGTAGGCCCCGCCTACAGAATCCCTCTGCCTGATTTGTTTACACACCTAAGGTACTCAGGGTTGCTGTGCGTGGAATTATGACGTGTTAGACGTGGGAGGCGCTCCGTGATGACCTGATCCGACTCCTTCCATTCACAATATAAGAAACGGAGGCCGGGAGCCTGGCTTCAGCTCGGGAGAGCAGTGATGTCGTAGTTAGAGGTTAAGGCATGAGTTTTGGAGTCAGATCTTGGTTCAGATTTTATTTACTGGCTGTATGACCGTATAGAGGTCATTTCAAGTGTGAATCTCTTCATTCGTAAAATGGGTTAATGTGAGGATTCGCAAAGGACCTGGAACGGACTAAGTAAGCTCTTAAGTGCCAGCACAGACGACGATGGCAGTTAGTTGTCTTTGTAGGAGATACGCTGTAAGATGTGAGTGAGAACTATGGAATCGAGCTGTTTACTTTTTGGAGAACTAATGAGAACACCCATTGAGGGGGGGAGACGAGGCTACAGCTTCGTTGTCAGTGAATTTGTTACATGTATGCTGTGTGGTTTTGAAGGGTATGAATGCTGAAAGCCGGTGAGTGCCAATGTTTGCCACCCGGTATATTTCCAAAGTGTGTGCTTGAGGAAGAGTGAGGGAGAGGGGAATAGTTTTAAAAATGCC
This sequence comes from Rhinolophus sinicus, assembly GCF_036562045.2. Taxonomy (NCBI): domain Eukaryota; kingdom Metazoa; phylum Chordata; class Mammalia; order Chiroptera; family Rhinolophidae; genus Rhinolophus; species Rhinolophus sinicus. Next base: position 9,754,190 of record NC_133762.1, read on the forward strand.
CTTGGTTGAGTTTCAGAAAAGGCTCTGAGAGGCCAGGAAGCTGCTTGTAACAAGAGGATGAGATCAGCTGGTATAATTGGAGCTCGTGGCTAATCCTTTTACTCTGTTCTCTGAACATTTCCAGTGTCTCTATTTCTGTGCAAACAGATGAGCTAGAAAATGACCGGGTCTCTCCATAGAGATGTCATCTGCCACGCTGGGGAGGAAGGAGCCCAGGGTGAGGGGAACGGGAGGTAGAGCCAGCAGTCAGCTGTCAGCCTTCAGCTTTGCTTAGCTTTTCCCTACAGTATGCAGTGGGGCAGTTTGCTATTTCAGTGCTTCTGGAGAGAATTTTAGAATGTGGTCTTTAGTTTGGTTGTACCAGTATTTGGGCAGGGGAGCAGAGGGAAAGAATGGGGAATCAGGAATATATTTTTAAAAGTAAGAAACAAGTTGCCTTATGAGCTTCCACCTCGTGGGTGGGGCTGAGAGTGGTTGGCTTGCGGTTTTCACCATTGCGACTTCCTGCTGATGGAGAGCCAGCCACAAAGAACCGTTCGGAGCCCAAGCCTGAGAGTGGCAAACACCTTTTCATGTTTTCAAGTCACTTAGAGGGAGAACTGGAATCATTGAGGTTTGGACTTGAAACTTCCAAAGTGGTGGTTATTTGAGTGGGTTCTATTAAGGATTCTGCTGTGTCTGCGAGGAAGGAGTGAAGCTTTGGTTTGCTGCTTGTTTCCCATCTTGCATTGCTATTTTGTTTTGTTTTTCTGTTGGCTGTCCCCAGTCAGGCATGCCTGTTTGCTGGGCTGCTGTCAGGGGAACATCCGCTCGCCACCACTACTGCCCCACCTTAGCGCCCTACAGATTTATTTGACCGACATCAGTTCTCAGAGGCAGGTGATTTTTATCTCTGTTTCAGGACTAGTAAAGCCCTCATAGCTAGCAAGGGGTTGGGCTCCAGCTCTCTCCTCCCCCACAGCCTCTTCCAGGGGCCACAGCAGCCTGGCCTGTCATCAGTTGACATGCGATGGGCAAGGTGCGATTCTTCGCTTTGGCAGTTGGCGGTCTCCGATTTTTGGAGCAAGTTCCTCTGTCCTTCAGATCAGTCTGCATCTGGCCGCCTTCTAACCACGACTATTCTAGTGCTGGACCCACTGTTTGCTGGAGAGGGGAGTCCTGCTGTGGGGCCTACTTAATTTATGTGGAGAGTCAGAAAGCCAAGATCTCGGCTCTCTGGAGAGTTTATTTGGACTATTTGTAGTTTGCTGTTCTGTCCAGTTGCTGGAGCGCGCACGCACGTATTTGTTGCAGTGAATGACTGTTGTGTACCTTTGGTTTGCCTGCTGTACGTCTTCTGTCTCCTCATCCCCTTCCACGTGGACTTCCTTTCTGGATGGCCTGGGCTCTCTGAAGACGGAGCTCCTCACCCCCAGTAAACAAGGCCTGCAAAGCAAGTGTTACTTTTAGGATAGTATGCCCCAAACTCTTCAGTCTTTTCCCCTTAAATGAATTTCCTTTTTCATCTTGAAGATTCCCAGGAAAAGTAGCCAATTTGGTCTGCTCATTGTGACCAAATTCTTAGCACTTGGGTTGTTCTATAGCATATTGATTAGATGAACTACCTGTACTATATATTTTTTGAGTTTTGAAGTGTTGTAATGTTAGAGGAAATCTATTGTGTAGTAAATGCGTGACTTTCTCTAGCTTAACGATATTATTTGGAGTCTCGTGCATGGTATTGTGGCCCGTTTCCGCATTTACTAGAAACAGTAATTATTACGCATTTCTATTAAGTGCCATTTATCGGCTCATACACAGCTAGAACTGCTAAGATGCTTTAAACATCAGGTCTGTATTTTTTTTTTATTCGAGTTTATTGGAGTGACAATTGTTAGTAAAGTTACATAGGTTTCAGGTGTACAATTCTGTAATCCCTCATCTATAAATCACATTGTGTGCTCCCCACCCGGAGTCCGTTCTCCTTCCATCAACACGGTCTGTATTTTTATGACAACTTTATTTTGTAACTTAGTTCATGTGGGGAAATTAATTTCCCATTCATACATTGTTGGATAAGTTCTTAACATATATGGCCCTCTCATAATTCTTCCCATTATGAAGAATTCAGAAAATTTGAAATTCAGGGAATCTCTACAATTTCTTTTGTATCTGTTATTTCTAAGTCCAGAACAAATGTAATGCCACCCAAACTTAGATTGCAGTAACTTTTTAATTTGATGCAAAGTTGCCTTTTTAATCATTTTCTTAAACCATTTTCAGTGAATTGATCAACGTAGAAGAAATTGCAGAACACAATTTTTTTTAACCTAGTAGTTGATTTTTTACTCAGTTGAGATGTAATCTTACCCATTATTTTAAAATTGTCAACCACTTGTTACATTTGTTTTGCGAAGTATGTCGGAATTGAAAGTGACTTATCTTTATTAATAGCCAAGCAGAATAAGCCACAGCTTGTGTAAACACAGCTCTGTTTTCAAAATGTGTAGGAACTTCCCCTTCTTCTACTGTGGATGTTCTGAGTGCACTTTCAAGTTCCTGGAGCACCAGTTTGGGTGGTATTTGGAGGAGAGCTTACTGAGCGATACCTTTCTTATGTAGTGAAAGGCTGAGAAACAGTTCTGTTCTTTCCTTGAAGACAATGTCTCAAAAATCCCTGAGACAAAATAACCATTTTAGCCATTTACAACATTGAAACATTTCTAGTATCTATTTGTAACACCTCTTCTGCCTGCCACTTAAACGGGAATAATCCAATAGTGCTTTTGTTGTGTAATGTGTCCGGGAAGGTAAACTGTGCGTCCTGAGTAATTCCTAGCAGAGGAGCCACTCTGGGCCCTGGGATCGGTCCAGGTCGGGCCATCCAGCTCAGCAAGGTCCGCTTGCCTGTATTAGTCTTTCCAAATGGTTTATAAGTGGCTTAGTCCCTTGCGCTGCTTGCTTTTATGGATGATAAAGGTTGGGGAGGATGAAAGGAAATATAAAGGCTTGAATTTGGCGATCTCTTTACCGGATATCTATTTTAACCCCCTCTGAAGGTAATTTACATAAAAGCCAGCTGTGTGTGTGAATTCTTCTAAATTTAAAGTCTCTTATTCTTATTAGCACAGGGATAAGAGTGTCGGCGTTTATTGAATTGATGGTCTTACTCTCCTGGGTCTGGACCTCCTGGCAGCTTATAGTTCCGTTTCCTTTGGATAACAGGATACAGCTGGCGGCAAAATGCTCACCTGTGGAATAGCCATTTGGACTTTTCTTCTCCATATAGATCTCTGCAAGGCAGCAGAAACCATTTTATTCTTTTGCAGGAAACCTCAAGCCTGGGTTAAACACCAAAAGAGAATTGAAATAACACGTGCATGTGTCCTCTTACCAGAGGCACCGGCCATGATGTGGGAGCGTAAGTGTAGGGCATGGCAGCGCCTCGCCCTCCCCTCTGCTCTGCGGCCAGGTGGATGCTGTGGAATTCCTCCACTCTGCTCCCTGGTACGTCTTTGGCCCGTTAAGCATGTTGATCAGGCTGGACTACACTTGGCAAGGTCCCCACTACCTTTAATGAGCTTCTGGATTCACCTTCTGGGACTAGACAGACCTTAGGTATTTGGATTTTGATTGTTGTTCTTACAGCTATAGCTGGGGATCCTTTACCATCAAGTGGTACAGAAAAGCTGCCGGTTAATTTCTGTCTCTGCTGTGCACGCCAGTCAGTATTTCTTGGGTATTTATTGGGTGCTCAGCCCTGTGCCCGACGCTATGGCAGGAACAGTGGGGGTGTGGAGGGGTGGTACAGATGGCGTCTGCAATGAGGCAGGCCAGAATAAACAAGTTACGGAGCAAAGGCGAGCGCAGACGTAAAACTACAAGGCAGCCTGTGCTTGCTGCTGGTTGTGTGGGTTAGATGACCAGCGGTCGTCCTAAGAGCAAAACCAGCAAGGGTGGAGGGCATTGTCACGAGCGTGGTGCATGCAGACGGGGCGTGCAGGAGCTGGGGGGACGGTGTGAGTGTGTGGGGTGTGGAGGGGGGGGCAGAGCTAAACGAGGCTCATAGGTAACGCACTGAGCGCTGTCCAGAGACAGCAGAAGGGGCGTGGGGAGCCTGGATGGCTTCTGAGAGTTCCTCGAACATAAAGCGCATATTTAGTAGTGCACCTTCTCTGTTGGCGTCTACCATCCCCTCAGCGATGCCCTTTATTTAGAATTAGGGGTCAGCACAGCGTTCGGATGGGCCAGGGGACATGGGAGTTGAATGGGTTAGGAGGTCGTTGCTCACACAAGGCCGGCAGAACAGGAACTTAATGTACTGAGTGTTTTCTTGCTGACTTCCAGTGTATTAAACGGTTTGCCCTGCTCTGTTGTTCTTACTGCCCCCCATTTGACAGATGAGAATCAAGCGTGGAAGTTAAGTAACTTGTCCAGGGTAATGCAGCCAGATGTGCCAGAGTGACACCCCGGATGCAGGCTGATCTGTCTCCTCTGACTGATACTGCCATTCTCATTCCCAGCCTGGCATTCTTCTCCTGCGGTTGTTAAGAATTCCTGAATGCTTAGCAGATTGTGTCCAGTGTAGACGAGGACGTTGCAGTCATTTCTTCCGTTACTATCGCCATCGTTCCTCAAAGGGACGTACCGAAAGTTGGTGTAAAATAAATATATTGAATGTTTAATAAAGGAAATGCGAAGGTTTGGTCTCTGCTGGCCACTGCCCGTGCCCAGCTGCCGTGTGTCCACAGATGCAGCTCTGGGCTTATGAGCCCCAGGATATAGGCTCCACCTTTAAGGGGGAAGCTCTAGAAAAACTAAGACGGATTAAAGGTGTCCCCAAAACTGCGATCACATTTTATTTTTAAGCTTTTCTCATCTTACCTTGAGTCAGGGCAGATGTTAGTGCCATCCCCTAGGATGTCCTGAAGAGAAGAGTTTGCTGCCCCAGAGGAACCTGTCTCAGCGACTGCTTACTACTGGGCGGGCAGGGGGCTCCAGAATGAAAGGAGCCTTCTAGGAAGGTTGAGTCAGGGTGCAGGTGGAGCATGGAGACATTTTCTCAAGGTGGTGAGACCCTGGCACTCACGCCTACGAGCAGAGGCAGGTAGACTGGCAGTGATTCCTGCTGGGGGAGAAGGGGCATGTGGGCTGCTTCTGAGACCCCTTCTACTTGTAAAGTTCTGGGGCCAACAGGGATTGGCTGGGGTTTGGGATCAGGACCCCAGGGTCTGTGGGGATTGATGGAAAAGCCAGCCATCACTTGTTGCTCCTCAGGGAACCCACGGTGGGGTCTGGCCTGGCCTTACTGGCTGTTAACGCTCGCTCCCCGAACACTTGCTCTGTCTGGGTTAGACGTTAGGCTACGTGATGACAAACGTCTTCCATTGCTACCTTTTATGAATCTTTGAACCTGTAGTCCTGAATGAACAAAAATTTGAACTGAGCGAAAAAGAAAAGGAGGGAAAGAAAAGACAATGGAAGAAAAGAAGGAAACCAAAGGGGAGATTTGCTGATGCTCGTGCCATGGTATGGCTGTCATTTCTTTAGTGTCACAGTGGTTTGTGGGTTTTCTCCCGTCTCCCCTCCTTGGCTTCTGAGGCTAAGCAGCTTGCAGGGAGGGATGTGGATTCACAGGGGTGCCTGCCCTGCGCCCTCTGCCGTCGTCTCCTGCTTGCACTTGGCATTCCTCTCTACAGATCTGAACGCACTGAGCCGTCGTGCCTCTGAATGACCCTGCGCTTGTCCCGCTGTGTCCACTGGGTGACACGCCTCAGGGTTGGCTGCCTCCAGTCAGCTCTGCCTGGGTCTCCACCTCGAGAGAGTGTATTGCCCCTTCCTGATCCTTGTAAAAGTTTTATTACTGTACATACCATACTGTTATATAATTACCTGTTTGCATGTATATGCCCCTTACTAAATTGGTAGGGGCCATGTATCATTTATCCCTAAAGCTGAACATGTATACATGTAATATTTTAGGGGCTCAGGAATTTAGAGTCTTTATGCCATTTAGTCTTTATGTGCCAGGGAGAGTCTCATACACACATATAAAGAAAAGGAGGCCCTAAGCCCTGAAAAGATGGTGTGCTCTCCCATATGAATTTCAAAGTAAGCTCTAAGATGAGGGGAAGAAAGAGTTCTGATTTTTAAATTATCAAAAACTTTCATTATTTTCATTAACTATCGTGGTAAGACTTCTGCTTTTTTTATTCCACAATAATTAACTTTGTGTGTATATGTTTGCCCTAAATTCAGGCTCACCGGGGAATCCGGCACTGATAAGAAATTAAACGAGTGCATTGGGTGTTACTGTTTGTGTTGTTGAGTGTCTTGTTTGAGTTCGCTCTGTCCTTCCTGTGCGTGTTTCCCTGTGTTGGACTCTTCGCTCTGTTCATGTCCTGTGTACCCGCCGTAGGGCCCCCTCTGTATCTCACCCCAGTTGTGACCAGTGCTTGGCTTTTTTTCTGGTGCTTAGTGCGTACCACGTCATGCGATGGTGGGACAGAGCAGGGCTCACTGTGCCTCGAGAGAACCAGACATAAGTTGGGACACAAAATCAGACACCTTTGTTTCCCAAAGTGTGGTCCGTGATTCGAAGGCCAAACCGCACTGGGTCCGGTCTTCTGATTTGGACTCTGAGGGTGGGAGTGGGGGCGGGGCATGGAAAGAACAGGCTTGGTGTCACCGGGCCTCCAACTGAGGTGCTGGTGCGCTGAGATCTGAGAGTCGCCGCTTAAGGCTAACCACTCAGTTATTATTTAATGAAGGTGTAAACAGAAGGAATCATTTATTAGACTCCTGCAAGATTTCCTCAGTCCCTTGTTTAGGAAATCTATTTGGTGCGTGCAGTATTTTATCTTTTGTGTAGAACTTGACGTCTTCATCAGGCCTTTTCCCTTGTGTAACCCGCTTCTTTTGTTCAGAATTCCATGCTGCCCCCCCCCGCCCCCCCCCCCCCCCAGCCAGTGCAGAACGTGTTTCTCGCCACCACCAGCCCAGGCGCCTTAGGAGTGGAGGAGTCTTTGGAGCCTGTTACTTTCCTGAACATTGACTGCTGTACAAGAATCTAGAGTACGCACTGTCGCTGCCATGTTTGCCCTCACCCCAAATGTGTGTGGGTTTCGAAGGCGGCTGTAGCCCAGTGTGAGCAGGTCCCCGGCCGTGCAGCTGTGTCTAAAGCACGTCCTGCCATGCAAGTGCGCTGTAGGTAAAACAGTCTGTTTATACTTGGCTGAGTCCCAAACACCTGCCCTCCTTCTACTGAAACTGGGGGTGCTTTGCACCTCTTTTTTGTGGATTTGGAATCTTCCCTGTTGTGAAGAACGAAGCCCATGTCCATTGAAGTGATGAGTTTGTCAGACCTGAACAGCCGGTCCTTGGGAAATGGGCTGAGCTCACCAAGCCAACAGGTTTAAGAGAGTTTGCAGTTTGCAGTGTAATTACCTGATACAGTGCTGGGGGGCCTGTGGTTCCCCTCAATCGCGGACGTTTCATTAATTGCAGAGTACCTGTTACAGGGTTCTCTAGTGTACTGTGTGGGTAGGACTAAAGCACAGTGAGTTTGGTTTATGTTATATACATAAAGGTACAGACATTTCTGTTTTAATTGCCTTTCTCTTATCAGTTCTAGGGACCATTAGTACAGATTGTAGATTACAGTTTGCACATATAGGAAGAGTCTTTTTATTCAATTCCAGGTCAGTTGTGATGCATTGAATGACGGGGGACTTTTAACAGATGTGCTGTGAATGTTTTCTTCCTGATTATAAAAGTAGTATCTGTTCATTATTTGAATAGTTGTGCTTAAGAAACAGATAACGTAGGAATGAAAACTCCCTGTAGTCCCCAGACATATGTATACTTAACATTTTGATATTTGGTTCTCCAGATTCTTTTCTGATTATTTTGTTACATTTTAGACTTATAATTTGCCCACCACTATATCTTAAGACAGAAATGCACCTCTGGTGTACCTGAAGCCTTTCATGTAACCATTTCTGGTTTTCGCAGTATTTCACTTGGTGGTCAGTCTCCTTTGAGACCCAGAGACTTGGCAAGGAGGAGCCTGTGGCTTCTGCTGTGTGCCGGGCGGTGTGTTTAAGCACTGTGCTTGACTTGTCTCTTTTCACTCTCCCATCAACCCCTTGACATAGGCAGGAGTTATTATGCTCTTTCTGCACCTAAGGAGACTGAACTTGGGGTGCTTACCCATTTTATTAGATTTCTTGTCTGGAGAATATTATGCAGCATCTTATGCCTTTCCTGTACTGAGAAGTGATTTTTAGCTGAAAATAGCTTTGAGATGTGTGAAGCTGTTGAATGAGGGCACTGCTTCTTTGCCTGATTAAGAGGCAGCTGGCTAGTTTCTGAACAGGAGTTGGCATTCTGTGGCTCACTGGCCAAACCTAGCCTGCTGCCCCTTTTTGTAAATAGAAGTTTTATTGGAACATGACACACCTTTTCATTTACATATCGTAACACAGACCATCTGACCTGCAAAGACTAAAATAATTACCATCTGGCTCTTTACAAAAAATGTTTGCTGACCCCTCCTGTAGAAACCAATTTTTTATTTAGGTGTGTGTATGGTTCTTTGTTGTTTTGTTTTGTTTGTTTGTTTTTGTTTTTTGAGCTTCTAAGGTTGTTTTGCATTCATTTGTTCAGACACATTGGTGGGGGACGGTCTTCCTGTCCTTTGCTTCCCCCCAACCAATCAAAGTGCCACATCATTTCATGCCCGAGTTTCTGTGTGAGCCTGTATTAATGACTGTATTTCTACATAGTCCTTTGCATGGAGCGTGAATTGCAAAAAGTTCCAAAACTTGCTACCGTTAACCTTTATAAGCATTGTGCACCCAGTGCTGGTGCATCCTGGTGAGGGTGTGTGCACAGAACACTCTGTGAAGAAAGGCTGGTGAGAGTTGACATGAAAGTGCAGGAAGAGATTGTAGCCATAGTCTTTGTTTCTCTCATCTAAAGCGCCCTGAGATTTCTTACATGTGGGCATTGTGGGAGAATGTAGGTTTATGTAATTGAGATAGTGGCATTAAAATTGGGTGACAAAGTAAACGTTATTTGTATACAACAGTGCAATATTAAATTTGTTTTCTTACAGTATTTTGGGAAAACATGGGAAATGTGGGAAGAAAAAAAATAATTACTGTGCTTGTTACTGTTTCACACCCCTCAAATGTATGACTTCTCAGAACTCTTAGCTGGTTACTACTGAGTAGAAGATTTGATGAACATACTTTTAACCACATCATTTTAGTCTTTGAATTTTGATATTTTCCTTCCTTCGTAGACTTTCAAATGGTATGCAGCCTTTATTGTCTCACTGTGTCTGTCATGTGTTGTACTTGTGTTAGGTGAGAGCAGCCCCTGTAAATTTGTGAACTTGCTCAGTTATTCACTAGTTACCGGATAAGGAAGAAATTGTAGGGTTTTTCTCTCTAAAATTCCTCGATGAAATCATTAGATGGGCATAGTACATTTTTCAAATTTTCCCTTTGGGAAAGCTTCATCAAGTCTATTGATAAAACAAACACTTGTAGTTGGTCTTAGCGTATAGGTTTTGTTTCTAAGTGCGTTTACTCAGAGCTAAAGACTGTCTTCCTATAATATACTCTTTCCTTTAGAATGTGGTTCTCAAGTACAGTAAGTTTGCTTAAATGTGTAAAATAAGTTAATGCATTATATATGTTGGTCCCGAGAAAGAAGATACCTACCAAGATACCTGGTGGCTAACGGCTCAAATTTAAAAGCCGAACCCAGCAGCCATTTCTACACAGGGGTCCCTCACGTAAACTGCTCTTCAGGGAGAAGCCTGCATTGAATTGCCTGCCTGCCCTTTGTTCCTGACAGCTGAGCTAGAGCCTTTATAAAAGAGTTTCAACCAGTAGGGTCTACACTTTCCCCATCCAATTGGACCTGGCACAGCTATATCCCCATCAGCATCTTCACCGACCAATCAGAGCGGCTCCATTCCAACCAATCAGGACAATGCTTTCTGGAGGAGTCAAACTGAGGATTTGGAGTCTCCAGTTGCATGAGAATGGACCAATCAGGGACCAGGGCGGGGACTTCTCTTTGTATAAGTCAGCTTCCCTCCAGCTCAGAGTGCATGTTCCTTTCCCACCACTCATGGTGGTTTCCTGGCTGCCGCTGCAACACCAAAGACTTCTCGCTGGACCTCAGCGGAGCAGAGCAGGTGGAGAGCAGAGCTGAGCTGTCTATGGGAGACGGGCCTCAGCCGAGAGCCGCCTCACGGACGTGCTCTGTCATGACTGACTTATAACACTACTGAGTTTTCTCCAAACTATGCTGTTCCCCAGCTGCACTGTACAGTTGACTGTTTGCATTGAATAAGGTCTCCTCCTTCACCGCACCCCAGATTGGGGATTCCTGTTGGCGGTGAATTGGTGTGAACAACCATTGACCATCAGTTGACATATGTAGCAAGTTTTTGGTGGGTTAGCATCAGAACTCTGAGTTCTCAGTTTTAGGACCAGTTTGTTGGTCTGGAACACCGGTCGTTTGTATTACTTTTCTTCTTAATCTTTAAATTTTGGGGTAAATGTCACCTGAGAGAGGCTTTTAAAATGGTATCCTACTCATTTGCTATTCTGTCTCCTTTTTGTTTTGTTTTTTTCTTTTTGCCATGGAACTTATCACTGTTTGAAGACCATTGATTTTAATGTTTTATTTATGTGTGTTACTCCTGGAATAAGCTCTGTGAAGCGGCTGTACCCTCAGTGCCCTGAGGAATGCCTGGCACATTGTAGGCCACAGTGATAGCTGAATTAACAAAGTCAGGGAGAATCTGTCTTGTTTGTACAATGAGGGCGAGAGGGGGGAGCCAGTTTGTAGATGGAGGTGGTTAGCAGGAGGTCCTCTTCAGCTTTTGGGAAAAGCATACGTTTCAGACCGGGTTTGACGCTCTCCCACTTCTTGACATTTGTGTTAAATAATTTAATCACCCAAAGACTCAATTTGTTTCACCAATGAAATGGGGGGGGGGGGAAGAATATCTTTTTATGGGGATTAAATATGATATTGGATATAAAGCTCTATAAATGTTAGTGCTCTCTTTCCCCTTGAGAGTGTCATCACTGCTGAAGCCTAAAGGCGACCTCAACTTACCAATCCATTGCTTCTGGGTCATGGCCTTGATGACTTCTGACAGATTCGTTCTTTCAACAGCCTGTGTTGCCAGCATAACAATGACCTCTTCCTTTGACCAGTGCTGGAGGACAGACACTTTTAATCCTGACGTCAGAACAACTTGGATGGGTTTTGAATGTGAAATATGTTTAGACAAGTTTATAATTCCAAACTGTTCAGGTGGCATCAGCCCTTCCTGACAGCCATGTGAGTTCCCCCAGCTCTTTCGTGCAAACGCAGTGGGAGCCGCTCCCGTAGGTTGATGTTTGTGGTCCTTACACACAGTCACCCTCAATTTCTTGGCAAATCCAGAAACATCAGAGGACTGGTTAGTCACTAGTGTGTCTCCATAGATTTCTCTGATCCTTAGGGATCACCAAGGTGTTAATTCCTGTTTCAGTTCCCCCTGATATGTCTTCGCTTGTGATGACAAGAACATTTCAGAAAAGACAAATTGGTTCCTAAATTTGTAGGTTTTTTCCAATCCTTTGTCCCAGGCAAGTCTGAACAGGACCTGGAAAGCTGATTAAGAGGGCCAGTGAGCACAGTGAACTTAATTTTAAATTAAATGGATATTTAAGGCATTGAGAAAGTACTCAGGCGCTTCAATCTCTCTCTTTAATCGCTCTTCTTAATTCATGGTTGCTATTTGAATCTGATGGGCTGGAAATCTTGATTTTTTTTTTTCCCCCTACTAAAAGGGTTGGTCATTGCTACATTTCTCAAGCTTGATTTTCAGCGTGGATTTCTGCAGGTGATTTTAGCAGCTATGAGAACAGAACTCATTAAATGAAGGCGGGCAGGACGAGAAGAGAGCCCTGAACTAGGAAATCCGATTCAGTGTGGAGGGTGCATGAGTGGGGGTGGGCATGGGGGTGGTCAGTCAGTGGTGGGGGGGAGCCAGCTGGCTGCCAGCACCCTGCAGCCTGTGTCCAGCAGAAGACGTTGAAGCCTGTGGGTTTAAGAGCCTGGCTATAGATTTTTTTCCCCCCTGTGTGATCCTTAATCTTGGACATACACGGCCTGACCAAACTGGCAGATCTGTGAGGTTTAAATTGTGTGTTATCGCTAAGACATTGCTCTTTTTTCTAAACATTTGGTCATTGATAACCTTCAATTTATGCTGTTTGGATTTCAGTTAATAGTCAGATTTTATACTCTGGTAGAACGCCAGTTGTGGGACTTTTATCTTTTTTTTTCCATGTATGAGTGAATTTCTGTACTGCTGTTTTTTGTTTGTTTTTAGATTTTATTGAGGAAGGAAAACAGGAGATTATTGGGGAACAGTGTGTACTTCCAGGACTTTTTTTCCAAGTCAAGTTGTCCTTTCAATCTTAGTTGTGGAGGGCACAGTTCAGCTCCAGGTCCATTGCAGGGGGCGCAGCCCACCATCCCTTGTGGGAGTCAAACCGGCAACCTTGTGGGTGAGAGGACACGCTCCAACCAACTGAGCCATCCAGGAGCTCAGCGGCAGCTCAGCTCAAGGTGCCGTGTTCAATCTTAGTTGTAGAGGGCGAAGCCCACCATCCCTTGTGGGAATTGAGGAGTCGAACCCGCAACCTTGTGGTTGAGAGCCCACTGGCCCATGTGGGAACCGAACCGGCAGCCTTCGGAGTTAGGACCATGGAGCTCTAATTGCCTGAGCCACCAGCCCGGCCCCTGTACTGTTGCTTATATTGCTGATTAGTATATGTCTTTATTTACTTTCTTATTATGGGTAAGGTACTTCTTTAGATCAAATTATAGTGAAATTAATTGGGTTTGCTTTTCTGACACGAAGAAGGGATCAGCTTACTCTCAAATTTGGGGTGTTTGGCAAAGGCCCTGCCCTTCCGAAGCCCACAATTCTGGACCGAACTATTTTCGCTTAGATGAAGTCCTGGCCTGTCCAGGTCACCCACGTACCAATGAGTGGTCTTCTTAATATTTAGGAATATATTCTGCAATCTGAAGGTCTGCGTAAGATTTTTTGTGAGAATCCATTTAATGAAAGTAACAGAAGGGAATTCAGCTGTTAATTCTGAGGATGGCGACATCTTATAGTTGTTGGAGGCCAGCTATAGCCGCCCTTGCCCGAGGGAAGGGCAGAGAGGAAGGGAGAGCCCTAGTGGTCCTGTCTCCCTTTCCCCAAGCTCCCTGCTGAGACTGGGCCGGGCTTAACCGGCCTCTGGTTAAGCGGCATTTTGTGAATTGGGGGGATTATGTAAAAGCCCAACTAAACATACACTGTTTTTGCTGTACTGGGAACTGCATTGAATGGTCTGTTCGTTTAATGGTCTGTTCGTTGTAAACTTCTATGACAAGGAAGCCTTTTGTCTTTATTTTTCAGTCAGAAAATCTTTCTCTCCACTTGAAAAGATTGAATCTGGCTGCAAGGAGTTTTGCAATCTTTGACCTTGCCTTCCCAGTATCCCGTAACCTCAGACTTCTGAGTGTGCTCAGATAGCTGTGCTTGGCATCTGGGACTTTAGGTGGTTTTTATATTTTTGATGCTAACTTTTAATTGTATTCTCATTTATTTCTCTCTCTTTTCTTTCAGTGTCCTGGGTCATGAAACTTAATCCACAACAAGCTCCATTATATGTGAGTAAAGCATGAGATCTCTTTTCACTCCGTACTTATCTATGCTGTTTACATGTTAAACTAAAACAAAGCTCTTGTGATTTTCAAAGGAATTTGTAACCATCTGCATGTGAATGTATTGGCGTAGTACACTTCAGAAATTGAATTTGATGTAGGAAATTCGAAATGATAATAAGTTCATGGCACTGAGTTGAGAACAAATAGCTGTAAGACTTGTGAGCTAAATTAGTGGGGGTGACAGATGCTCACAGATGACAATTCCCTGCAAAAGGATATTGTGGCTTCTTTTTACCTACAGGGCATTTCTGTAAAAGTGTATGGACATCTTCCTCCTGCCATCGTGCGTTACCCTGTGTTACAACTAGGTGGCGCTCTGTCACTGGCAAGAGTGCTGTTTAGGAGTCTGAGTAAAAGTTGATACATCATCTCCCTAAAGTGAGGGAATTAGAGGATGAAATGGATAAATGAATGAGTCAGGGCTAGAAAAGGTAAGGTCTGGGTGACTTTTTGTTGGTGGTGGGGGTGTTGTGAGAGTGAATTAGCTGAATCGGGGTGGTGAAAAGTGCCTGTCGTGGAGGCGTCCCCTAAGAGGGATGGGTAGTTTGAGCTGTGAGAGGCCAGTGGAGTTTGGGTTGGTATCGTCTGGAGAGGCCGAGAAACAGTTCTGTGATGGGAGAGGACTTGAGTCAGGCCTCGAAGAATAAGGAACATTTTGTTGGGTGAAAAGTCCCCAGAATTTGTTCAAGACACGAGGCAGATGGTAGCGGGACGGGTGGCGGTGAGCGTGGTGTGTGATGAGTGCTGGGAGGGCGGGTAGTGGAAAGTCTGACCAACTCCATTTGTGTGGGGGATAATGGGCCATCAGTCTACAAGGACGGCGGGGGCTCAGTGGTGGAGGCAAACAAAGGTGCGGGGTTTTATTTTGTGGTCACTGAGGAGGTTTGCATGGTGTTGATTTCAAATCTGCCGCTCGTGTTATGCATTTATGCATTTATTTTTAACCACGCCGTGTTAATAACAGGCATATACTTTAACAGAACACTGCTGCGTAGATGATTTTTATGTTAAGTGTGGCATTTGAAGAAAAATACATGCATCCTTAGAAGATACTTTATATCCTTATTTTCTTTCCAGACTACTTGGAGAGACTTTATGTTCACCACTGGGTTTAAACATGAACCAAATCCTTGGATTTTTAAAAACAGTTTTTTGCGTTATGATTCACATAGCATAAAATTTACCCATTTAAATTTATGATTCAGTGGGTTTTAGTACGTTCATAGATGTGTAATTATAACCATTACCTACTTCATTTTCAGGACATTTTCATTATTGCCCCAAAAAAAACCCCACGTTCATTAGCAGTCACTCACCGTGCCCCTTCCTCCCAGCTCCAGACAACTACTTATCTACGTTAGGTCTTTATGGATTTTCCTATTCTGGAAAGTTGAGGGAAATGGAATCATGCAACCTTCTGGCTTGTTTCACTTAGCATAGTGTTTTAAGGTTCATGTTTTGCATGCATTAGTACTTTGTTCTTTGTATTGACAAATAACATTCCATTGTATGGATAGGCCACATTTTATTTTATCCATTTATCAGTTGATAGGGATTTGGGTTGTTTTCACTTTTTGGCCATTACGAATAATGATGCTGTGAACAGCAATTTGTGTGTGTGTGTGTGTGTGTGTGTGTGTGTGTGTGCGCGCGCGCGCAGGCATATGTTTTCATTTCTCTTGGGTATATACTTAAGAATATAATTGCTTGGTTACATGATCACTGTGTTTAACGTTTTGAGGAATTGCCAGTCTCCTACAGCAGCTGCACCATTTTACATCCCCACCAGTAAGGCTGAAACTTTCCATTTCTCTATATTATTGCCTATACTGGCTGTTATCTGACTTTTTCATTGTAGCTATCCTGGTCAGTGTGAAATGGTATCTCCTTGTGGTTTTGATTTGCGTTTCCCTAATGCTAATGATTTTGACTTCTTTTTATGTGCTTATTGGCCATACGTGTATCTACAGAGAACTGTCTATTTGCTCGTTTTTAAATTGGGTTATGTGTCTTTTTATTGAGTTGTAAGTGTTCTTTATATATTAATGGATAACAGTCTCTTCTCAGGTATATGATTTGCAAAAATTTTCTCCTGTGGGTTATCGTTTCACTTTTTTTGTTTCGTTTCACTTTTGATGGAGTCTTTTGAAGCACAAAAGTTTTTCGTTTTGATGATGTGCAGTTCACCCGGTCTTTCCTTCCTTGCTTATACTTTTGGTATTATAGCTAAGAGTGTTTTGCCTAACTCAAGGTCACAAAGATTTACTCCTACGGTTTGTAGGAGTTTCATAGTTTCAGCCTGTACATTTGGGTATGTGACTCTGGAGTTAATTTTTGTGTGTGCTGTAAGGCAAGGATCTAACTTCCTTCTTTTACATGAGGATATCTCGTTGTCCCAGCACCATTGGCTGAAACGACAGTTCTTTCCCCATTGAGTTATCTTGGGCACCCTTGTTGAAAACTAGTTGATCATAAATGTAAGGAATTATTTCTGAACTCTAAATTCTTTTCCTTTCATTTAGGTCATCTTTAATTTCTTTCACCAATATTTTATAGTTTTCAATGTACAAGCTTTGTACTTTTGTCAAGTATTTTACTCTTTTTAATGCTACTGTAAATGATAGCTTCCTAATTTTATTTTCAGATTATTCACTGCTAGTATGTAGAAATACAATTGGTTTTTGTATATTGATCTCTTAACCTATAACCTTGCTGAACTTATTTATTAGCTAATGGTTTTTTAGTGGATTCCTTAGGATTTTCTACGTAGAAGACCATGTCATCTGAAAATAGAGATCGTTTTTCAGATGTCTTTGTCTGGTTTTGGACATTGGAAGTTTTTGATTAGGGGACTGATGTAACTAAGTAGTTGTGTTGGCAGAATCATGGCTCCTCAGTGTTTCTACATCTTAATCCCAAGAAACTAAATATTTATCTTATATGATGGAAGGAACTTGAAGATTTGATTGACCTAAGGACCTTGAGATGGGAGATTACCTTGAATTTTCTGGGTAGCCCAGGAGTCACAAGAGTCCTTAAAAGGTAGAGAGGGGGTCCAGAGAAGCACGAGTCGGAGGGAGAAGTGTGGCTGCTAAGCCGCTGGCTTTGCAGGAGGAGGAAGGGGCCGTGAGCCTCTGGAAGCTGGGAAAAGCCAGGGAACAGTTTTCCGCCTACAGCCACCAGAAGCACAGCCCGACACCCATCTCTCAGCCCATTGAAAGTGTTTCAGATTTCTGACCTCCAGAATTGTAAGAGAATAAATTTGTGTTGCTTAAAGCTTCTGAGTGTGTAGTGATTTTTTTGTAACAGCAATAGGAAACGAATACAGTAGTAGTTTGGGGGAAATTAATCAGTGGTAATGTGAAGGATAATTTAGAAGGAGCAAATAGAGGCAAGGAGAACAGTTAGAAACTTTCTGAACTTGCCATCAGGGAATCTGAATAAAGACTTTAATATTATCTACTTCTACCTCTCTGTTTTAGAGATGAGGAAATGGGTTCTGAAGATGATGTGATACGGTGGCCCAGCTAATTGGTGGTAAAATTGTGGTGTCCATCTGTATTTTCTAGAGGCTTATCGTAGAAATCACTGTACAGCTTGTTAAGCTTAAAAAAGCTGTGTTTCTTAGGGTAGCAAGGCTCTAGATAACAGTCCTGAGGAACATTCTTAGTAAAGTAAGTGCTTTAAATATGATTATGCATTTAACTGGACAGGCTCTGCTGAAGAAAATTTTAAACTCTGGATTTCACGTTTCTGTGTCCGATAGCAGTAATACTGAATGGAGCGATCGTTTTTCCCGTTCTTTACAAGGAGAGTGACATTGTAGTTTGTTCTAAGTCAAGTCACAGGGACTTATGCTGTTTTGGTGAAGAAAGTGACTGTTACTTGACAGGCCACTGGAGAGGGCGTCAATTCTCTGCTCCTAGAGAAAAAAGTCACACACAAAAGAAGAACAAGCGTGTGTGGACGTTTTTCTTTCAGTTTATATTTGGGGTCTGTTGGGGTGAATATCATCAGCAGAAGAGAGAAAACTATTAGTAAATAAGGAAAAACACTGAATCCTGAGAAACGTAAAACACACAAATCTCACAGCACTTAATATGATAGAGACTTGTACAACTGTAGTCCTTTTTAAAATAACCCAAGGTTAATCTTCCATTTCACATCTTTTAAATTTTTTTAAATGTTTTACTTGAAATAAGTTCAAATTTACAGCAAACTTGCAGGAGTACAACTCACCTCTGTTCATCTCTTACTAACATTTAGTCACATTTGTTTATCGTTGTTAATATTCCATATTTTTTTGAATCGTTTGAAAGTTGCAGCCAGCATACCCTATTCCCCTAAATATTTCAGCATATATTTCTTAAGAGCTAGGACATTCTCTTTCATAACCACAGTGCAATTAACAAAAACAGGAATTGTGACATTGATGTAATACTCTTATGTAATGTAAGCCCGTATCCAGATTTCTATAATTGTCCCCATAATGTTCTTTATAGCATCCTCCTCCTGCCCCCTTTCCAATCCAGGATTTAATCAAGGATTACACATTGTATTTGTCTGTTTAGTTTGTTAATCAGGAATAGTTCCTCTGCTTCTCTTTGTCATTTAATGGTACTGACATTTTGGACTGTTGTAGGCCAGTTACTTTGTAGCAGTTGGGGTTTGTATGATGTTTTCTCCTAATTTTGGCCGGAGTACTACATAAACGATGCCCTTATTGGAGTATCACATTAGGGCACATGCTATGCTCTTGTCCAGTTACTGGAGCTGTTAACTTTTATCCCTTGGCTTTTTGTGGTGTTGAATTTGCATAATTTAATCTATGTGTTCCAGAGCAATTGGGCATTTAAAGAAGATGGTGTAATTGCTCACTTTCCTCCTTCAATAGTTTCTGGTTTGGAAAGTACCTTTTGCATATTTGATTTTCCTAACATGGGGCGACCTTGTCTCTTAAGGTGAAAGGGCTGATGTCGCATTGAGTGATTCATTGTCTGCGGTTTGGACAGAGTTGAACAGAGAGTTGTGTCGGCCCTTGTGGATACACACACGGTGTTTAAACAAATGTAATCAAGTCAGCCATTACACCGTATTTAATACGGAATATAGTGAACGTTTGCCAAATGAGTGAATGGCATACAATTTGGAGAACACTGTAAATTTCAGTAAACTTAACCCTTTTTTGATACAACAACCTGCCTTAAAGTCATTCGTTTCCCAAGTTTATTAATTTATTTGTTTTGGCCCTGAGTAGTTAGTAATGCCATCTTTGTGAGTGAAGGTGTTCTAACAGAAATAAATGTGATAACAGTATCTTCACTGTGCCTGTGTAACTGTCCTTTACAGTTGTAGGAAATCTATACAGTATGTCTGATAAGTTTATTGTAGAGATGTATTCTGTGGAATAACGACCTTACCTAGTCATTTGCGAATTGAAAAGGCCTGCTAGAAATAGTGCCTGTTATCCCCAGTCCTGAATTATTATCTTTAGTTCTAATGGGACTTCAGGTCTGAGCCACTTGTTCACAGTAAACTACATACAGCAAACCGCATGACTACTTTTTTTTTTTTTTTAATGAATATAGTACATGTGTCCTTTGGCTCCAGTGCCCTTCTCCCTCAAGATAAAAGCATGAACTTTTCCCAAAAGGGGTTGCGGCTGAGGGATGCTGTCAGATGATAAGAGGAAAAGCCAGGCACATGAAGCAAATGTTGGTATTTATAAAACAAATAAAATAGGCCCTACCACCACCCACACACTAAACTCTACGGGGGCCTAGCAACCTAGCAACTGGACACGCAACAGTAAACAAATCCACCCCCAGACGAACAGCTGAAAAGGAAGCCATATTTTTAAACTTCCGAAGGAGGAAGAGGAAAGGGTCTTTGGATGCCTCTTATCTCAGGCCCCAGCCTTGTTCTAGAAAAGATCTGGCAAGGCCAGGCCTGAATCTCTACACGGTCCGATAGGTGTCAACAATAAAGAGACCTGGATTAATCTCAAATGCCAGAGGAGGTCACCTCCTTTCTCTTCCATCACTGTAGTCTTCTGGAGAAAACGTCATCGTGCACCCAAGTGAATGACCCACGTGTGGGAATGAACTCTGTGAGAAAGGTCAGGACTGGAGAAAAATGTGATGTGTCGTAGGAATCGTATTTTCAGGTTGAGCCCAGTCTTCTGGAAGAGTGAAGAAACTGAGCTGCAGGGAGATTGAGGGATTGGCCTAATATTTAATGGAGGTCGTGATAGACCTGGTCAGGTAGCAGAATCTGCAAATTATTAGCCTCGCCAGTGTTACAGGAGGCAGGTCGTTAGTTAAGATTCAAAGTACTGCATAGAACTTAAAAGTACAAGACTCAGAATAAGTGAGCTAAGTAAGAGAAAAAAAGGTAGCAAAGGGAAGACTGGAAGAGACAAATATTTGAAAAGATGGCGTGGAGCTTTTTCAGAGGAGTGAACAGGTAATGTGTTGGGGCATAGACACATTGGAGAATAGTTTATAGTTATTACTTGAATCCCTCAAGTGGAAAAAGGGGTCAAAATAAACGTGTGTTGTAACTTTTGCTGTAGGGAAGTCTGTAATAGCCATCCCAGTGAATTAAAGTGGGATACTTGTCTTTATACTTACAATTTCCTCAAGAGGATGGGTGACTTCTTAGCCAGGACCAGTGAAAGGAAGGTCAAGGCCCTGACACAATAGGCACTTTTCTTGTAACTCACAGCTCTTGCAGCTCTTTCAGTGCTTTTCCGAATTAGAATAATGCTCTTTCCTGGTTTCAAAGTGTTCCCTTCGGCATAGGTACTTTGTGGTTAATGAATGGCCCTGGCCAACACTGATCAAGAAGGTTTGTATTGGTGATGATTCACTAACTAGAATGACCTTAAGAACACATTGAAAGA
This sequence comes from Rhinolophus sinicus, assembly GCF_036562045.2. NCBI lineage: Eukaryota > Metazoa > Chordata > Mammalia > Chiroptera > Rhinolophidae > Rhinolophus > Rhinolophus sinicus. The sequence goes on from NC_133762.1 coordinate 9,774,879, forward strand.
GGGAAAGCTTGGGGTGCATTTCTCAGATCTAACATTATAAGCTTATTTTTTGTGTCCCCAAGATTTGCGGTCTATTGAACCCATCTCTAGGTCTACCTTAGGAAAGCCAAAAGGCGTTGCCCCCTCCAAATGAAATGCTTTGTAAAACCAGAGAGAGACTCAGATGTGAGATGTAAATTCTTCTCCGAGGAATGCTCCAAGGTTACATGTGGGATAATTATCATTACCTGCCATATGTTTGGGATAAAACCCACATTTATTAGATTTTCAAGGGGAAGAGCCATTCCAATTACAAAATAAATTTCCAGAACCCCGACAGATGTGGTTTATTATATTTTCCTTCCTTTCTTCCTTTTCCTTAATACTAAATGTTTTTGCATGTAACTGCTTCTGGGAGGAGCAGTTACATGACAGTAGAGGAACATGATGATAGAGGAATATCTTTGTCGCTGGATGCCTTTATTTCAAATGTACAAAACAATATCTAATGATTATAATTATTTCTGTTAGAATAGGGACCATTTCTGATGGTGATGATCTGCTTTTCCTAGGAAGGGGAAGGAGGTTCGGGTACTGGTACTGGTTGAGAACCCACTCTTGGCCCAGGTACTGTGGTGGATACTTAATATACATTCCCTGGTATAATCTTCCCAGCGGACATGTAGGATTTCGTTACTGTTTCCACTTTACAGCCAGGGAAGTGAGGGTTCAGTGGAGTAACTTGCTTGTGGAAGGTGGCGCAGCTCTGGTGGACCTCTGTGAGTCAAAGCCAGTGAGTGACTCCAAAGCCCATTTAAATAAAGGTGACCAGGAAAGCATCTCCATTGGACTCGCATGCAGATCTTGAGAAAAACTTACTAGAGTCATTTCCTGCCACCGCCCTGGGTTCTGGTTGACTCTGGGCTTACGTTTCCAGCCTCGGTGGAGACTTGGTCTCTGTATGGTGGATTCATGTGCTTTGCGCGTGCTGATGGGTCAGAATAGGGATGGACTGGAGGGTATTCTGCTCAGCGAAATAAGTCCGAGGAAGACAAATACCATGTGATCTCACGTAGAGGTGGAATCTAAAGAACAACAAAAAGGAACAAACAAAACAACAGACTCATAGATACACAGGACAAACTGATAGTTGGTAGTTGCCAGAGGGAAGGGGATTGGGGGACTGGGTAAAAAAGGGGGAAGGGAGTAAGAAGTACAGATTGGTAGTTACAAAGTGGTCATGGGGATGTAAGGTACAGAAGAGGGGATATAGCCAGAAATAATGTAACAGCTATGGATGGTGTCAGATGGGTACTGTATTTATTGGGGTGATCACTTCATAAGTTGCATAAATGTCTAATTGCTATGGGGAAAAAAAATCAGAACAGATATCAGAGCCCAAACCCACAGAAGCTGAGGGTGGAGACGTGCTCAGAAGAAGAGGTTTAACAATTTCTGTCAATTAAAAAAAATGATTCTTGAATGAGTTTTCATAAGTCAAATTTTTGAATTTAGGTTATCCCAGCTTCATGTTCTCAGTTGCCTCATTGTAGAGAAGAGGACCTGTGGGGTAATGGCAGCGTTTTAGCATCCCGGTTTCCATAGCAGGAATTAAAAATAACGTGGCTGTGCCTGTTGCTTGGCCGTTAGATTACATTTTGCTCCTACAAAGTGCTTTATCAGCCGACACATCTCTTAAATGAATTACCTTCCATTGCCTGAACAATACGTGTCTGGTGGGCCAGCTCCAACATTTTGTAGATTGGTGGCCCTTTGCAGCCATGTCTGTGGCCTGTGTTTAAATAGTGACACTTTATCACTAGTGCCAGAAGAAATACGGAAGTCAAGTGTTCCTCAGCGTCGCTTTTGATGGTTTTTACCGAACCAGACCTTCAGTTTCCTTCTGTTGGACTTTTTAATCAGTCTCCAGAAACTTGCTTGGAAGTTAATAGGTTTTGCATTTGCAGGCAGCATTTTTTTATTTTTCCTTGACATTTTCAGAGCAGAAGAAGATACATAGGTCAGTGACTTTTCAGGGCCTATCTGCAAGATGCTTTTACAATAACTTGGTGTTTCCCAAGCATCTGAAAAAAATGGAATTTCCTTTTGCTTCTAGTGAAGAGAAGTCTTGCTGTCAGGATGACCAAAATGAACGTAACGCTCTGTACCTTTAATTCATTCATTCAGTGTTTGTGAAGTACCTGTTAAGAGAATGGACTGTCTGGTCTTAGAGAAGTAGATTCTTTAACAGGGGTTCAGGTGCAGGGGGAGTTACGTGACTGCACAAGCAGTGCCTGTTCCAGATCTAGATGAGTTATGCCGGCAGTGATGGTTCATAGCAGAGATGACACATGGGTGGAAATGACTGGAAAGCCTCCCGGAAGGGTGGGGAGTTCTGCTGGCCTGGAGAGGTCGGCTGTGGAGAGAGCAGAGAGCAGAGGGAGGGAAGGAAACAGTCTTTGAAATAAGGCATTGACGTGGTGTTATCAGGGGCGCTGAGTGAGCTGGCTTTGACGGGAGAGCACAGTTCACACGGAGCACACTCGGAGCTGAGGTCCCATGGATAGTCGTTCTGTGCCTGGTAGTGTCGCTAGCTGACGGTGGTGTAGAATGCGCACCCACGTTTAGGGCCCAAACTTTCAGGGGGAAAAGAACTTTCATTTCAATTTTTTAATTCAAATTGTATTTGTTTATAGTTAGGTACTTGTTTTTTGTATGATAAAGGAATTTTGGCATGTATTTATTATGACACTTTTAACTCATAAGCATAAATAAAAGAATTAAACATTTACATAGATAAGGAATTAGAACTACCCATGTATAATGCGCACCCTTATTTTCCCCTCACAGATTTGGGCAATAAAGTGTGCCTTATACGCATACACGGCAAAGTACAGTAATTAAAATGAAATAAAACATAGTCAGTTCCTCCCATGCAATGCGCTTAGTTGCCACACGTGGTTAGTGGCTTCCCTGTTGGGCAGTACAGAGAATAGTGTGTTTCCGTCACTGCAGAAAAGTCTGTTGGCCAGCACTAACGTAGGGCCTACGAAGTTTTCCACAGCAGGATGGAGAGCCCTGGAGCTGTTTTGGCCAGGCCGGTAGTGACAGGGTGAGAGTAGCACCCAGAGAACACTGCGCGGGAGAGGAGAGGAAGGTGGGGACCGTGGAGTGAGCAGACCCGTCCCTTGGCTGTTTTGCCGTTCCAAGTGGGCTGTGAGAAGGAGCCAGCTGTTCCAGAGGGCGGCCTGGGGGATCGTGTCCGGTGGGATGACTGGGGGCATCGAAGAGCCGCACGTGTGTCCCTTGAGGCGCAGCGGGACATGGGGTGCCACCAGTGAGTGGGGAGTCTGTAGAACCTGAGGGAGCACAGTCACGCCTTTACAAGAACCCTACAGGTGGTAGTGAGGGTGAAATCGGGGTGTCTGTGAAGCACATCGCCCAGATGGGCATATAGCAGCTTTGAATCTGGGTCGTTTTAAGGAGACCCCTCTCCTGTATTTTGACACGATGTGAAAGTAGATAATCCTATGTGTGGCTTCCTCTTCCACCTTCTGCATGCGTTACATGTGTGTCGCCTATTCTTTCCCTGTTGGCTTAGAAAGCGGAGAGGAACTGCCATATATTGAGCACCTTCCACGTAAGGTATTTCCTCCCGCTTGGGAGGCTCATGTTGCAGGGGAAGCAACAAAGCTGGGAAGAGGTGAAGCAGACAGAGATTTGAACGGAAAACTCGTGCTCTTTTTATCTCATCTCGACAAGTAAGGATAGCGTCACTATCAGGGCCTCTAAGTGGCAGCGCCCTCCCTTGACCTGGTAACTCGAAGCCCGATGCTGACAGCACATCCACATTTCCAGGCTGTTGTAGCCCTCAGTTCCGCTTGCTTTTCCTTTTTCAAATATAAGATATAGATCTTATCAAAATTGTTTCCTCGCAGCGATGGTCGGTATGGGGGTGACCTGGACCGACCTGCAGCTGGGTTGGTCTGGGACACTGGTTTCCAAAGTGTGGTCCCCAGCCATCAGCATGGCGCCCCTGGGAACTGTCAGAGATGAACATTTTTAGGCCCCACCCCAGATCTGCTGAATCAGGTGGGACCCAACAAGCCGCTTCTGAGTAAGGCCTTCAGATGTTTCTGATACACTCTGAAGTGTAAACATGACCCAAATGAACAAAAAGGATGCTTTTGAACACTTCTTTCTTATGAATTAAATTAGAGCCGTTGGGGCAGCTTTAGGACTTTAAAAATGGCTGCCTGCTAAGTTGTCAGTCGTGGTTGATTATAAAGATAACATGGGAAATCATACGCATTGAGTAGGATGTAATTTCAAAAGGACAGATGTGTGACTTCTTTTTAAGGCTAGATTCCTGGGTAAATTACTACTCGATTATTGACTGGAAATAATACCAAGATGTGTACAACTGAACACGGCTGGTTATCTCATTAAGAGCTAGTAGTGATTTTCAGTCAAGTCAGTTAAGGGAGCTAATGCTTCATGTTGCTTTTCACAGTATTTTTAAATGTAATTTAAGATTTCTCATGTGTTCTTCTGTGTGTTGTTCTGAATAATTAGATCTGCTTTGTAGTTAGTTAGCAGAGCAGGTCACAATGCAAATGGAACTGATAAAAGGGGTTTAGAATGAGGTTGTAGACAGGCTTCTGTAACTTATTTTGGGGCAGCAAAAAAGGAAAACATTTTGAAGTCACCATTTGGGAGTTTAAAACTCCCAGCTGTGGACTCCACGCAGAGTCAGTGGTGCTTCAGGTAATTCCAGCTCTGGGTGTGCAGCCACCAGCCATGGGAAACCGTTTCCGCATCTCTTCCTCTGTGCAACACAGTCACCCCCTCCACCCCATTCCCCCCAACTGCTCATCTTACAGAGTCCGTTTCCTGTCACTTGTCTCTACGGGGCCTTCCTGAACCTTCAACCTCCTGTGGAATCTGTCACTCCTCCCACCAGGCCCACCTCCGCTGTGCAGACTTCACTAGAACACCTCAAACACTAAATGAGCACACTTTGTTCACATGCCTTTCCCCACTCACTGTACTGAGGGCAGAGGCTTTACGTTTCAGTTGTTTTTATTGCTCTCATTTTGACTTCAGCTTCTATCATAGTACCTTACACATAATAGGTGCTCAGTGTTTTTGATTAAATAGAGTTAATTAAAACTGTTCTTCGGGAAAGAGCTTTGCTCCATGTGTGAATGGTTGTAAAAGTCTGGCTAAAGACGAGATCTTTTTTGGTAAAGATTTATGACCCCAAAGGCAAGGCCACTGTAAATCATCAGTCAAGAGATGAAATTACATGTGACCTGGAACCAGTGACAGAAGTGTCACTTTGCTTTGACCCCTGAGATAGGACCTCGAGGAAAAGTTGGGACTAACACTTGGTGAAAAACTGAATTTCAACCCAAATTGTTTAATATTTCTGTGTTGTATATGGCCTGTTTACTTGGAACTCTCTCTGTTTGCTTCTTTCTGCGTTAATCTCATTTTATTGCTCTGTGAATTAGAAGGAATTCTTTACTTATTTTACAGATGGGGAAACTGAGACAGCAAGCTTTATACAGTTCTAGTCTATTCATAAGGCTGAAGATTTTCGTAACCCTCTTCGGAATTCTCTGTGCCATCTGAGATGAGACTGTTAGGTACATTCATAGAGTCACCCACTGAATCTGTAATTCAGAAATCCATAAATAGAACATTAGGAATGTATATCAGCAGGGATGTAGAAATTACATTTTCCTGAAGGTACAGTCATTTATTGATTGATTAATAGACTGGTTTGTTTCCTTTCATGTGGGGATTGACTTTGGGTCCTTACCCTTCGTATGGAGACCCTTATCTGTACTCAGAGTTTTGTTTGTTTCGTCTTTGTTAAACTAAGAAAGCCAGGGGCCTTCGTGCATCTTTGGAGCCCTTCACAAAGCTCTGTTTGGATTAACTGCTGCCCCCTCGTGATATACGGAGCATCTGGCATCTCGGGTGGAATTCTCAGCTGTCTCTCGTTGTTATGTCCACAGAAGGAAATGGGAGTTTTATCTTACTACTCAGGCAGTGGTACGTTCCTTTTTTGGTCCATGGGACCCACCAGGCTGATTGTGGGCTCATTTCCTACCATTCCTGTCATCCTCTTGAACTAGTTGCAGGCCAGGCGTGCTCTTCCCCTTCTCTCACCAACAGGAGTTCCTTCTCGGTCACCTCCCACACCCCTGAATTCTACTTAAAGTGTATTAGGTTTTGCCAACATTGTCTGGTTCGTCCTATCTGCGTGGTGAGCAGAATCCCAGGCAGCCTAACATTAAGCTATTGCTGTGGGCCGTTCCCATAGCCAGTAGCTTTCCTCCACAAACCCCCATTTTCTAGATCGCTTTGAAATTGTTTATTTTACCCTTGCCACCAAATATGCTGTCCTTATTTTACTACGTAAGCCTCAGAATTAAAAGTGGGCTTTCCTCTTCACCATGAGCCAAAAATAGGCTGAAATTTTGCATTTCTGTCAAGTTCCCTGGGGGTGGGGGGGGGGGGTGTTGCTGCTGGTCCTGGGGCCACACGTTGAGAATTCCTGCGCCTGCGGAGCAAAGTTCAGGGGCTGAGGAGTCACGTGGATGTGGGTTTACATCCCTGTGCTAGTAGGAACCCGCGGACGGAGCCTTGCATTCTCCATCTGTAAAATCCAGCACGGGGATACCGATATTACAGGGTTTTTGTGGGGATTAAATATTATTTGAAAAAGGGCAGCAATATCTAGCGTTTGTTGAATACTTACTCAGTACCAGGTACTTTGAGAAGTGCTTCACATAAGTCATTCACTCTTCGACAGGTAAATGCTGTCCCCACGTGGAAAGATCCGAGCTAATCGTATGCCCGTGTGCCCGGTCTTCCTGCCTTCCCTGAAGAAGGCCAGGACCTGTGTGGTGCGCCTTAGATTTGCATAAGGCTCGTTTACTTCTTTTCAAAAATTTGACACTTTAAAAAAAAGCTGGATAGTTATGTGAAACGGTTTTACCAGTAACGCTGGACAAGGAAAATGTCTATTTTAATCTGAAATGATAGAATATTTCTTCTTACTATGTTTATGGTTTTTCAGTACTGTGGATTGTTTAATGCCCATATTTGTTATCAATTAGAAACATTAACTAGCTTTAAAAAGCTTTATAATTTACCTTTAAAACAAATTGATTTTTGTATTCTCTATATATTCCCGTGACTGCTTTTTAGAGGGTTTCATAAAGCTAATTTTGCCACTTACTTAAAATTCTTCACCTGTAATTAAGTAAGACCAAAAAATAGTAAAACTCATTACTTTATTTGGCTTTTTTGAGGAAAAATATGATATACTAGAGGAGATTTTAAGGACAGTAAAGACCTGGAGAAACTGAAATGTGGGATATTTTTGTTTACTTGAGAATGGATGGGAGCATTTATTTTGTGCCTGTTGTATGCTAGATACTTGAAATACCTTGGTAAAACACCAGTACTTACTTTGTATGGTGGGTGAGGGTTTCAATGGTAACCCTGATCTGTGTAAGACTCGAAAACGGGGCTGGTGGATAGTTAACACTTGATGAAAGAGCCATTATTGTTTCATGCACTTCAGATATGTGAACATAATAAGTTTCTATCCTGATAGGCTTTACAGTCGAGCAGTTGCCAGAAAGCCTTTGGGTAGTTCCTGAAACCACCACAGTGCTGGTGACAGGTGAAGCTGCTGTCTGAGTCCTGTGATTGCAAAGCACATGGTCTTCCTCCTAGAGCAAGGCCTCCCGTTCTGTACCGACAGCCTCTCTTCTTACCCTTGATGTAGTTGCCAGTGTCCCACTTGCATGTCTCTTTCCTGTGGCCTCATAGTTAGTTGTATCGTGCGTTGGGAGTGAGATAGGCGTAAGTGTGGTTCGACGTGACCTGCTGGGTTCCCCTGCTCCTGCGCGTGCACGGACCCCACGTGGGCAGGTTCAGGGCAGTCAAGAGCTGGATCTACGAGCTGGATGTACGTGCAGGAGGTGAAGAAGGTGGGTGTTGGGTCAGGTCCGGAGGCCTTTCACCTCAGGGCGAGGACCGGAAAGAAAGGCATCGTCTTCATGCTTCGCTGTCTCGCTCTAATCATCAGTCAGGTGGGAGGAGATTGTGGCAGGTAAAGGGAGCAGCACGGCCAAGCAGAGAGACTAGTAAAGAGTGAGGCTTAACCGTCTTCGTGCGTTCTTGAGCCGCCCGCGGCTGGGTGGGTTGTAGCGAGTGGGGAGAGGCTCTGTGCGGAGATGAGCTGGAGGGGGAGCGGCTGGGTCGTGAGGGCCTCTGCTGCGCACGGAAGGGACATGCTCAGGAGTTGTTAGTGGGGTGTCCTGTGGCCCTTCCCAGAGTTTCAGGGGACTCACTTGATCACGTTGGATTTGGGAGACTCTTCTATTACTACCTAGTGTGTGGAGGGCTAGCCTAGAAGCCTGGAGACCCAATTCCGTGGATGACTGTAGAGGAAAACCCAGAGAACTGACAAAGGAAGCTAGGTGAGTAAGAGTGGAGTGGGTGAGAACAGAAGTCAAATTGATAGATTTTCATTACAGAATGTCCCCCATTTCAATCTTCTGCTGTCTGGGAGGGGAGAACGGGAAGAGAGAGATTGATTTATCTAATATGCAACCACCTGCAATTCTTTGATTAAATTTCGATCAGGAATTAATAAAATTCCTTATGTTCTCTGCATTTTAACCAAATATCTGGTCCTAGTAACAAAGGGAAGACTGTCTCTTTAACTGGTGGCCTATTTATTGTGGTAGTTCCAAAGAATTGTGAAACATTTGTTGGAGGGAGAGGCCTTTTTTTTTTTTTTTTTAGCCACCAGCCAACACCCTCCAACCAATTTAGTTTTGCTTAAACAAGAATAGACAGAGGCAGGGTTGTACATGGAAACAAAAAGCTTATATTCTTAGGATGTTCAAAAACTCTCTTCTTTTTAAGGAACACTTCCTGTTAAGGGGACCGCACATTAAATGATTTCTAAATTTTCTGTAATTGGATTCTTTTTCCAGCTGAAGTTTGAAGATTCTTCCCCATTAGGGAGAATGGTTTCTACAACCTTAGGGAGAACTCAACAGCTTTACCGTGCGCCATCTGCTGGTTTCATTTTCATGGACCAAATAGGTGGTGCTTGGCAATCTCTCAAAAATTTCCGTGTATCTTAGTGCTGCAAAATTATGAAGCTGGAAAACAGTATGAATTATTGTTAGTACCGTGTTTCCCCAAAAGTAAGACCTAGCCAGACCATCAGCTCTAATGCGTCTTTTGGAGCAAAAATTAATATAAGACCCGGTAGTATATTATTATATGTTATATTTTATATGAGACCTGGTATTATATTATACCCGGTCTTATATAAGACCGGTATTATATTTATATTATATTATATTATATTATATTATATTATATTATATTATATTATATTATATTATATTATATTATATTATACCTGGTCTTATATTAAAATAAGACCGGGTCTTATATTAATTTTTGCTCCAAAAGACGCATTAGAGCTGATGGTCCGGCTAGGTCTGATTTTCGGGGAAACACGGTAGAGTATTTCCAGTTACCATTTTGTGTTAGCATTGGGGAAGGTGGTGCTTTGGTCTGGCATATAGACATATGTGATTAAAAATGAAGAAGGCAGGTTATAGGGATTTCATTGACCCAGGTTGAAGTAGAAAGTAACTTTAAATGTCAAATAAAATTGTTAAATATTTTCTAACATTGAAATCATCTGAAATCTGTATGGTATGTGGAATGAATTTATTAACAGTTTATGCCAAAAGCCAATAAATTTCTCAGTGGATTTCTGTTAATGTTACTTGAGGTACTTTGAGGCACCTTTTTAGGAAAGCTTTATAAAAAGGGCCAGTCTGGAGAATGGGCTTTACTCTCAGGGAGGTGGAAAGTATCTGAATATTTTTCCGCTGAAGGGAGAGACCACCTTATCTGAAACAGCCTCTCACCTCTACTTCAAACACTTTAATCCCTTACCCCTCTTATTCTTTTTTTTAAGATTTTATTGGGGAGGGGACTTTATTGGGGAACAGTGTGCACTTCCAGGACTTTTTTCCAAGTCAAGTTGTTGTCCTTTCAATCTTAGTTGTGGAAGGTGCTGTTCAGCTTCAGGTTGTCCTTTCAGTCTTACTTGTGGAGGGCGCAGCTCAGCTCCAGGTCCAGTTGCCCGTTGCTAGTTGCAGGGGGTGCAGCCCACCATCCCTTGCGGGAGTCCAACCGGCAACCCTGTGGTTGAGAGGACGCGCTCCAACCAACTGAGCCATCTGGGAGGCAGCTCAGCTCAAGGTGCCGTGTTCAATGTTAGTTGCAGGGGGCGCTGCCCATCATCTCTTGTAGGAGTTGAACCAGCAACCTTGTGGTTGGGAGCCCACTGGCCCATTTGGGAATCGAACCGGCAGCCTTCGGAGTTCGGAGCACGGAGCTCCAACCGCCTGAGCCACCGGGCCGGCCCACCCCTCTTATTCTTTGTAATACAACTTTCCCCTTGATGTTACTAAGGTCTCATAATTTGATGGTTTTACCTGCTAAAATATAATCTCTGTGAGGCCGTGGTCCTTGTCTCTTCCATGTTTATTCCCTAGTTTTTAACAGTGCCTGACACGTGTTTGATGATCCATAGCTATTGTATGAAAAAGTTCATTTTGCTGACAACCAGAATGGGTTTCAAGTGGTTAGTACTAAGGGACCGACTGTGATCTTATTCCCAGCCCCATGTTTTTCCTACATCACTACCCTGTGTGGTGGCAGATGTTCTGTTAGTTTTCTAGCCTGACGGCAACGATATCATGCACTGATGTCAGTTCTTATCTTAAAGATGCTCAGGGTACGGCTTTGCCACAACTGTGCCTTATACATTTGCCTTTTATTTTCCTAGAACACGCCAGTAAATTAGGCATAGCAGATGTAGCTCGTGCGTCCTCCTGTAATTAAAGCTGTGTTCTTTTGAATGAATTCCAGTATAAGAGAGGCAAAGGGACGGCACTAAGACAGAAATACAAGAAGATCAATATTTCTTTGAAGTTTGCTATTGCTCTATGACATTTTGTTAGCTCCATTATATCCAGTGTTTAAAAACTCTCAGATCTGACAGCTGTTTCCTGAATGATTTTGGATTCGTTTGCAGCCTTTCACCTCCTCCTCCACATCAGCCCTGTCCACTCACGGTGACTATCATCTGTTTCAAACAGAATTTGAAATCCGGGCCGAGAGAATTCTTGTTCCTCTGGCTCCTAATGGGCCGTGCTGGCTGGAGATGACCCCGTGGGAAGCCTCCCTCCCCTGCCTTGTGTGCAGCGCAGCGTCCAGAGCTGCCTCGTGGTTCCTGCGGTGCCTGTTCCTTTTCCTGCAGTGCTCTTGTACAGCTGCAATTGCTGCTTTAGGTCTCTTTCTCCCTTAAGAGACTACGAGCCCCCAAAGGGCAAGAACTGTCTCGTCTTTACATTCTCAGCGTCTGTCATCCTACGTCACCCAAGCGCCCAGCCAATGTTTAGTTAAGCGAAGGAAGTGATAAGCAAGACAGATTTCATAGTTTGCTTATTTGTAGTATTTTAAGTTTTGTTTCTTTCACGGATGACACGTTTTTGGTTCAACCCAACAAACGTGGATTGAGCGCTTGGTGTAGGTGAGGCCCTTTGAAGAGATGCTGAGTCTACAGAGATGAACTAGGTACAGTCTCCTCCCAGGGGAAGGGGCTAAGCGTCGGAAGGTGTGCTCCTGCGGGGGATGACCTGCCCTGGCCCCCAGCAGCGGTGAGCGCAGCCGTTTCTCCGCAGAAGCCTTCCTTCCATGCCCCTGGCGGCAGACCTTGGGCAGCCATCTCCTCTGGACCCAGAGAAGCTGGTGCTTACGCTAATTATAGCGCTTGGCACCCTGTGCATAAGCGCGTCTGCCCAGGTTCCTGGAGGGCAGGCACCAGGAAATGTTTATCACTCTAGTACCTGGCTGATGGCAGAGACAGAATGTGTCACACAGAAGGCGCCGAGGGCTTGTGTAGCGTGAATGGATGGACAACTTCAGGCCGTGGAAATGGGAACAGAATACCGAGGAGACAGGAGGAAGGTGATGAGCACAGGAATGTGCCATTAACTGTTTCAGCTAATTTACCTACTTGATGGACTATAAACATTTTATACTAGCAGTAAAAAATAGTGAAATAATAAGATAAATAGTAGTAAAGGAAATGTTTCAAGTAATAAAATATTTTACACATTTTAAGGCTCATTTTACTTGTCAACATTCATGTTTAATACAATAGTCATAGTTTCCAATATTTATATTTTAAAAATAACCCTAATACTAACAGGTAGCAGTCTTATATATGTTTGGTAGCAGTAAGTCATTTGAAACTCCTTTAACTTTGATTAATTAAATCTGGCTTTCTACCAAATTAGTACAGATTAAGAATTATACTTTGCCTAGATTATACCTTCCCATAAGGTTTGTAGTTGCTGAGGGAATTATTGACAAGATGGTTAAAATAAAGAGAAATCTGAAATATTTTAAATGATGGTTAATTAACTGTACCATGAGTCTAGGAAGTAATATTTATTTTAGTTTGGCTAATGAGCTCTCTGGGAGCCTCAACAAGAAAGTATTTTAAGTTCTTGGCAGCATTGCGGCTGCCCTTAAATAAAGAGAAATATGGTCAGTCTCATAATCTCGGTGGCGTTTGAGTTCAGGTTCTTCTCGGTCCAAAGGATCCCGTTTCTGGGTTTGAGGCAGTGGAACAGATAGATGTGTGGTACGTTGTGAAAAGACCCACTTAAGACTGGAGGAAAATGAAACTGTTCCTGAGTTTGCTGTGTCTGCCTTCAGATCCCTCCTCCACGGCCTGTTCTGAGGGTTGTTTAGAAATCATTCCTTTTAATGCTGCAAGTCCTTTAAGCCTTGCTCCTCTGATGTCACTGATCCTCTGTTCTCTGATTTCTCCTCTCTGGCTGGTGTTTCCTCATTGGTCTGTGTCTCCAGATCAGTTTCTTCTTCCTGCCGTCCCTGTAGGAACACGAGGGTCTAGTCCTTGGCTCTCCGTTACCGCGTACCCTCCAGGCCGCTTCACTTCGTGCCTGCAGCGTGACTGTCAGCTCTGCGTCACCAGCCCAGACCTTTCCTGACAGCCTGTCCTGCTAACTGCCTGTTGGGTCGTAATAGCTACAATCCCCCCAACTGGTATTCGAAACGACACCGAAAGCTTGCTCTCCTTACTCAGCTCATTCCCACGACCAGGGCCCCACCATTTATCCTTAGCGAGATACCACTTCTTCTGAGGATGTCGCTTCCTGTGTTCTCTCTTCCTGTCTTTGTCCAGCCCCCATCCAGTTAGTGACCATATTTCATCAAATTGTTTTCAACAGAATGCCTGTCTCACATTGGTTTCTTTTTACACCATCTTGCTTCTGTAGCATTTGAAGCTCTCTTTGCTCCCTTTCCTGGTGTTTTTGTAACATTTTCCCCAAATGGTTTCCTTGCTGCTATTCTCTTTCTGTGTTAGGATACTGCTGTGAGATAAACCTTTCTAGAACATTTGCTGCTTTTAACATGTTGCCCTCCACCGCTCTCCCAGTATATACCACACAAGGCTGTGTTTTCCCCCTTACCTACATAGTTTCAAGTATCTTTATTTAAAAAAATTGGAAAACACAAGAAAGCATGGGGTATATTAAAATTGGCCTCAACGACTGTCTAGGAATAACTGCTATTAAAGTTTTGGTGTTCCCCCCACCCCACCCCCAAATGTGTGTTTTGAGTATCTGCTAGTTATTCTAGACAAAGGAGCTATCTCAGTGAATAAAAATGCTCTCATGGGGCTTACATTCTGGTGAATAATCGTTATTTATTGAGATATGATTGCCATGTAGCACTGTATTTGGGGTGTACGACACGATGATTTGGTATATGCATACACTGTGAAATCACAGTAAGTTTAGTTAACGCATCCATCACCACGTATTGTTAAAAAGTTATTTTCTGGTGGTGAGAACTTTTAAGATCCCTCTCAGCAACTTTCAAATATACAATGCGGTATTGTTACCAGGTTCAAACTCTAGTCACCATGCTGTCCATTGCCGCTGTTCTACATTCCATCTAATGTATCATAACTGTCATTTATTGAACACTTATGTGCCATGCATTGGTACAGCTGCCTTACTTTTGTCAATCACTTAACTCTTACAACAACCTCATGAGGGAAGTATGGTTGACCTCGCTTATGGCACAGAGAATTTAACGTTCCCCCAGGTTAAACAGCGAGAAAGTGACATGCCATCCTTTTAACCACTGTGCTGTGGTAACAAGTTATAAGCCAAGTTGGAAAGTTAGGAAACACGGTGACTTAAGGTGGTGATAATAGTGACCTCTGGTGAGCAGGACTATGGCAGCACTTGTTTTCCAGAACCTGAGATGCTTTGTACTTGTTTTTCTTCTCTCGTTCTGTGTTTCACCAAAAATAAAACCTACCCTAAAAAGAAGCCCCAGTTGAGATCGTCAGCCAGACGGGCGGCTTTAGTACGTCACCGCGATGTTACAGAAGTGACATGACTGTATTGGAATAAATGTAGATTGTTGTACATGGAAAAACAAGACATCCCCTAAAAATATGCGTCTTAAGGACCTAATGTGTCTTTTGGAGCAAAAATTAATATAAGACCCAGTCTTATTTTCGGGGAAACACGGTAGCAAGCCCTCCACTTTTATGCCTCATAAACCATGACCCCTTTTGACTGGGCTTGCCATGGCAAACCCTTGATTTCCCTGTGGAAATTCTCCCCTTTTCCCTCTGCCACCTTCTGACCTGTTCTTGATGATGTGATGGTTAAAAAGGGCGGGTGGGGGTTGAGGGGTGCCTCGGATTTGTAACATTTGCCAATTTCAGTTGTGTAAATACTCCCATAATGGTTTGCTTCATGCTATCTATGCCACATCACTGGGTGCAATGTTGGCAGAGGATGCGTGCTGGTAAAAGATACGCAGTCACACCTTTATAATAGAATTCCTACCATGTAGACACAATAGATGCAAACCTCAAGAGCATAGATAATATTAGGATGTGATAAAAATAATGAAACAGTGATGAGTTTTGAGTATTTATTACATTTGTCTTTAACATTTTAATTATAAGCTTATGTCGTTTAATTTTTAATGGCTGCATTTATTTAACAAGATACCTGGCTTGCAAAATTCCTGAAAATACAACAATCAGCTCTAATGAGCCTGTACGAGCCAGGTCTAGCGTACCACTGCAATTACCTTGCTGCTGCTGGCGCCCACCTTCAAAAACCTTATTGCAGACACTGCCTTGCCCTCTAAGACCTCAGGGCCAGCCCTTCTTGTACCATTCACCCCTCACAAACCTTCCTAACTGTCTCACTTCCCTGATCTCCGTGTAACAGCTTTTTTCCAAGTCTGCGTCCCTCCCACCCACCCCCACATTGCAGTTCACTTTCTCCGGCCCCTCAGATGCCTTTCTCATCGCTGTTTTATTTTTGCCCTGATCAAGTTACTGTCCCCAGTTAAAGGAAGGCCCCGTTTGTAACTAGTATCTCGGGTCATGGAGTGTCTCCAAGTGCGAAGTTGGGCCTCACGTGGAGAAGAAATCCTTGATCTAGAAAGGAAAGGTCTGTTCTTAGAATTCCAGGTTAGAGACTTAGGTGGATTTTTTTAACTTATTACTAAATTTATAGAAAGGTGATTATCGTGCTATTCATACATTATTATACCACTGTATAAATTAGTTAAAACGAGAAAACTGAGACCCTAGCTATCATTTAAAACCCTGTTTTTATTGGTAAATAAATGGATTGATTGGTGGCATTTAGGACTAATGCATTTTATATTTTGGGGATCACCTGTGTTTACAAAATAGGGCCTAGTGTAGATTGTCTTTCCTATTAGTTCCTATGTCATCTGTCAGCAAAACTAATTAAGGCCCTGAAAAAATTGTCAGGTTCATTCATGAAGACACATGAAAATACCTTTGTAAGGGTAGCGCTCTGTTTCTTGAGTTTAGATTATTGGAGAAGTGGAGATGTAGGTACATTCTCTTCCTGGGCTTGGACCAAACTAAAATATCCATCAAGAATGTCTTTCAAATTGCCCTTGTTAATAAGTTTATCTGTTGTAGTTAGAAACATGCCAGACTTGTTAATAGGGGAGTCAGATTGATTTATCTTTTTATCTGCGGGGCTGGAGCAGCAGCAAAATCACTTAGCAAGGGTCTGCCTAAAGGAGGGTGTAATTCTATTAGAGCAACCACCTCCACAAAAATTCTGACTGAGATCTGTTTCTCGGGTTTGTTTTTGAATCTCCACTGCTCACTTAAGCTGTCAGGCCATCTGAAGTAACACTAGGTGCCTGGTACTCCTGCTGTAAATTTGGAGTCATGTGGTAGAAATGCAGAGTAAGAATTTTGGATGTTTGCTCTCAGAGACTTTATCAGAATGCAGAGATATTCCTTCAAGGAAAACAGGTACTTGAGTTCCAAGTGCCTTCGGAATCTAAATTTCAAGTGCCTTTGAAGTGAATGAGGCCTCTGTGTCCCCTTCTACTTCACATTTGGGGGAGTTGGACTTAATGCTAAAAAAACAAACTATTCAACAAAGCTATGAAAGCAATTTGAAACTTCTTTACTTTTGGGAATGAAAAAAGAGGTTGATACTGAGAGCTTTGTTAGAAGGATTCCAACTGCCTATTAGCCATCTCCTCTGTCCCCAGTTAGGAGGTTCCAGATACCACTAGTACCTGGGGTCTCCCATTGAGAGGAAATCCTTAATCTAGAAAAGGAGGACATAGTCTTAGAATTCCGGGTTAGATATCTCAGTGAAAATACCTTTTTTTCTGCAAAAGCCCACACGTTAAGTAATTTAGGCTTGAGGGCCATTTGTCTCTGTGGCAACCACTCAACTCCTCAGTGACCTGTTCTAGTGCAAAAGTAGCCACAGACAGGGTGTGAGCAAATGGGCATGACTGTGTTCCAATACAACTTTATTTATTCACGCTGAAATGCAAATGTCCTATCATTTTTACGTGCGAAAGACAGTTTTCTTTTGATTTTTTTCCCAACTGTTTAGAAATGTAAAAACCTTTCTCAGCTGTGAGCCATACGAAAACAAGGAGAGGGCGGGATTTGGCCGATGGGTCATAGTTGGCCAACCCGTGCTCTGAAGGATGAAACTTTAGAACTTTCATTTACAGTTTTTGGTTTTTCTTTTTTCCCCCCCAGGTTATAATGGTATTTCAGTACTTTGAGAAATTGGGTCTTCTCATGTGTGCTGCAGACATTTTAACTGGCTGTGGTTTTTCCGTCCAAAAGATACTATTTTACCAGTCTAAGCTTTACAAATATGTTTCCAAGAAAGGGACTTATACACAAGTCTAAAGTACAGTTCTAAATTGTGACTGAAGTCGGTGATAATTTTCTGTTTTACCAGCTGTGCTGTTTATTGTGTTAGGGTGCCTTGGAACTTTCCAGTCCAGCATTCATAGTATTATATAGTACGTTACAGCTGATGTGTCGTTCATTCTGACTTCTTACGTGCTCATTCAACAGGGCAGTGGGGATAACGTAAGAAATAGACACTGAGGCCTTTGGGAAATGCTTTGAACTCTGTTTCTAGAATTAACCTTATTGGAGCCTTTTCTGTTAATAGACTCGATTCTAGGTTTGACTTCAAGATCTTTTGTTTTCGGTGTTTAGGAAACACCACCTGTTGCTTTGCTTTGCTACTGGGCCCAGTAAGCTGTGGCCACCGGGTGGCATGCTTCTCCTGTAGGCTTTGCTTTGCTGAAATGAAAGGGAAACATGCTCTAACAAGGCGAACGCTCTCTCCCCTGTTGAATGCTCATGCGGCCTGCCTTTCTGTAACTTGGTTTTCCCATAGTGCATTACTAAGATCTATACAAAACTGAACCTCAGTGCTTTAAAATCTTTTGTTTATGGTTACAACATGAATGATATGTTTGTAATTGGTGATTAGGACAGTATTTCATAGAATATGCTTATCATGTAGCCACTGACCTCAATTTAAAAATTTAACATATAAAAACTGTTAGAAGAATATTTGCAAATAAAGGACAGAGATGTTTTAACTTCTGAGTAGTTGCAGAGTCCTGAGCAAAGTTACTAGCCCAAGATTTTTGTGTGATTGCAAGGGTTTAATGGGAGACGGGGGGAGTGAATGAATAAAGAAGGGTAGGGATTCCAGACGGTCAGGAAACACAAATTGTAAGAAAAGTGACCTTCCCATCCTACTAGATAAAGAATGTTATCATAGACTGAGAGCTGAATGTGGTCCAAGAGTTTTCACGTGTTAGTTGTAAGAAGAGAAGGTATTATTTCCACTTATATAGTCAGAGAAACTCAGGTTTAGAGGATTTTAAGTAATGTTTTTGTGGATGAAGTTTAAACCCAGATTTGTCTGAAGTCCAAGCGTTTGCTCTTTGCATCCGACCATTTCCAGGCCAACTCTGTTAGACGCTCTCCACCCTTGCTGGAGAATGGTGGACTTGGCAGTGATTTGTCGGATGTAGAATTTAGAGAATTGTTGCTGCAAGTGGAACACGGGTTAAGGGGCACTCTGAGTATACGGATGCAACTCACCAGTATCCCTGCCCCATCCTCTCTGCCTTAGTTTTGGACTTTCCTGGATTTCTCCCTGTTTCCCACTTATCAAGTGAATATACCAACTGTTATTTTGTTGCTTTATTTGTGTGTCTAGCCACCTCCACTAACAGGTAAGTTTAAAGAGAACAGAGGTCTTATTTTTAGGTCATTTTGTATTCTCAGTGCCTAGAATCCTGGCAGATAAGCACTCAATCAGTGTTTGTATTTGTATAAATGTCCGAGAATGGGGCACAGGGTAGACGACACGTTTGATTTTCCCTCAAATCGGATGTTTTGTAAAAGACAGACTCTCAAGGGGAGCCTCACTAATGCAGACTTGCTCTGTCTTCCCCTTTCCTAGGGCGATTGTGTGGTCACTGTCCTGCTCGCCGAAGAGGACAGAGTTGAAGATGATGTAGTGTTTTACTTGGTCTTTTCGGGTTCCACCCTCCATCACTGCGCAAGTACCCGGAAGGTCAGTTCCAATAAGCTGGAGACCATCGCTCCTGGTAAGTGTGTGAATGGACTCTTGACCAGCCCTTCACTGGTTCTTGAACGCTTTCACTCTGTGTTCGTCAGTGTAGAGAGACAGGAAGAATGAATCCGGGTGAAAGAACTGTGGTCACGTTGGCATTTTTAACTGCATTTCAAAATGTTTTGTGTATATCTTGCTTGTTTCACCAAAATCAGACCCTAACTAGAAATAAATGCAATAAAATAGTGTCATAAATCGAAAGATAAAGAAAATCAGGTTCAGCAAAAATAGTAATTTATTGGAATATTGAGATTTGGGGGGAGAGTACAGCACATGTGGAAGATACAAGTTCCCAGGTGGATACTGTGGTGTGATTGCAGATTTGATTCTGAATATCAGAGTGGCAGAAGCAGACGTGACACACAGTAATACATCAGTGTCCCTGAGGGACAGACTTAAAAACTCTTCCATAAAGGCCAAACTTCCCCCAAATTAAGAAATTGTAGTTCATGCTGGAAGGAGTGTTTAATCACTGTTGCATTTATAAATGTAATGGAATTAAAAGGAAAGTGTTTGCATATTAAACATTCTTTATAAAGTCATTATGTCATTGCTGTCACCACAGAAAAGGCTGGTAGAGTAATGACTGTCTCCTGACCTGTCCAGCATTTGAGGTGTATTGATTTGTATTTGGAGAGGAGCTTCTTTCCTTAATTGACCTTGTTTCAAAGTTAGCAGTTGGCCAATTTTCATCAGAATACAAAAGAGGGCCTATGTGGGGGGAACCCCTAAAAAGTGTTGACAGTCGAGTTCCTTCAGAGAATAAAGTGGATTTCGTTCTTATTGAAACATTTCTTTTTACCAGTATTTTTATATTACATTGGTTCTACTCTGTTGAAAAGGATGGTGTAAAAAATTAATAGTTTATGAAGTACTTTCAGTATCTAGTCCTGACGGTATTGGATGCGATGGCCTGTTTTTTAGCTTCTTGTATGATACCTACCAAATCCTGGCAAGCATGCCACGCTCAGGAACTGGGGTGATGACAGTTGCGAGCTGTGTTTGTTCTCCTACTTGGCAAAAATGATTTTGAAAAATAGAGGGTTTAAAGATTCTTGGCAGTGAGTGTGAATATCCCCGTGGCCCCCCCATTTTTAGGGATAGGAAATCGAACAAGAAGGTCAGGGGAGATAGTTCCTTTTCTGAAGACTGTTAAGCATCCTTCTTCGTGACTTAAAGCTCCAGTCATATTGTTTGCTGTGATGTGTGCCATGTCCGAAAGGCTTGTCTGGAGCTTTGCAAAAGGCTGCTGTCTGGCAGGGACCTCCAGCCTCACCACTGCTGAGCATTTATCTTGTGGGGAGAAAAGGTCCTCACCCAGGTACAATCAGTCAGTCCTGACTGGGCTCTTAGAGGACACGAATGGGAGTGATTTCTATAAGCTTATTTCTTCCTGAATTAGAAACACTTTAGGAGTTAAAATTGGGGTGGGGGGGAAGGGAGACAGAGTTGCGTGTGTGTAGAGGGAAAGCGAAAAAGCACAAATGAAGGTGAATGTAAAGCAACGCTGAGAGAAAGGACAGACATGTAAGGATGTAGCCC
The DNA here is from genome assembly GCF_036562045.2 of Rhinolophus sinicus. Lineage (NCBI taxonomy): Eukaryota > Metazoa > Chordata > Mammalia > Chiroptera > Rhinolophidae > Rhinolophus > Rhinolophus sinicus. Next base: position 9,795,566 of record NC_133762.1, read on the forward strand.
TGTGCCCTAGCCGCCACCCTCAGTCACAAGTCCCAGCAGAATTCAGTCTCTGGGTGGCCAGGGACATGCCCGGCAGCTTCTGCACCTTCACTGGCAACCTCCTTAAGTCGGGGTGGGGCACCTCATAGTCACCAGCCACCGCACTTGTGTGACAGCCACAGCCTGAGTCCCTGCCAGCTGTGTCCTGCCTCCAGCCTACCTGTGTGAAGTCCAGTTCACATTTCTTCCCTCGCCTTTGTCCTAACCCCTCTTTAATATGTCCCAGTGCCCCCTCTTCTCCAGCAACACCCATCTCTGGGTGTCCTCTTGGTACTTGGGGACTCTGGGTACCCTCGTCCCAACCAGAACGGATACGGCCCCCTGCTGCTGTCCTGTAGTTTGATCCGAGTCCTCAGAAATCATTCCTGACGCGTTTGCTCAGGGCCTGGGGTCCTAATACCTGCCTTCCCCTTCATTTTCCACTCATCAGTTCGCCCCCCCCCCCCGAGATTATGATCTAACCCATTTCCCATGTTCTCCGTCATGCTGCCAGGGCCCCAAACTTGTTCCCTTTGGCCCGAATGTGCTGCTGTCCCCCTGAATTCAGTCAGGCTGCTGCTGTGAGATGCCTAATCACAGCAGAGGTGACAGAGGACTAGAGACAGTACGTGTGCAGGGTGCCCGTGAGTCAGAAGTTCTGGAAAAGATTTAAGCAGAGGAGGTTCCTGAGTGGACCCTACTGTTCTGCTTATCGTATATGAGATTTTTCTGTTCTCTTCTCTTTTTAAGCTGCTGCACCTGCTGCAGTAATTTGCGGAAGGGGAGGGATGGGGCACTTGGGGCTTAAGTTTGTTTGGAATTTCTTGTCTATGGAATTAATATTCCTGATTTACTCTAGAATTAACCTGCCTGGGTCTGTTTATGGACGTCTTAGACTTGGTCCAGCACCTTGGTGAGGCCTTTCCTGTCCACCTTATAAACACACAGCTGCCTCTCTGTGTCCCTGTCCCCTTCTCTGTGTCATTTTTCTCCATTGCACCTACTGACTTCTAACACACTATGTATTTTACTTCCCTCATTTATTTTCTACCTGCCGCTACTGAAGTGTCAACTTCACGAGGGCATGGATTTTTGTTTTGTTCCCTGGTGCAGCTAAGCAGACTTGTTCTAGAAAGCCCTGACACTCGATGTCTACTGCGTCCAAATTCGTCCTGGTTTTCAGAAGCCACTCTTTTAGAAAGGTTGTGCACATGCGGGGTTGAATTCTGGGCTTGGGGCAGGAGTCTGGCATCTTTCCAGAGCCACCTTTGATGATTTCTGTGTGTCAGTTAGCTGTAGTGACAGACAGCCTCAGACTTTCTGTCTGCTGAGGGCAGTGTGAGACTAGTCAAGGTTCTTCCTGGAAAGTGTGTACTTGCTCTGTGCGTCTCACAGGATAAATGTGCACAGTCTATTGGCAGCTGCTGCCATTGAGACAGATGTCTCTGCATGCTTTCTGCTCACGTGTGGGACCAGTGCTGCAATTCCTAGTCATTTTGGCTGACTGGGAAGAAAAAGAGCTTTGTGTCTTGTTCTTGCTTTTAATGTCATGTTTCACGCAGATTGCTGGCTCTGATTTGTCTGAGTTCTCTGCGTGTTTCGCTGTCAATGTTTTGTAATATTTTAGTTTTTACTAAAACCAGATGATTGATGGACCTTCAAAAGGCAGCTACTTGATGTAAGCCTGCAACCTTTTATTGTTTGGAGGGGAGAATGAGACATTTCTAAATTGTCTCCTTTAAAAACAACAACAAAATAAACTTTTTGACTTAAGATACTATTTTACCTCTGTATTTTCTCACTTTTTTCCTTGTTTTTTTTTTTCTAGTGAGCAGCTTACAATGAATTATATGTGTGTGTTTAATTATAAAGAAGTTGTAAAGGCTTTTTGTCTTTTCTTGCCTTATTACCATTAAAAGGTAGTAGACATAGTACAATCCCCCTTTTTCAATAAAGAAAAGTATGTGTGTTTAGTAGCATCATAGGGGACAATTAGGTAGAAACTTTGACTTTCTGTTTATCTGCTTTTGAATTGTTTGCTTTACAGGGAGCATGTTACTTTTAACATGTAATAATTTTTAGTAACATTTTGAAGAATGAGAACAATGTCCTCTCTTTTGAAAATAAGCCATCTTTGTACTAATTAACACTAGACAAAGACAAACAAGTTTTATAATAAAATATTACATTCCAAATACCTATGTATTGGCTGGTTTAAGAACATAATTTGCTATGAAATGCAGCCTGAAATGGAAATACATCTCTAAAAACAAAAGGCGTTACCTTTGTTATAAATGAGAATATCGCCATATTTTTCTATTATAAAACAAATCCAACCCCAGATTCCATTTGAACTAAATTACGATTTTCCTTCACAGATGAAGCTGAGATTTTTTTTTTTTTAAGACCTATAAAAGACTGAGAAGTAATATAAGGAAATCTGGGTATCCTTGGAAGATAATTTTGGGAGCAATATGCAATACTATCTTACTGTATTCATTTTTATAAATTAAATGTGAATTTAGACCAAGCAAACCATGCTTTCAGAATGGAAAATGAGACAGGATGTTCAGTGGATGCTACATACATATTTTTGTGGAAGGATTTGGTGTAGAATCTCGTATAAATTGAAGTCTTTTTCAGCATGTCCATTATTTACTTTTAAAATCCACAGCAAGCGTTCTGTTTGACAGGAAAACTACAAACATTCATTGATCCAACATTTGACTCAGCTCTTTTGTATTTGTCTTTTCTTTCTCATCAAAGCGATGGTTCTCTATAAAGTAGCCTTTTTATTTTAGAAAAACATACTGGGTTTCCCCGAAAATAAGACCTAGCTGGACCATCAGCTCTAATGCATCTTTTGGAGCAAAAATTAATGTAAAACCTGGTCTTATAGTATATTATATAAGACCTGGTCTTATATTAAAATAAGACCAAGTCTTATATTAGTTTTTGCTCCAAAAGACGCATTAGAGCTGATGGTCCGGCTAGGTCTTATTTTCGGGGAAACACGGTATTTACCATGATCAGAAGTCCTTTTGGGCTTAATTCCAAATCAGTACTTACAGCCCAAGTTTCAACAAGTAGTCCCACAGTTGTATCACAGTGTGTCTTAGTCCTTGGAAGCCAAGCTCTGTTTCTAGCAGGAGATGCCCAAAGGTGGCCAAATTGAAGAACACATCTGGAAAGAAGTAGTAGGCTTTAAACTGGCCTAATCAGAGATTTCCGATACCCTTTCTCTCTCTGCCAAAGCAAGGTTATTTTTTACTGAACATTTTCTAATAGTCTTTACTATTCTAAAATTCTCCTGCTATCAGGCTGTCTTTAGACAGGTGTGATTTTATATTTAAAAAACTTAAATTACTGTCCCAATACTGGTCAGTATCTGTAGTGGCTTTCCTGGAGAAACAAAGCGAGAACTAGTTGAAGGGAAAAAAATAACTGTGGTCTACTGTCCCAGTTGTAGTGCTTATGTGGAAATTGTACATTTCTTCACCTTGGAGCCATGGACGCAGTGTGTGCTGGGATCCTAGCGCACGCATTGCAGTGAGGGTGGTATCCCCTCAAGGGGGTGAAAATCGGCTCTTGTGTGAGAAGCAAAAAAATCTTACTCTTTATATGTAAAGCACACGTCCATATACAAATACGCGTTATATCTGTCGTATTAAAATTTCATGGGATGGGTGGGCAAATAGCAAAAAATGTCCAAAAATTCTCGTTGAGGGGATGACAGTGAATCAAAGGCTGAGAAACACACAGGCTTAGAGTAATAGGCTGGAATATAGTAGATCACATTTTAATGTTAATTATCCCTCTTCTCCCCCAAAATGTACATGATCAAGTTCACACGCCTGCTGTTGTTTCCCCCTCTGCTTCAATACTCCTGTACAGAGAGAGCCGTTGTACACATCCCCCAAATTTGCACGTCTCCCAGCAGGCCACCAACAGCTCACAGTACGTGTGTGCCTCTGCACATAATCCTATCTCCTGTTAGAGTCTGGGTCTGAAGACTGAAAATTGTTTTTCACCCTATATGGCCACTTCAGACACCAAATTCCTAAGCATTCTGATGCCAAACTGAAGTAATGAAAAGGTATTATCGACGACTGACAGTCCACCTCTCACTCCTAAGGCAGCCTTCCCCTGAGAAGCTCATCTGTCTGAATGGGGCTGGCCCAGCGCGGACTTGCAGGGTTCCTTTTTGGAGAGCTGGTCATACAAAGTCCCAATTGTTTCATCCTCCGAAGAGAAGGCGGGGATGGGATGTGGGCCGCTTTTAGCTTAGCAGGAAATGAAGTCATTCTTGGGTCATGCTTCGGCAGTTGTGTTTATCTGTGGCAATATTGCGTTTCCATGGGTACAGGAGCTTCAGGCAGTGATAAGGAGCCTCGTGAGCACACACCTCCTGACCTGCGAGCCTAAAAAAGGCTCGATTTAGCTGCTTTTAAGAGGCCCATCAGCATTTGATTTTTGTTTTTCACCAAGGTGCTCCTTGCTGTGTTTTTGTTTATTCTGCATTCCCTTCCACCGCCCTTGCCTTAATTTTTTCAGTTCTGCGGTGCAGGAAACAACATTTAGCTCAGAAGCTTCGCTGAGCCATGTTGCAGAAACTCTTTGTTACAGTATTTGGGACATGTATTCCGGGAGCAAGCTGAACAGGAGCATTTAATAGCTAAGAATAACAACAACTAGCAGTTTTCAATGCCTGTTTTATGTCAGGTGCTTTGTTTACCACTTCTCTAATGTTTTTTTAACAACCCAGAAGGCTGGTAGTGCACAAGCAAATGGGCTTCAAGGTTGGCTGACTTTCTCAGGAAAACCCAACCTGTCTGCAGTGGAGGGTGAGATTTAAGCCTAATCTTTTCTGACTCTACATCTACTCACCAGCATAGTTTTCACTCCGTTAGGAACAGGTCTCTCCCACCCCATAACTTTATATTTCTGTTGTAACTGAACTGGACCTGATCATGGGATAAATTCAGAAGGGCAATTTAAAAAATGGAATTAAAGTGTAGGCTGTGTTTCTTTAACAGTTCATCTCTCTTCTTCCCCTCTCTAAATTCCCTGGGGGTACTTCCTTCAGAAGAAGCTCAGTAGGTTTTTCAAACTTCCCTATTTTAAAAAGACTTGTGATTTTTGTTACCAGAAAATTGAGTGGAAGGAAAAACACCGTGAAACCAGCCAAAAACCTTGCTACTTTTCTCTCTACTGCAGCTTCTGTTTTCATGTAAAAAGAAATTAAATTGCGGTGATTATATCGAACTGGATATGGTTTCCCCTCCCCGTGTCTTTGCAGATGTGGACATCGTTTTGGGTGTACAAAGGCAGGCAGGAGACTAGTGGCCTCTGCAAATAGTCATGTCTCTGGAGCTAATTGATGGCAGTCAGAGGTCTTATGTGTACATATGCACTGGTTTTAGTTTTATTCCCGGGTCCTTGTTACATAACCTTTGTTTCTAAAAATGTAGATTTTTTTTTCTCTAGATGTTTTATCTGAAAGGTTCTAAGGATTAAAAAAGAATCTTGCGACCCACTTGAGCCTAATAGAAAACATTAACGTGAGCGAGCAGTAGCCCTGCCAGCCTGTGTGGTTGATTTCCAGATAGCAGGGTGAGGGGCTTTGTTCTTGGTCAGTAGTAACTCTTCCAACTTAATAAAGACTGATCCTGGAAAACCTCAGTTCTCCACTCTTTTAATCCTCAGTTTTTCGTTTGGAAAAACACCAAAACACCTATAATCATATCAAACAAATTCCAGATTTATGGCACAGCTTACCTAGGATGATTCAGTTTCTCCTTCAGATTATGAGTTAATGTCTGAAGGGGAAATACTGGGCTAACAATTGGGTGGCTCCTCCTAGATATCTATTTCATGGCCTTTCCTGACATTCTACCTCCTCTAATACGCAGTTTTATTTTAGTTACACACAGAGAGAGCTGACAGGAGTTCACCCATCCACTTTCTGACAGGCTTTTCTGCTAAAGCAGCAGAAAGAGATGTGCGTGCCTACGCTGCTCAGCGCACAGTACCCGTCACGTTCTTCCATTTCTCTCCCTCTTCTTTCATCCCCACCCATCCTTACCAAGTAAAGAGTCATTTTAGCAATTCTAGATAGATTTCTGTGCAGACACTTCACTTCTGCACTTTCCGGTTTTGAGTAAGGTAGAATTGCTTCCTCATGGCTTTTTGCTGTGTGTGTGTGTGTGTGTGTGTGTGTGTGACGCTGAAGGGCTGGAATATGGTATGAACCCTGTGTATACACAGAGGGCGATTTTATAGAGCAGCGGATGGTGTTTTCTTGTAGTGGCATTATAACTCCCTTTCGGGTGCAAGCTTTCTGGTTTCTCACCTTTCCACAGGCCCTGGGAAGGAGACTGGTAAGAAGGAATCAGGACTGTATACATGGGTAGAGGCAGTGGATAGTATTCTTTTAGGTTAGTGTAATCTCTCTTCTGAGACCCAGCAAGTTTAAGCTTGGAAAACAGAATTCAGTTTGGATCCCAAATTATTCTCATCACCATCGTTGAACTGTGAAACCTACGATTTTTAGTTTGTATTGACATTTATTCATAACCACCTCAACACACTGTCAGAAGTTTGTAAATTAGCTTAGTAAATGGGAAAATGCTGGGATTATTGGTCAGATTGATGAATGAGAACCACAACATTCGTACCTTAAAATAATTCTTCTGACTGAAAGACATATTGCTACATCTGCCTGTCTGTCTAATTGGAAATTAAATGAAGCTATGTATGTTGTTTTGTGTGACAGTATTACACATTTGAGAGGACTGTTCTAAGTTGTAGCTTTTCACTTATAAGACAAGACTCTAGATTTCAAAGTGTTAGAGAGGTTGTCATGTACCTCGGGCCGCATAGCTGGTAAGTGAGAAAAGAGGTTTGAACCCAGGTTTATCCTAACACTAAGCATCTAGATGTAGCCAAGTGAATATCTTCCTGAAACTTGTGTCTACAGTAATTATTCGAACCCTTAAACTTTCCCTCTGCTTCTATTTCTATGGTTTGGAAACTTGCCTATTCCTGGAATCTCTTCTGACTCCCTCTCCCTTCCTCACTTCTGCCTGGTAAAACCCACAAGCCTTCCAGCCGGAGAACTCTGAGCGCCTGAGGAGATTTGCTCCCTCATGCTGTAAATATGGAGGCGCGGAGGTAGTTTGAGGTCACACAGTGTCAAGCCTCACAGCCTGACTGAATGTCGTGTGTCATTCCTTCCCTGTTCGTTCATCCGCGGTACCCATGTTTCCTCCTGAAGCCTCTGGTACCTGGAAATCTTGGGTGCAGGGGTGGATTCCAGAGCAAGAAAATGGGTTCAGATCCAAATTCACTCTTTTAGGAGCTTTCCAAGCTTTGGGCAGATTACTTAATATTTTTGTGCCTCGGTGTCCCCATGTGGCACATGGGGACAATGGTGGTGTCTATCCGTGGGGGCTGTAGGTGAGTAGCTGAACTGGTATTGGGAAAGCGCTGAGCAGGCCTGGCGTGTAGCAGGTACCGTGTGTGCGCGATCAGGGACGATAGGGGCTGCACATGAGGATTCTGGGGTTTGCAGCAAAGGACCCCTGGGAGCAGGCTGCCTGTCAGAAAGGTCCTCCTTTGTGCCACCTTCCCGCTTTCGCCCGCCTTGGGAGTGCGCTGCTCCCCTCCCACCAGTGGCACCATGTGTGTTTCTCTCAGACCCTGTCCCACTTGGACTTGCTTTGCAGTTACCTACAGCTTGGTTGATTCCCCCTCGTAGACTATAAACCTCTGAAAGGCCGAGACTCTCACTTACTCATCTTCACCTTCTCATCGCAGTTCCCGGGACTTGGTGGCTGTCCAGCTGTTAGATGTAGAATAGTTAAAAAGAAACACTTTCTGCCAGAAACATCCCCGAGCCTCCTCCCTGACTCAGTTGACTTGTTTCTGCTGACGTTGTCCTGTGTCATGAACCTGGCTGCCCTTCAAAGAAAGATGAAGATTTTTTTTTTCTAACTTCATATATTAATCGTATAAATTCAAAATATATTGAGTGGAAATGCATACGTGAGTGTACACACGCAGAGACTGCTTCGGTTTCCTGCAGCCTTCATAGAAAGAACTCAACCTGACGGCAATGGGAGTAGCTGGTTGAGGTGTGTGTTATATGGAGACTCACCTCCGTGGTTCATGAACTTGTTATTCTTGCTTAATCATCACCCTGGCCTCTCCTTCCAAGCATTAAGCTCCTTTCAGGCAGGGACACAGCTCTCCTCCTTTGTTTATGAGAAAGGGGTGCAGGACTCTTGCATCACGATAAAATAGGCCGTGTCCTTTGGCATCAGACTTGAATTTGAATAATGGATTCTGCTTCTTTATGTCTGTGTAACCTTGAAGTCTCAGTTTTCTCATCCGTAATGTGAGGACGATACATACCTCATCGATTTGTTGTGTAGAGAAAATGCCTGGTATGCAGTAGGTACTTGGTGAGTCAATACTTGTCACCACCCTAAAATTACACAGCAGTGAGAGATTTCTTTTGTCACAAAGGTAAAGGGCTTAAGGGGGCCCCTGGGGGAAAAGTATGTGGAAAATCAGTTTACTTACTATTTTCAGTGGTCACATGGAAAAAAAAAATGATTGTTTTCTCTTGGAAGGACAGCAGAAAACTTAGTTTGTTCTGTCCAAGTCTGACACCATTGGCTGGTGCCGATGGTGTGGAAAGCCAAGGTCATGGACACACAGGGTCCGGTCCCTCTGCCTCACTCTGAAGTGTGTGTGTGGGAATGGGCTCAGGGGAGCCGTGGCTGCACAGGTACCTGTGTCAGCCCGAGCAACACACACCACCAGCTCCATCTTCTGTTGTTTTCTGCTCAGGAAGATAGCTGTGGACGAAGAGTGAAGATGCTAGGAATTCTAATTCAGATCAGCGTTTGAAAATTGAGGAAAAACTGCATTTCAATGACTATATTGATCACATTGGAAATACAAACTAATGAGGCTAAAAATCGAGAAGAAAATTTGATTCTCCGAGAAGTCCTTCCCCACAAAAGCAGCGCTGTCAGACATTTCTGGTTTTACTCAAATGGAGCGCTTTGGGATGGCGCGTGTAGGTTGTTGGCCTAACCTTGCAGCTCCCAAGGTCTCTGCCCGTCCGTACAGCGGGCACCGGTGTCGTTAGCATGCCTTCTTTTCCTGAACGGGGCTTCTAGCCAAAATAATGCATCGTCTCTGTGTAAATCAGGCGATTTCATTGAAGTCCTCATGACCTACCAGAAAGAACGTGTATCCGGGAGCAAAAGTTACTGTCTCGGCCTTGAATTGCTAAGAATAGTAAAATAAAATCAGGTGGTGTCATACTTTTCGAAATGCTTCATCATTGGATCGATTGTATTGTGGTGGTTATGAGGCAAGTGCTGGGAGAGCTGTGAGATTCCTCCCATAGAACCTGTCCGAGTGAGTTTTTCTCTGTTGACTTTGCAGATCGAATTCAATTCAGTGGGTATTGGTAGCCTTCTGCTGCATGCCAGGCCTCACAGAATCCTTGAGCTTTCCTTCTTTACTTTGTTCAAATTGAACAGCCGTTGTTCAGTACATATTGAGATGGTCAGAGACTGTTCAGTGCCCAAAACTATGCTGCAGGCATGGTGACAACGAAATACAAAGTTGTCTGCTGTTTGGTAAGGGGACGCCTTTATGTCTGCAAATAACAATTAAAGAAGAACTAGAAATGGAATTTTAGGGCCTTTGGGAGATGGCTCAGAGGAGGGAGGGGTTTCTTTTGGGAAGGGGAACTGGTCCCTCATGCGAGAAGAGCAGAGGACCCACAGGTACCTCCTTTCAGGAGGAGGACGCGACTCTAACGCTGCCTTCTTCGCTCCGTGTTTCTCCAGGTCACGACTGCTGCGAGACAGTGAAGGTGCAGCTCTGTGCATCCAAAGAGGGCGTCCCCGTGTTCGTGGTGGCAGAAGAAGACTTTGAGTTCGTCCAGGATGAGGCTTACGATGCGGCCCAGTTCCTGGCAACCAGTGCTGGGAATCAACAGGCGCTGAACTTCACCCGCTTTCTGGATCGGTCAGGACCCCCGTCTGCAGATGTGAACGCCCTGGACGAGAAGGTGGCCCTGGCGTTCAGACACCTGAAGCTGCCGGCGGAGTGGAATGTGTTGGGGACGGAGCAGACTTTGCACGGTGAGCATGCAAATGGCCCACAAACAGATGGCGAGCGTGGACCATTAGGTTTCTTTCTTCCTGCCGTCTTCACGTCTCCCGCGGTGGCTGCATAAACCTCGCCGTTCCGGTAGTGACGCGCCCGTGATGGCAGCTCTTCTAGGTGTTTCAGCTGAGCTGTCAGACCTAAGAGAGCTGCTGCTATGGCCGTTCTCACTTCTCACTGAGAGGGGAGAGGGGCACAGCACCTTCTTGTGGGGCTGGGTTTCACCCTTGAACTCAAGTGCAGCAAGGGACCCATCCGTCCATCCTGAGGAGAGGAGTGGAGTAACTTTTTGTACTTTTTGGGTGTGTAGTTATCAAAGACGGGGTTTCACTGCTGTATTCTGAAGTTGTTTAGAAATTCCCTGGAGCCGCAGGAAAGGAAAGTGGGGGAGTGAGTGGGGGGGAGCATGAGAGCCAGCTGAGCTCGGTGACACCCCACACTTGTTTAGCCAGAGTGTCTTCTCTCTTTTTTATCTTCTGGCTTTCCATATGACAGTTCATTGAGGGAACTTTTTAAAAAACACTGATGTAATAAGTAGCTAGATGTGTCCCTCTTAGTCACGCAGGGGTTTTCCCCACGTAATTATTCTTGTGGCAGATGACATCTAGTAGCTGTCATGATTTTATATACAGAGGCTGCCAAAAAAACATGTACACATTTTAAGAAAGAAAACTATATTGAAATTGTAATACTCAATGTATACCAATAACAAAAGATGAATACAAGTCACGTGTGACGTCGGCAATTACAAGAGGTGCTCAAAGTGGTTCCCATCAGCGTCCAGACACTTCTGATGATGGCGAGCAACTGCTTGAGCAACGCTGACCCAAGTGTCCACTTGTAGACATTTTTTTTTTGGTATCCCGGTATATATTTAAATGAAACAATAAATAACATCCTCTTTCTCTCTTGAGTTCAAATCCGATTGAAAGGTTTAGGAGTTACCCAGCTAGAGCTGAGAACGTTTGCTTTCTTGCTGACGAGAGCCAGGTTGCAAAGCGGACGTGAGAGCTCCTGTCCGAAGGGTTTGCTTGTCCTTTCTCCTTTATCTCTGAAAGACCTGCCAATCTCAGGACTGCCCTTCAGCGTCCACCCGGCTCTGATTACTGTGTCGTGTAAGGAGAGCAGACCAGAAGTCACCCTCTCTGCAGGCCCTGAGGGGACCACTCTGAGGGGACCGAGCTGGGCATGCTCAGTTCCCGTTCCCCTAGACCCATCAAATGAGCGTATTGTCCTGCCCCTGGGAGAATGGTGAAGGGGTCCTGGCCAGCTTTGGTTCTCTTACATCCGCCGAGTGTCACAGGTGAACCTGCTGTCCCCTACTGTCAGGGCCTTCCCGGCGACCTGCTCCCAGCGCGTCCTGCCCAAGTGGAGTCTTAGAGAAAGTGGCAACTCTAAAATCAAGCCAGGGAAGAACGTGTTTCTCCTTTTCTCTTCTTACTGGCGTAGTGTCCAGGAACCCTCTGCATTGCTGAGATCTAGAGCTCGGAGTGTGGGCTGCTACCTTGGGCACGAGCACCTGTTCAGAAACCTACCGTTGGGGCTTAATGCCTCCAGCCCTCCTGTCTGTATTGGTACGGGAACCGTTACTGTGGTTGCCGTTTATAAATCAGTATCAAGATGGATTGCATTCGTTATTTGTGGGCTACAGTGTTTTATGATTTTGTTTTGTCTTGTTTAAAGAAGGCACAGGAGTTGGGTAATATGTTCATGTTCCCATGATTAAAAAGAAACACCGTCAACCCATGAACCACACGGGTTTGACCTGCACAGGTCCACTTATCCGCGTGTTTTTCCATCCACAGTTGGGAACCCACGAATGCCGAGGGCTGACTTCAGTTAGGTGCAGGTTTTTGTCTGTGCGGGTGGTGGGTGCCCCACGCCCCCACATTGTGCAGGGGTCAGCTGCATTCGGAAAAGCACAGATCTGAAACTTCAGGCATATAACTTCCCCTCTCTGGGCCTTAGCTTCCTTGTCTTTGATAGGGAACTGGCAGCTTTAATATTTTTGTGGACTTTCCATGTGCTTCTTAAGTTTCTGTTGTACAAAGTTGATCAAGCAGTGCTAGCAAAGGCTGAATCAAATTTAATCTTTTGGGAAATGCATTAAAACCCACAATAAGGTACCACGACACACCTGTTCGAAAAGCTGACATTAGAAGTACCAAGTGCTGGCACGGATGCCGAGCTGCGTCTCAGACCCTGCTGGTGGGAGCGCAGAATGGAATTGCCCCTTAGAGGACGACAGTATGGCAGTGTCTTAGAACTTAACGCATTCTTAAGTGTGCGTTTACTGTTTCACCCAGCAGTCTCACTTCTGGCTCTCCATCCTTGAGTAATGAAAGCTTATATGCACTCAAAAAATGGTTGCACAGATGTGCCTATAGCTGCATTATTTACAATCATTAAAAACTGGAGACAACCCAGGTCTCTCTCACTGTGTGAATATGTAAACAAGCTGTGGTACATCCATGCAACGGAATACTACTCAGCAATAAAAGGGAACAAGCCGTTGACACATGCGACAACTTGGATGCATTTCAAATGCATTGCACTCAGTAACAGTAATCATTTTCCAACGGGTATTTACTTTATGATTTCATTTATATGATACTCTGAAAAAGGCAAAATTACAGGGGTAGAAACTAGATCAGTAGTTGCCAAGTCTGGGAGTGGGGGAAAGGTCTGACAGCAAAGGGGTATCATGAGCGAGTTCTTTGGATGTTGAAATGGTGTTGCATTCTGCTGTTGGTGGTTATAAGACTCTATGCATTTGTTCTAACGCATAGGACTTGACACCCCCAAAAGTAAATTTTTTGGTACATAAATTAAAAATAACTAAAGGAACAAAAGAAATTGAACAAGGTACGTGTGCATTTTGCGAGGTGGAATGCAAGGAACTTGATAGACCTGCCTTTAAGCCCACAGCTGGGATCAGGAATCTGATTTCAAGTGCTGGATTTTGCAGTTTTAACTGTTCAGATACTCGTGGGTTGGAATCTGCGAACCCTGGTATTTTAAGGGCAGAGTAGCTTCAGTTAAGAGGTGCTTACTAGCTGGTGAGGGAAGAATGTAGAGGAATGTTCTGCTCCCATCGAGTTGTACATCAAATGCTTTTAAAAGGTGTTTAAAGGAAGAATGGACGAAGTAAGCCTGTTGCCTGGGGCGATAATACAGGTAAATAGGGCACCTTCTTACATAACAGGACTACTTGCTGTGAAAAGCTAGGATGTTTACAGGTGTTCCAGCCTAATACTTGTACAAAGGAGTCATGTAAGATTTGTGGTTAATCCTCTCTTCATTGTTTGGGTGCAGTGCTTTTTAACTTTTTTTTTTTTTTTAGGTCAGTGACTCCTTTGAAACTAGCTCTGCTTTCTCCTCAGGAAAAAATACGTGTAGGTGTCTACCTGCAAAAATGTACATATAATTTCAGAGATTCCTCGCCTCCCCGAGCTCCAGGCATGAACATAAAGTTACAAAGTCCTGGTTTAGATGTGATATTTTAAAATGGAAAGAACATAAGCAGTGGAGTCTGTTTGTTTAAATACTGGCTTCATTGCAAGAATTTGTGCAAAATATTTAATCTCGCTTTTTCTCAATTTCCTCATCTATGCAACGGAGGAAAATGTATTCGGAGAGTGTGTTGTGCTAGTTTGCAAGCTGTGCGTTTTGAATACAGCAGGACCACTATCCAGCAACCTTTTAGAGACAAAACTTTGATGAGCCATGACGAGGTAAAGTAACATGTCTTATAAAAGGATAAAACAAGACGGCATAAAAAGGAAAGGCACTTTGAAGCATGATGAGAGGAACTGTTTTTCTTTGGCTCTAACTTATTTCTAAAGTTAATCCTTACTTTAAACATGAGCAAGAGGGAGTTTGTCCATTTTCGTTCTTCCAAGTATTCTTTAATCTCTAGTTACACAAAGCGGCCTCTACACTCTTTGCCTTAGTTCTGCCATAAATGCAAGTAATTAGGATTCATGTGGGTGTGGAGGGTGCATGGTGGGGTCAGGATATCTTCCCTGTGACTTGGGGTGCCTTCCCAAGTCTCACGTAGTTGTCTCAGCTCTTCAGTGTCTCAGTGGTTAGAGAAAACAGGGAATTAAGATGGTTTTTCTCCCGCAAGAACCGTGTACAGTAGCAATCAGTCAATATGCCTCTAGGTGACAGGATGGGTCCTTTGAAGACGGGCTCTGAAAGCAAGATGACATCTTCATTCTTGTTTAGCTGTGGTGTTATGTAACTAAAAGAAGATCAAGTCAGTTTTGGGCTTGGGAGGCCTCCCTGCAACGAGAAATTTGGGTGGGGAGAGGAAAAAGACAGGTTTAAGAAAGACTGCGCTAAGAACAGCCTGTGCGTTCTCAATTCTGCGCGTCTGATGTTGGCTAATAGAACCTGAGCCATAATCATTGGCTGTTTTAGTTTCCACGCCCCTTCCAAGTTATTTATCGCTTTTCATGGGCATTTCTCCGTAGCTGTACTCACTAGTGTTTGTGTATTTTTCCAGCTATCATAGCTGCTAAAAAACAGTAAACTATAAGAAGACAGCTAGGGGATTTTTTTTCTTCGCAGAGGATTTGCTGTCTATTGATTCCAAGACCAGCAGTTTCTAGTAATGGCAGAACTTGAGCTCTGCAAAGTTTTGTTGCCTTTCAAACCTTGATTGTGTCACAGGGTCACAAGTGCCATTGTCCCCAAAGCCCGCATCTCACACCGGCCTCTTGTGCGCCTTCCCCATGGAGTGTCAGAATGCCTGCACCATAGGTACTCCAGAGAGGTGGTGCAGGATAATGTTAGGTGGGTGCAGAAGTAAGGCGGTTTAAAAGGTTAAAAATTGCAAAAAACCCAGTTACTTTCGCACAAACCTAATAGAAAGAACGGTGATTTGGGTCTCTCACAGATACAGATTCAAAAAGTACTGTGAGCAGGGCCTCTGGGTGGATTGATGAGGTAGGAAATGTACACATACTCTGATTACTGTATTGTTCACAGAACTTAGAATGTTTTGCTTTGTCAGACAAGCTGACAATTTGGAAAAGATGACTTTAAACATGAGCATTCCCCCACATCTGCCGAGAAAGCTGGGCACACATCAGCTTTCTCGGCAGATGTGGGAAAATGTGTATATGGAGGTGTGTCCTGCATATAAGTAGATAGCAAGTAGGACCTAAGACATTGTCTACTACCTTCGCTATGGGTAGAAGCTGGGCCTACATAGAGATTTTTCCAATTGACTGTGGTTAAACAGGAAAAGCAACCGGCCGACATATGGCCTCTGAAATGGCCTTGCAGCATAAAGGAAGTGGGACAGTATCATGAGTGTTCAGATGGAAGACTCTCAGTATATTTCTTTAAGAAACCAAAGAAATATTTATAAGACGTTCTCCATTTGTTCTCTAAAAGATCGAAGAAGGCAGACCTATTATGAAATTAGAGAAGGAAGCAACAAGGAAAAAAATAGGTTTCCTATGTCAGTCAGGTTTCAACCAGAGAATCAAGCAGTGGGAGGAATAAAGATGTATTAAGATTTATTACAGGGAATGGCTCACACAATGGCGGGGCTGGCTAAGCAAGTCCAGAATGTGTAGGGCAAGATTAGAAGAACATGGGCAAGCTCAGCCCCGCCAGCATGAGCCACAGCTGCCCACGGACAGTAGGAAGTGGCGACCCTGGGCAGGACGGAAGCCCTCGAGCACACACAGAGCTGTCTTCCACAGGCGGGATTTCTTCTCTCTCCAAGGGAAACCTCAGCCCTGCTTTTAAAGTCTTCCAACTGGTTCAGGCCTACCCTGATGATGCAGGATAATCTTCCTTATTAAATCAACTGATTAGGGGCTTTAATTATATCTGCAAAAAAGCCATCACAATGAGGGCAAAGATGGAAAGAGAGCAGGCTGAAATGAAGCAAGGACATCCAGAATCCTGCAGCATAATTGAATTCAAACGGGGGACAAAGGACCCAATTGACATCATAGGAAATTCAGTTAGCGATCTGAAAAACACAGTTGAGTAACTCTCAGAATACAGAGGAAAAAGACAAAGGATCATGAGAGGAAAAAAAAAAAAACAGATATAGAGAGTAGAGAACAGAGATTGATCCTAAATTCTGAATTGTAGGTGCTCTGGAGTCGAAACTGACGCAAAAGGAACAAAAGCAATAATAGAAAATGTAGTGTGTAAACTTGTTTTTATGATTGGAGGAAAGCATATGAAAAGAGGCTTTTAAACCACAACATTAGCTTGCTTGTGTGAGTGCTTGATTTTTACAAAAAGAGGCAGGGTGGAGTAACGGAGAGGGTATGGTTTCTAGGCTCAGGACAGAAGAATTTTCAACTCTTGCTGGCTCTTGCTGTGGTCAAATTATTAACCTGCATTTGTCTGCAAAATGAGAGAATGAGTGCATAGGGATACCGTGAGTATGAAAACAGTCAGTACACGCTATTTAGCCCAGGACATGGCACTTAGCAGTATTACTTTTCTTGTCATCTTCTGATTGCAGCAAGAGGGTGCCCTAAAAGCAGACGTGGCCCAGCTGTTCAGGGCCTTAGGATGCGATGCGGGGAGGCTATGGCTGCCAGGATTGGGGTGCCAGCTTTGAGCAGATGTATGGCCTTGTTGGAACACAGCTCTTAAATGCCGGGCTAACTCACAGCAAAGAAAGGATCAGAGAGGGTGGGAGTGTAGAGAACCATACTTGAAGGAGGTGTCACCTCTAAGGCTGGAATTAACCAGTGTCTTAAAAAAAAAAAAAAAAAAAAATCACGCAATTCCTGGTCGGTGCCTGACTAGGTTTTTCGTTTTTGCTAAGGACGTCCGAGTGCTTTTGAATACTGTAAGGTACACGTCAAATGGTGAAATTTGATCTTTTCTGAAGAGTCTGTCCTTTTGTCTGGCTTTGCCACCTGCTCTGAGGTGTTGGTTATTAAAATTTGTACCTACTCATGCAGGGGTTTTTTTCTGGGTGTTGATTGCTTTCCAGCCATGTGCCTCTGCTGAACCCCTGTAAATGCTGTGGTCGGTGAGCATAGTTCTGTAGGGAAAATAACATCTGAAAGGTAGCTTTTGCTTCCAAGGAAATTTTCCTTGACGGTAGGGAGACCAGACTAACATATGTGTGCAGTTGAGCGTGAAAGCTTAGGTTCAAAGATGCGTCCATTCTGACTGCATTGGTCACGTGGAGAGCATCGAGGACTTTGGTGTGAGGAGAAAACACGGGGTCCCAGAAGTCTGAGAGTGCTCAGTGAGGACCTGGGGGGTCTGACGGGAGCCACGGAGAAGGAGAGAGGTCGGCCAAGCCGAGAGGAGGAGAGCAGAGCAAGCGTCCAGGCCAGCATTCCCACGCCCGTCTGAGTGGTGCTTCCTGGAGCTGAGGGACGGGCAGCCTGCGGGCTGTGTACTGTGTGGCCCTGCAGTGGTCTTAGCTCCCGCCTTCCCAGGTGGGCGCAGGAGGATGCCTGAGGGAGAGAGGGTGTTGTTAGTGAACCTGGAATGTAATTATAGAGAAGACAGCAGGGAAAGGGAAGGTACCTGGCACTTAGTGTAATGTCTGCTACAGCCGGTCATCATGCTAGCGTTTCACCTCCCTCCGCAACCCTGGGAGTGAGGTGACGGCACCCAGCCTGGGGAGGAAGACAGTGAAGCTCAGAGAGGTGAAGCGGGTTATGCCCGGTCACACAGAGGGCAGACACCCAATTTGAACCCAGATTGTCTGGTGCCAAAGCACTTCCTCACTTCACTTTCCGAGTGACTGCCTACACCGAAGAGCCCCCTTCAGGAAGCTCCCAAACTGGTTTTTCTTTCCGAACTTAATCTGTATGTTATCTTAGAGTGAGTCTTTCTTATTATGCCTGGAGATGCATTTCTTTCTTTGATTAAACAAACAAAAAACAACAACAAAAAACAAACAGAGCTGGCAGTGCCAGCAATTTGATTTGCCCTTAATGTGGGAGAATAAAAAGACTTGGGTGCACTTAACAAGCAGAACCTGTTTTCAGTGTTTAACTAGCCAGCTCCTGTCTGGGTGTTATTTTTTTTTTTAAGTAATTATACCCTGTCTGATACACCCATCTAAGCTCCGACCACTCCTCCCCTTGGGTCCCCGTGCTGGGGGGCTACATCCACCTTTTAGTATTATTTTTTAAATGTGTGGGGTCACCCTTACAAATCTGCCTTTATTAATTTGCTGACCAAATGCATTCAGTCAGAATATAGAAATGGCTTGATTCTCTTGTGGGACGGTCTCCTGTGGGAGCTTTTGCTTCTCATACTTCGTTCTAGCTTTATTTTGTTTTCCCTTGAGAGCTGTTTCTCCCCGGCCACCATAAAACTGTTCCTGTTGTATGTTGTGACTTAACTTGAGGATCCAAGGCCCTTGGAGGCAGTGGTGTTTACCTGATGTGTCCTTTTGTTGTTTGGCTTTTTGTGGTCACGTTCTCCTCTCACTTATTTTCATTTTCACCCCCGGCTACAGATGGTGGCCCCCGCGAGACGTTGATGCATTTTGCTGTGCGGCTGGGCCTGCTGAGGTTGGCGTGGTTCCTGTTGCAGAAGCCAGGTGGCCGTGGAGCTCTCAGCATCCACAACCAGGAAGGAGCGACCCCCGTAAGCTTGGCCTTGGAGCGGGGTTACCACAAGCTGCACCAGCTTCTAACCGAGTGAGTGCTCCCGTCTCCCATTTCCCTCCTCTCCCCACCAACCCCGCCCCCTGATTCATAGTCACTGCCCACTTGGCATCTCAGCACGAGTTTGCCACAAATTAAAACCTCAACTCTTGCCTTGCCTTCTGCTGGACGTTGGTAAGCCTGCTCCTGCTAACCCCGTCGTGTCTAAGAGCGACAGACGTAAGTCTTATCACCGTCTTTTCTCTCCTCTGCCTCCCTGGCCTCACTGCTTCTTGCCCGTAGAGATTACTGAAAACTCCGAATAAGTCTTGTCTCGGGGGGGTCACGTGCCTTTACCATGTATCCCGTTTTTCCCAGGTCAGTACAAGAGGAAACAGTTTTTTCTGTGCCATGCGTTTTTTTTCTGGTTTGTCTTCAAGACTTGAAAGAGTTAATCAGCAGTGAATACTTTTAATATAATAATTGCGTGCAGAAAATGCACTGAACCACTGCGGTTTGGTTTGAATATCATTTCTGTGAATCAGGTCGAGAGCAGTGGTCTCTTCATGTGAGTGGCAGTGGAAAGCAACTGAGTTGTCCTGGAAATGCGCAGTAGGAAATCCTGTCTGTGGATTTGAATTGTTATACATTCCAACTCTTTACAGAGTCCTTTGAAGGAAGGCTGTTAGTCAAAACATTTGAAGAATTTTTTTTCTTGTGTAAATAGAGAAATAAACGCATTAAAACTGGCAACATTTTTCCCCCCACTGGAATATTTATAAAAGGCAGAAATTTCAAGTCTAGGTTTTTTCTTAATCAGTATATTTTTTATTGTTTTCTGATCATCGTCATCTTTTCCATCACATAATCTGAACAAGAATAAATCCCATTAGATCTATGTTCTTTAGCAATTGAGGGACCGTTGTAAATTAAGTCAGTATTCCCAACTTCTCAGCTTTTTTGCTCACGTCGGGCTTAGTTTAGTTGCAGTTTATTTTTTACCATGTGTAGCTGTGAGTGTGGGGTAGCCTGCAAAGGCCAAGACGAGATCTCATAATGTAATGCTACTTAGTCCTGTTACATAAACAGGTTTTTTGTTTTGTTTGTGTGTGTGTGTGTGTGTGTGTTTTTGCTTTACCTGCCAAGCTTATAACTTTCCCAGTCAAACCAGACAGAAGGTTCTTGGCAGAAAGCTTTCCGACGGGCTCTGCAGATACAGTGACAGCAGGAGGGTTGTGCTTCATCTCAAATGAGCCTCGGACACTTGAGCTCTCCTGTGACAGTTTTCCAGGACGCGATAGGTTCCATTCCTTCGTACTTCCCATCTGGCCAGTGATTGGATTCCCTCTGCTCTTTGCCTCACGACTTAGGAAGACAGGCCTGGTTCCAGAACTGGAAACAATTAACTCAGTGTAACTCCTGTAGTTCAAATGCAGTTCCTCTAAATGTGATCTTCGAGCTCAGAGGTTTTGCTGGGAAGCGGAGTTGGTTAAGGACTGCCATCCAAATGGGGAAATGAAGTGATTACAACAGCTTCATTCTGTGCTTGGTGCGATGTCACAAGACTTATTGCAGCACAGCTTTAAGGAAACTACAGTGTGTTTGTTCTTGGAGAAGAGTTTTTGGCTTGCTTCATAGTACCACCTCTGTTCCATGTGGAAAAGCCACTTATCTCATTTTGAAGGGAAATAAGTCATGGAAGGCCCGCTTGAGAAATCTTCAAGTAGAGGGCTGCAAGAGGAGAGTAAGAACACCTCGCTGCAGATCTAGCCCTGAACTTGGGTTCTTCTGCCCATTGCTGTTCTGTAACCTAGAAAACATGCTCTGAGTCCTATTAGCAATTTAAGAAAGGTACGGGGGTGATTTGACTAAATCCCTCAGTTTTCCTGTGATACTAGGAGCTTCGCTAGACTTGGAACCATAAAGTGTCAGGAAGGGTCACCTCTGACAGATGAGAAAACAGATCTAGAGAGGTAAAGGGACTGGATCAGGGTGACAAGACAGCAGGGCCAGGAATGGATGCCAAGGCCCCTCCCACTTCTAGGATTCTTAGCAAGGGACCGAGGAATCGGTCTCCTGGGATCTGCTTCCTTCAAAAGGACGGGCACAGCTTAGCGTGCACGTGTTTCTGAGGAAAGAGCTTTTGTGAAATGCATGAAGAGGGTTCTGGAAGTTAAGATTTGACTCTACTAAACTCTTTAGTCTTAAATTACTTTTTTTTTCATATAGTCCTCTCTCTTTTATCCTCTCTTTTCAATTAATAAGAAGTTGAAGTATGGTTATATACGTTTTACGTTTATTAAATAACTGTTTATATTCCAGTCTTCACTAAGAAGTCCAGTTTATCTAACTCCATTGATACCTTTCCCAAAACAAATATGTTGTTTGAATTCCTTGCCGCTTACCCTGTTTTGGGGGTCGGGGGTGTAGGGTGGTGTGGGGGTTCATGCTGATTAGAGGACAAGTTCTTTTTGTTTTTGTGTGTCCAAAGCTTATTTTGATAATCCATTTTGATAAACTGAGTCACTTCTGTGTGAAAATTGGTTCTGCTGTGCTTGGAGGCAGAAGGAGTCTATTTGGCCTATAGAAACTCTAGAAGGAGTCTCTAAATAAAACACATGCCTTCAGAGAACTCCTGGAATTGATATTAAATCCCACCAGACAGTAATAATTATTCAGGACAATTTTGACAGTTTTTTTTCTCTCTAACCCGTTATTGCTACCTTTCACTTAGTTCCATGACAGGGAAGGGAGAGATTTTATTGCCTCATTGCTCTCTTACTTTAGCTTAGATTTGGATCTTACATTATGACTGTGGATGTGTTTGTGGTTTGAAGATTCCCCTTAAACAAAATGTTACCGATCTTGACTGTGATATCTTACCCCTACAAGAATACCCAGAACACCTCAGCCTGCTCCTGCTTTTAGGGAGACTGGCAATCTTCTCCCCCATTTTGAAGAGGAGTTAGTTGAATGCCCTGCCCAGGGCCCCGGAATTGGTGATGGGTAGAGTAGGGAGAAAACCGAGTCTTGAGGCTCTTAGTTGAGCGAATGCTGGGAAGTGACGACATTAGATGCTTGTTGCATTGGAGTCATGTACGAAGGGATGTTAGAGCCAGACGCTGAGCTCTCACTCACACCTGCTAGGTGTTGGGAGTGGGCCCACTCGTTCAGGGAGGGAGGGAGCTGAGACTCAGAGGGAGGTAATGGCCATGTGCACGAACTTGGGAGTCAAACCTAAGTTTCCATTTGGCTCTGCCATTTTGAGCTGTATTACTTTGGTCACATGAAGTAACTTCCCTCTCTAAACCTAAATTTCTTTATGTGATTAAAACAAAGGATAAGATCTACCTCTTGGGATGATAACTGAGTGCCTGGCGCATGCACTGTGCAAAAGCGGAGTTTGTTTGTCACACAGATGACGATAATTTTTTGGAGCAAATATAGGGGCGGTAAATATTTCAGCTTGAAGAGAGACAGCATAATATGGTGGAATTGCTTAGGGACGTATCGCTTACGTAATTCAAATCTGAGCTTCCCCACTTAGTAGCCTGTGTCACTGGGGAAAAGTCACCTACCCACTCTGGGTCTTATGTTTCTCATCTCATGGGTAATACCTTGTCTGCCTGTGTCACCAGGGTGTTAGAATCAAGGAGATTTGTGCAGAAACTTTGTGACACTCTGAGGTGCAGGTACTTTGTGACACTCTGCGGTGCTCTCATAGTGTAGCATAGTTATAAAATCAGTAAAAAGCCCAAGTTTACTGATCTGTGCAACTCAAATTCCAGTTGATCGGTCTACGTGTATCTAGAACATCTGTTTTGTAACATGCATTGTAGTTCTCTCTGAGTTGAAGTCGGTAGGAAGGCAGGCTAGTCTTGAATCCACAGGCCACCCCCGTGAAACAATATGGTCTTGGGTGATTGGCTTAACCCCTCCAAGCCCTGTGCCTTGTTTGTAACTCAGGAAGAATCAGGGGACTATCTTCAGTGTGGGTGGCTTTGAGAAATAAATGCAAGAATGCACGTAGAGGGCGTGGCAGGGACAAATCTCCTCGATTCTAACACCCTAGTGACATAAATGTTATCTCTTCCTGGCCTTCCTTAATTTTCCTTTCTTTCTAGGCCGGTATCCATTTTCCATCCATTAAGGAAATTTGCCCAAATCTTAAAGTATTTTCAGGCAACCCTTGAATGTCCTTACTTGATAAGAGTTTGAAATTAATCCCTAGTGTAATAGAGAACCCTTAAAAAAGTGGTCTGGCTCTCTGATACGTGCTGTGGTGCCCATGCTTTGGCTTCATCGAACAGGAAAGTTCCAAATGATTCTGTTAAGGAATCACCCTTACCGGAGGAATATTTCTCTTAAGAATTTTAACTCTGGAGTGTTGACATAAAAGTACTGAAATATTTCATGTGCCCAAAGAGGGAGCGTAAAAATATTTGTGCTCATAACTTCATCTCATTTTCAGTATCAGTTGAACCTGTCTTTATTTATTGAATGTCTCCAGTGCACTAGAAGTCATGGTTGGTGCGTTTCAGATACTATTTCATTTCAACCTTATGACGGCCTTTCTGAAATAGGCATTATCTGTGTTTTACAGATGAAACATGGGGAACATTCTCTGAACACGGAGGCTCAGAGAACTACAGTAACTAGCTCAAGGCTTTCTAGAAAAGTGGTAGAGCTGTTGGTACACACACATCTGTGGAAGTCAGAGGCCCATATTCTTTGCTCTACAAAAATTTAACAGAAGGAGAGAGACTCTGGAAGAGGCCATGAGGTGCAGGGTGCATAGCACTTAATTAGGAAAGGGCTGTGAGCTTTCCATCTAGTCCTAACCTCTGTTTTCCCGAGGAGAACAGCATCCTCAGTACAAAACCTTACATTTGTATTACCCATCTTATGGGTTTCAAAGTGTGGGTTATACTCAAGTGCAAGCTTTTTACATTTTGCTTCTCACCACAGCCTAATGAGTGGGGAGGATAGGTTTTATTATCCGTGTTTTACAGTTGAGGAAACTGAGGCCGGAGGTGTGGGGAGGTGCCCAGAGTCACAAGGCTGCCACGTAACAGAGCCAGGCTCAGGCTTCCAGTCCAGTGACCTGTCCCGGTTGAGGTGACACCTGTGCACACGCAGAGTGCAGACCCTGCTGGCATCTCACTCATGGTTTATTGTCATCGTCGGTGACATTGGCCCCTCTCATAGTGTGTGTGTGTGTCTGTCATTTCTCAAGTCCTCCTTTTGACACATTTGCACTTGAACCCTGGGGTAAGGGTCAGGTGGGAAAGGACTCAAATGAACATATTTCACAACAGAACCAAATGCCGTTGAGCAAGATGTGCTGTTAACAGCGATTGCCTTTTTCAGGTCCTCTTCACGTACTTGACAAGTGGGTCCTCAGCGGCCCACGTTGTGCAAAACAAATTTAGAGCCTTTGCTTTTGCGTTAGGAGGGGAAAGAATGAAATAAATGTACAAACTTACTTTCAAAGTAAGAGCCAGAGAGCAGGATTTTTTCCCCCGCCTTTACATTCATCTGGCCTGAGCCCCAAGCATTTGTCCATTCGTCCATCCGTCTGTCCATCCTTTCATCCATCCTTTCTCACTGTGTGATCACGTCTTTGTGTTTTGGTAAAGATAAAGAGGTAGAACTGAGTGGAAACTAGAATGGGGAGAGGGCACTAACATTTACTCAATATCGAATTCCTGCTACATTGGTGCTTTTACGTGTGTTCTCATTTAAAACCTCTATGCAAACGTCTGAGCTGTACTTAGTACAGTCAGCTTTCCTCTCCTGTTGAGAAAATACACCCAGAGGGGCTAAATACCTTGCCCAAGGCCATATAGTTAATAAGTTGCCATTAGTCACCAGCCTTTTTTTTTTTTTTTTTTTAAACTTTATTGATAGAGTTTTTGAGAAGCCATGTTTGGTCACACTGTCAGGCTTTTAACCAAACAAATGTGATTACAGTGATTCATAGATACGATTTTCATTGGTAAATTTTCAACTGAAGCATTTAAAAAATCTTGACATTTCATAGTTTTGTTTTTGTTTCAAAGCCATTCAAGTAATAATCTCAGGATTGCCCTGTCTGGCAACATGCAGGAAAATTGCAAAATGCACTAAGGGTAATATATATATTGATATAATAGTGACACTAGTTACTGTTTATTGCATTTGTGCGAGGCATTTTGCATAAATTCTTCTATATTTTATCCTCTTTGCGTGTGAGCATATTAATCTCACTCCACCAGGCGACGCCATAGTTGGTAAGTAATGGAGCAGTAATTGGAATCAGGTTGTAACTCCAAAACGCATGAACTTCTACACTGCCTGGGACTTTCTACGAAGGTGGATTGGTATTAGAAGTTAGTTTTAATGACAAAGCCATCCCATGTGTCCTGTGTTTCCTTCTGTTCACCTCTTTTACCTCCCTGCTATATGCAGGCAACTGGCCCAGCCTATGAACAGTTAGGCCTCAGAGATTTTCTTCAAAGAGTTGTGAAGTTACACAGCTTAGCCCGTGGTGACAAATTCTCTGTGGCCACAGCATGTGATTTTGAAAATATTTCTGACTTCATTGTAGACCTCGATGGAAGGAGACATGAACCTGGAGCACAGGACTTGATAGGGACCGAAAATAAGACCTAACTGGAAAAGAAGCCCCAGCAGGATTTTTCAGCATCACGTCCCCTGAGCATAAGCCCTAATGCATCTTTTGGAGCAAAAATTAATAGAAGACCTGGTCTTGTTTTCGGGGAGACACAGTACGTGTGAGCAAGCGAAGGATTAGCTGGCACCTTCCACCCTCTAAAAACACACGCCGTTGTTCACGTTTAGTAACCGTTACACATTATTCGTATTTGATCAGTTTCAAGGTTTCCTTAAGGGTATGCCAATAGAAAGAATGAGTTGAAAATTTTACCTACATTTATTTTTAACAGTAACACAAATGATTCTTAAGCAAGGGAAAAAAACCAGGCATGTTGAATAAGCATTTTGGCTAAAATCAGTATTTGACCAAAGCGGAATATCACCAACAGAGAATGAAGTTGTGTGATCCGAGAATAAATATGAAATAGTATAAAATACAACTAATCCTGTATGTTTATTGAAATTGAATAGTCCTGTTTTAGACATCCGACCTTGTAAGGGAAGAACAGTAATTTCTCAGCACCACCAGCTTCTCGATTGCTCTGGAGCCATTAAGCAGCTCACTCCCTTTCTGCGAGCACATCAGTAATATCTATAAGTAGTGGGGCGATAGAAAATTATAATGCAGGGAAGTATTTCAGGAACATCTAGAAGGAATTTTGTACTTAGGATTCTTTGTTTAGAGCGTCTCAAAAATGCTTTAGCTGCTGAACTTGCTTAGTTATAAAACCCTCATTTTGACAAAGTTTTGTTCAAATGTTTAGTGTCCGTATGCACTTAAAACTATGTATTCTTAGTAATGTCTGTGTTTTTGCTTTTGTGGGGTTTTTTTGAGATTTAATCAGCAAAAACAAATGTGTTTGGGGTACCTCTCTTTCTAACACATTTCTTCATACATTTATATCTGGATCGAGAATGATTTCTCATGGTTACACATGATTTAGACCATTTTTCTTTCTTGCAAAATTTGGAATTGGCAGTACTGACATTCTGCTTTTAATTTTTTTAAGATGTGAATAAGATGTGAAAAATTTACAAGTACTTTTTTCTTAAAAGGCATATGGTCTAAATGGAATGAGGTACATAATTAAAAATTTTATTTTATTTAATGTAATGAGTAATAGTTAAAAAGTTAATCAAAATTTTTATGTAATTTGACATCTGTAATTCTTCTCTTTATCATTGAAATTTCTCTAACCATTTGTTGGCTGGAAAAAGATAAAGTGTTCTGAAAGTTATTTAGCTGATGCGGTCTCACTATTCATATTAACTGTCAACCTATTTCTCTTAATTTAACCATTTGAAAGCTCTTGTTTTTGTGCATAGCTTAACAGTTTTCACAGTCACTAGTTATCGTAGCGTTTTATTCTTATAGCAAATACACATTTATGCTTTAACTGGCCAGCAGAATTTCTGCATAAAAAGCACGTAAGGAGATTTGCACTTTAAATGATGTAGAGAGTGCTTACAGAATACTCCTTTTTTTCACGATACTTTTTGTACTGATGATGTTGCTTCACTGAAAATGAAGGTAACCTCTGCAATCACGTGATCATTGATAATATACATGTTCAGTAGGTATTGAAGCATTTGGCCTTAAGAAGGGCAAAGCTGCACCCCTATTGTTTGTCATCTATGAGCCTCAGTTTCCTCATCTATAAAATGGGACACGATAGCCTGTATCTATGTACCTCATAGGTCCGTGGGGATTTAACGAGAACATGTTTATTAGAAATTTAGTATGTCCCTTTATTTGGAGAGGTAGGAAAGAAGATTCACTGGAAATCAGATAACCACTCAGCTTTATATGAATATGACAAGTCTGCAACACTGTCCAGTTTCTGACAGATTTTCTCCTGGTCAGCCTCACCCCACAGCTGTAACACTATCCCTGGAAACAGCAGGGAATTACAACCCCATTTTCCTCTTGGACTTTTGGGGAGTAAATCGTGGTAGGGAAATGGAGTGGGTAGGTACCTGACAGTTTACCCTGTGAGCGAGGTTCCTGTGCTTCCCTCCCTCCCTCCCTCCCTCCCTGCTTCCCTTTCTTTTTCTTTCCTGTCTAGTACTCAGGAACTGCTCTCGTTGTTCATTAGCATTACGCCAGCCTATAGCATACCATAAAGTCACAATTTACTGGGCACCTTGGGGGACCTAACACTATGCTGACGCTTTATGTTCATGGTCACTTGATCTCACAGCAAACCTAGTATTCCCACTTTACAGATGAGGAAATTGAGCTGCAGGGAAATGTAACAGGCCCGAGATCAAGCAGGTGGTAATGTCAGAGAAAGGAATCAAACCAAGTCTGTTGCGCCTTCCAGCTTGTGTTCTAACCATTACCTTATAAAAACTAATTATTTAACAGCATAGCATTTATAGCATATTGCTGGTACATAGTAGCTCAAATTTTGTGTCCTCTTTCCTTTGTTGTTAAGGGCAGGGTGGCAGTACTGTGTCCCCTCCCCCCACCTTCCAAGAAAGGGGAAGAGAGCAGCTAAGAATATCAGTGCTAACATTTCTAGTGCATTTGCATGTATGCATAACCAGTCTAGCAGTGAGTTCCCTGCAAGCACCTGGCAGTTGACCGCTTAAGATAGTGTGTAGCCTCCTGCTCATTTTGCTGTGAATAAGCAATTCCCCCCATCCCCTCCCCCTTTTTGGCCTCCGTGCTCCATCTCAGTGAAGTTGTGGTTGAGTTTGTAGGACTCCTTGGGACCTGGCACGGTTACGGTGATGTGGTTTCGTGGGTGATATTGCACTGGCCTTCAAATAGGGAACCACCGGACTGCACTTCCTGTCAGAAGGAGACTCAGCAAAACACGCCTTTGGGGTGGGCCCATCTGGCAGCTTGTCTCCCCTCTTAAAGCTGTAGTCTGAAGCCCAGACCATGTAGGATGGGCTTGCGATATTCGTGGTGCGTGGGCAGCCATAAGTGAGTATCAGACAGACGCATTGTTGAGCTCCGTTGTCTGTTCACTAGCGTTTCATCTAGCTTTTTGCTATACCTCCACCAGATGTGTCTTTGAACTTCTCCTTGAATGCCTCCTAGTACCTCTTAACAATGTAATCTAAAGAAACACTTGGCTTTTAACTTTTCTTCCAGCTCATTAATCCACATGCGTTCTTATACTAAGTTGCTTGGGCATAGACTGCTTGGAATGAATTTAAAAAATCATATTTTAGCCCTAATTCAGCCGGTAGCGGTTTGAAGCGTTGGTTGGTTTACCGAATCTTGGTTCTCCATCTATATCCAGGACATTGGCCTGTGACTTAGAAGATGAAAAATGATGCTTATGATGAAAGTGCACTGAAAAACTGGATGCTGCTTTACAGTGTGTTATTTTCATTAGCAACTGGGATTAGTGTCTTGTGTTTTACATTTGATTCAGGGACATCATGTCAGTAAATTACAGAAGCTCTTTGTGACCTGACTGTTTAAGTACTAGTTGATGTTTTTGATTTTCTAAAAAGAATAATGAACAGCAGTTGGGACTGGTGCTCTTCAATATTATTGAGTTAGTTTTCAGCTTTGCCTCGGCTTATGTAAAGTATACCTTGAGAGAAACAGAAACTTTGTCCTGTGGCTGTATAGCTGGTACCACGTTCCAAGTTCCCGTCTCTGTCATTACCTCTCTCCTGCCGCTTGCCTGCCTTCCCAGCGTCTGTAGACGTGAAGAATGTAGTACCTGCTTCCTGGCAATGGGAGGGCTCTCTGTTGTAACCCACTGCTGTTCAAAATGAGGCAGGCCCCGGATCAGGGCTGATCTGCCAACTCTGTCACTGCTGCCTGATGAGATAAGTATCAAGTTGAGAATGTGTGTTTAGAAACATTCATAGTAACTTGACGGAGTAATGTTTATATCTGTTGCATCTAGTAAAAGCTTGGGGCTTAAGTTTTTTTTGTATCTTGTAAATTTTGTTTTTCTAGTAATTCATTTTTAGAGTTTTTGCATCTGTGATGAATTGGAAATGTTTTTTAAAATCTGGTCTTAAATAGTTTGAGTTCTCTTGGGACCCGCTGAACCTACTTACAGGATGATGCTGTAATCAGGGAGAGCAAGTCAATGTTAGATATTTCTGCAGAAGTAGCAAATTAGAGAAACATGACAAAAGTCACACCTAGTTGTGAAAGAGACATTGTCTCTTTACTTTGACCTATTTTATTTGTCTAACTGCTTCTAAGTAAGATTAATCCATTTCAACAATTGAATTATAAATTGTGATTCAGGGCAAAGGGTTATGTATAAAAATACACAAGGTCGTGGAAGCTTGGATTCTTTAAGTATGGGTTCTTTTCTTAAATTGTAATGACAGTGACCTGCTATAAAGTCAAGTATACTTTATGCCTGAAGATAAGAAGTCTTCTGCCCAGAGGAATGAGCAAAAATTCTTTTTCCTGAACTGGAAAAGCTGGTTTACAGAGTGACGGCTTCATTGTGATAGCAGTTACTGGTTTCTAGGAGTAGAACATGGAATGTTCTGTAGAATTACGGAATCCTCACCACTGACAACTTACTAATCGACTGATTTGAATGGTCACTGTTACACCGCAGTTATCGATTGTATTTAGGCCTGACTTAGTCATTCTATCATACTGAGTTTCAAGTGCTTTTCAGAAATAAGACTGGAAGAAATGGATGTACATTCATTCCCCTTTTTGTGTGATTAGGTTATTTAAATTGCTAAACATACAGAGTTGCTATTTGATTTCGTTTTGTGTGTTTGCTCCATGAGAGTGCTAAAGAAACGTTTTAAAGACGTGTTAGCGCTCTTCTAGTGGTTGGATACTGGACTTTTCTTCTTGATCTATTTTCTGTCAAAAGTCTGAAATTACTTTATCCAGTTCTGTTATTCTTTCCAAGTTTCACATTCTTCTGAAAGCATTTACGTTTCTTTTCCCAACCTAGAGTTTGATTCCAGTCCGCAGTGATCATGTTCTCTCTTTCAAAATCATTCTCACCTGCCTGTGCTTTCACTTTCATTAAGTAACATCAAGCACTTTGTATGCAGAGGACGACAGTAGTTAAGAAGCCAGTAACCGCCGTGGAATAGGACCCTAAGTTCTGAGAGACAGCAGCATAGCTTTATAGGACTATAAATCCAAGTAGCACTTAAATAGAAATCCCTATCTAATCACGTCTGGTTTGTTTCTTAGCTGAGGATGTGTTTGATGTGCCTTGTGTTGGTCTGGGGATGAATTCAGCGTAACTGTGTCATGGTTTCTCTCTCTGTGCTCCCCTGAAAGTAGCTCTTGGTGACATCTGCACTGTGCTCTCTCTGTTCTCTGACGTAAGCCAGAAGCAAGGATAACAAGGAGGGAGAATTAGTATTTATTTTGTAACAGTTAATTTAGATATAATATTCATAATGCTACCACCACAAGACAGGCTTATTTCATTATTTTATTACCTCTCACATTGCATAGAAGTTTTGTGTTTTTTTTTTTAATAACATTTTTAACATTAAAATTCTATTCCGCATTTTGATATTTTCACTTCATCATACTCCTGTCTATTTCTGTGATCTTTATAATTATGTTCGAGGCCCTCAACGATGTGAGAAGAAAAAAAAAACACAGAAAACGGGGTGAATGGGATGGTTCTCTATGAATGTCAAGTGAGAATAACTTTCCAAAGAAGATTCCTGTCACCATTTAAAAATCGTACAGAACTCACGAGTGATGGGGATAAAGAAAGGCCACCGTCTTTTGGGATCTTGTCGTCCATGGAGACCTGAGCCAAAGAAGCGTCAGTAGTGGTGGGAGGGAGATGGAGCCACATTCAGGGAAGGGGACGGACAGACGGTGGGTGAGTTGGCTGTACAGCAGGTTTCTCAGCCTCAGCACTGCTGACAGTTTGGGCTTCATGCCTCTGTTGTAGGGGCCTGTCCTGTGCATTGGAAACCCCCCCACCCCACCCCCCCGAAGTGTGACAATGAAAAATGTCTCCAGAGGTTGTCAGATGTCCCCTGGGCGCCAGGTCTGCAGCGTTGAATATGGATTGCTTTCACCCCTGCAGGGATCCCTTCTGCTGCAGTGCTGCCCCGTCTACTGCTGAGGTTTGCTTGTAGGCGGGCGGGGAAGGAGCTAGTCCAGAAGCAGGTGGCAAACTGCAGGCATCCAGGGGACGGTGACTGAATCAGGAACCTAAGGCGGGCAGGAGGAAGCACAGCAGGCCCTCTGATGAGGAGGGGACGGGCAGAGGCCTTACTGGTAAATGAAGATTGAGCGCAGGGTGCACGGCCTCAGGCCTCTCGCTAAGAAAGGAGAAAGGTCGCCTGAGAAGGCAGCCGCCAGGGTTAACATTGGGCCTTTGAGGAGATTACAGTGAGTTTCCCTAACCTGCGTGGAGATGGATTAACACACACATGAGTAGCAACTGAGCAACAACGAGACCTGGCCGAATAGGGATTTAAAAAAAGTATTAAAAACATTAACTAAAAGCTTGAGGAAGAGGAAAACCTATAACCCAACTACCCTGACACTGTTTTTATTTGGGCCTTTTGCTGTCTAGACTTGCCTGCATGTTTTTGTCCTTTTTATTTTGCTAATTTCATTGAACATTGTAGATTTGAACTGTTATTTCAGTAATTTTTAATGACTACATAATAGTCTGTAGATCTGGTCTTTAACAAACAGCCCTCTAATTACTGACTTGGCTAGGTTGTTTCTCATTTTTAATACTATTATACTTAGAGTTGCAGTAAACATTCTTACACACAGAGCTTTGCCAGGTTTTATTAGTGGACCCAGTAAAGGTTTTATACAGGGCTGAACACAGAGCAGAAAGTGCATTGGCTTTACTGTCACCTCAGCGAGGCTTTTCCTGACCCATCATCACAGGTTGTTGTAAAATTGCAACCCTCCTCTCTGCTTTATTTTTCTCCTCAGCTCTTGCTGTTTTCCAAAGTAGTAGGTGTTCTCTAGAACCTGAATGCTCTTGTCTCCCTTGCTAAGTGTACCATGTATGCTCCGGCTGGACAAGGGTGCTGGCTTGTATCACCAGCGCCTAGAATTGTCCCTGGCACGGAAATCCTTGCCGAAGGTAGGCTTTACCCAGACCTGCAGGCAAGAGGGGTTTGGAAAAGGCCCAGTGGCAACAGATATTCACGGAAGTCAGTGGGAGAATAATGACACTGACTAGTCTTTGGTATCTAGACGAGTAGAAAGCACCAAAACTCCACAGGGACAGTGAATGGGGGCCTGAAGGGTTAGCGCTTAGAGGTAACCATGGCAACAAAAGCACATTCCTCTGGAAGGAGAGCCCTAGAGAAGTCGATGGTAAATAGGCTGTGGTTACAGAAGGGAAGTTCCCAAGGGCTAGATATTAGAAGGGCAAAAGTTTGAGAATTAACAGTGGTCAGGTTGGTAAAAACTCCGTTTTGCTGGGAACGGTCATTATCACTTTTTAATGGTTTCTGCCTTGACAGACAGCCCCATCTTAGCTTGTCGTATTTGGTTCGCACTGAATGGTGGTATGTAAATCAAGTTCTGCTTTCAAAGACCTTTTCTTATTGGAGTGTGGCTTTATGCGGTAATCTAAGTAAGCAGATACGCCAGTAATGTCTGTCCCACGGTTAAGCAGACTTAGTGACAGTGTCAGTCCAAGCTTCCAAGTTGGCTTCACAGAGACGTTCCTACCCCCACGTGTGGTATAGCTGATTGGTTTCCAATTGAGTCATTCAGTTGGACTTTGAAGTGACTGTCTTATAGGTACTTTTCTGTTTGAGGTCACTTTACTCAGAACAGAGCAGCTTGGTAAATACATAAGACATTGAGCGTAGCATATATGCCAAGTTCATCTTAAGCAGCTCCCGGGAGTCACTCTTCAGCATGAAAACTACAGTAGTTTTCTTTGGGAGCAGCCAGTGTGTGGTTCTCCAGGTGGTTATAGGTTGTCCACTGTAGCATGCTTTTAGCTTTCAAATTCAACGTATTCTCTGGTGAATGGTGACAGACAGGTATGAGTGAGTGTACAAAACACTGGGAGGAGAGTGGAAGAAGTGTTCCTTTCTCATATTTATCAGTGGGTAGCATGTCTCTTCTTAATTCTGTAGTGTCTTCCGTTTTCACACATGATCGCGAACATAACCTTCCTCCATCTTCCAGAATCGCTGGGATACTTTATCAATCCTGGTTCATCAGAGAGAACCACAGAAAGACATGTCAGGTGTTGAGGCTCACCCCGGAAATGGTTTTTTACACACCCATGCCTTTGTCAGCTTTATGTGTTTATGAGGCATGTTTGTAATGATGTAAGAAACATTCCAACCTGTAGAGAATTTTTATGAGTTTATTTGAGCCAAATTGACGACAATTGCCAGGAGCAAAAACACTCAAGTGGATTGAGAAAACGCTCTGGAGAATGGCAGTTTTGTAGCTTATTTTGTACATTAGTATCAAAGGAGGGTTACAGGGCATCATTGATGGTAGATTAAGGGCGTGGTAGAAAGCAAATCTGGGAAATCTTTAGGATTGGATAAATAAAACGGAGGGACACATACATTTTTTACACTGGTGAGTATAGGATAGTTAATAATTAACATTTACAGTACACGGAGATGGTATTCGGGGAACAAGATAACCAGGAGTGGTTCTGAGGTCTCTTCCTCTGGTGCGAGGTTGTACCAAGGGTTCTGGAAAAAGTGGTGACTGACATTCCAAGGGTATGCTCCCTTAGATGCAAAAAGACAATAGACAGGCTCACTTAAAGTAAAGATTGACCTTTGTCTAGGAAGCTACAGGTTCAGGATGTGACTCCCTGCCATGACTCGCTTTTAGGTAGGAGTTTTATGCTCACAGCATCCTGTGTGGCTACTTTCGGTCTCCCAGTTTGTAGGGCCCACCATGCTGGCCTACCCTGAGCTTGTCAGGTTTAGTATGTGGACCCTTTTATGTCCACAGTAATGACCTGAGTTGAGCAAAGTTCTGTTTTTTTAAATTAAAAAATTTTAACTTGACGTTCTTGGAACCAAGTGCTTCCCTCAAAATACAACCCGATCGTGCTGCTGCCAAGTATAACGTGAGAGGGCATCGTGGTAGTTTTCGCGATGTAGTTGACTTGGAGAGTTTTGGGGGTGCCTACTCCAGCTACTGTTAGTAAAATTGGGGTGCCCTTGCCTCGCCTGGGTCACAGGGAGCGGATCTTCCCGTCCCAGTGTAATTAGTGGTAGCATATGGTGTAACCTCTGTTAAGAGACGTGCTTAATAAGCCCTTGCTTCTGTGAACACCAGGCTAGCACCAGCCTCTTTACATTTCCTCATTATTTGGTGGTTAGCATAATATTAACTATTTTAAGAATGCAGACTTCTCTTTATCTCAGTCGAAAGGACATCCTTAGGGAGGAATCCTGCAATTTTCATTTAACCCATTTGTGACCTCTTGTGGGGAGGATGGAGCAGTTATATGCCTGAATCACTGGGGACTGTGCAAACCAAATTTCTGCTTCCGAACCTCCAAAGCCGTCAGGTTCGCAATCTTACATGAGCCTTGGCGGGTCCAAACTACGCCTGGGAGGCAGGACATACCTGTATATTAACCAGAGAATGCTTGCTTACAGGGAGAATGCGGGAGAGCCAGACTCCTGGAGCAGTTTGTCCTACGAAATACCTTATGGAGACTGTTCTGTCAGGCACCATCGGGAGCTGGACATCTATACATTAACCTCGGAGTCCCAGGCACGCGACAAATGCCCACTTGCTGGAGACACTTGCACTGGACATATTTGTAAACTTATGAACATCCAACAGCAGCTAATGGTAAGGAAGAAAATTTCCGTTTTTGGGCTTCTGTGTCCTCACCCCTTCCCCCAGTGAACCTTTCTATAATTAAAATGTAAAAATGCTTCCCTCAAAGATTGCGAGCTCTGTAAATAAAGTGTTTTTGCAGTACTTGATGTTACTGCGTACAGACACAGCACTAGCACTGGGGTTGGAGCCGTAGGAGACTGACTGTTGCACTGGTTTTTGCCAGGGCTTTGAAATCCTGGAAGATACACAGACCACTGCAGATACCGACATAAGCAACAACCAGAACTAAATTTTCCTGGCAAGAAAGGAAATTGTCTGTTTACCTTTAGAAATTTGTTGGTTTAACTTTATAAACCTAAATGAGCCAAGGAGCTTCTGAGATTGTTGCTAAGGAACAAGAACCACAGTCACTCAGAAAAAAAGCCTTTTCACAACTATTTCAATGAGTGATGATAGTGCTAGTATATTTAAATCGATAGTTGTGTGGTAAAAAGATCACTAAAAAAATAAAGACGTTATAATCCACTCAAGCCTTCAAGATAAAGTTGTTGCCAGACATAAAAACATTACAGACGCCACCTGGCATTTATTATGGATAATATAAACGTCATCCGGGTACATCTCTCATGGACATAACATCTGAAAGGCTAAGTTTAGATCGTTTTTCCACCCAGTTTATTTCAGAGCTGATTTGATTTGGAAAAATCTTGACAATAATTTCATTTAAGGCCGTCTAGGGTCAGCTCGATGCCAGAGGCTTCCTCGGGAGCAGGCATTATTTTTGAGACCAGGAGGCCAAGACACTTCACAGTAGGGCTGTATGAGGAGCCTGTCTCCGCCTTTCCCAGTCATGTTTGTTCCAGAGCAGGTATCATTTTATTACCCTCTGAATGGATTGCCAGGAAGTCAGATTTGCCCTTCGGAGCTCCTCTTCTTAGGTGAATGATAGTCCAGTTGAAAATACCAGTTTGCAGGTGCCAAAGCGACCCACAGGGTATGAGAATAGTTGACAGGAAACCATGAGAAATTTAAACAGAGAGGATGCATGTGTTAGGAGCTTCTAAAATTTTGCAGGCAGCACCGCCTGGTTTTCAGAATGTCTCTTCTATAATGTTCACCCGTCATTAAATGTAATGACCAGCTTTCATAATTTTTAGGCAACTGTTATACCCTCAACAGGAACGGAAGCAAACTAACTTTGCATACTGCGAGGAGCATAGCCCAGAAGCTTTTAGTGCAAATCCATGTTCCTTGCTTGTACTCTCTTATTGGAAGGACTTGCATAAGAAGAAAGTCTTCATTTTACGCTTACACGTGTAAACTTGCACAATACATCAGTAAGTAGGCAGGACTAGTCTGATGAGGGAATACTCTGTACTGACTGAGCAAATAAATGAATTGACAGGACAGTGGGCAGCGATAGGCATGGGATTATTCGAATAGATCAGATAGTGAGTGAAGAGCAAACCAGATGTTTTAAAAGTAGCTTTTATGTACCAAATAAATAGTAGTATTATAAGAGCTCCTGTAATTTTGATAAAAAAGCAAATTCCCCCTAAAGATCAACTGTATTTGTTTTTCTCTACCTGTGATTTTTGCATAATTACAACCTTAGATTAGCTAAAGATGTTATGTTTTTTCTACATTGTATTGTGAATATTTTTCTGATTTCAGTATGATATCTGTACTTAACATTTATAGTAACTGCACAGCATTTCCCATCAGGTTGATTATTTTAACCATTGCCATGTAGTTGGTTATGTCTTTACATTTTAAAAAATATTTTAAAGTTGCAAAACCCATTTTTGAGATGACCTAAAATACCCTCCAACCACATTACCGTCTGAGAATAATCAAGAATTAAGTATTTTAGTTGGATGTTCTTATTTACTTAATATTTGGTATTAGACAACAGGAACTGCTTTGATCAAACGGTAAAAGAATATCTATCGTGCCACTGTTCTTGAAATTATGAACTCATAGCTAAAATTGTTAAGCTAGGCTGAATGGGGCGTATTTGGGGGATTAAAGGACACCGTATAACTCCTCAGTGAGAATTTAGGGCACAGAGCCTCTGCCTGCCTTCTGATCAAAGAGCATTTACCCAGCTGGTTAGGATTTGTTTTCACTTGTATATATGAGGACCCTCTGAAGACTCTATAAAAGGTATCTTTTTCAGCTGCTCATTTGAAGATAGCCACTGTGATTTTTTAAAATAAGGTTTTTGAGGCTCAGTTTTAGGCTACTTTCCAAAATAAGTTCATAATATAGAAAATAGTCATCTTATGTATTCTTGACCATTTTTATCATCCCATTGGATTTGTAGCTATAAGAGAGGAAAGTGAACAAGAGAAAATGTATTTGTATTTATTTAGATCAGCTCATCGTGTGACCTTAGAAGGGCTGGAATGGCAGTGAGTTCTCTCCAACAGGATTTTTGCTTATAAGCGGCAGTGACATCTTTTCCCAGGAACAATTTTTAAAACGTCTCTTTCATTTCCACCTAGAAAACAAACCTCAAGCAGATGGACCATCCGATGGCTTTAATGATGACAGCGCAAGGTCCTGCAGGGCTGCCCGCTGCCCAGGCTGCGGATGGGCAGTGTCTTCCCTGCACGCCAGTGTCCCCGGACGGCCAGCAGCTTTCTCCAACTCGGGCAGGTACCGGGCACCCTCCGTGCTGCCCAGGAGGCACTGGGCAGGTTGGCAGTGCCCCTGATGTGTCCCGTGTGGGGAAGGAAGGCAACACAGACTGTGCGTCTAGGGAAAAAAATCAAGGCGTGGAGAAAAGAGGGGAAGAGGCGGAGCCAGCACTGACTGTGGACTCTGGAACAGTGTCTGATGCCAGCAGCCGCCTTCAGAGCATGTCTGAGTGTGGAGGACGGGGCACCGGAGGCCTTGCATCCTGCAGAATCGCAAATGAAGAAACTGGAGCAAACCCTGCTGCAGTGGCCGCAGACCAGGCAGCTCTGGGCAGGGCAGACGCTGTCCTGCCGGGAGTCGTGGTCCTGGAGCCCGGCACGGCCCCGTGTGTGTCTGGAGGTGATGTGGTAGTCCATTCAGCAGTAGGTGCCAGTGTCCCAGAGACTGCAGGGGAGACAGAATGCGGTCTCGTGAACCCCAATGCTGCCCCCCAGAAGGTTATGGCCGAAGCAGGGGAAAGTACAAAGGAAAGGTTTGAGAACTCACCTGTCGGCACCGCTGGAGCCTCTGCTGTGAAAGGCACAAGCAAGCCTGTGGATAAAGCCGGTGTTCCCACCTGTGTCGCTGCCACCGGGTCCCTGGGGGGCGACCAACCTGCTGAATCTTCACTTGCATTTAGTAATGGAGAAACCTCCATTGAAAAAACTGCAGAGACTGAAACTTCAGGAAGTTGTAAAGCGAGCACTGGTGCTCTCGTAGATCAGAACCCTCTGGTCGTTCCAGCTGCTGCGAAAGACAAGATTTCAGATGGGTCTGAACCTGACGCTTCCTTAGCAAACACACGTGAGGCAGTGTCACCCTCTGATGTGACCCTTTCCCGGCCACAAAGAGATGTGATGCCAAGTCAGACATCAGAGACGAATTCATCTCATGTTCCAGGCCCAGACAGCAAATCACCCGTCTGTCCTACAGCTGGAGACCAGGGCCTTTGTGCTGCCTCTGCATGGCGACAGGACACAGGGCCTTCTAGTGGTGCGGTGGCTGCAGGACATCGTGCTGACACAGCCACCCCGCCGGGAAGCACTGCTGCAGGACTGCCCAGCACACAACTTCCGCCCACAGCCGTCTGCTCTGAGGGCCCACAGGCTCGCTCAGCCACCCCTGCCCCTGGAGGAGACGCCCAGGAAGATGTGGGGTTTTGTCCTCTAGAAATTCCAGACAAAGAGGGCCAAGAAGGAGATTTGAAATTAGAAACATCTTTAACAACGATGCTCGTGGTGCTTCCACCTCCACATGCCACTGTCCCCAAAACTGACAAAGAAGCAGTACCCGACCAGGCAGTGACATCGGGCAGGACTTTCTCTCTGGCAAGCCGTCCAGGCAGTGAATCAGTAACCAGGGATGACGCACTTTCTCTTGTCCCCTCCCAGAGCAGAAAGGGAACAGCAACTCCTGAGCCACATACCACTAAAGATTGTAGAGATGGCCGGGATGCAACTGATCGAGAGAGGCAGCCGCTAGAAGCCGGGACAGCAGGCCGCACCACCTCCCCTGCCCTGGATCTCCAGCCCAGAATGGGCAACATTGGTCTCGTAGGATTTGGTGGGGAGCAGGGGGATCCCTGCCTCTCAGCAG
Source organism: Rhinolophus sinicus (assembly GCF_036562045.2). Lineage (NCBI taxonomy): Eukaryota > Metazoa > Chordata > Mammalia > Chiroptera > Rhinolophidae > Rhinolophus > Rhinolophus sinicus. The sequence continues at coordinate 9,835,067 of NC_133762.1, forward strand.
CCCCTGAGGTTCAGAATACCGAGGGGCCCACTGACTCGTCCCTGCTGTATGTGGGGAAGGCCCCTTTGGCCCCAGATTCCAGTTTGACTGATGAAGGAAAAAATCTGGTGGTTCTAGAAAGCTCTGCAGCTCAGGGACAAGATGACAAGGTTAAAGCAGTGACTTGCTCCTCCATTAAGGATGCCGGTGTTTCTTCAGGGATGTTGCAGGAAGCGCAGAAAGCAGCCCCTCCTGGGCGTGAGGCCCCGGGCATCTGTGGAGAGCCCAGCTCAGCTGCCTGTGCCGGGGACAAAGCGCTGGAAGCCGGTGCCGCACAGGGCACACCCTCCGCCTGTCTGAACGCAGAAACCAAACATAACAAGGAAGTGGCCCCACCAGTGCCACTGCTGACTGAAGGTGGGGCTGCACAGAGCCTGGTGCCACCAGGAGCAGGTCTGGCTGCAGACTCGAGCCAGGAAGCCCTGGGTGCCGAGCCCAGCCGCTCACCTCTGCTGCCAGGTGGCTCTGAGGCTCTTACTTGCAATGGATCTTTGGCTCTGGATGTGGGAGTGAAAAACACTCAGTCCCAGGGCAAGAGCCCTGCTTGTGAGGTGGGTGGAAATGTGCTGGGGGAAGTGCTGGGGGACGTGCCAGGGGTCGATGCCATGCAAGGAGCTGCTGGGGCCAGAAGAAAGGATTTATCATGCAACGCTCAAGGCCTCCCGACTCCAGAAGTGCCGTTGAGCCAGGAGAAGAACGTGATCCGGAGTTTGCCAGGCGCTGTACCAGACACAGGTGTGACTGACCTCCAGCGCGCTGCACCCCCAGAGATGGTGCCTCTCGGTTGGGAGAAAGCGAGGCTGGAGGGAGCCGACCGGAGCTCTAGCACGGGCGACTGCCAACAGGCACGCGTGGATGAGGATGCACGTCCCGTCCCGCTACAGCCTGTTGCTAGAGAGCTCCCTGCAGACACGGGGTCCTCACCCAGGGATGACAGGGCCCTGAGCAGGGAAGGGGGTGGTCCCCCTCTGCCTGGCATCTTGTCTGCCAAAGCGGAGCATCAGCCCTCGAGAGCTGAGTCGATCGAGGAGGCTGCGAGTCGCATCGTGGATGCCGTCCTAGAGCGTGTCAAGGCCTCCGGAGCCCTGTTCACAGAGGGGCCGGTCAGTCCCCTGTTACCGTCCAGTCCTTCAGACTCAGGCCCAGGGACTGAACAGCGGGAGAGCGCGTCCGTGCCTGGGGAGACCCCGCACGTGGGCAGGATTGGGGAAGAAGCCCCTGGGAACCGTGTAGGACCTTCCGCTGGAAGGTTGGAGCCAGAGAAGATTGTCCAGCCAGCCCAAGGACCAGAGGCGGTGACAGGTAAGCAAAGCAGAATGCAGCATTAGCAACCGGAGGGGCAGTTCCCTGGGGGGTCTCTGTGGTGTGCTGTCAAATTCAGAAACAGAGGTGTCTGTTGTTTAGACGCTTGTGCGCCTCAGGTAGGTTGCCACGTTCATCATCAGGAGGAGGCGTCATCGCGGGTGTGGACAGATTTTGTGGACTCCTGGCTTGACTGCTTCAGCCTGTCCATGTTCTGTCTGTCACCCTGGAGCAGTTGTCAGTTGCCTAACGTGGAACTCAGTGCCTACTAGATCACCGGCGCGCGGAAGGAGTGAAGGAATTCAGCAGATGTTTCCATTCCCACGGCTTAGTCCTTTCTCTAGAGCCGTCAGACACGGTGCTGAGAACACGGCGTCTTCACAAGCCTGAAAGTCCTTTCTTTCCCTGTCAGCCTACTCTGTGTTCTGAGCAAATTTAGTCAGTGGTTTCATGAGGAACTCTATCCTTCTAAGCTGACGGTCCCACATCCCAAATGGTGGTATTAGGTCATTGGTGAGGGTTGGGGGAAGGGAACTCACTCCCTCCTTTTCCTGCCTGAGGAGCAGACCTCCTGTCCCATTGCCTGTTGCTTTTGGGCAGCAGTCTGGGAATTCAGGACCCTGCTCAGTGCAGGGGTAGGATGCAGGATTTCCGCCCAGCCCAGTCTGCTGAGCTGCTGCCACAGGGCAGACGTCGTGTCTGCTTATCTTGGTGAAGCAGCTGCAGTGAGCAGATTGCTCACACAGCAGCCTGTTGCATCTATGGGTAACCGGGCCCAGAGAGAGCAAAGAGAAAGAAACCACGGCGGCGCGGTGGGAGTCAGCTCTCTGAAGGAGACTTACTGGGGGTTGAGGCCGCAGCCAAAACTGGAGTATTGACTCCCGGACTGTTTCAAGGTCGGTGTGGTACACACTTGGCTACCGCCCTTTGCTACCGGGTATAGACCGAGGGCCTGTCTCCATGCTTGCCCCTAGGCTTCTGTAGGTAAGAAGTAGCCTGTTTGGTTTTTTATTGTTTGATTGTGGTTTTGCTGTTCTTTCTAATTTCTGAAAATCCTTTAAGTGTAGCACACAGTTCAGAGTGTGGGGGTGGGGGTATGTAGAGAAACGAACAAATAGAACAAGAAGTGGCTTAGGAAAAAGCAGTGTAAACACAATAGTCATTTTCCCCGATTAAGCATTTTTAACCATTTATAATCCTCTCCCCGCCCTCTAGTTGAGGGAGTTAAGAGACCTGAGGAAGAATTTTGTGGTGACTTCGGGTTTTTGCTCCTATGAATATTTTGGATTGTTAGTGATAGAAATTTATTGGCTGCTAGCTCAGAATTTAAATGAGAAATAAGGTCTCTAATTTTTAAAATAAGGCACAACAACAAGTCTATTTTGGGGGCCCTGGCAGGTTGACATTTCAGAAGAATGGGAGTGGCTGTAAACTGATGCCTGGCTCTGTGTTCTTCTCATTTGGGTGCTACGTCTTTGGCTGCCTGGGCTGGCATTATTTCTCTGGCTCCCTCAGAGTTTAACCCAAGCAAGTGCAAACTGCATGAGCGTGGTGTCTGTGGTACCCTGTGAGAAACGGTGGAAAGCAGGGAGCATTTCAGACTTTGACATGTACGTAAATAGAGTCAAGATGCTAAGAAACGATTTTTGAGACTTTCAGGTTTTAGGAAGGAAAACGGATGACGTTTCAACAGTATCTCTGGGTTTGGGGTTGGTGGATATGTGTGGGTGGGTTACTTGTTCTGCTACCAAGGAGTCATATGTGCTCGGTGCTCATGATCTAAAACTACAGAGAGAAGCAGCCAGTGATGGAAGCTGCTGTTTTCAGAAAATAGCCAGGATTGGGGAAAGTCCCCGGCCACATTGCCTTAGAGAAAAAGCCCCTGAGTCTGATCTCAGCACCAAAAGGGTATTTTCTGGGAAGTTGATAGTCCACTCCTGAATCTAACCATCGTGTTTTGTGAGTGGAGAGACCTGGGCTTCACTTCCGATGCGGAAGGAGCCGCAGTGACACTGGCTTCAGTTTTTATGTACCGCTGTAGCTCAAGCCAAACAGAAATTGAAACGGGGAAAACACAGTTTCCAGTTAGAAAGGAGGCCGCGGCCCTGCACCCTTCAGGAGCATTAGTTGCAGTGCTTTGGGAAGCTGGTGGTGCATATCTGAGCCAGGCCAGTCCTGCCCAGGTTGCCACCACCCCTTAGGTCTCAGAAATCACTCTCTGCCATTGTGACTGGCCTCTGCGTGTCAGAAAGATGTGTTTTCAGTTGCTGGGTATATAGGATAGTCAGGTTGTGCCAAAAAATCACATCCCCAAATAAATAGAATAAAAATCAACAGCAGTCAAAAAAAAAAAAAAAAAAATTACTCTAACTCACTTAGGAATGTTTTGATCCAGGAATACTTCCAATGGGATTACTTAGCCAGGTTTTTCTTTTTTAAGTTCAATCACATTTTTTTTTTTGAAATGTAGGACAGATTTTGGTTCTTTGGGCAAGCAAACTTGGTTGCCAATTTTTAAATTGCTAGTAAGATTATATAAGGGCAAAGGAAGAAGAAAGGAGATTTGTGAATGTTCATTTATAGAAATGTAACTTGCCTAAATCTAAGGTAGACCTTTGTGCATGTTACAATATGCTATTAGAATAAAGTCTTAATATAATTTATTCTTTGGTGAAGGAAACCTCTCTCTGCCCTTTGGTGTAAGGACAGTTTTCTCTGCCAGAATATAGAGGCATGACTAGGTTAATAACAACCACAGAAAACTTGCTGTGTGAAATTTAGATGGTATTATAGTTCCATCTATTTGGATTACCACGGTGAATTTTGACTGGTAATCACCAGCCCCCTTTAAAGAGGGTCAAAGCCTAAATTTGCTTCAGACCGCAGTTTATCACTTCCTTCCTGGACTTGCTTGACCAAATGGTGGTCAGGTAACAGAAACCACTACTGTTCCATCTGTTGAGCCTAATTCTAAAGAAAGCACACAATAATTTTTTCTTCAAAAAAGGAACTGCTAATTTGTGATAATGTTTTGGTTTGGGAAGAAACAAAAGTTAAAACAAGAAATAACTTACTAGAATCATTTCGTATTATCAATTGCAGTCCTGGCTAAATGAGTGTGTGTAGTGTGTTTTTAAAAGAAAGACTCTTCCCAAAGGCTTTAGCTCGTTCTCGGCGGTTCTTTCCTTTTTGTGCTGCACAAATGCAGACATTGCCTCTTGGTTGCTTGTCACAATGGACTGCCTAGCGTCAGCTGTGTTAATCCGTTTCCTTGGAGCTCGTGCATTTACTTTTCCATGTGTAAGTCAGCGAGTGAAAATGGAAGTTCAGTCGACATTGAGTTGGCTCTTCCCTTCGCTACAACCCCATGTGAAGGCTGGGGGGAAACCGTACAACCTTGTGATACAAGAATAGCTTACCACAGGGTCAGACATGACACCAGCTCCTGCGAGCCAAAGAATACCTTTCCGTTTAGCACCAAAGCAAAAACAAACAAAACACCCGAAACCTGGAGCATGTTGTGTAAATAGTGAGGCACAGGAATCAATTTTTCAAATGTGCTTTGTAAACCCCTTGTTCTCTTCAGAAATGCCAGACACAAAAGCTGACGATGAAGTGGATTTTCTGAGTAATACCAGGGAGAGTTCAGTTTCCGAGGAGGTGGCTGGAGGGGACATGGCCACGACACTTAAGATGATGAGACAAGACCCGAAGACCGAGACGGTAAGTGGCAGCAGGTCTGTGGGGGCACAGCCTGTGACGAGCGTGGTCTGCTGTGTGTGATTTATAGCCGTGTTTCCTTGTTGGGGGATATTTGTTTTTCACAGCAGTATTTTTCCCCTTCTCTCGTTCCATTACCTATAAACGTGGACGTGGCACTGCAGTTAAGCCTTCATAAGTGGTGTGCACCACAGGGCAAAGTTTTGTTCTGGGCTTACCCGCATGGGTCCCTGGGAGATGGTGATGAAAAAGATTTTCCCTGTGAGCGCAAGACTTTTCAATTTGTCATTAAGTTTCATGTGTTACAACATGAGAATTACCACCGAAGGGATATGGTAACCCTTTTTAAACCTGACTCTTCTTTTTACAGAAACTGATAGCAGCAAAAACAAAATTTTGAACTTAGAGCTCAATACTGACTGTACAGTATGAAGTAAGACATTTTTAGTGATGGGAAAAAAGGTTCAGTTTTTTTCATAACAGCTTTATTGGGATGTAATTCACATACCGTAAAATCCACCCATTCAAGTGACCTGCATAGTTGAGTAGTTTTTAATAGATTTAGAGGCGTGCAACTGTCATCGCTGTCTAATTTTAGAACATTGTCATTAGCCCGAAAAGAAGCCCCCTACTTATTAGCAAGCAGCCCCCCCTTCTCCCCCCCCCCCCCCCAGCCCCTGGTAGTCTTTCTGTTGATATGCATATGCTCCCTCTGGAACTTCATGGAAATGGAATTATACGATACGTGGTCTTTTGTGACCACATATTTCTTTCACTTAGCATGTTTCAAAGTTCATGTTGTAACATTGACCAGTATTTGATTTCCTTTTATTGCCAAGTCATGGCCCGTTGTGAGTGTACCACATTTTGTTGCACGATTGGATCGTTTCCACCTTTTGGCCGTTGTGAGTAATACTGCTGTGAACATTTGTGGCCAAGTGTGTGTGGACATAAGTTTTCATTTACCTAGGAGTGGAGTTGCTGGATCATATGTGGTGATTGTATATTTAATAGTCAGTAAGTTTTCAAAAATGTTTTTCTTCAGGATCTTGAGATGGTTTTTCTTCTTGTTTAAAGCTATTAACTTTTCAAATGAGGAAACTAACACTGCTCTCAGTTTTAGATTCCATGCTTGTTTAAAAAAAAAGAAAGAAAGAAAAAAAACCAACTTTTGGAAGTTGACAGTCAAGTTCCTGGACTAAATCAAGTTGACCCTCAGAAAAGTAGCCTCCTTGTCTAGACTGGAGGGTGCGCTGTTTTTGTTCTTCAGAAGCAAGTGTGGTGTTTTCTTCAAGTTACACCAGTAGGTAAACAGCACTGCACCCTCCCAAACTGTTTTCAAGTGTATGAACTGTGATAAACAAGCTTAGGTTTATGGGAGTCCAGCGGTGGGGAGGTGCTGACTGTTCCACCCGCCCCTAGTCCAGATAATATTCATGACTAATGCCTGGGTGGCTGCTTGTGGAGCAGGCATTATTCAGACAAATGTTGCTTTTGCCCCTGGGGAAAGAAGAGCACACACCCTGCATGGGTAAGCGGGTCTTTGTTTCCAGAAGCCCCTAAAAAAAAAAAAAGGAGCGAAGGAGCAAACTCACATCCTTGCATCACTGACCTCCATCTTAACACCACAGGGCTTCAGTCCATGGCTGGCCGTAGACCCTTTGCTTGCCAGTGAGAAATACTTCTCATTGTGTCTTGTCTCTTACGAAGAACAAAAAACATTTTTAAAAACAAAACTCGCTCATCTCTTTCCTGTTCTCATTTTCCCTCTAGTTTCAGGCGTGGAGAGAGAGAATATCCCTCTGGTTGGTGAGCATGCCTCACTTTACACATAAAAGAATTAGACCATCAGAGAGTCATGTGATGAGAACAAGGTCAGACTCAGCTGGAATGGAAGCCCGAGTTGGATTTCTCACCTAGGATTTGCACAGCGGGGCGCGGTCCCTCTTGTCTGGTAGCAGCTCTGTGATTGGTGGAGTCATGCTGAGGGGCAGCAGTAGGTTAGAGCCAGGTAATTGGTCTGTTGATGAGGGAGAGCCATGCCCTGTGCTTTGTGTCAGCTGCCTCTTGGTAAAGTTGGGATTTTGGGTTCTTGAAGACGGTCCGGTCTAAATAGTGGAGACTTTTGTGTTCACAGCAGTGTCGTAATGATGTGAAATCTGACCACTGAGCTCTCCTCCCTGTTGCTCTGCCAGACTCGCCCTATTTGCTGTGAATTGAGAAGACAAAGGGTGGACACACACTTTAGTTTTTCCCACGTCCCATTTTCTTTTCCATCTAGCTCTTCATGTTGCTGTATTCACTGTGTAGGTTTTCACTGGGTCAGGAAAGAGAAATCCGCAAGCTTTCTTTTTTTTTTTTTTTTTTTTGGGGGGTGTGTGTGTAAAGGACAGATAGTAAATATTTTTGGCTTTTGGGGACATAAGGCCTCTGTTACAACTAGTCAACTTTGCTGTTCTGGTGTGGAAGCAGCCATAGGTTGCACGTAAACCAGAGTGTGACCGTGTTTCAATAAAATTTTATAGACACTAAAATGTGAATTTCAGATAGTGTCCATGTGTTATGAAATACTCTTTTTTGAGTAATTTTTCTTTTTAATTATTGAAAAATGTAAAATTTACTCATAGGTTTTTCATGGGCTGTACAAAAACAGGCAGTGGACCACTGGCGGTGGTTTGTGGGCCCGCTGGCCCCTGCCCTATAGAATACATGTGCATGAGTGGATGGAAAGAAAGAGAAGGAAAGTAGACTTCTTTTCTAAATGGCTTTGTCTGTTTTGTGGTGAAAGCTGTACTTGTTACCTACAAGTTGAGAGGCAGAGTTCCAGCTCCGTCTCTCCCAACTAGCTTTTTGACTTAGCCACCCCCACAGTTGGCCTTGTAGTTTTGACCTTCTGGAATCCGTGTTTGCAGCCTAAAAAGGGTTACTTGAGCTTGCGATCATAATTGAGGGTGGAGTGACTTCTGTTTAATGTTATTTAATCCGATCTTTCTGACACATGCCCAGTCCCTGGGTTGGCCTTGGGAATAGTCCAGTCATTGCTTCACTGAATCACCCTCTTCCAAAGGTAAAACAGAAAGAATTTGTGTATCTTATGCTTTGCTACTGTCTTGGAAACTTAGAATGGTGGTGCATTTATGGCAGTTTTCTCGTAAATGTAAATAAATAATCCATTTTAAAATCTTACAGGAGTGTCCCTGTTCAGTAACCTTCCCTAAACGTGTATAATTGTCAGCGCACAGGAACTCTGTTGAGTGTGGCACTACCAAGTATATAAAGAAAAAAGGTACAGTCAGGTTCCTGTTTTTTTTTCTCGAGTCCAGTGGTCTGTCTGTCTTACAAACTGAGGAGTCGTTTGTTTTATTCCTTAACCTGCTTGACACGTTGTGCTGTAAATAAGCCCTTACTTTAAAAGTTGACAATGCTTAAAAATCATGATCCGTAAAGGAATTAGGCGATATCAAGATTAATGCTTGTTTATATTCTCAGAAAAAACACATTTATGCGTTAAATGCTGCATGTTTCTCCATAGATGATAGATGGTCCTAATGTCTCTTCACTGGGTTGAAAATTGTTCAGAATTCAGGAAACCAGGTCACTTAGCCACACATAATCAAGTCCGTTCCCATTAGTCATTTTATCAGCACTGTATGGTTGTAGTTACTGAGTGTTGCCAAGGCTTTAGCAGTAGTTACAATTTAATATTCAACATTGTCTTACATATTTTACTGGTTTCAAGGTTCTCAGATTACCTTTCGTTATTTTCTTTTTTCCCCTCAATGAGTTAGTATATATCAAGCACTCAGAACAGAGCCTGGCACGCAGTAAGTACAGCTTAGCATTGTTATTTTTAGTTTCATAACTTCAGATTCCAGATTCCTTTTCACTCATTCGGGTGACCAGTGGCATATGGAGGTTCCTCAGACAATCAAGACTCAGGTTCTGCTTCTTGAACATTACTATAAAAGCTTCGGGAATAGCATCAGACCTTAATTTAAGTTGGGAGAGTTGGACCTTGTTTTACCTCTGAGACTTTTAGGATTTTCATGAACTTCAAAGATTATCTGAAGTCCAACACCTTTGTTTTAAAGGAGAAGAAGTGAATAATTCAGTGTGGTTAAGTGACTTGCCCCATTTCACAACTAGTTATCTCGGTAACCTAGATTAGAACCTCGCTTGTACATAAGCAGTGTTTCCGTTATACGTACTGTGGTCGGCACAGTAGCCATGCTGGGGGTCCGCTTCTGGGGAGTCCAGTTCACTGGGACGGGGTTTGGCATTTTACACGAGTGCTCCTGAATGGTGCACATACGCACCAAGATTCTAAAACCATCACGTTATACTCCTGTGCTTTCAGTGATAGTCGGAGAAATTCCTTTGGCCATTTTAGGACCAAAGCTGATTGACTTATAAACTAAGTGTTGTGTTCTTGTTGTAATGTATTGAGTTTTAGCTAAACACCACCAAGATGGTGTTTGTCCAAAGAGTTTGCTTTTGGTGCAGGAATTTATTCAGATTTTCCAGATTTTCTGCCTTTTTTCCCCTAAAGAATGATATGAGTAGGTATAGAGATGACACTGAATCTTTCAGTCCAGAATAGAAGCTTTCTCAGACCCTTCACGTTGAGAATATGGTGGCCAGAAAGAATTCTGACTTCTGCTTGCTGTCCCCGTGCTGCAAACCGGCATGCTCCACATCTTGTGTGACCCTTTTCTCGGGTACGTGGCCACGCTCATTAGAAGGGGCCTGCCTCCCTGACGTATCAGTTCGCGGGGATATCTCTGTCATAATTCCTTTTCCAAATGCTCATTGCGTAAGCTTCTTGGCCATGTGGAACGGTTAATTCAGCAAGTCCATGGATCCTGTCGAGGTGCCCATGGTCCTAGCAGCCAGGCACTCACGCATATACATCCAAGCACAACTCTAAAATCCCATATGTGGAGTATTAGGTTACTGGGAAAGTCTACACTCCACTTAACACATGCTCCCCAATCAAGAAGAAAGCACTAACGATTGTCACCCCAATAAATTAAAAAAAAAAAAGAAAGCATTTAAAATCAGAACCATGGGGGTGGCCGCTTAGCTCATTTGATTCGAACGTCGTGCTGAAAACACCAAGGCTGCCCGTTCGTTCCCTGCGTGGGCCGCTGTGAGCTGTGCCCGCCTTTAAAAAAAAAAAAAAAAGAAAGAAATCAGATCCATGCTCCCCTTTTGTATAGCTAGCTACACAGCCAAACATCAACTTAACTGAATTTTCGTTCTTAATTATTCTTAAAAACAGTATTAATATTTGTTTCTTCAAGGTTGTGGAAAGGGCATTGTTGGACAATTTCTGATCAATGTCTTCTCCTTACTTCTCTCTATACTTTCATTATTTTTAATAGCACATTATGGTTTCTTTCTCTTGTCTCAAGGGGGCGAGCTTGCGTTTCCTTCCCTAGGCCAAAAGTCTGGTCAAAAGCTTTTGTGTGTCTGTTTACAGCCTTGGTGCTCAGCTGCCAGACTAAAATATGGCAGCTCTCAGGCTGTCTGGTAGCTAACTCGACAAGCCATAGCACTGCTGTTCCAAAGGGCTTACACCTCCTACCCCCTTATTTAACAGTTTTCAATTAAAAACAAGATCCTTTTAAAAATGTCCCTGTTTTGTGGTATGTGGCGCCCAGGAAAGGGAAAATTGGCCTCTCTCTGAGCCACCAATAAGTCCCCCCCTAATTATCCGTTTGGGGTCCAAAGCTAGAGCTAGTTTCAGCCACAGGGAAACTTACTCCTCGGCTTTTTCATACTTTTTTTTTTGGAGATACTCTTTATAACTCTTCTGAAATGGAGAGTTTCCAGGAGATTCTGCAAATATTCTTCTAGAATAAATAGTTGCAGAACAGGAGTTCCTCGAAGAACCCCACATCATAAGCCACAAGTGGAAAAACTATATAGCTTTAGCGTAAAAATATTTGTAGATAATCTATGTAAGGGTATAATTGAATGATCTGCCTAGACATTCTTAAGTGACCTTGAGCAAGTTATTTACTTGTTCTGGTCTCTATTTTCTTCTTCGTATTGTGGTTAGGTAATCGCTAAAGTTCCTTTCAGCTCTTAATTTTTGACGAGTGTATGATTCTAAAATGATTGGAATAAATTCATAAACGGCGAGTGCATATCTTATGTGTTGGACCAAAAGGACAATCATAAAGTACTTTTTAAAATCATGTTTTAATAGTCAAATTCTTAACTAGTGACTCTTTTTCTTGAACATTTCCCAAGGCGTTTTTCTCTGGAGTCTGAAATTATATAATCATGTTTTTGTTTGTTTGTTTTTTGCTTTCATAGAACTGCTTAATTATAGTCGTGGGTCCATGTTGGAGGGGATGTATGTACCTTTTTTTTTTCTCCTCTTGGGACAAAAAAACCAAATCTGGTTCTTATCACTCTTTTCACCTATTTCTTACACTCCTTATTTTGCTTTGTTCATTTTATAAAAAAAACAATTTATTTAAACAAAACAAAACAAAAACGGTTCACCTGTTTCTCCTATTCCTCCACACCCTGACTCGGGGAACCACCAGTCTGTTCTCTGTATCTATGAGCTGTGCGTGTGTATGTGTGAGTGTGATTTTTTTTTTTTTTTAAGATTCCACATGTAAGAGAGGTCATACAGTATTTGTCTTGCCCTGAGTTATTTCGCTTAGCAAAATTGGCCTCTCTCTGAGCCGCCAATAAGTTCCCCCCTAATTATCCGTTTGGGGTCCAAAGCTAGAGCTAGCCTCAGCCACAGGGAAACTTACTGCTCAGCTTTTTCATACATTTTGGTCCTTGAGGTCCATGCATGTTCTTGTAAATAGCAAGATTTCATTATTTTTTGTGGCTGAATAATACTCTGTGTGTGTGTGTGTGTGTGTGTGTGTGTGTGTGTGTCTGTCTGTCTGTCTGTCTGTGTCTGTGTGACAATTTCTTTATGCAGTCATCCATCGATGGACACTTGGGTTGTTTTTATATCTTGGCTATTGTAAATAATGCTGCAGTGAACATAGGGGTGCATATATCTTTTCAAATTAGGGTTTTTGTTTTCTTTGGATAAATACCCAGAAGTACAATTTCTGAGTCGTTCGGTAGTTCTATTTTTAATTTTTTGAGGAACCTCCCTACTGTTTTCCATCTGCACCAATTTACAGTCCCACCAAGAGAGTACGAGGGTTCCCTTTCTTCAAGTCCTCACCAACACTTGTTATTTCTAGTTCTTTGGACAACAGCCGTTCTGACGGTGACATCTCATGTGGTTTTCGTTTGCCTTTCGCTGATGATTAGTGATGTTGAGCATCTTTTCATGTACCCATTGGCCATCTTTGTGTCTTTGGGAAAATGTCTATTCACATCTGCCCATCTTTTAATCACACTGTTTGGTTTTGTTGTTACTGAGTGTTGTGAGTTCTTCATATATTTTGGATATTAGCCCATTACCAGATATATGATTTGCAAATATTTTCTCCCATTCAGTAGGTTGCCTTTTCATTTTCTTGATGGTTTCCCTGGCTGTGCAGAAGCTTTTTAGTTTGATGTGGTCCCACTTGTTTATTTGTGCTTTTGTTGCTTTGCTTTTGATGTCAGATTCAAAAAATCATCAAGATCTATGTCAGGGAGCTCACTGACTATGTTTTCTTCTAGGAGTTTTATGGTTTCAGGTGGTATGTTCAAGTCTTTAGTGAATTTTATTGTTGTATGTGGTATCAGATAGTGGTACAGTTTAATTCTTTTCCGTGTGGCTGTTTAATTTTTCCAGCACTGTTTATTGAAGTGACTATTCTTTCCCCATTGTATGTTCTTGGCTCATTTGTATGGTCTTGGCTCATAAATTAATTGATCATGTATGCCTGGGTTTATTTCTGGGCTCTATTCTGTCCCATTGATCTCTTGTGTCTGTTTTCATGCCAGTACCATTCTGTTTTAATCACTGTAACTTTGTAATGTAGTTCAAAATCAGAAAGCCTGGTACCTCCAGCTTTGTTCTTCTTTCTCAAGATTTCTTTGGCTATTCTGGGTCTTGTATGGTTTCTTACACATTTTAGGATGTTTTTGTCCTATTTCTGTGAAATATGTCTTTGGAATTTTGATAGGGATTGCACTGGATCTTTGTATTAGTTTGGGCAGTATGGACTTTTTAACAGTATTCTTCCAATTCGCGAGCACGGAATAGCTTTCCATTTATTTGTGTGTTTTTCAACTTCTTTCATTAATGTCTTATAGTTTTCAGTATACAAGTCTTTCATCTGCTTGGTTAACTTTATCCCCTAACTTTATTCCTTTCTGATGCAATTGTAGTAGGATTGTTTTCTTAATTTCGCTTTCTAATAGTTTGTTATTAGTGTATATAAATGCAATAGATATTTGAATAGTGATCTTCTATTCTGCAACTGTACTGAACCCGTTTAGTCTGGCAGTTTTTTGATGGAGTTTTTACAGTGTTCTAGATATATATCTTGTCACCTGCAAATAGTGACAATTTTCCTTACTCCTGTCTAATGTAGATGCTTTTTATTTCTTTTTCTTGCCTAATCGCTCTGGCTCAGACTTTAATATTACGTTGAATAAAAGTGGCAAGAGTGGCGTCCTTGTCTTGTTCCTGATCTTAGAGGAAAAACTTTCAGTTTTTCTGCATTGAGTACGATGTTAGCTTGGGTCATTATTTAGGGCCTTTCTTATGTTGAGGTACATTCCCTCTTTACCTGCTCTGTGAGTTCTTATCATGAAAGGATGTTGAAACTTTTGTTCATTCTTATCTCATTATATTGACAGCTAGGGATAGTAGCCAAGCATAATACGTAAAAACATTATGGAGCCCAATAAACCAAGGTTTTAATCCCAGTTCTGCCACTTGATCTGCCACTTGGATCTGTTTGTTTAGAGGCCCAGTTTGCTCATCTGTAAATTCGGGACAATGATGTCTGCTTCAAAGGATGCGTGTACTAACCGGAGTTAGTATAGTGTTTAGCACATAATATGTATTGTATAAGTAGTAGGTGTAATTCTAACCTCACTTTAACTCAGAATTATCAGACGCCTCTTAAGGGTTGATGGATGAATGAGTTTAGACAGGCGATGGTTAAAATAGCCTTGGAAGAAATGATCCATTGTATCAGGCCACAGTGGCACTCATGTAAATGCCATGTCACTTTGTTTACGCTGAGGGTGCCTCAGCGCCAGGCGTCTTGAGATCGGACCAGGCTCTGGACCTGTCTGGAGGACGGTGCGTGGACTAGAATCCAGGATGTGTGTGACCTCCTCTTTGTGGGCAACAGGACATTCGTTCTAAGAGGCTCGGCACTTTTCTCTCCTTCCGCCCTGTGAAGCCAGGCATTATGGGAAGCTACAGGCTGACTCGGCAGCAGGGGAGGCGTGGAGAGAGCACATACATACCCGTGCATGAGGTCCTTACCTTAAACACTTCTAACAAAGATTCCGAAAATCAAATGATGCTGTTAGAATGGATTCCCTTCCTATAGGAGCTACTGACGTGCATTTCCAAACTAAATGGAGCCTTTACTTTGCAAACATACACGGGTTTTTGTGTTGAACATCGGAATAGAAACTGGGATGCTGTGCTGGGTAAAATGAGTAGCTATACCCCATCCGCCAAGAAGCTGTGTTGGGAGCAGCACCGTGATGAAGCAGGAGTTGCCATCTGGATCATGGGCACTTGGGAGGACGTAGCTAGTGTTTGTGCCTGTGTACACCCATGTCCCTGCTGAAATATTTCACTCCAGGGACTTTTCCCTGTTGACAGCTTTGCTTTCCTTAAAAGAGGGTGTCAGTCTTTTCGTTCCAGTTCCAGACAGTAATGCAGGTGCCATGATCGTTTTGCCGTGGGTCACCGTCGTATAGGCAACACAGTAGGCTCCGTCCCTCCCTAGGCGTCATTAGGTTTCCTAATGGGATGATGTGTAGGAGGAAGTAGGACCCTGGCCCTCCTCCCTCGTTAGCGCCCAAACCCGGCAGCGTCTGCTTCCCATCAGGCTCGGGATTGTTTTCCTCCTGGTCTGACACTGTTCGTTCCTTCTTGAGTCAGGAAAAGGACTTGAATTCTGGCTTTGTTGACATGGAACGTTAATGCAATTGCTATTGCAGCTGAGCCTATTCAAAGCAGTACCTAAAGCTGCGAGAAGAAATACTGTTTAAAGGTTGGCATATATTAATAGTATAACATGCATAGTGCTCGTAGGTCTGCGTTTTAAGTCATAAGCCTGGGTCCTGTAGACTTTGAGAAAGTGTGTCATTGGCACACCCCACTCCACCCCCTGTTATCCCCAGGCTTCTGAGAAGCCAGCGGAGGGTCTTAAGAGATGGTGGCCCATGGTGAACTCAGATGATTGACATCTGCCGCGTGGTGTCATGGGTACCTGCTCACTGTCCCTGGAGGAGGGGGGAGGGTGGCACGCTCATCATTGCTTAGTAATGCCAAGTTATCGTATCCCTGGTTTATTCCTGATGGGACCTGCACTGCTGTGTGTCTGTTTCTTGGCATGACTCTGGGAAGGAGTAGGGATTAAATAGAAAGCAGAGTAATGCATGCCCCTTTAAGAATACAGTTTCTGAATCCTTGTTTTTTAAAGCTTAGCCTCACTCTGTGGGTCACCAGCCGTTTATTAGTGGGTAAACATGACAGTGCCCGCCAATTGACTGGTGTGAAATGTTCCCTTGATCCTTCTTCCATCAGGCTAGTTAGTGGGAGCCTGGAGCCGGAAGGAGGGAGAGGCCAAAAAAGGAAAGGGAAGGTGGAGAGCTTTAGTGTGAGGGCTGGGGGAGCAGGAGGGTAACTCAACATAAGTCTCTTTACAGAATCTGCAAGTGACCAAGCTCTAAAGGTATGAAATGGCAACAGCTGTGGAAAGACCCAAGTTGTCTAATTCTTCTAGCAGTTGTTTGTATAACTTCTTGTTTTTCTTTTTTAAAGATTTTATTGGGGAAGGGGAACAGGACTTTATTGGGGAACAGTGTGTACTTCCAGGACTTTTTCCAAGTCAAGCTGTTATCCTTTCAGTCTTAGCTGTGGAGGGCGCAGCTCAGCTCCAGGTCCAGTTGCTGTTGTTAGTTGCAGGGGGCGCAGCCCAATAGCCCTTGCGGGACTCGAGGAGTCGTGGTTGAGAGCCCACTGGCCCATGTGGGAATTGCACTGGCAGCCTTTGGCATCAGGAGCATGGAGCTCCAACCACCTGAGCCACTGGGCCGACCCCCAACCTCTTGTAATTTATCACCTCGGCATAAAGTGGGAAAGATGGGGATATAAAATAAGATTTTAATGAAAGAAGAAGACTAGTTCACTCTTCTTCCTCCAAAAGGATTTTGTTACATAACCAACAGATTTAGTGTAGTGGCGGGTGATAATTACACAAATCTATGCGTAAGTCAAAAGTGGGACTCATGCAATATGTTTACAAGCAAAGCTCTTACTTTTAGATACACACAACTACTCGGGAAATTGCACCAGCTGTTGCTACGTAACTGGAGGCATTGCTGGGCCGTCTTTAATATAAAAGACATGACTTTAAATGTTGGCATTCATTTTCACAAAACAGTGTTCCTGTAGGAAGTACTTCTTATAAACAAATAGTAATTAAAACATTTGACAAATGCATGGCCACTGATTTTTACATTTTAACCAGGTGACCTTTTAAACGGGATGTACCCCCCCCCCCAACACGTACCTTGTGTGATGATCAGAAGTCACGGCTGAGATGGGGGAGAGCTCAGCTGTGACAGAGGATGTGTATGAAGTCTCCCATGTTTTAACTTCCATTCTTGAGAATTGTGGCTTGTGGGGCCACGTATTACCTGCCCCAGGTGTGAAGACCGTCTTATAATTAGATTAGAGCATGCCCTCTCCGTGGATCCTTTGACAAGGGTATCTTTTTGGAGTGGCAGAGTTCTCAGGTAGCCGGAGGGAAAGCCTTAAGCGCTGGGGCTTTCACTTGCTGTAGTCTATTTCTAAAATATCTCTGCACTTGGCTGGCTTACTAAACACTAAACAAAATGTGTCTTCCTCTTAGCGTCTCAGAATTACCTTTAGGGACGTCACTGTTACATGAAGAAGGTGTATATCAGTGAACACCAATCCTACAGGAACTTGCATTAAAGAATCACTTGTGTCAGATGGTCCTTTG
The DNA here is from genome assembly GCF_036562045.2 of Rhinolophus sinicus. Classification (NCBI taxonomy): domain Eukaryota; kingdom Metazoa; phylum Chordata; class Mammalia; order Chiroptera; family Rhinolophidae; genus Rhinolophus; species Rhinolophus sinicus. The sequence goes on from NC_133762.1 coordinate 9,852,274, forward strand.
CCCTGTCTCTAAAAATGGAATGAGATGTGCAGCCATAGGGTCTCTTGGGAAGCACCTTTCAACCAAATTCATTCACACATAGATGGTGGAAACAGTCTTTTCCTAAAGAATTCTATTCGCCCCTCAGAAAATCATCTTTGCTTTTCATTCCTGCTGTAGTTACTCGTAATTCATCAGCTTCCTTCAAAATATTATGAAATTGTTTAGGCCTCACTTCATATATAACTGAAGGCATTTGCTCATCCAGATGCCTTTGTCTACTTTCTCCCTGATGTTTTTCTGTCCAATTTAACATATCTCTTTAAACTCTGATTTATAAAGGGTTCGTGCCCTCATTTTCTCTCACCTGGATTCATTGGTTTTCTTACCACTAATCTCTTTCTGTCTTATAACCCAGCAGTTCTCAAACTTTTTGGTCTCCAGATCCCTTTACATGTTCAAAATTCTTAGGAACTCCAAACAACTTCTGTTTATATAGGTTGTACCTACAAATAAATATTTACCACATTAGAAATTAAAACTGACATTTAAAAAATATTAATTCATTTATAATAACAATAAGCTCATTACTTGTTAATATAAAGCATATTTTTGTGAAAAATAATGTTTTCAAAACAAAAAATTAAAAGAGGGGCATTGTTTTAATCTAATTTCTGGCTTAAGAGAAAACAGTTGAATTCTCATAGCTGTTGTGCATTCATTCAGCCTGTTACAATATGTTGTTTTGATGGAAGTTATATATAAAGAAAATCCAGCCTAACACAGCTACATGCTTGGAAAAGGGAGAAATATATTTAAAATTTTCTCAGATAATTGTGATGTTCTTATTTGATAATAGATAAGAATTGACAAATGCTAGGTTTTTAAAAGATTTGCAAGATGGAATCTGAAATCTTGTCATTGAACTTTTTGAACTCTGTTACATTAAAATTCACTGGTTTATCTTGGACTTTGAATGGATCTCTTAATCCATGTGTGATTTTCTAACATCATTCATCAGTCATTTGGAAAAGATTGATTTATTGAGTAATCCACCTCTTCCAAATGTTGAATATTTTTTTATTCTACAATATCAGAAAATCTCGTTTGTTAATATTACCACCAGTCTCATCAGAAATATCTTTAAGTATTTACTGGTAACCTGTCAAACTCACAGTGGCAGATTCAAGTTTTCCCAAAATTCTCATTTTCACTTGAAAGTCTGAATTTTATCACCAGTGATAAATACTGCCAGTTGTTTCTCTTCAGAGACACGTTCACTTTGTTCATTTCCAAGAAAATATCCACGTTCTGAAGACGCGTTGTTTGTCCTTTACTCAAGTAAAAACGTTGTTGCATGAAAAGCGTGGCTAGCTCAGCTTACACGTTATAAAAAATTACACAAGTGATTTTCCTCAAGAGAACCATCGTACCTTGTTTACAGAAGTATTTATGTGTATTTCCTATTTCTTGTTCAGAACAGTAAAAAGATGTGTATGTACCTAAAGGTTGAAATTTAGTGAAAATAACAAACGGCTCCATCAAGGACAATCTATGTGAAAACGTTTTCGGGTTTGTTTTAAACGGTGAGTGTGTGGCAGCGAACAATATGCTGAGTGCTGGTTCACTTTGGTAACACAGCCTTGGTTTTTGTGAAGCCCATCCGTGCAAACGTCAACACAGTAAAAAGGGCAAGGAACATCTTAGCAGTACTGTCCAAATCTTTTTGATCTGACACGTGCCCCGAAAAGGTCTCAGGAACCCCCAGAGTTCTGCAGACCACACCTGGAGAACCATCGCTCTAGCTCACGTGACTGATTCTTGCTGAAAGCAAATCAAGCAGCCCTTTACTTTGTGGGGTGGCACACGTGGACTTCACAGTCTGGCCCCTGTGTGTGGCACGGTGTGGTCCCATCAGCCCTTCAGTTCTAATCTATGAGACAGTCCACCTGCCAGCCACTCCAGACTCCTCGTTTCCGGGCAAATCCATTGTTGTCCTTGCTCTTTGGTCTTCTGTGCCTGAAATGCACCCCTGGGCACGTCTGCCTGGGCACGCTTCCTTTCTTTAAGACCTTTTGCAGATGTGCTGCTCTCGTCACTCACTCAGGCCACCTGGGCACTGCTGGAGCAGAGTGGTGCCACGGTGATGTGAGCCATGAGTCCCACGCGGTCCTGTGTGGTGAGCTCTGGCCCGCCTGCCTGTGACTCTGCCATCGCCTCGTTTTCGTTCACAGGGACCTGCCACATTATGTCACACAGGACATGTGTTTGTCATGTTGGATGCATGACACCTGTCTTGAAAGAAAAAGGAACACAGGAAGAACTTCAAGATGATTTCTAGTTAGCTGACAGTTTTCTGTAATACTTACTGTAGTGAACTTGACATAAGAGTGTGTTTACTTAATCCATTTATTAATTTCTGTCCTTTGGGGCACTGATAACCTTAAGTAGTTCTCTTTCACTTTAATGTCCTATTTCCCAGTTTCATAGCAAATATATTTAAAGCTTTTTAAGTTTTGTTAGTTGAGGCTTAAATAACCTGATTTAGTCAGTATGGCAGGAATTGCGACTGAAAATCAGGTGAAGCAGCAGCTCCTCATTGGTAACCCATTAATGAGAGTATTTAGGATTTAATCAAGAAGAGTGGTTCACCTTTCTGTCCATGTAGAATTTGGATAATTGCCTTTGTAGTGAAACCAAACAGATTAAATCTTCCTCGGGTTTATCAGTGTGAGAACTGGATGCACCAGAACCATTAGAATTCAGACCCAGGAAAACTACTTGTACGAAAGCAGGCTGGTAACAGTACGCAGTATTCAATAATGCTGTGCTCAGTGGGAGATCACTGATGCCCGTTCCTGCAGCGTCCCCACAGGGGAGGCAGAGGAGAGCTGTCAGTGACAGTCTCGTAGAGGGCATGCGCCTTGGAGGGACTGCTGTCCTACTCGGTGCTGGCAGCTGGGGGTGGCCCTAATAACACACGTTATGATCTTACCTGTTACTGACTGTCCCTGTGGGTGGGTTACCTGATGTGTGAGAGGTCCTGCCCTTAACGGAGGTCACCTCCAGGCGCTGCTGTGCTTTCTGAGCCATTACACACGCACGGGCCTTTGAGGACTTACCGAAATGCGTCCATGAAACTTGGACTCTAATAATTAACCTTTTTGTGCAAAGTCTGTTTTCACTGGGAACGGTTTTCTGTGTTAAAAACAGTCACGTTCATTCCAGAAAGAGATGTTTGCATATTTAGAATGGCACTAGGAAATCAGTCTTTTGATAATTATCAGCAAATAGAATGGAACTCTAAAAATCAATATGTGTTTAGTCTGATGGATCTTCAGAATGGGAGATCTTGCAGAACCTACCCATACGGCAATTTACATTTCAAAAAAGCATTCAGGGTAGGCCGAGGAGTTCTACTTGCTGATTAATTTCAGACGTGCCCTGTTGCGTATTGAGAAGGTCTAGTTACTCATCTGTTTGTAGTGAGCAGAGTACACGACTTTTTCTCCAGTGCATAGCTCTGTATGAAAAACCCCTGGGTTATTTAACTTGGTCAACAGAAGAGCTTCTGAACCTGGGTTGCCTGTACCAGTGTGATCTGCTCCTGAGAATGGGTTACCTGACCTGAACGGTCCTCTTCAGACAGAGATGGGTATTTCTTCATTCACACAAGAACCATGTGTTGAATGCTAAGGCCAAGGACCTATAGGAAATCCAAAGAAACAGTAAATGTCTCGCTCCAGGAGCCCTGCACAGCAGGTGCCCAGAGAACAGTGAGTCAGTGGATGCTCTGAGCGTTGTGACAGGAGCGCTGTGACAGGAGCGCTGACAGATCTCACGCTCAGAGGAAGGACAGGTCAGTTTCCCACTGAGGCGTTTCGTGGCGACATCATGGGTATGACAGCATTCGAGGGGACTTGACCAGTTTGGCCCAGGCGGGGAAGGGCATGAGGCAGGCTCGGGGACGCGGAGGCAGCCAGGTGTCCAATCCACGCACAGCCGCTGGTCTTGTGTGAGGGCTGTGGAGGAGTCGCACAAGGACAGGTGAGGAGAGGACAGAGTCTGTCATGGTGATACAGGCTTTTCTCGCCGAGTCGCCTCTCAGCGCCACACAAGTGTTCTCTGTCCCATTGGGTCCCACTCGTAGTCATCCTTCTTGGTGGAGATTGTACAAGGACACTAGCAGTCCAGTCCAAATTAGGCACTTGGGGATTGGCCAGGAAAAATCTATAAATATCTGTCTTATTACTTCTTTCCCTTTGCCTCGGAGGAAGAGGCTTTTTTCCCAAGCCTGACTCTCCCCAATGAGTTCCCAGTCCTGTCTTGACCTTTTGAAAGAACTGCTTCTCCATAAAACAGCTTGTTGCACAGCTCCTTTAGTCTTAGCTTCTGGGAAGCTACCTACCTTCTCCACTTACAGAGAAAAGAAAACAACTTTTCGCTCTTTCTGCTTTCGTGTCCCATGTTACAAACTATCTTCAGAGGGAACGTGGTGATGTGGCTCAAAGCAATCATGTTTTGTTCTTTCTGTTCTAACTTCAGTCAGAGTTTATCAGTTACTTGGTTTTATCTCATATGCACCCTTGTAGGCTGACTTACATATCTGGGTTTTTTTTGAAATAAGGGAAAAATGAAACGATAAAATAAAAATAGTATTTTTATCTCCATAATGCAGATAAGAAACTAAGGCACAAAAACTAAGGCAGTCTGGCTCCAGAGTTCCCCCACTTAACCACTGTGCTAGGTAAATAGAACCATTAGCCAGCCATCCCTTTCCTTCCTGTGATGTGTACTGGATGGGACGTTGCTTCTCCTGTGTATTTAAGGGGCAATCCCCCCGCCCCCAGCATATTTTTGTGGTAACAACTCTTCCAAAAAACAAAAGAAAAAAATCTAACAGTTTACTCTGAGGTGAAGAGTTGTATTGTACTTCCTTAAAGTTTTTCAGAACACATTAGACTGAATAAAATTATTGAGTTAGTTCAATAACAGTTGAATAACATTATCAAATGCAAGCTCCAAATATTAGTTGCAAAATGAGCAAAACCAGATTTGTTTTTGGAGGGATGAGTGAATGCCAAAATTGACCTGGCTGCAGTGTTGAAAAGTAGGTTTTGTTGTTCTTTTCTTATTTTTCAATTCCAGTTGATATACAATGTTAAATTAGTTTCAGGTGTATAGCATAGTGGTTAGACATTTATATAATTTATGCAGTCCCCCCCCCCCCCCGTTAAGTCTAGCACCCACCTGACACAGTACATAGTTATTACAATATTGACTATATTCCCTAGGCTGTACTTTACATCCCCTAACGATTTTGTAACTGCTAATTTGTACCTCTTAATTTTTTCAGTAGGGTTTTTCTTCAAGGGATTTTCTCACTTCCCTTTGCCCTGTCTTTTGGACACTTGATAAAGAGTAAGTCATACCTGCATTTCATGGAAGGTGAGACTCTACAGTGGTATGTGTTCGCCTGGAAAGATGAGGGAAATCTCCCATGGGAAACGGAATCACTCTTTGGCTTGTCTGACCGAGGGACTGTGCGACAGCTCTTCTTTTTGCCGTGAAGTGAAAAATAAGAAAAATGAGTCAATTTCCTAACGTAATAAATTTTCATTTTATGTGAAATTTTAGGGTCTGGTTATTTTGAACATGAGTTTTCATGTCTGGCCAGACATTATCCTTTAAATTGAGAAACTCTTTTAGGCTACTCACCTTTTGTGTATGTTAATACACTAAGAAGTTTTTTTTCTGTCATTGTTTAATAACTATATCTGGAAAAGTCTAGGATTGTGATTGTGGTAATAAACAAGTATATAATCAGTGAGTCATTCAGCCGTTGGGTGTTTTTGACATTCTGGGATTTGGCATTTCAGGAGTCCCTCTTGTCTTTAAGGAACCCACCATCTCCTTAGACCAGCGTACAGCACCAAGGGACAGTACAGGGAGGACACCATCATGCGAGGGCCGCAGAGTCTGAGGACAGAGGAATAAGGAGGGAAGAGCAGGCAGAGAGCTTAGTTAGGAAAGTGGGATTTGGACGGTGGGTTTTAGGTAAGGTGGAGAGACACGGTATGGCATCCCAGAAGCCGCAGTTGTTCAAAGAGCCAGGAAAATTGAGGGAGGAAGAAGCACGTCCTAAGTGTGGAAACTTGAGAGACCAACCGTATACTTATCTCGAAGCAGAGGAGCAAATGAGATGGGATAAGGATCAAGCAGTGGTGTGAGACCCAGGCAAGGGGGGTTAGACTGGATGAGGCTGAAGTCTTGGGCAGCCGTCCTGAATTACAGCGCAAATCATACCACTTCTCTGCTCAGATGCCTTTGCTGGCGGCTCCCAGTTGCCTCTGAATAGCTTCCAAACTTCTTAGCATGACATCATATGCTTTTATGATCCAGGCTGTTAATGCCTTTCCAGGCTAATGTTATAGCACTTCCTTACAGGAACCTGAGGCATGTAATTAGACAGTGGCCAGTCCTCTGCCGCACCGGCCCGTCATCAACGTCTGTACCTTCCTTCACGCTTTATAGGCAATGCCCACCTCCTCCCTCTCATTCTCTCTCTTTCTGTCCCTTTCTGTTAAGGCACCACCTTCACGGAACTTTTCAGCCTAATCAGTTCAGCCAGAGAGCCTCGTTCCTTTGCTGAAATTCGGCATTTCATGTGTGCTGCCCACGCAGTCTCAGACTTCATGCCGTCGCCCCTGCTCCGTTTCCTTGAGGTCCCAGAAACATTGCATCCATCTCTCTGTCTCTCTCAACACCTCGCTGAGCACCCTAACTAGTGTTTGTTGGATGGGTAAATTCGTTTGGCTCATGTTCACTCCTTGATGTGGCATGCTGGCAATGACAAAAGCCCATTAGGGAATTCTGGTCAGTAAATGTCAACGTTGTTTTCCTTGACCTTAGTCACTGCCTTTGTTTTATAGGATGAAGTTTGCTCTTATTTCCATAGATGATCATATGGAAAGGGAGTTCCTTGTTGGCTGTTACCTTCTTTTTCCATTTCCTTGCCAAAACACTGTCCACCCTGCCTCCCCCTGTAGCTATTATAGAAACCTTTGTCTGTATTCTCGACCAAGATAGCAGTGTGTGCACTCAAGTGTTCTCTTCTGGTCTCTGTGACAGGATCTCTTGGGAAGAATTGAAAAGTACGTAAAACAATAGGCACACACGTTGCCCAGAACTCACTTTGTTTTTGTTAATGGTCCTCTTTCTCTGTTAATGCTTCATTTACTTCTCAGGAAGTTTTTTTTCACAATCTGAAGTATTTGTTACCACCCCTATAGCCACCATCGCATGAGGATTCATTAAGGTACTTTCTCTAAAGGCAAAAATGTCTTAAGAGAACTTGAATTTTCCCCTGTGAAATTAAACCCAGCTTTCGTCGCTCGACTGCTACACCAGAACTGCCCTCACCAAGGTCCAGCACTTACATAGCAAAATCCAGATGTCTTCTTTGCTTGACCTTTTCCCAGCAGTTGGCACTATGTCCCGTTCTTTCCTTGAAATACTTCCTTTAGGCTCCTTGCTGTCACATCTCTGTGTTGATTCTCCCATCTGGTGCCAGTCCCAGCCCTGCTCCTGAGCAGCAGACACATACATACATCCCCTGCACACCTGTGCGGGGGTAGCTCAGACGCCTGAGCTTCACTGTGTCTGAAACTCCACTCATGAGCCGGTCCTCCCGGCTCCCCGCCTGGGCTGCCTTCCACCGGGTACCTGGCTGCCCAGGGAGAAGCCTAGTCAACAGGGCGCTGCTCCTCCTCAGCCTTCCACCCCCAGTTCTGGCTAATGGTAAAGATCTGTGGGCTCGCACTTATTGATGCTTTACCTACATTTTCCTCACCTGCATTCAAGCCACCAGCCTCTGTCATCCAACTTCTGCAGCCACTTTGTGACTAACTCTCGTGTCTCTAGTGTTGCTGCCTCTTGTCTACTGAGCACACTCTTGAAAAAAATGGTGATTTTGAAATGCAGAACTGACCGTGCTTTTCCCTTGCTAACAACCCTTCGGTGGCTCTTTCCGACTGTGGTGATTCAGACTTGTGAGTGTCAGTAGCTCGCTCGTCTCTCTGTTCTGGCCTCGTCTTCTGCTCTGCTTGCTCGTTCTTGCCGCTGGGCCTCAGCACCCGGCCCTCTGCCTGAACTTGTACAAAATCATGTCTGTCTTGCTCTCCCTCCCCCGCCTCCCTACGCTCCGTACCCCTGTTGCCTGGTGAGTTCCTCTGCATCCATCAGGCCCCAGACTGGTCTGCGTTTCCTCCGCAGGCCTCAGAATACGTCATCTCTTCAGGAAGGTTTAGGGCAGTGACGTGTGCAGTTGTAATAGACAATCACAACAATATCATAAACTTTCCATGTGAAACGTTGTGGTGGTTTAAATTGTTACTGATACACATTTGCCACTTTTTAGCATTCTTAGCGTTCCAGGTTTTTACAATACTAATATATTTTAAAGCCACATTCTTTGGGAAAATTTGAAAACTCAACAAATTCAATTTTTACAAAGTGTCTAGTATACTTTAAATATGTACAACTTACTGTATGCTGATTATACTTCAGTAAAGCTGCTTAAAAATTATTTTAGGACTAAGTAAAAACATGCCTTTCGAGGTCTTAGATTATCACCTGAAATAGAAGTTATGACCAAAAGTTCAGTCTGAATCCCACGCTTTTTGCACATGTAAATATATTTGGGTGGGAAAAACAGCAAAAGGATATGAATTCATTGGAATTGACTCATTAGCAGTATAGTTAGTGTGTTTAACAATAAAAAATGATGTGGAGGGAGCATATCCTTTTTACCATGAATGCCTTGGGGGGCTGCTATAATACTATGTACAGTTATTTCACTCAACTGAATGTTTGCATTTATAGGCGTCATGAAGTGGGTAAGATTTCTGTATGCGAGAAGAAATTCTTGTATCGTAGCATTATGAAGAAAAACGTCAGGGTCGCTTTTGCTTTGTTTTTGTCAGTGCTGTAGTCGCTTATGCTGTGGTAGTCACGCTGGCAGATACAGAAATCACAGTACACATGGTTTAGCGCTGATCAGATATGACAGTCTTTTGGGTTTGGTTTCAAATAGAGAGCATGACTACACAGAGAAGTGTTACCCAAGCAATACACGGCACGGGTGGTGTCTCGTTTCTCTTTTTGGTAGGGTTACGAGGTAGGTTGAAGAGGAGAACATCTAGGAGGTATGAACTTTAGTAGAGCTTTGTACATTTTATATAGAAGATGCAGAATGGGACTCAAAGTTCAGCTGGCTTTGTAACTGATGGAACAGCACTTTATCAAGACTGATGGTTGGTGGACTGACAGCCTCCCAGGGTGGCTTTTAGCGGCACACTTCTGGGTCTCTGTTTTTAGCCCTGCTCTTCAGGTTTATAGACGAAACAAGGTTTGCAGGGACCGCTGTTATTTCGGTGACAGAATCTAGATTCAAGATGCTCTTTTTTAGGCTAAAACGATAATTTAAAATAAATGAGATAATTTAGCAGGGAAATTGTGAAGTGGGTTTAATAAAATCACGGTTATGGTATGGGAGCAACCTGTTTTGACTTAAATCAAACTGGGAGAAAAGGTATGGGAAGTGAGCCTGTTTCACCAGAAGCTTATCTCCCTGTAACGGTGTAGTGTTCATGTTCAGAAAGCCAGTGATCTTAACTGTCCCAGTGTACACAGTTTCAGAGGACTTCGCTTTGAGTGGCCATGTCACAAGAAGGACTGACAAGGTAGCCTTCAGTGGGTACCCTGTTGCCTGAGGAGCAGTTATGGGAACCGTGATCCAGAAGAAAGCTCTGAGGAGGGTGGTGACTGGTGACGGGATATCTTCAGATATTTGAAATGCTGCCATAAGAAATAACGTTTGTCCCAAAGAGAAAAACTAGGACCAGTATACATCCATTATAAAGTTCTGGATAACAACCGTCAGTATCCAGAAATCTTTTAGTCGTTGTGTTGGATGTGTTCATTCCAATTTTTCTTAACCTATTATCATACTGAGAAGCTGTTTAAAAACTGAAATGTCAAGTATTAAATTGTTGACAAAGAAGTTGAGTGTGTTTCACTTAACGACCCATTTTCTAAAATTAAGAACCACTTGTCACTTGTATTGAAAAAAATGACATCTTTCTGTCCATTGGCATTTGAATAAAATCAAACGTCAAGAATATTGATGTTACGAGTAATGAATTGTAAGTTTTCTTTCCTCAAATTTAACCTATATTTTCTCCTTGGTGGTTTCATTTCTTTTAATTTGGGGCAATTCTCATGTGGCAAAATAAGACATATAGTGGAAAGATTTACAGAACTGAGTATAATGCACACTTGTTTTATTAGCTGTGTGAATTTAGGCAAGTAACTTAAACTCTGAATGCAACTTTTCCTCCTCTGTAGACAGTAATATTTACCTTATAGCTTTTTGGGGGGAATAAATGAAATTGTACATGCGGAAGCACCTGACAAACAGGAAGAACTCAGTAAATGTTATCGCTTTTAATAAATCTTGTCCCAGGAGACCTATCCTAGAGATTCAACTGTGCTGTTGCTACTTTTCCTACTGAAATTATGATTCTGCTGTCTCCCCTTTTCCATCCTTCCTCCTTTTATTTCACCAAGCTATGGGTAATTTTAGTAAAATTTAACATTTGTGGGCTTGTTCCATGTGTAAAGAGCACAAGTTTGTGAAAAGACCTCTCTCCTCCCCCCACCCTTTCGTCCAACGCCCCCCACTCTGGTTCAAGCCCTTGTTTCTCAGTCTAGTTGTGTAGGACACAGCTCCCTGGCCCATGCTGGTGTTATGAGCCTTGTGCTCCCCCCAGCTAAGGCAGTCGGTCACCGGTCAACGGTCTGCCGCTCACAGCAGCTCATGGCAGCTCGCTCCGGCTGCCGGCCACTCACGCTGACCACCGGCCGCTCCTGGCAGCACAAGGTAGCCCAGGGCAGCACTCAGCAGCCTGCGGCCCCCCCATGGCAGCTCACATCAACCTCCAGCTGCTCACGGCAGCCCAGCTCCAGGGAGAGCTGTTGTTCAGTCTTAGCTGTAGAGGGCGCAGCTCACTGGCCCATGTGGGACTCGAACTGGCCACCTCGCCTAGGAGTGCCGTGTTCTAAGCCATGGGGCTGGCCAAGAGACCTTCTTAAAGCTTTGTTTTGTCTTATACTCTTCCATCTTAATTCCTTTTTGCCCTCGTTATTGTTGTCAACCAGAAGTTGGCTTTGTTGCAACCACCTAAATTGTCTTAAGGTGTCTTTTTGCAAAGGCAATAAAGGGTTATAGCATGGGAGGCACCCACTGCTGCCTGCTACTGATTCGAAGAGAATTTCTGTTTGATTGCCCTTTAGGCCTTCCTCTTCTCCTTTACCTCTTCTTACATTCTTGGCATCTTCAAATCTGTGAGTCCGAGAAACACCAGCACCAGTAGTACTTGAACACCTCAACGGAAATGAAAAAGGAAACCCTAGATGGAGCAGTGTCTTTGCAGCCACTGTAAATAATTTTCTTCTTTTTCCTTTCAAATATTCAGATGCTCAAAAACATCTTTCTTATTTGAAGCATTCTGTTATTCTAAACAAACTGGAGTTGCTTGAATGGAAACTAATATTTTGTGTATATTCTAGTACATTTGGCTACCAACAAATGGGTAACTCTGGATGACTCATTATTTTTAAGTTAATGAAATCATAGATTAATGAAATTGGTATTTGTGGCAGACCTTTTCTTCCTTCTCATTTCATGTGAAAGGGGGGTGGCAAATATAATTATGCAAGAATATATACTACATGTTTTCTAAAAGAAGTTTTGAGAGAATTTCTTAATTCCTTTTTCTTCTCTGAATCTACCCACATCCTGTGAGCTATATGACAGATAATAAAGATTTCTTAGTCTCAGCATGACAGTATCAGATCAATAAGGAATTTCAGGTATGTTCGAGTGGGCACCCCCTCTCATTTTTCAGTTTTGGAAACCTAGGTCCAGAGAGTCAAACTAATCATTCCAGGTTCTAATTATTCCGGAGAGATAATGGCACACCCAGGAATGGGAAGAACCCTTAATTTTCAGCTTACTACCTTACATTCCTGCAGAGACTAAGTTGGTCACTGGTGAGTCACTTAGCCAATGCCCAGTCACATGCTGCTCCTTTGTTGACTGGCCTTGGCTGTTCTGTTTGGGTCTTTATCACACCCACCAGGTGGTGCCTAATTCAGAACCTGCTAAAGAGGCAGGGTTCTGCCCCAGCAGGAACAAAAGTAGCCAAATAGAATCGACCTGTAAGAGTGTTAAATAATTTGGGTAAGGTGTTAGATCTTGTAATTAAATAAATCAAAAGAAAATTGAATTCACAAACAGAAATACTATAGTTACATTATAATGTGTGCAATATTTTTATACTTCACTTTTCTAGAATCATGAAGAGCATATGTTGGGCCTGTGTTATGAACAGATTAAAAAGCGCTGCTTGCTTCTTTTGGAGAATTTGGGACCCCTTGCTGCGGGCAGAGAGTAGATGGAGGACACACAGAGAATGGAGATTATAATTAATCTTGTAAAAACTATATTGTAAGAGGTTGTAAATAATGAACATATTTTATTTTTTTACTACAAGTTCCCAAAATTAAAGAAGAAATATTCTCCAAATGCAAAGTTGTAACTGTCAGGTCTAGTTTGGATGTAAAACGACTGGTCGCGGTGTTTCAGAATCCTACCAGAATAGCTGTTCAGTGGTGCCAGATGTTTTTGATAAAAGCTTGGAATCGCCACAGCAGCAGCAGAGGCAGGCACAGGACTGCAGATTTCTGTGTTCTGTTGAGGAGTGAGTGCTGAGCAGATCCAGAGGGGAAAACAAAACAGACTCTTGTTTTCCTCACCAGAGCATATGTTCCCTCCCTAGAACAGTTGTTTTCCAAGAAGGAACAGAATAAGTAAGGACAATTCCTAATCATTTTAATATGTTTATGTGTGCAGACAGAGTAAGTCTTCTAGATTCGCAGCCTGTAGCACAAAGCCAGCAGATAGTCAGAAATGAAAAGGTTAATCTGTGTGTCTCAAAACAGTAATCTGGGCCCTTTCAGATAATCATATTATTTTGGAACAGATTCTTCTCTAATTATATAAACTTCTTGAGGGCAGATACCTTGCTACTTATTTTGTTGGCCTTCAGCGCAAGGCACAAAATATCTCGTAAAATTCTGTACATTTATGTCAATAGTTAGGGGAGGTTTGGCGCAGAGAGGCTTATTGTGATTAAAGCATCTGATCCCTAGAGAGATGGCTGGGAACCTTGGAAGCAGGAAACATTTGATTCTAATTAAAACGGAAGGGAATACACCATATTGAGGACAGAGGGAAACAGGTTTGTATTCATATGGGGAGGAAGGAGGGTTCTAAATTATAGCTTGGTGAAAGTTCATCCAGAAAAGATAATAAGCTATCCATTTTTTGTACACTAAAGCCTCCAGGGTCTTTTCGATTTGTGCTTTCGACCACATAGTTTCAAAGTATTTGTAAGTTCCCAACCAGGTTCCCGTCCTTTTGGTGAGCCTGAGGAAGAATTTTATTTACAACGTTTTAATCTTTCTCTAATCATCTTGTTTTCTGCTGTTTCCCATCATCACTCTAATGAAAAGCACCCTCTTTTTCTTCTGTAAATGTTGGTAACATCACAGAGCCAAGGCTTGCTGGGAGCCTGCGGGGAAGGGGTGGGTGGGGAAGGGGCGGCCCCACCTTCATGAAACAGTGATGTGGGATCAAAGGCTTTGAGCGGGTTATAGCTGAGCTGTGGTGTTAACAGATAGATGAGGAAAATGCCTGCATTCTAGCGGGATTGGCTGCATTTCTCTCCTTTGAGCTGGTTGGCTATTTGAATGCCTGGCCTGAGGAACTCGTGACTCATCAGACCTTCTGTCCCCCTTTCAAAGCTCCTGAAAAACCTTATCACCAACTCTGTTTGCAATATTGACAGAAATTCGGGTATTAAATCCCCCCCCCAGCTTCCTTTCTGTGGGGGTATTTGTACCCCCTCTTTCACACTCTGCAGGTCCAGGCACTTGAGGAAATGTCAGCCGACTAATGCTCCCAGGAGAAAATCTTATTTTTTCCGTTCTGCACTCTTCCCCCCCCTTTTGCTTCCCTCAGTTCCTCCTCCTTCCCCTCCCAAATCGTTTGCAACCCAAGTGAGAGAATGTCTGAAGCAAGAGCATGAACCCTCGAATAGGTCTGGCCCCTGAGAATGTTCCAAAGGGTGGGGGCTTAAGAGGCCTCATATAGTAAAAAACAGGCAAATGAAGCAGCGGGGGCCATATGCAAGGCTCAGGTAACGTGCAGGAGTCCAGCCAGGTGGCTGTTCTTACAGCTCCTTCTCTGTCCTAGACACACAGCCCTGAAATAGTTGGCTAACATTTTTCTCACGTGAAATCATTGGTTTGCGTTTGGTGGGGAGACGCACTGTGTGCCTGGGGCAGTTCCAGGTTCCGTCCTTGGTAGAGGAGATAAGTGCGTCCTGCTCGGTGCGGAGGGTGACATCCCTGTCCTTTTGTGACCACGCTGCCCTGACTTCAAAGCCCTCCTTGCATCTGGCATCGCCTGGCAGCCTTTTTCACAGAGGACGGTTGGAGGAGCAGGAGGAGGAGGAAGCGGGCTGGAAAAGGAGCCTGTTTTTCTCTCCTTCCTGAGGGTGAATCATGTTCCCACCACTGCAATTAGGTTTTCCAGCCTCCAAGGCTGTTGGTGAAGGACTGAAAGGCAGGTCCTGACGTTCTGGAGAGTGAGGGAAAAGGGTGGTGGTGGGGGGTGCTGGGTAGGGCAGGGCCAGCGCCCCAGGAGAAAGGGAGGGAGCAGAGCAGGAGGAGTGGCCTTTTTCTTTTCCGCCTTTGCTCTGCTGTCATTACATATTTTCAGTTTAAATCAGAACCAAGCTCAACTGCCTGGTGAGCAAGACACAGACTCCGAAAGTCCGAAAGCTCTTTAGCCAGAACTCCAAGCTTCTGCCTTTTTGTCCTGTCGAGGAAACATTGACTGTCCTAGCCTTTTTTTTTTTTCTTTTTAAAGCAAGAACCGAATTTAATGGGAGAATTTTTTCATCTCATCTCTTTGATATAGAGTTGTCTTCCCTTTTTTCTCTCTGTCTCTTCCACATTGGATTTTTATTGCCTGCTTTGGTTTTCTTCCCCACGTGCCTCGGCCATTATGCTCAGTCAGTTCATTCTTGATTTTTCCACTGGAGTTATCGCCAGTGATGGAAATGGTGTGTGGTTCTCTTTCCCTCAAGATTTGCATAAAGTATAGCATCAGGAGGCACTTATTGTTTATATTATGAATTATAAATTCATCAACCCGTTGCTCTGAACTTGTCAGAAAGTTCTCTGTCGGTTCAAGGCATTGGATCCTGCGTGGTTTCTTTTTTTAATTTATTGTGTGACCCTCTGAGGGTTTTGTATATAGAAGAGTCTGGAAGGCACAGGTCTCCTCCAGCTCACGGTGAGAAATTTGGAGCTCTGGACTCGAAGGAGTGCGCTGGTGCCCCAGGTTCAGAGTGGGCACGTCTGCTTTTTGTTGCGTCTCTTCTGCCTTTGGACAACATGTATGAACGGCACAAGAGGCGCTACAGTCTGTGCGACATCTCCAAGGTGGACAGGGCAGTGGACGTGGTGTTGCTGAAGGTAAGGAGCCACGCTGGATGCACGTCCGAGCTCTCAGGCTCTCTTCTGAGTCCAGGCGCTGGGTCCCTGGCCCCCTGCCTGCCACGGGAGAGGGGCTGAGAAGGGTGTTTGAGCAGTGTGGGGTGGGGGCCAGGTTGGTGGTTTTAAGGTTCTTAAAGGACTATGTGAACAGAAACAAGGGGACTTGAGAATCAGCATTGAGCCCCTTACTGTTGAAATGTCCTTTTGCTTGCTTTAAAATGCATTCTTACGCTCAGGAGTAAAGCTCATGGTCTTGGGAATCTTGGAGGGAGAGATTCACCTCCGTAGTTTGTCTTTCCTGAAACGTCTCTGTCTGTCCTTCTGTCCCTGCCATCCCGTCCCCCTCCCTCAGCCCCGTCTATCTGGGTGTCTTTCTCTAAAGGTCTTTCTTTCTGCCTCTGTCTCTTTGTCTGTCTTTTGTCTGAGCCTTTTCTATTCTTTGTGCTATGTCTCACTCCCAACCCTTTAGGGAAAAGAAAAGATAGACACATTTATTTCCTTTGGAAGGTTCTCCAGTCAATCTATTTAGTAAAGTGGCAAAGTGGCCCTTTTGGCGTGGTTTGACTGCTTTTCAGGGCTGGCCTCAGACTCTGTTGATAGCTGTATTTGTTTGCTTTCTCAGCGTTGATGATGTTGGGTGTCTAAGGAGGGGGTGCGGAGACTCTGGAAAGCTAATTGCTCACAGAAGGCATCCTGGAATCTAAAATTAGTCAGGACTCCTCCAGCCATAAGATGGGAGTCTGGGAATGTTGGATGACTCAAGGAGTACTTTTTGGAAGTTTAGCAGTTTTCTGGCAAAAGCAGGGGAAATTGGAAGCCGACCAAGTGCTTCAGAGATGCCAAAACACCCTCGGTACCTGAACGTGTGAGAGTATGGAGCCGGAGGAGTCTAGGCCAAGTGGCAGTGGATTGCTCTGGTCCGGGAAATAGTGGGGTTGTTTTACTGGTTTGTCAGTCAGTGTGTGACTGAGACTCCCTAGTTCTCATTGGTCCATTGAGGCCATGAAATGGGCTCAGAAGCCTTGACATGGGAGCCAGTAAAACCCTGCGTTGGCCGAGGGGCTGGGAATGGATGGATGGATGGATGGATGGATGGGAGTCGTGATTTGTGTGTGTGTGCCGGGGGGTTCCCCGTCCCTCCATCAGCGCGCTCAGGTTGGGGTTTCACCTGCCTGGCCCAGGCCCAGAGTACTTGGTAGCTTGGTATTTTGAATTGTTCCAAGATATTATGTATTTTAGTTTCTCTGAAATGTTATTTCCTCTGTGAAATCACAATGTTTTAAAATTTTTGCCCTTACATATTTGGGAGAGCCTAGTTTTTAGAACGTTTATATGCTTGACTCTTGATGATTTTTACATGTCTGGGGGAAAGGGGAAAGAAAAAGAGGGAAGGAGGATAGCCAATCTCAGCTCAGGTACCTTGAGGAGTACCATGTACTTAAAACATGATAAAACGTATAGCACTCGGCTCTGGCAGGACACAAAAGCCTTTTGCGTGGAGCTAAGTCAGCACGTTGGCCTCGTGATGCTGTTTTATAGTTTTAACAAAACACTTTCATGTACCTTATTCATTTGAGGCTTACGTCATATGAAGAGCTGGAGGGCTGTCATCAGCCCTGGTGAGGGGTGCGAGGGAATTGGTGACAAAGATGTGATTTTTCCCACAAGGCCACAGCTAAGAAAGGACAATTCGTTTTCTCTCAGATGCACTTGGCTTTATGTTCTTTCTTTATACCTTGCTGCCTACTACGTAGTAAGAGATTTTCAGTAGAAAACACTTCACTCTTCAGGAAACAGGCATTGTTTTTAAACAAATGAGCACACGTTAGGAGCCCTGAAAACACCTTATTTCCACTATGAATGAGATAGGTAAGGCTGGCGTTAATTTCTTTGCTTTGGAGATAGAAAAGAAGGTGACATCCTTGAGAGCCACCTGTTAAATCAGCATTAATGACCTTTCGATGGCAGGCACGGTGTTAAGTCCAAGGCCCACACAGGCTTTACATCCTCACCCTCTTCCTGCTTCAGGACAGGCAAGGAGTAGAGAAAGAACGACGCGCTGAAGTAGTTGGACAGAAATAAGCAGCGCACTGTGTAGGAAGTAGTAACAGGAAGACCTGTCTTAGATAGGTCTTTCTGAGGTCCTGACAGTTTTCAAATTGATCTCCAGGGGATGAAAATATGCCCGCTCTACCCAAGGGAAGGTATTCTAGAAAGAAGGAGCAGCCCGTACTAGGCCCTGAGATAGGAAAGAACTGACGGAGCCGTTATGACAGAACCATCCTGAGCAAGCCGGGAGTGACCTGAGAAGAAGGCTGGAGGCACAAGTGGGATCCAGAAAAGCAGGGCCTTGACAGCTGAGGGGAGGAGCTTGCTTTGTCTGGATCCGTTGCTTCTCAGTTTATGTTTATACAGTATCATTCTGGCCGTGTGGGAATCAATTAGGCTGCCATTGCGGTAGCTCAAGCATGGTAAGGTGGTTTTGTGGTCTGAAGGGGGAAAAGTGGATGCATATGAGATACAGGCATTGAATTTTGACATTCCTAGTCCCATGTATGGAAAAACGTTTTGGGTAGTCAGGAAGTTTCCCAAGGTCTCGCAGCGCATGTGTAATAGGTCGCAGGGTGCAACCCCACATCTGATTGCTTTCAAAGGCCGTGTTTTTTTTTGCCATCTTAGACCTCCTATTTGACTCGACCTACTGCATCTGTGTATCAATTTTTATTTATCTATACTACGTACATTTTTTTCTATCTTAGACTTTTCATACTGGAAGAATTCTTAGACGTTATCTCGGTCACTTCTTTCCTGCGCAGGAATTCCTTCTGTAACCCTTTGGACAGGTGCACAATCTCTTATAGTTTCAGTTTGTCAAACAATTTGTCACCCATTTTCCACATAGTTCTTTTTTAAAAATCATTCAGAAGTGTTCTCCAGTTATCTTCCATTGTGAATGTCAGTATCCGTAATCATTGTTTCTAAGAAATGGTATCCGCTGTACGTACCACTTCAGTCCCCCAGTGACCATGTGTATGTTCTCAGTCCACTTATCTGTGGAAGTTTGCTTTTTTATGCTAAGGAGTTTGTAATTTTTCTTCCGTTCAACTAAATATATCTAAGCACTCAGAACAGTGTCCCTAATTCATATTAAATGACTATGAATTTAATATTCAAGTGTTTGTTAATTGAATGCATTGGTAAGTATGGATTCCTAAGCATCGTGGTCCTGCATTGATGTACTGGACTCAGAGATAAAGTACGATAGTAATCGCACAATTTAGATGTTTGGGCCTGTCAGTTTGGTGTTCCACATTTAAAACCCCAGTCCTTCCACTGGCACCCGATTAATCTACCGTAGATGAGCTGCAAGCTTCCCATCCTGTGTTATGGACCCACTCTTCTGCTGGCTTCTATTGCATTCTGATCTGTCCCCTTTGTCAGGTCTCTAGTTCGTTTTGTGATGGTTCTGCATCGAGGCCTTAAGATTCCCTAAGGCTGCAGACATTGGCCTTTACCTTCAGATCAGCTCTTGCTTCCCGTCATCAACCCCCAACATCCCCCCGTCTTACCTCCTTTCTGAATTTTTTTCTAAATACTGACATGCATTGATAGTGTACCTTGTCAGCCACCCATGCGTCCCCCAACCCAGTGCACACACATATTCCTCTGCCTCACTGTGTGACAGTCCCTGGGTTGCCCTCTTCTGATGCACGTGTGACTTCTGGCTCTCATGATAAGTGGTTGCTACCTATGAATCACATGCCCAAAATGAGATACGGAAGAATTTGAATCATTAGCAGAGGCCCTTTAGTATCAATGTGCCTGTTTTTCTCAGCACTATTCAGAAAGCCAGCACCGAACTCCCAAGTGAATGACTGAGGGGAGGTTTCCCCTAACACATCAGTAGCCAACACATGATAAGCATTCCTGAGACTGTTCTTAGCACAAGAGGACAGCAAGTATCAGAAATGGACTGTAAAACTCGCAGACCAAAAAGGGGGGGTCAGAATCTAGTGTTAACTGCTGATTTAAAGTGATGTTAGTCTAAGAGCCATTTCTGTTTTACGAATTTTGTGATTTTGGGTTACCTGGAAAAATAGTGCCTGTTCATAGTACATGATTTCTCATGTTATTGATGATTGATCGTGAACATATTTTGTAGCGCGTTCTTCAGAGTGTCCGACGGATGGTTAAAAGGTTTGCACCCGTGTTTTGTGTGCACTGGCTGAGATGACTTCAGAGGAGAACCGTCTCCTCCATCCATGAGCTTTGAGCAGACTACCAGCCTCTTCAAAAGGAGTCGTTTGTCTGTAACTACAGTGTTATTTTCCAGAAAAACATACATGCTTTCAAAGTGTGCTTGCTTTGAGAGACTTCTACATTGTAGCAAACAAAAGATGTAAAAGGAGGTGAAGGGTGTAAGACAGCTCCACATATCTGCTCAGTTACAATCTGATTCCCTGAAAGGACTTTGGCTCAAGTGTTGGCTCCCATGTCCGGATGGTGGGGTTTTGCTTCCTTTTGTTCTGCTCTGGAACTCGGGCTGGATCTCCTGAGACAGTTGCCGAGGAAGTAAATAACGGCAGCGGCTGGGAAGCCTGGGTGTAACCATGAGCTGTATTATTAGGATGTTCAGATATAAACAGTAGCAGAAACACTGCCAAAAACAAAAGGCAGCTCCATCTCCACTGAAAATATGTACCACTCTATTTTCAGACTGATGGGAACATGGCGTGGGTGTGATTTAGGTAATGACAAGGGGTCCCAGGCCTCGGGGCAGGAATGAAAAATAACTTGGGGGTGGGGTTTGGGGGTGGGGGGTGGGTCTGGCATTTCTTCTGAAGTAACGTCTGTTGTCCCGTGTTCCATATGCACTAAGTCACCACCGGCAGGAGCTGTCTGTGATCTCGTCAGGGACATACTCTGAAGACGAGACTAACTTGGTTATTAGCTAAAGAACCATGAATGCGGTCGGAGCCAGGAAGTGTGTTTTGGTCATTGATCCTTCCAAAAGATATGGATATTGAATGGCAAGGTCTCTGTTTTCTTCATTTCCAGCTACGTCACAAAATTTCTGAATCATCTTGAACTCTCCCCTCCCCTGGCCAGCCAGTCACTTGCCGGTCCTGTATTTGGCGAGTAGCTCAAAGGTCCCATCTGGGCAAAATCTGAACAGAGGCTTATCAACGCCATCTTCGTTTTTCCCGTAAAACTCAAATTATCAGCAGCCTCAGCACTGTTGTTTCTTCCTAGTCTGTCTCCTGATCCGAAGTTGGTGATCAGAATCTTTTGCGAAGCCTAGTCTCAGAGCTGGCTAAGAAGAGTATTGATGGTACAAAGAACTAGTTTATCATTTATTATTAAAAAGCTCAGTCTTACAGGTCACCTTTTCGGAAAGAGACTAACATGGCAACAGATGTGTTGCCATGTGTTACAGCCTGGCAAGCACTCTGGAAATGTTTGAAATGAACCACATAGTGGGTCCTTTAATTAAGTTGTCTCTCATTAGTGAGAAAGAAACAGCGGAATTGTAGAATAGAGCTGAGACTAGGACACATTAGTTTATCTGTCACATCAGTGATTCTGAAATGGCACAAGAACGGGGAGAATGCTTTGTAATCCATGTGTATCTGTTGTGCAGCTGACTTACAGGGTCTGCACAGTAGTTTTCACACATGAATGTGCTGTGCGCGCTGCTGCCATCACTGTGTGCAGGATGTGGTTGAAAATGCTGATGCGTGTTTCGACGTTCTTCCCACCCTCAGTGCCCATGGAGTTTGCCTCTGGGTAATGGCACTGACCACGTCTGGTATCATCTGGCCCCGATTACCAGCTATGCCTCTGACTATGAGTTGCCCAACTACTTTTCGCTAAACAAACTTGCTTATTTCTAACTGCTGTACACATTTTTTATTGATAAAATATGCACAACATAAAATCGACCACATTTAGGTGTACAGTGGAGCGACATGAAGTATATTCTCAGTGTTGTGCCATCACCACCACCATCCATCTCTAGAAGGTTTTCGTCTTTGCAGACAAGCTCTGTACCCATTAAACACTAACTCCCCGTTTCCCCCACCCTAGTGCCTGGCAGCCACCATTCTGTTTTTCGTCCCTATGAATTTGACTCGTCTAGGTACCTTGTGTCATTAGAATCAGACAGGCTCTGTCCTTTTGTGTCCTTTGGTTTATTTCACTCAGCATAATGTCTTCAAGGTCCATCCATGTTGTAGCGTGTGTCAGAATTTCCTTTTTAAGGCTGACTAGTAGTCTGTTATTTGTATACAGAACGTTTTGTTTATTCGTTCACCTGTAGATGGACATTAGGGTTGTTTCCAACTTTCGTCTGTTGTGAGTAATGCGGCTGTGAATGTAGTCTGTTCAAGTCCCTGCTTTCGATTCTCTTTGGTACATACCCAGAAGCGGGATTGCTGGATCATACATGGTAATTCTGTTTACTTTTTGGAGGAGCCACCACAGTGTTTTCTACAGTGGCTGCACCATTTTACATTCCCACCAGCAAAACACAAAGGTTCCCGTTTGTCCACATGCTTACCAATGCTCGTTATTTTCTGTTTTGGTTTGTTTGTTTAGTAATAGCCATCCTAATGGGTTGATTGTGGTATCTCGTTGTGGTTTTGATTTATTTATATTTCCCTGAAACACACTCACTTTTATGCTGTGTGTTTGTAAGAACCATAAAGCATGAGTTCTCCAAGCTACTCCATCTGCAAATGTGTGTTACGGCACATGAATGCTGCCTTCAGGATGTCTTCTCTCTGTTTTCTGCCCTGGCCCGCTTGCACACGCTGTTCACCCATTACTCAAGAACAAATGAAGTTTGTCCCGGACTTGCTCTCTGATTCCATGACTGTTGAAACATTTGAAAGATGTCTTGACACCCCAAACTCATCAAAGTCAAATAGAATGCATCATCATCTTCTTCCCCTCTGGATTTCCTACATCTCTTAAGTTGTGGGTCTTTGACCCGTCTTTCTGTCTTCTTTCTGTGGATGCTGCTCTTTCCCAGGTTACTGATCTGCTGCTCTGTGCTCCAAAGGACATGTCGCTAGTGCAGGTACCCACTGCCTCCACCTGGCTTTGTGTCCTGGGTGCCCCAGGCTGCCTTCCTCCCTGCTATCCCCTTGTATCTAGACACTTCTTCTCGAGTTATTTTCCTACTGTATTACTGATCTTTTCACTCCCTTGCATATATAGTGGGGGTGGGGGTGTCGTCCATCCTTGGTAGAGAATAAAGCATAGATTCATTGTAGCCATATCTCCCATTATTCTTTCTTCAGCTTATATTTCTGAACACCTTTGGGCTTTTTATGCTCCTCAAAAACATGTATGCAAAATTTCTCTAATCTGGGTTATAATGATGTGCAGTAAAGTTGTTCCTAATATTCCTTTGTTATCTTTTCAGTGTCTGTAGGATCTGTAATGATGTCCCTCTTTAATTTCTGATACTGGTAATTTGTAACTTTTCTTTTGTTCTTGGTTAGTCTAGCTAGAGTTTTACTGATATCATTGATCTTTTCAAGGAACCAGCTTTGGGTTTTATTGATTTTATTGTTTCTCTTTTTTCTATTTTGTTGATTTCTGCTGTCTGATTTTTGTTGTTTTGTGTTCTTGGGTTGTTTTTTTTTTCATTTTATCATTCTATTTGCTGTGAGTTAATAAGCTTTCTCGTTTCTTAAGGTGGTAGCTTAGTTCATTGATTTGAGACCTTTTCTAATGAAATCGACATGTAATATAAATTTTGCTCAAAGAACTGTTTTAGCTGTATCTCACAAATTTTTATATGTGGTATTTTTATTTTTAAATAGTTTTAAAAATATTTCCTAATATTTAATACCTAATGTTTCCTTAAGATTTCATCTTTGATTCATGGAATCTTTTTAGAAGGTTTTTTTTTTTTTCTTTTTTAAATATTTGGGGTTTTGCTTTTTTTCCCCCCAATATCTTGTTGGTTTTGGTTTCTAAACTTACTACTGTTTTAAACAAAGAGCATACTATGTATGATTTTAATCCTCAAGTTTGAGACTTGTTTTATGCCAGAGAATATGGTCTGTTTTTCATGTCCATGCAAAACGAATGTGTTTTCTGCTATTATTGGGTGAAGTGTGTCCATTAGATCCCATTGGTTGATAATGTTCTTCCAGTTTTCTACATCTGTACTGACTTTGTGTCTACTTGTTTTACGTTTTTGAGAGAAGGCTGTTGAAATCTCTGGTGGTTATTATTTTTTTTTAAATTACATCATTTAAAATTTAATGAAAACATAATGAATTTATTAATTTAATAAAAATTGCTTTTATATGCCTACCTTTTATTGACACTCTCTGTAGAGCGTTAATTGAGTATCCATTGCCTTGATTGTATTGTGAAAAGGTTTTCTTTCTTTAAAATAATTTTACTCACTTTACAGTAAACTTTTAAAGAAACAGCTAGGACTGCTGGTACAATACAGCAGGTACATTTGCAGCAGCTGTAAAATTGTGCCACGTTACTCCATTGTCTGAAACTCAGTTTGTTTCTTTTCCTTCAGATAAACCGAGAAAGCTGGTGTACAATAGAGCCGTGCCCTGATGCCGCTTCTCTCTTGGCTCCCACCCAGAGCCCAGGTAAGCAGGACTTTCCAACTTCCAGGTTCCTTGCCGACCTACATCCAGAATGTTCATTTTCTAGAGCCGCAATCTCACTTTAATAAGAGATCGTTCGATTTGGAGGTCTGTCCTTCCTTAGCATGTTACACAGTCAGTCAGAGGAAGGGGTATATGTGGTTTGAGTTTGTAAGCGTTTAGCAGTGAGTACGTGTCATCACCTAAATTTTACTTTATTAGGTCGGTGCAAAAGTAATTGCGGTTTAAAAGCTTTAAAAAAAATTAAATTTGCAAAAACCGCAATTACTTTTGCACCAACTTAATAGTAGGAAGTCTTTGCATAGGGCTTTATGATTTATTAATTCATCTGTGACAGCATCTGTGCAGATGTATACATATGATACAGTTTTCTTAACCTGATAAAACTATAAATATATATTATTTATATATATATTACTCACCTGTGGCTCTCAGTTCTGGCTGTGCATTGAAAGTGCTTCTGCAGCGTTAAGAGAAACTGATGCTTGGGTCTTATCCCAGAGATTCTAATTTAATTGGGCTGTGGTGTGGCCCTGGCATCAGACTTTAAAACGTCCTTTGGCGGGGTGGCCGCTTAGCTCAGTTGGTTAGAGCGTGGTACTGATAACACCAAGGTTGCCAGTTCGCTCCTCGCGTGGGCCAAGAAAAGTCCTTTGGTCTCTCTCCTGTACACAAGAATAGGAACCAGAAAGTTTTCAAGGATTGTCAGGGTTCGAGTCTTTCCTTAAGCATCCATGAGGTCTTAGTAACAACAGATGAGGGCAAAACGCTCTGAAGACCTTGCTTGGTAGTAACGTAGCACGTGGCTTGTGGTTCGTTCGGAGACCCAGCTGCTCACCGAGGTTTAGCCCCTAATTCAGTAGGACGAAGGTATGTTCCCTAATGTCTGCATGCTCTGTTGTCTCCCATTTCTAAAGCATTACTAGGTTTCCTCACTGGGGGGTGTTGTCCAAATGACAGGGTAAGTGGAGTCCTTGGTGCTTGTTCCTGAAGCTTCCATGGGAACACTGGCGATTTACATTCTGGGCTCTTGAGTCCACTTTACCCAACAAAACTTCTGTCTACATTGCCAAATTTTACTGATCTGCTTTAAAAATTACTGAGTCCTCATTTACTGGCCTTTCTGGAAACACACTGTAGGGGTGGATGCCCTGAGGTTTTAAATTTAAGGGCGAATGTCCTCTGTCTCCAACCCTCTGACTTCACTCCAAAGGAAGTGTTGGAAACAAATGTGGGAATTGTTTTCCTCTAGTTTTGTCTCCCACGGAGGAAGTGGTTATAGGATATTAATTAATTAATACACTATAGTTCTGTTGAAGGTCTCCGCATTTTATAAGACTGACCCTGTTCACAGGCTTAGCTGACACTTCCCCCGTCCGGCCCCCTAGAATCTTCTACTTAAAAGTATGTACTTAACTATGTTTTGTTTGGTTCCTGAAGCTGTTTGGGGCTTTTTCTGAAAGTGTAATTACTCCCAACCACCCAAACAGTGGAACTGTCTGCCATGTAAAGGTTGAATGAGGCTGCATTACAGTTCGAATATTCGCCGGAAGTTTCTCCACATGTGGTGGTTTAATTTACTCATTTAAAGAAATGAATTTTGACCCCCTGAGCATTTCCCCCAGATCATCGTTGTCCCTTTCCACGCTCCAACCCCAGCCACAACTCTCTCGGGGTTTTTAGAGTGATTCTTTTCAAACCTCGATTTAACAAAATCCAAGATCTGGATTATGCTTCTGAACTTCAGACCTGAGATTTTTAATTTCAGGCATCTTTTTTCTTTTTTTTCTTTTACTTCATAATAAACACAGCTCAAGAGAGCAATACCGTTAGACCAAATGGGAGAATATCTTTTAAGATGACTTTGCGTAGTTTTCAGTTCTGGATAAATACAACACAGTATAAAGATTAGCACGGTGCAGCCAAGCCCTGCAAGTGCTGCTGGGATGTTCCTACCCTTCCCCAGCTATAATTTGTTTGTATACATATAATTTTAAACCCAAATGACTAGATAGCCTCTTTAAAAGTACAAGTTTTGCTAGCTTTTAAAAAGCGAATGGCTCAGGACACAAAAGTCACCGACAGGTTTATACACGGGTCATAAAACGGGGCGCTCTGCCTCGGGGTGGTGTTTTACCAGGTGCTTGTTGAGTCACATTATAGGTTAATGAAGCTTTAACATTAGGCATGTTTATCGCACGCCTACTGTGTGCTGAGGGACAGAGCTCCCTAGGTATAAATTGTTTCTGTCACTGCAGCTACTTGAGGGAGGTTCTAACCATCGCGTTTCACTGGGATGGAAATGGAGCCCTAGAGGGGTTAAGCTACTTCTGCCTGAGCTCTTCCTGCTAATAAGCAGTTAGACCCGGATCTAAGCCCCACAGTCTAACTCTCACACCGGTGCCCATTCTTCCTTACACCTTCACATGCTGTTCAGCTCTATTAGGAAGGGGAAATGCGGGAAGAAAGGAGAGATTTCATTCCTTTTGAAAACGTACAACACGTGTGACCTCGGGTGTAGATTAGCTTTGCGTCCAGGGTTCCCCCTGTTTGTGGGGTCTCATAATGGCTTAAAGTTCTTTTCCTTTTCCCTGTTTCCATGCCCTTCCCTCCTCCCCAACTCAACAATCAACGTCATGTATCACTCAGCAGTCTCATCCCAAATTGGTTCGTGGTGCGTGGAGTGCTTGGATTTCTTTCCTGGGTGAGGTGTTCTTACCAGTGCTGAGGCTGGATCTTCCCGGTGAATTTTCCATTAGAAGGTCTTGAGCTGGTTTGTTTTCCAGTCTGGAATTTGGACGTGGTCTGTTAGACTGCCAGCTGGCCTGCTAGCAGCTCGGCATGGTTGCTGTGACAGCCCTTTTCTTGGCCAGCCCCCCTATTTTCCCCTCAACCACGGAATGGAGTTTTTGATTTTTCCAAGTGTGGAAAGGGGAAGAAGTAGAAAGACCACACCCACCAGTTCCACCTAAGGTAGTACATACTCTCTGAAATGCCGGGGGAGAAAATCTTTTAGAATACCCATGATTTCCAGTCTTAAAGGCAGGGCCATTCCCATAGAAAATAACCCACGCAGAAATGGTTTGGACCAAGATGAAACAAACCAAGGTCATTTTTTTCTTTAACTGAAACATGTTCAGATTAATCTGTGGGCCCAGCATCACTTTCGGTGGCATCTTCTGTGTACTTCTGTGTTGAAGGTGTTTCTTAATATGTCCATATCTACTACAAGATTGCAACCCCCCCACCCCCTCCCCACACAAACACTAAACCTCTGTTTTTATTTGGACGTTCCCTAGTACGTAGCCAAATGTCCAATAGAAAAGGTAATTTTAGGGACAAGCGATTCATGAGCTCTCCCAATGCAGTGCCTCTGACCCTTCTTCTAAGATTCCCAGCTAATAATTAACTAGTGATGAATTATTAGTTAATTTATTGATGATGCATTGTTAATTTAGATAAGAACAACTTCCTCTTCTCATTGTCTCTTATGATAATGTTATCATTAACACTCACAGACACACACACGTCCAAGCATAGGCTGCAGGAATCAAGACGGACACGGGGTAATCCCGTCCAATCCTCACTTCCCCTTCTGTGTCGACATCTTTTCCGAAACCGCCTGACACAGTCATTCAGCCTCGGCTCCCACCCTTCTGGCGAAGCCACCCTCGTTACTTCATGAGGTGGCCGGCCCGTGGCCCGCAAGCGTGGTTAGGGTGTTATTGTCAAGCTCTGCACCTTCCTCTTGGTGGGCTTTGTTCTGCGTCAGGAACAGCGCGCAGCAGGACTGCACCCGCCCTCGGACGGTCTTCATGCTCCTCTAGCAGGCTACCTGCATGTCGTGTGTCCACTGCTGTGACCTCACTACCGTGCACGCATTTTTGTGTATGTGTTTTAATTTAAATGCTATGTAGGAACAGACACAGTCCTGTGGGTGTGGTTTAGCTGTCACCTAGTGACAGGAGTGTCTCCATGTTGGATTTGAGTGCTGTTAAGAGAACCTGAAAATGTTAGTGTTTGTTTGTTTGTTTGGCCATCACCTTGCATTGTCAGCTCCTCTTGAATTTGCGTTCAGCCAAAACCCCCAGGTGGAGTTCTCATGAGCTCCTGGGTCGTGAGCTCCTATGTCCCTCATCTGTCACCTACAGATTTGATATTCACGCAACAATGTCCAAATCACACGTAAAAATGCTAACTAGAATGGACATGTTTCACTCCTAACTTCAAAACTTCTTAAAGGAGGCTGGTATCTACCTACTGTTGACTTTCTTTGGGTTCTTGGTTTCACCAGATACAAATATTTCTAACACTGCTGGTACCAGATCACGTGTCCCTTTTGTTTATAAAGTTAATAGAAAGAATGGGTTAATACCTTGCTGATGTTACTATTCTGAGTCTTTAGAATTCCTAGCAATGCAATGTTTCTGTCAAGGCCTCTCCACCTGGTTCACCAGGGTCCCTGTCCTCACTATTGAACTGCAAACCAGCATCTCCATGATACATTTTTCTTCTTCAGCACGTTGTTCTCCCAGTGTCAGCTCTATTTAGGTACTAGAAGTTCACTAATTATGTTTCTGTTATTATTCAATAGAACCCGTAGTTTAATACACTGATGTGTTTGTTAAATGCTTCCCCTTTGTCTTTTATCTCAATATTTTGATAAAATAAGTTTCCGGAAAGCAGACAAAACAGACATTAGCCACAAACCCTATCGCATAGTTTCCTAATGAAGGACTTCTGATTTTGACAGCAAAAGAAAAAATTTTTTCTAACTACCATTAGGAAAAGATTTTATCTTTTTGTACCTATGGTTTATGTAGCAAACTCAGGGCTGTTGTGTAATAACTATCAGCCTAGAATCGGAGTACCAGAGCTGAAAGCTACTAATGTGTGTTCTTTACAGCTTAATATTAGACGGACGGGAGACGGGAAGGGGAGGGAGGGACGCTGGTTAATTTGAAAGGCTGATTGCTGGAATGAAAAGAAACTGATTGATTTTTTTTTTTAAAGTATTGTTGAATGAATTTTGTTTTCCAGAATGTGAAAACTTCCTGGATGTTGGACTGGGCGGAGAGTGTGCTTCCAAACAGGGTGTGCTTAAGAGAGAGTCTGGGAGTGATTCTGACCTCTTTCACTCACCCAGTGAAGACAGCGTTATCTTCTCCAAGGTACGGTTTGCCTCAGTGTGTGCTTCCCGTTAGTGAGCTGTGATCCTGCCCGCCTTCCAGGGCTTCTCTCAATGCATATGTGATCTTACAGACGGGTAAAGGTGCCCTCTCGGAGAAGGACGCTCCAGGTTTCTGAGGGCTTAGAAAAAGGCATTGGCCACTTGATTTTCTGCAGAGTTCTGGCTGGTGACATGCAGCTTTAATGCTCATATTGAAGCCTGAAGGAATGGAAGTTCCCCTGGTGTGAATTAAATCAGAGGACAATGAGTCCTTTTCAGTGGGCAGGAAGGACCGCAGCTCAGACGACATGATGTCATGTGTGTAAGCTAACCAGAGAGTCATTTCTGATTAATGCGTTTAGGCCTGAAGCTCACTGCTGAGCTCGGTGATGTTACGCTGCTTCCTTGGAGCTTTCTAGAGCTCTACTAGGGAACCCAAGCTTTCTCTCCAGTGAAAAGCCAGGCCTCTACATGTGAATCACATCATGTTTTCATATAATTTGAGGTCCTCTGAGAGGGTGGAAGTGGGGGCGGCTTGCTTTCTTTTACTTATGTTTGTACCTAGTTGCAGCGAGTTCTGTTTTGTTTTCTCAGAGGAATAGAGGGCTTTCCCACAGCAGGATCAGCAAAGAGTTGTCAGTTTTGTGCCACAAGTGATTGTCTTAATAGCCAGCGGGTGAAGGGGCAGACCCATTGTGGCAGCTGTGAAGACTTCGGAGAGGTGATGGGAGCAGTTGTGTTAGTGGGTGACTGCATTCTTCAAGACAGTGAGACGATGCTAAAAAGTTAAAAGTTATGATGGAAGAACGGAGACTTGCGTTCTGGGGTTCCGGTCCAGAATGTGTTTCAGCCTCTGTGAAGGTACCTTCAGACACTTGCATTTTTGTCCACATAGCTCTTGTGTGTCCATCTGGCCTTCCTGAGCCGTTCTCCACGTGTGCCTTTTCTACCTCGTGCTCATTATCTTCTAGAGGCCTTGGAAAGATTGATGGGCCTCACGAGTCCTGTCACCATTACTCACGGTGGACTCACTGTCTCAGGGGCTTCTGTAAAGGGAAAAACCCACACACTGGGAAGGCCTGTCCTTCTCTGAAGTTGTTTAGGAAAGAGGGAAGCTAATTGGGTTTTTAGATAAATAACAATTTGGGTAATTTCCACTGTGATGTTGAGGCTTTCGTTGTAAGGCCTGCTAAAGGACCCCCCTCATCCCACCCTGACCCCCCTCCAAAGAGGCATCTCTCTGAAAATACCGGGGCTGTCAAAAAAATGTATACACATGACTTGTATTCATCTTTTGTTATCGTATATATTGAGTATATATATACAATTTTAGTACAGTTTTTTTCCTTTCTTAAAATGTGCATGCATTTTTTTGGCACCCTCTGTATATTGCTTTTGTCTGAGATAAATAGATTAGATCATATCTCTAAGTTCCAGCTTTAAATTTGAATCATTGATAATCACTGAATACATACGTCATGCTCAGTTAAACATTTCTGTATGTTTGAAAATTTTCATAGTAAAAAACTTCTTCAAAATTGAAAGGTCTTCATTACGAAACGCTTGCTACCTCCTAGGGGCATGACTGCTTGTCTCTGAATGTTACCACCTCTGCAGAATGGTAGTTACTTCTGCTCAATGAGTGGAATGATTTTCCTTCCTAAGCAGAATTAGAATTTCCTATATTTTAGAATACCTTCTTGTCCCAACTGCCAAAAGCGTTTAGGAGGATGTTCGTAGCAGTGGCTGGTGCTGGATTTACCAGTTTCTACAGGACGACTAGATAGGTACAATTTTTTAAAGTTGAAGCGTACTCCCCAGATTAGGCTTTACCTGCATTTCATACCGGAGTGCCTCAGGAAAACCTGAAATGGTGGTGTACTTTCACCTCTTCACACACACCCGAGACTGTCGAGTGGCCTCTTGGAGACCCAGAGGGTTCTTCCTCTTAGTATTTCCACTCCACCCAAATTTGAGAGCAAGAGAGGTTTTGCAATAAATGTTTTCTCTGGCATTACTAAAAGCAAGGGTGTACGTATGGAAGGAAAAGGATACAGACAGGATAATATTTACAGAGAGCAAACTATACACTAGGCATCGAACTGAATTTTTTACATAGGTGATTGCATTCCGTGTTCCCAGCAACCCTGCACGGTGGGTGGTTTTATCCTGCTTGTACTCCGGAGGAAACGGAGGCTCTGATTGGTCAAGAAGTTTACTCAGAATTACTCGGCTGGTAACAGAATTGAGACTTGTACCTAAGCCTGACTCTAAAATCCTTTCATTTTCTGTTAGTTTTCAGTCTCCCAACACCGTCTTTAATTGCCAGTGATTTATATAGAAGCATAGCAGTGGCAGACCGGCCATGCGCTGCTCCCTTCAGAGTCTTCCTCGGTGGTCATCCCCACAACATGTGCTGAGAATTGTCAGACTGTCCCAGAGTTTCTTCCCAGGCTCCAGCCCTCCTGTGAAACAGAATCTGTGGGCAGGGCATTGCGACATCCTTCTCTGTGAGCCATGAGTGCTGCGTTAGGTCACTTCCTGTGCCTCTGGCCTCACAGAGGTCCCTTTAACAGCCTGCAATGTTTGTCATGACTTTCTGCCTTAACCTTATATTTCCATTCAGTATGACTCCTGGGAAATATGACTCTTTGGTGAGTGTTAGGAGGCTCCTGTTTAGTCTTACGGATATTTGCTGGTTCCGAAGTTCTTTCCTTTCCATAGATCAGCAGCATAAATTTTGGATTTTGTTTTTAGAGTGAGAAGAGATCCTGAGATTCTTTAGGCACTACCTAAGAAAGAAAGTATGATAATAAAATACACGATCTAGGCCACCCTGTGATACAAAAGGATAATTAAAGTCCACAGAAAATACTAACAGTGGCTGCCCCTTTTCTTAAAGAGAGATAAAATATAGCCCTTACACCGTGGTTTTTTCTCCAGTTGTAAGATGTATGCACAGTTGATGAAGAGAATAGTAGTAATTCCTCTAAGATGCTAAACCTGAAAGGAGTTTATCTTCTATTTCATATGCTGCAGTTTGCTCTCAAGTACTGGATCACCACACCAAAAATCTACCGTTCATTATTGAATCTGTTAGGGATAAAAATACATTTTTAGAATCCAAATTAGAAAAACAATCATGCACGACTATTAAAATTATTATAGTTTCAGAACTGTGCAACAGGTAATGCTTGCTATCATCTAACTAACATCTCCCCATTTCCCCCAGCCCTCCAGCCACTATTCTGCTGTTAGTGTGAGTTCAACGTTTCTAGGGTCCACATATAAGTGAGATCGTGCAGTATTTGTCTTTCTGTGTCTGGCTATTTCACTTAGCATGATGCTCTCAAGGTCCATCCATGTTGTTGCAAATGACAGAATTTCCTTATTTTTTAAGCTTGACTAATGTTTTCTACATCCAGTCATGTCTCAATGGACGCTTAGGATGTTTTAATATCTTGGCTACTGTAAATAGTGCTGGGAACATGGAAGTGCAGTTGTCACTTCAAGATAATTGTCACTTTATTTCCTTTGGATGTATACCCAGGAGTGAGTGTGTGTGTGTGTGTGTGTGTGTGTGTGTGTGTGTGTGTGTGTCTGTGTCTGTGTGTGTCTGTGTTTCTGGTCTTAAAGCAGACAGCTAAAACATAATTCTCTGCTAAATAAAAGCTGGGTTTCTTTCCCTTAAGCTGCAGTATCGAGTCATTTCCCAATTGGGAAGAGCTAATATGTAAGAAGAATGTGATAAATGGATAATGAAGCTTGAACTCAGAGCTTTCATTTCTTTTGAATCCTTGCTTGTGTGTTTTAGAACAGGCTCGTCACATTATGCTTTATCGATGCCCATTCTGTCTGTCCCTTGGCATTGTTCTGAGAATGAGAAATTTAGGCAGCTTAAGGATGAGTGTTTTGGTTTCCTAGGGCCGCTGTAACAAATGACCATAGATCTGGTGGCTTGAAACAACATGAAGTTATTCTCTCACAGGTCTAAAGGCCAGAGGTCCTGGAAAGCAATGTGTCACAGGCACTCCTTTCCTCCAGGAGTTGCTGTAGGAGCTTCTCCTCCCTGCCTCTCTCCAGCTTCTGGTGCTTGCTGGCCGGCGGCCCTTGGCGTCCTCGGCTTGTACACACATCACTCCACTCTCTGCCTCCGTCTTCACACGGCCTTCTCCCCTTCTTAGAAGGACAGTTCTCCTATTGGGTTTGAGATCACCCTTCTCTAAGACCCCGCTTTAGCTAATTACATCTGCAGAGACCCAATTTCCAAATAAAGTCACAGTCTGAGAAGGACGTGAATTTGAGGAAGACACTGTGCAACCCAGTACAGTGAGAAAGCTGAGGCATCGTCTGAAGTTGGCATTCAAGACCATCTGCCTTTTCCGTCTCTGTGCAGAGTGGCCCCATGAAAAGAAACCCATTAGGATGCTCAGGTCAATCCCCACTTAACTTCAAAACAATAGTGGATAATTTGATACTGAAACAGTACCTGCCCTATGTGCTAATCGACTTGCTAAAGCACACAGTCGCTTTATTTTGTACTGAGCTCCGAAGTAGGGGACGAGGACGTTTCTGAGGCTGACTTTGCGATCTCCTCCTTACAGGGTTTTGGAAAGATGATGAAGGTGAAGCAGGGCAGTTGTAGTTGAAATCAAGCTGGGTTCACATCTTACTTCTGCTGCTCACTGCTTGTGCCTACACTTGGGAGAGCCCCTTAGACGATGGGGCCTCAGTTTCCTCACTGGCTCGCGAGGTCCTCGCACTTTCCCTCTCAGTCTCATTCCTCATGCCAGATGTAAGAAGCAAACAACCTAGGAAACTAACTGGGTGCTGGAGTGGAGGGGGCGCTTCTATGAGCTGGCGAGATCCAGCCCGAAGTGTACAAAGAATGCTTTGAGAAGGTAGCGTGCTTTCAAAGTATTATGTTAAACCTTTGAAGAGATTCTCCTACTAGTACAGGACTTGTTTTCTATTCCAAAGGTAAAAGGGCTCAGTAGTTCTCATTTCTTAAATCTTTCTGGAGGAACTCTAAGTTTCTCAACTCTTAATGAAAACGTGGAGTAAACTGCCTAATTAGAAAAACACCATGAAGAAGGAAAAACATCACAGAAAGCCTTTCCCTGTTTCCTGCTCCCTGTTCTATAAAAATGCAAAATAAAGATACTGAGACAGTACAGAGCCCACATCTGTAACTGACAGTGTGATCATGTGTCTGTCAGACACTTCTCTTTGGATAAATTTATGTTTTGGATGCTTGGAAGCTGTTTTTTCTTTCATCCATCAAATTATGAGTTCCTGGTATCTTTCAGCAAAATGGAGAATGTCAGGTGACGGGTCGAAATCGCACAGTTCCTGGTAGGCTGGGGAAGAGCGCCGTCTCTGTATGAAAGACCCTGTTGCCAGGACCGAATCATTTTAGGTACAATTTGGCTTGACAACACTCAGTCAGTTCTCAGTGAAACGAGAGGAAAAAAAAAAAAGGATAGATTGCTTCCATTTAAGTATTTGTGGCCAGAATTTGGGCATTTGTGGCAGACGTTAGGTGGGTTCACAAACGTTTCGATGTTTTTGAAAAGGCCACTAAAAACCCTCACAGACTTGCTTTTGGAATTTAACCTCAGCACATGGTTCTTATAGCCAAGCAGACAACCTTGTTTTAGTGAAAACTTGTGAAGGAAAAAACAAAATTAAACCTAACATGATATGAATTTAGTGTTTGACTCCAGAAACCCCAGGGGAAATATGGAGGGGCTCCCTTTGTTTCACTTGATGATATTGACTGACAGAATTGACCTGACTTGGATTTTTTTCCCTCGGTACAAAAGAAAAAATTATGTACGTCTAGTACCTCTAGTAAGAGGGTAGGAAGAGTGTAGACCTAGGACGTACCTTTACTGGAGGCTGTTGGCATCCAACTGGCGTCATGCTTTAAGAACGAAATCTGTGTTTGAAGTCGACTCGGTCCTGCCCAGCCTCCCCCATGAGGCTGTTGGCTGGATCAGGGACAGCGGAGGCTGTGTGCTGGGTCCTGCTTCTCCACTGGATGTAATATGTGCTTTCTCCCCGTTACAGCCCGAGGAAGAGCAGTCAGTCTGCGATGTCACTGGATCCAGTTCTTCCACCGATGACACAGCATCCCTGGATCGACATTCTTCTCATGGCAGCGATGTGTCCCTCCCCCAGATTTCAAATCTGAACAGGTCCAGAGACCAGCAATGTCTCAATGGCTTCTACAGCCATGGGGTGGGAGCTGAGGGTCGGGAGAGTGAGAGTGAACCCGCCGGCTCAGGTGACGTGGAAGAGGAGGAGATGGACAGCATCACCGAAGTGCCTGCCAACTGCTCCGTCCTGAGGAGCTCCATGCGCTCTCTGTCCCCTTTTCGGAGGCACAGCTGGGGGCCCGGGAAGAATGCAGCCAGTGATGGAGAAATGAACCACCGGAGGTGAGATGGCTGGCGGGCTGCTGTTTAATCTCTCTGTGTCTGCTTGTTTTTGAGAAGTTTCGGATTTGGGGTTCTTGTGGTAAGAGGTTTGCAGAGACACCATGGCACAAGAGAACAGAATAGGCTTTGGAATCAGGAAAACCTGTGTTCAGACTCCAGCTCTAGATCTTGTTCCGGAGAGAACCTTGGGCAAGTTACTTGGCCGCTTCTGAGCTTTAATTTTCTCATCTGTAAAATACCTGCCTTTCAGAATATTTGTCATAATAAGTGTTACAGGAGAAATATGTCACATAGAAGGTGTTTAATAAATGGTAACATTTGCCCAGGCCAGATTTGTTAATGGAATTCACAGATTAGAAAACATTGGAGGGAATAGTTGGTCAGTTTCGAATTAAGACATATACATGAAATCTTAGTCTCAACACGTATAAGTTTTCCAAAATGCTTCACAGGCATCGCCATCTGTGTCTAATGCAGAAAGTTTTTACAAAGTCTGAATTACCAGTATTTAATCCTCAAGAGAGCATAAGAATCATTGAATATCATTAAATTGTTGGGATTTTTCCACGTATCATCCAGTCTCTCATAACTGTGACCAGTCGCAGACCTTGAGAACTTCGGGTCGGAAGCAGTCTGTAAAAAGATAAGTTGGATGTGGCTTCTGACCGTTGGCTTCTTGGATTAATTCAGGTGGATGGTTTCAGCTCTGAGGATCAGGTACCATGACGCCTCCTGCATGCACAGACGCGTGCTTACTCCACAGCTCCTTTCTGAGGGAGGGAGGCAGCGAGGGGAGGGCGCTGACAGTTGCTTGCAAACAATTGATGTCGATAGACCACCTCGCTGGAGCACCTACTGCTTTAAAGAAAGAAAAAAATTCCTTGACCTTATAATATTGTGGCTCGGATTTCATAGCTGAAAGGACGTGTAATCTGATCACATTACTCATTCATTTATTCTTTTATTCAGCCAGCATTTATTGAGCACCCCCTGTATGCCAGGCATTTCTGGGTCCTGGAGACACAGGTGAACGAGGCAGAGTCCCTGCCTTCACGGAGCTCACCTTACACTTCCCTAATTTGCTGCGCTTTGACGCCCGTAATAACACATTTCTCATGTAATGTTCCAGTCCTCTCCATGAGTCAGGTGGTGTTACCCCCGTTTGTGCAGATAAGACTGACGCACACCATTCATTCATATCGCTCACCCAAGGCCGGTAGAATCCTGGTTTCCTGTCTCCTAGTCAAGTGCTGGTGCTACGATTCATGTTACTCCACGGTGGCATTCAGGATGCTAACCTTAAAAATAAGGACCTGCTTTATCTGCTGGCTCGTTTTTGTCTACATTGGAGCCTCGATTATATGAAAAGTAATTTCCAAAAGCTTTCCTTCCCAGCTTGATATGAACACATGCTGTACTTTTTTTTTTTTTGTCTTAGCATTCACACCAATAGAAAAAACAAGGATGTAGGAAATGATCCTTAGAGCCAGAATTCAGTTCCTGAAGCAAGAATAGATCCTTGACGTACTTGTCTTCAATGAGAACAGCGTCAAGAAACGAGGGTTGATTTTATATGGAATCCATTTTTCTTTGTAACCCACGTGAATGTGGACCCGTTTGCCATGACTTTGATTTCAGAGCTAAATGTGACTTTTATGGATCGTGTAACTCAGGTGAGAAAATTGAAGCTCAGATGAAAGGATTTGCCCAAGGTTATGTGGTGACCTTACAACTGAACTAAGACTAGGACCCTTATGAGCTAAGCTGTTTATATTTTCAACCTATTAATATGATGGAATCTCCTAGGTGAGCTTCGCATTAAGGGTTACCTAGCCCCACTATCCCAATACCTCTGGAGATAATGGAATGCGAGTCAGGTTCCATGTTCATTAGTTTGGCTAATTCTTACAGTATTGCCTGCATATAGTATAAAGTATTTTAAAGAATACTTTAAAGTATTCAGAGAAGCCTTGTAACGTTTTGAATAGCCTTTGTTTTTTTTCTGATCCTTTTACGTTTGTGATTTAATCAACCTCATTCCTTATTGTCTGATGAAATCCTTGGAGCAAGGAGGGAGCAAAGCAGCCCTGCACAGGAATTGTCAGGCCTTTTCGGTTGACATTTTTCCTTATTCCACATTCTTTCATCCCCTGACTTCCTGTGCTGTTTCTCTTCCCAGTGTGACGTCTGTATGTTTCATGCGTTCGTGTCCATTTTGTTTCACCTCGGCACTGACTTCTTTATCACCATTCATTTTCAGTTCAATGCGAGTTCTTGGGGATGTTGTCAGGAGACCTCCCATTCATAGGAGAAGGTACAGAGTTCACTGCTTTGATGGACTAACCATGTTGCCTCTGAGCATATACTAACACGCCTCTCCTTTTCCTGCTTACTCCATGATTGAACAGTCTGTCTTTAAGTTTTAAAATGTCACGTCTGCTTCAGGCAAGTAAAACATAGGTGCTTATTCATTGCTGATGTCCATTCCATATGAAATGGTTGCTTGAATTGGAAGTTTTTTCCTATTCTACTTTAAATATTTTTTTTTTTTTTATATTTTTTCCATCTGGCACTTGTTGATTTTCAGATCACTTTGATAACAGGGCCTCCCCAACTTTCTCTAGGAGATTTCAAAGAAATGTTTATATTGTGCCTGTCTAAATGGACCCGAGAGAGTACTTTTTCTGTCTTTCCAAAACAAGGGGGAAGGAACCAGAAATAGGTGTGTGATCATGCACACGGGCCCCACAATATTTTCAACACATTCCTTGATAATTTTCTGAAAGTGTTTATTCCTAGGCCAGTTTCCATTGTTGAGGTAGCCCTTCCTTAGAGCAAGGGTATCAGCTGACCTCAGTGACATTCTCAGTCTTTCAATTCTGTTAATTATTTTTTTACAGGTAAGGTTTTGAAGCTAAAACTGATTATTTAGAAGCTGAGAAGTCACTTCTAGTTAAAAAGTACTCACTTTAAATTTTTTCAAACGCTGAGTTTTTTGTTTTTTTTTACTTTTATTGTTCAGAAGTCACTCGTGACCTTTTTTGCCATTGCGTGGAAAAAACAGTTAGAAAACCCAAAAACGGTGGTTAGATTACTATTAGCGTCTCATATTAGGAGACGTTTGTAAAGAGGTATTTTTAACTATTAGTGAAGCAAACAAACAGTGATTTGTCTTTTCCAAGTGGCTGCTTCCTTTAATTCCAGATTTAAGTACAAAATCGATGAGCTCAGATAGTCTCATGAGTCTTAGACAGTCGTGACCTGGTCAAGATTTTCTTCAGGAGAACAAGTCAAACGCCTTTTTTCAGTGAAAGTATCTAAAACCTTTCTGAGATAGCTGCGTGTAGCTCTCTATTAAAGCTCTTTAGTATGAATTTCTTAACCCCAGGCCCTTAGTGACCCTGGAAGACGACAAGTTTATGATGTGACCCGAGTTAGCCTGTAGCTACAGGCGCCACAGCACCCATGGCAGTGTGACGCTTAGTCACATTCTGTGGGAAGGGCGTGAGGTAGACTTTTAAATGTAGTAGTCAGCCTTAGCTAGTAAAAGAGAAACATCCCAACCAACAAGTATTAAAAGGCAGGGTTTTGTTTTTTTTTTTAATCTAGAACTTCCTAAATCTGAAAACAAAGCCAAAAAGCCATTAAATGTTACCCCCACGAACTGAGGAATTGAGGAAATTAGGAATGCTCTCAAAAATGCTTAGTTGTGAAAGGAGTTTTCTGCTCCAAGGAAGGGTATTTTTCGTGCCCTCTTCAATGTCCTTGAAAAGCAGTGTGCCCGTCTGTTTTCTGCCTGTTGCTATTCATTCTCTTCATCTTAAATTCCTTCCCAGTCTCATACCATTATCATTTCTGAGAGTAAAGAGATGTTTGAGTCTGTAGCAGGAGATCATTTTTATGAATGATTCTGTGGCAATATACATTCAGTTCCTGATTAACCACATTGTGTTTTTAATAAGAATTTGGCTATTTAGGGTACAGTATGCCTTTTAATTTACAGTTTGGGTATTTACAAGTAAGTTAATAATTTCAAAGAATGGACTTTGAGTCTCATGGGTGCTTGTAAACTATATCAAGGCTTGCTTCTGCTCACACAAATGCATTATAAGTTGTCTGATCTTGCTTACCAGATGGAGACGTGCCTCGGCTGTGTATTCCTACTTTCTGCTTTTGCACTTGTGAGCTTTATACTATTAATTTAATCTGATTTAAAATGTTTTACTATTTAAATTGTTTTAAAATGATATTAGAGATTTACTTTTAGAAGAGCCATGGGGGTAACTCTTATTTTTCTCCCACCATTTTCCTTGTCTCCTTTCCTCTGTCCAAAACCCCCACTTGTCAACAAAGCAAAATGAGGTGTACAAAACAAAATCCCCCCCTTTATCCATGGGGGATACGTTCCAAAACCCTCAGATAGTATCAAGCCCTATATATACTATGATTCTTCCTGTATTTGCATACCTATGACAAAGTTTATAAATTCGGCACAGTAAGAGATTAATAACAACAACTAATAATAGAACAGTTATAACAATGTGCTATTATAGAAATTATGTGAATGGCTTTGGGGCCAAGTAAAACAAGGGTGGCTTGATCAGAAGCCCTGCAGTCTCGCGGCAGTGGATCCGATCATCGCCGAGATGGCTACTAAGTGACTAGCGGGTGGGGAACATACACAGATGGAGCCGCTGGACAAAGAGATGAGTCACGTCCCCGGCGGCCTACGGAGGGGCGTACGTGATTTCATCATGCTGCTCAGAGTGGCACATACTTTAAAACTTATGACATGTTTATTTCTGGAATTTTCCGTTTAATATATTTAGACCGTGGGTAACTGAAACAACGGACAGCCAAACCGTGGACCAGGAAGGACGACTGTATCCAAGACAGGCGGGGCTTGGGGTGGCCGCAGGGCTTCCCATTTGCGAGATCGGGAGGGAACTGAGTGGTTTTACGTGCGCCCCCTTCTGCAAACAAAGGATGTCACTTAGAACTTTAAGGCCCAAAGAGGAGCAGTGTATTTTTTTAAACGATAGCTTTTGTTAATCAAAAATCCTGAACTATTAATGCAGTTCCCTTTACAAAGTAGCTTAATTGGTCGTTTTTCAGTTGATTATAATTACTTAGCATTTCCAACTCCAGATTTTCTGCCCCTGATGCTTGAGAATGAATGTGAGCATGTGTACTGAGATAACCAAGGAAGTAGGTGAACAAACGGATTTTTTAAAATCTTGTGGGAAAATGGATACAAACCTAAAATTAGAAAGACACATTTCTAAGTATCACAGAATTTTTATCTCTCTCTTTATTTCTTCCTTCCTTCCTTTTTGTTTTTTGGGTTTTTTTGTTTTTTTTTTTAAATCCCTTCATTATTAAAATACAGGGAACTGTAACCATTGTTATATGCTTTATATTTAGCATAAGAGCCTGGTTAGTTGGGTTGGAAGATGAGTGTGAGTGTTGAGTGTTGGTGTCATGAGAGATTATGGATCCTTAATGGAAACATGAAAAAACGGATGACACATTGAGCCTACCCCAGTGTCGTCTGTCGTTGTTCCTTCTACTTACGGCTTAGAGATGCTGTGCTCAGGGAGGTGTGGGAGTCGTGGGCTGTGTGGAGAGATTGGTGGGCTCCCAATGGCGGAGGTGCCTGAAGAGGAAGCCACGGGGGGGAGGGGGGGACACTCAGTTCCACATTCACTAGAAGGAATGGGGTTTCAGCTTGGACTTGTTATCCTGTAAAGAGAGCACATAGTCGTTTCCAACACCTTATCTGGATGAGCATCGGGAGAACAATTTTAAGTTTCCGTGTTATTTTTTTCCTAGGCTTTTTCTACATTGTAAATCAATGTGACATTCTAATTTTTTGATGTTCTGATAAATCCATCCGTCTCTGACTATGCCCTTTCTTTTCAAACCCAATAACCCACCCCTGTTTCCTCTTTTCTCCCTCCGTTTCTGTCTCTGCCTTTGATGTCATCCCCAGTATGAGCTGGTGTCCCTCTGGCGTGCAATACTCTGCTGCCCTGAGCGCTGACTTTAATTACAGAAGGTACAGTATGTTACGTGTCCAGCCGCCAAAGGGGGAATCAGAAAATAGGGCATCTGGGCTTTGGCTTGAAGCTGGCTTCTCTGTGGCTGGAATGCATATGGCGGCCCGCTTTGTCTGTGAGCAGCGTTCAGTTGGCTCCGCTGTCGGCATCACTAATCTAGTGGAAGGGGTACGGCCCAGACGTCGGGTGATGTTCCCTGATGCGTCCTGTGTGTCTCAAGGGGCTGTGGATTTGGTGTTTTCTGCAGACTTGGCTCCATGGTGTGGTAGAAGACTTCTCTCTTTCTTTTGGTCTGTCCTAAATCCCAGATCCTGGGAATTTCCACATCCTGAGCAAAGCAAAGACAGAAGCAAGGCCGCTTATAGATGCACTAATTTCTGTAACGCTGCCAAATCTACCGATCGCTTTAGACTGCAGTCCACAGACTCCTCATTTCATGTTTTTGTCTCAGCTCAGCAGCCAGATTTAAGTGCTAAAATATTTTCAAGATTAAGTTGCGTGGTAAGCAGAGATCTAGTTTTCTCAGGGTTTACAAATAATTCACAATAGAGAACTAAATTTCTTCATCGTTAGCCTGTCTTATTGTTCCTGGTACTAAAAATGACTTTACAGAGACATTTACTTGTGGTTAGTTGTGATTTCTATTGTCATATTGAAATAAAACAATGTCTATTGTTTAATTTACCCACTAAAAAAACCAAGAAGCATGGTTTCAATTCATGGTAAGTAATTTGTGAACCAGAAAAAACAAATACAAGCTTTTCTGGACTGGCATTGGTGAATTATTTGTAGCAATTCACTGTACAGTTTGAGCAGAAATCACTAAATAGCTTCAGTATCTCTTCAGATACAATTCATCTGCTCATCATTGAGGACATGGTCAGCTACAGCTGTATTTTGAGATCTTGCTTGTTTTTAAGAAGCTTCCACTGCTGTTGTAACCTTTGTGAATTATGCTTGCTAGCAACCCTTAGGGCAATGGAGTCCAACCTCTCTCTGGAGCCATCTGCTTACAGAAAATGCTTTTTACTATGCAAACCTCAAAATTCTTTATTCCAGGGATCCCATTTTGGATACCAAACCCTGAGTTTGCCCTTTCCCCCCCCCTTTGTCAATATCAGGACAAAAAATTAAAACTCTTAGATTTAGTAGCTTTTCAGCTTCTGTTCTTTAAGGTGTCCTGTGTGCCTGTCTGCGACTAACAATTCTCAGGAAACCTGTCGAGCACTTGTTGTCCAGCCAAGTGTGCACAGATGACAATGCTCAGAAGGGACAGTTGGGTTTGCTGGGGGGGAGCATACCTGTGTGTTTATAATAAAGTTCAACAGGCTGTAGTTGAACGTCGAGTTATAACGGTTCACTTAATGGACATGGGGGTAGGTCTGAGTCTCCCAGTTTGCCTCCTAAAAGTTAGTCATGCTCGTGTTTTCTCTTTACCATTAGCAGAGTTAGATTCAGGCAAAGATCAAGGGAAAACACACAAAAGCTCAGTGAGGAAATGTGGTCTGTCCAAATGGCATATTGAAAAAAATCACAAAAATGACCTTAAATGCTTCAACATTTCCATAAGTCGAATGGGGTGAGAAAATCTAAGTGCAGTATTCTTTCTCACCACACCAGGACCTGAGGGGGAAGGTAGGTGGTGCTCACCTGTGCCTTGCGCTTATAGACAGCTTTGCCAGGGGTCATAGAAATAATACAGGAGCAAGGGAGACACCACGAGACACCTTTCTGAGACTCGGAAATAGAATGAACTAACTGTTGTGCTCTGTGTTCAGTTTCAGTCTGGAAGGCTTGACAGGAGGAGCTGGTGTTGGAAACAAGCCATCCTCTTCTCTAGAAGTAAACTCTGCAAACACCAAAGAGCTCAGGCACCCTTTCGGCGGTGAGGAACGGGGTGACTCTCTGGTGTCGCTTTCAGAAGAGGATCTGGAATCAGGCCAGAGAGAACATAGGATGTTTGGTCAGCAGGTAAGGCTGAAATGCATGTATGTTGTTAATTTGGAAAAAAGGAATTTCATTTCCGTAAATACGCCTTCCTATTAGGAACAGGAAGGCAAGACTTAAGTTAACAGTAAGCTAATAGCTATTATATAACGTACTCAACCCAGCACAGAGCAAGTTCTTAGTACTTGATGCTAATGAGAGAATATCATTAATCTGCATAGCTTTAAATAGTCCATCAAAGCAACCTTTTTTAAATTAGGAAAGTATCCAGGATATTAAGTTGAGTTTTTCCTTCATACCTGAGGTCTTCTTTTACCACTCCAATAGTAAAATGAGTCTTGAAGTATGTTATACACCATTATTAAATTTCCTGGTTCTCAAAAACATACCCTAAGTTTCTCCTTCCTAGAAAATAATTCTTCTTCTTCTTTGTCTCATCACATTGTCTAGGAAATAACTATTTATTGTCTCTGCTTCCTATCACTGCCAAACTTCTCATCTACACTCCCTCCCTTTCCTATTCTCACCCCTGCTGATTTCTTAGCGTCCTCCATCACTCGCTTGAAACTCCTCTTTTAAAGATCATAAATTTCCTTGTCTGCCAAATAAGCGACTTTTTCTCAGTGCTCTTCTTCTCAAGCGCTTCATAGCACCCGCTGTTTTCGACAGTCCCTCGTGGAGTGTTTGAGTTGAGAGTTTGAATTACGTGCTTTTACAGCGTCCTGCGCTGCCCTCAGTCCTTTTTCCTCCTCATGGGCAAAGCAGACTTTGGATCGATTTCTGAGAGGATTCCAGGGGGCATACAGAAATGAAACATTTCTACACAAAGTGACACACCTGCCTTTGAATAGGTGACTAAAGTTTTAGGTAGAAATACAGTGATACATTTCTAAAACAAGCGTGCA
The DNA here is from genome assembly GCF_036562045.2 of Rhinolophus sinicus. NCBI lineage: Eukaryota > Metazoa > Chordata > Mammalia > Chiroptera > Rhinolophidae > Rhinolophus > Rhinolophus sinicus. Next base: position 9,897,115 of record NC_133762.1, read on the forward strand.
AAAATGTTAAGCAACCTGTACTTTGAATAAGTGACTGAGGTTTTGTGTAGAAATTTAATTTTTATTACATCCTACTACGTCGCAATGATGTGAATAAGTATAAATTTGGTACCAGAGGATTAGCTCCGTAACCAGTGTAGCGCTGATGGCCTAAGAGAATTTAGGCCTAATGAAAATCAGATTGAAAACCTAAAGGAATTTTGCTGTGTCTCACCTTCCTGGAACTCTGCTCACCCAGAGTCTTTTATCTCCTGTGCAAACTCAGAGCTGGAATTGAAGCTGCTTGTATCTGTGATCCGGACAAGTTGCCTGCAGCCAACTTCCTGTTGAAAGCCTCTGCTTTTCCCTGAGGTCATTTTTCAGACCTCACAGTTGTATTTGAAACATAGCAACTGTGCCTCAGACTCCATGGTGACATGCGAAACAGGCTCTAAATAATCAGAAGTCTTTAGGGCAGTTGAATCAAGTTTATGCTAGTAACGGATTTTCATTGCTTCCCTTTCAACGTGCAAATTGGGAGGGGTCAGATTTCAGCCCACTATGAGGGGAAGGGATTTATAATTAAAGTTAACAATTTAGAACAGGCTCTCAAAACAGCAGAAGTGTACTGGTAAACACTGGCTGTCTCTTTCGGGGGTACTGCTACAGGAACGTGTGCACCTGGTTGGGTGACATGGCTTTGAAGCTGCTGTGAATTTACCGGGGAGTTAAATTATCAAATTTCAGTCCCCCATGTAGAAGCAATCTAATCTTAAAAGAGGAAATGAAAGAGATTTAGGCTTCTTTCCAGACGCATGGCTGCTTCGCTTGTGATTTGAAACACTTTTTGCTTGCATCTCTGTTTCTAAGTCTTTACGATCAAAATAATCTCCATAAGAGATACTTAGATTTTCAAAGAACAAGAAGTGTACGTGGTTTCATATTGCTAGTGAAATTATTTTTATCTGATATGCATTCAGCAGATGTTTGTGAAGCACGTACTATAAGTTTGAAGCATGATTAGGTATTGTGAGGAGTACGAAACCACTGTAAAGGATGGATTTCCCCATTTTACTGATAAGAAAACTAAGGCCCAGAAAAGCTAAGTAACTTCTCTGCAGCTGTTACGTGGCCGGGCAGACGTCAGTCCAAGTCTGTCTGACTGCAGAGCCCTTGTTGTCACCCCAGGTACTGCCTCGTTTCCCTAGGTTGGCTTGGAATGTAAAGTTTTGTGCTTATCTTGAAATATGAGAGCATGTACTTAGGACCGGTTCTTCCCCTTTTTTTTTCCTTTCCAGACATGTCACAGATCCAAACAACAGGGCTTTAATTACTGTACATCCGCCATTTCTTCTCCGTTGACAAAGTCCATCTCATTAATGACAATCAGCCACCCTGGGTTGGACAGTGAGTATACTCCTTTTTTAAAATGAAATACGTTATACTTTAAACACTTTTCCCGTCATTTTTCTCACCTTAAGGCCTTACAACATGACCTTCCAGAATTTGCGTGCCTCTTCCTCTGAATGAATGACTCATGATTTAAACAGAAAAGGTGACAGAGTTCAGTTCTGTGGCCTTCCTCTTCTTCCTAAAAATCTCCTTAATACATTAAAGTCATGATATTTTGGGGCCTAAACCTGACACATGTTTTTAAAAGCTTTTCATTCTGAAATAATTTTAGACTTTAAGAACAGTTTCAAAAACAGGACAAAGAATTACCATCTGTTCTTTACCGCGAGTCCCTAGATGTAATCCTAACACCTGGTTTGTCAGTCTCTCTCCCTCTCTGTCACTTCCCATAAACTTTTTTCTGAAACACTTGAGAATAAGTTAGACGTAATGTTCTTATGTTTCACAGATACTCTCTCTCTTTTCTTTTTCACAGTATTTATCCAAATTTTATCTAATACTAATTTCCTGAGCTCTTCAAAAAATGTCATGTTCTTTAAGGATAAAGACGGAGATAGAGTTTTAGTTAAGCAAGTGCCACGAGGATTACATGTGAGACTGATTAATGCAAATTCAGGGTCGTGGGCTGTGAAAGTTACGTAAATGCCTGACGTCCATAAGCACCGGGCATTTGCAAATGAAAGATGCACAAAAACACACGTGCATCGGATCCAAATGTTTGCCGCAGAAAGACAGCTCGTTCGTGGAGAAACCCCACTTTCTTGTTTTATTTTTAAAATACTGACTTTCTTATGGGTGGTGGCAGTGTGAGGTCTTGATACAAAGATTTAAATTCTCATCGAAGGTGCACTGATACATGACCTCTTTGCCAAAAGACCGTCTATTCAGGATGCCATAGCGAAGGGAGTAAATAAACTGTCCTGCTCTGTCTGGTGTTTCTTCAGTGTTAAAATGGTTAGGGACAGAAGTGGCTGTCCTGCGTTAATGTCTCCATTCATGATGTACGGGAGGGAGGCCTGCTCGTTTTAATTTCCACAGTAGAATGAAGACCCGATGGCTGATTTTAGTAACTGTGGCCTCGTTTTCATGTGATAACACTTCCAGGACGAATCCGGCCTGTTTGACTAGAGCTGCCCGATGAGGACTGACTCTCAAAGGCCCAGATGTGAACTCACAAAACCATACCCCAAACAGCTTTTCCTGCCTTTGTGTGGGTGTGGGTTTTCTTCTGATTTGGCTTTGGGCTACAGGTTTTGCTTGATAGAATGAAAATGGTCACAAAGCAGTTTATCGTGGGTTTGATGACCATGGCGAGTTAGAGCTCAGTGATCAGAGACAGGCAGGAAGATACCATTTAGTGAGACAGCCCCGCTGTGTGCAAGTACGGGGGCCTGGTGGAGATTCTCCCCCAATAGCACAAGTACCTGATACCAGTAGAGTGTGTCCCAAAGAAAGATCTTTTCCCTCTATTTTGTGACACACTCTCTTGCTCGTGCATGAAACACTTCATTATTTTTCCTCCAAAAAGTAAGATTTTTTTTTTTACCATGTTTTCAGTTGCAAGCCAAACACTATAAATAATGCGGCTGACTCCCAAGAAACACCATCCTACAGCGCCAGAGGTGCCGGCACATGGAGCTTTGCTTCCTGTTGCTGGCAGAGTTTCTGCTGGGCTCGCTGGGGGGGACGGAAATCAGTGGCACATTGCTGTCCAGTGCACAGGCTTACGCCAGCGTGTAATCCTTTCGCTAAAACAGGGTACCTCATTCCGATGGATAGTGTGCATTTCATGCACGTTTGAATCCTTAGGTCATAAACGCGTTCACTAGCCCCACTTACTCCCTAAGTTAGCGATATGCACTGACTGACGCTAGCTCCCCTTCGTCCCGCCTCTTACACAGCTACTTTTCCCAACCGTATTTTCAATTCTGCACTGCGAGCATGATACATTGTTTTGCAGATGTAAAAATTCTGGCTGTGGAATGGAAGAGTAGGACTTCCGTTCCGTGTGCTACGCCCCTGAGCACCAGGATACCAGGATGATTCTCCATTTGCCGCAGACTCAGATCTTCATTTCCAAATTGCTTACGTGCCGCGTGGCTCATCTCTGCTCATGGTCATGGTCTTCCTTGCTGAAAGGATCATAATTAAAATCTGCGCAGGGATTTTAAAGCCTAAAGTGTGTGGCACACTTCAAATTTTTTTTTTTTACTTTTTTTTTTTTACTCTTCAAATATTTTAACTGATGTTTTACTGTAAGCACTTTTAGTGGCTGTGTGACCTTGGGCTAGATTGTGAAACTCCATGTCAAGCTTCCACTGTTACACAGGGATAATAATGGGAGAAGGCTTAAATGTGAATTTCCTTAAAGTCTTTCGTGTATTTCCTGGCTTATAATAAGCATTAGTTGTCGTTATGGAGTGAGTTAGCTCAGTGCCCAGGACAGAGCTGGGCTCCACTTCCTCTTACCAGAGTTTACACAACGTTAAAGAAACTAGGACCTCGTTCCGCAGTCTTTCAGTGGCTGTGTTTTATGCACAAGCTGGTCTAGAAACAAAACGCTTTCTAAAATCAATCTCTCTCCCTACTTTCCAGCGTTTACCTTTGCTCCATCTTCTTCCTTTAAGGAAATTAGCTGCTTCCCCCACAGTATTTTCTAGCTGTGAGCATTTCTGAAAAAGGTGTATCCACAGAGCTGTTGCCTACAATGTCTCGGGTCATTTGCTAGATTAGAAGAACAGGCAAACTTGTAGCTTTATTTCTAAGCTGGGATCGGTTTCAAAAATTCATTGATGTAGAGGAAAATACTGAGTAAAGGTGGTGACTCAAATATTTCAGTACCGTTGTCTGGGGTGGAAAGTAGACAGGTGACTGCTTATGTAGGAAGCACAGTGGGTGGGAAAGATTCCTACTTCGTGTCTTCAATTTGCTGTGCTGATGGGGGAACATGGTGGATGCTTCTTGCCAGCTCGGTTTCTGGAAATCAGAGTGGCGCTGATGCGGCCTGCATTGGGCGGGAACATGCCAGAGGGCTGCCCTCAGAGGAACCGCCCTACGAAGCATTTGCAGCATTTCCCCTATTGTATCAGAGGATTAAGTGGAGATGCCCAGACTGCCAGGGGACGGAGCTAACCGTCTTCCTAGAACTTAAGAATAAACTTCACGTTCACTATACAAAATCATTTTGTTTCTAAACTTTTCATTGCTTGCACCCCGAAGGTGCCTACACACCGTAGAGAAACGGCTTGATTGATGGTGTCCCTGGAAGATTTCTAAGCTCCTTAGTGGTGGTAATGTTAGGAGGAGAATTATACCCAGTAGGTGTTTTAACTTCACAGACTTCTTAATGAGATTTCATTTCCCCCTTCATTTTGGGTGATTTCTTATCACAAAGAATGGCATTCACTCGTCCTTGGGGTCATCCTTACACCTTCACTCCTGGTGTGTACGTTGGCCAAGACCCTTATACATGCCTTGATGGAAACCCTACTGTGTTTCCCAGAAAATAAGACCTAGCTGGACAATCAGCTCTAATGTGTCTTTTTGAGCAAAAATGAATATAAGACTTGGTCTTATATTACAATAAAATAAGACCGAGTCTTATTTTAATTTTTGCTCCAAAAGACGCATTAAATTGTCCGGCTAGGTCTTATTTTCGGGGACACATGGTAGCATGAGATTGAGTATTTGCATTGGATTTTGAAATCAGTCAGTGTTGAGAGCTGAACTATGCCATTTACAGTTTTTATGCCCCAGATGTAAAAAGATAAATGATGCACGTGACCCAAGATCAGGGCGCACCTCTGGGAAGTTAGACGTCAGTGCTAGTGACGTTTTCTCTCTGCTTATTCTCTCTCTCTTTGTAACTGTGGACAGTGGGATGAGAATTTATTGAATACATGCATTTTCCTATGTAAGTTCTATTTGGAGAAGGTAACATAGACAAATATATGTCAGAACAAAAATTTAGTCAGGCAAATAGCCTTTTTATATTGGTTTTTTGATTAAATTGCAAGATTGGAATATATTCATAGTCATTAGGTGTGTATATAAAGTCCATATTATGTATACACACGCTTTAATTTCGGGATAAGTAATATCAAAGCTGAGAACAAAAGAAAACTAGGGTTTTGCTAGGTGAATTAACTATATGTGGAAAGCAAGACAGAGGGATTTGGGCTTCTTATCAGGGCAGTGGAGTGATTTAAGTTGATCAGTAAATGGATTCAAACACTTCATAGAGACCACACTGAGGCTGGTTGAGCATTAAAAGGCAATTGCAGGATTAAAGTGTGAGCATTTGGCGACCTGAACCAGGGCCTGGAGCAGTGGCAATAGGGGACAAGTTGATGTTCAGAGAATTCTAGAAGACAAAAGTCTAAAAGGACTAAGGATGCAAGGATGGTGCCCAGGTTTCTATTGGAATAATTTGTTAGATGTTAGGTACCGCTGGCCACATGAAGGAGTATAGGAGGAGGGGCAGGTCTGGAGGAAGAGGGAAGTTTTCCTCTGTACTTGCTCAGTTGGAGCTGCCTGTGGGATGCCCACCCACGGCGAGCAGTGAGGTGAATGAGCCGAGCTCAAAGGAGAGATCTGGCTTGAATAGAGAAAACGCTGAGTCACAAGCATGTATCATATGCAGAAGAAGCAGGAGTATATGAGGAGATTCCAGGTGAGGGAGAAGAGAGCCAGATACAGAATCTGAGGGGTGGGCGCCACTACTCCAGATGGTTTCACTTGGAAGGGAAGACACCCTCCAGCTATCCATAATGACCATGAAAAGTAATTGCCGTTTTCATAATCTAACAAGTATGTATTTGTTGGTGGATATTTTTAAGTTGCATTAGAATTCTGCACATTCAACAATAAAGATGAAAATGTGAATCGATTACATCATTCACCTAGAGACTCTCCGGGCTCTGTCCAAGCCAGTGACGTTACTCTGTCCCACATGGGTTCGAGGTGCCCTTTGCTTTGTCCTGGTGTCATCTGTGCCTGCTCTAACGTGTCCTGTTAACCCACTTCGCAGCCCAGCAGCAGCTGCAGCCCGGAAGGCCGGTCTCCTTCTCCGTCAGCATCTCTCCGCGCCTCCTTAAGTCTAAAACTCTCTTTTCTCTTGGCGCTTCTCATTCCACTGATGAGGAGGAGGGGTTGCATAGTAAGTAAGCAGCTTTGGTGTCCAGTGGCTGCTTTCCAGCGTCTGGCCAGTGCTGAAAATACTGTAGGCTTCGTGCTAAGAAATTGTTTGGGGACTTTTATCACCCTGCATGCTGTCCTTTCTAAACCGTTTGTTTTCATGCTTTGTGTTGAAAATTAATGTGGGTGACACAGTTTTTGTCTTCTGCACCCCACCTATACTGATTAATCCGGTGGCCTGATTCCAGGACACGAGATATCATCCCCGGGCACAGATATCTTCAAAGGCATGAGGGAGGTGTTCCCATCCCACCTCGTACCTTTTGTAATACTGAGTATTGATTTCACAAAACTTTCCATTTGACGATGTAATGTTCATTTTTTTCTTGTTTCACTGATTTTGTCTCATGGGACAGATATCTAGCTGTCCACCTGTGGTATTAGGTTGGTGCAAAAATAATTGCAGTTTAAAAGGTTAAAAATAATTGCCAAACCGCAGTTACTTTTGCACCAATCTATTATTTAAAAGGTAATGCTAAACTTTTTTCTTCTCACCTTTTCCTGCTGTTTTCTCTCCTTTAGAACTTTCATTTTTCAGTCATTTTACTGCCTTGCAGGTTTCAGATTAATATGTCCTTAGCCGATAATCCCTAGTTCAAAAACTTTATAGGGTATCGTATCAGTTTTAGTAAAACGGAAAGGGAATGAACCCCCCCCTTTCATGAAAATCACTGTTTTTGATTGCATAAGATTTCTGTAATACTCTAGGATTGCTGTTTTTAGTGGGAAAACCATTTCTAATATAAAGTTAAATAATAAATTTTCTCAATTTTATACAACTAATACACGTCTCAGGCAATTACTATTCATATGATTGAGCTCCCGAATTCCCTACTGCTTGCTGACCCTAAGTGTCAGCAATATTTAAGTAGTTAATTATTTAATATTTAAATATTAAAATTTAATATTTAAAGAATATTAAGCTCAGGGTGACTTTTTTGCGTTGTTCTTATAGGCAAGTGCCTTAGGTGCAATAACACAAAATTTAGTGATTTTCCTTTACGTGGAGGTCTTATACGTTCGGTACCTTTTCACAATTAAAAGATGTTTGGTAAATAGGCACACAAGAAGATACTCACTTTATGCCAGTTGTAATAGGTGAGAAGTTGTGAAAATCCACTTACAGCTTTGTTCAGAAATTCTGAAGCCTGTTTCATCTCAAAGTATTTGTAATGTACTGGGAAATAGGTCAGCATGGCAAAGAAAACAAAGGTCCCAATGGTATTTCTGCTGTCACTGATAGGAAATTATGACAACTCTGGGTATTCTGTTAATCCTAATGATGGAATCATAAAAGTATAGGAGCTTGAAGAAACCTTTGGATGAAGTATCCAGCATTCCTCGAAATGTGTTCCTTAAACTCAGAAATACCGGTGAGAATTATGTCGGGCTGGGAGAGGAAGAAACAGAAGGGGGTTGGAGCATGGCCACATCAGTTAGGAAACTGGTTTAAGCAGGTTTCAAATGGTAATGTGTACACTGTTGATTACCAAAGCAGCGTTCAATATGCTGTGTTTCCCAAACTTATTAACCAGGTCTCCACAATATGTGCATGACTGTGTATCACATCTCCTGAGAGTAGTGTTCCATGGAACACACTTTGAAAAATATTAACCACGTCCAGCTAGTGGTTCCAACCCTGGAATGGTAATATATTAGGTCTGCAGGTTATGTCATGCCTTTAAAAAGAAGTCTCGTTGCAATAGGCTATTTACCTACTCTAATACCTCACAGGCCAATTTCAGTGACAGGTGTCTTTGCTTTTGTCTGTAATTGTATCATGGAAGTGACATTGAGATGCTGAGATACCCTGAGATGCTCTGAAAACCTCGTGACACTTTAGGAATTTCAGAGGCCTTGGTGGATTCATCACTGTTTCATTTAGTACGATCTTAGTAAATGAAGAGATCATAGTAAATGAAGGAAAATTTCTTCATCAGAAAGATAGTTGGAAATGCTTATAGGAGGCGTAGATCTCCCAGTGCTCAATGACATATTTATTCAGTTTTTAATTTATTTGACGCAAATCTACTGGGAGCCTGTTCTTGGCCAGGCTCTGTGCTGGCTGGTATTTCTCTTCATTATGGATTTTATTTTCAGTTTGTTCGTATGACTGGGGAGTAACCTGCGAGGTAATTGCTTGAGTGTACAGCGGTGTCCCGCAAGCTGAGAGGATGTAATGCTGCTCGTGGCATTCAGGGCTCCTGTGGGTGGAGCAAGTTCTAACACCATATTCTTGGGTCTTGTTTGTGTGTGTAAGGACCGTATTTTGCCGTGTATAATGCGCCCCCACGTTTTTGGCCCAAAGTTTCAGGGGAAAAAAATCTTTTAATTTTTTAACTCACATTTTTATATGTTTATATTTAGGTACTTGTTTTTTGTATGATAAAGGAAATTTAGCATTCTTTTATTATTACACTTTTAACTCATTAGCATAAATAAAAGAATTAAAAACACTTATACAGATACAGAATTAGTACTACCCACATGTAACGCGCACCCTTATTTTTCCCTCACAAATATGGGCAAAATAATGTATGTTATACACGGCAAAATGTAATAAATTAAGGCAGCCTGAGGTTAAAATGCTGATGATTTCACACCTAGATCACGCAGAGCTGGGGGTCAGATCTTCTTTCCCTCTTACTTGGCTTGTTGTATTACCATACATTATAAGTGAAATAGAAGAACCCCAAATAGGTTTAAAATGAAAAAAACTATAGAACACAGTCTTCTGAAGATTCAGAATTCATTAACTTTCTTATGCATTAGTCCCATCTGTTGGCTCTTAACTTAGTGATAACTACAATTTTGCATTTGTACTCAGAATCTAGAACAATTTGGGAGTTTTAAGAATTTCAAATGCTGGTAACCTGGTAGTGGAACATCTTTAAATCTCTGACAAGTCAAAAGTTTACTGACAGCAATCTCAGAGATCTTTGAAACCAACCTCAAAGGTTTTGAGCAACCTTTGTTTGCCTGGAATCAGACACAGAAAGTATTTCTATCCCTGAGCTCTTAACAATTGGAAACCGTTTTGCATTCTGTGCGTGAGGTCCTCCTTTAAATTAGCTCAAACTTGTCGCTGGAAATAGAATAATAGTTGTGTTTCTTCTGCTTGCTCTTATTGCCCTGCTGACTTAGCCTGAGTTTTTTTTGTTTGTTTGTTTGTTTGTTTTTTGCCTGAGTTTTAATCACCCACTTCAGTTTATGGTCTGATAGTTGAGAAAGGAGGAAGAAGGCCTCTACGCTACTCATTTTATCAGTATCAACCTGGAGAGGATGTTAACGTCTGTGTTATCCTCCACTTTGACACATGAGGAAAGGAAGTCCAGTCATCTCACCCCAAATTAGTGACAGCCCAGACCTCATAATCCAGCTCAGCTGCTCCTTTCTAATCACTAACCCATTTCCAGGAAGGCTCTAGAAAATATCGGATCTACATTGGCTAGATTATTACTATAGAAATATATAAAAGCAAAGTTAACAGCTTACAGAATGTGATGTTTAATTTCCTGTTTTGTATTCTTCCTGTGGCATCATCTCAGGAAGATGGCACATGGGAACTGAACGCTTGATTAGAATAGAAATTAAACATGTTTCATTTAAGTTTGAACATTAGAAAAAAAAAGTGATTTGGGGTTTGTTCAGTTACTTGAATACTGGATTAAATTTTTTTTTCCCCCATGGGACATTCACTCCCTATTGCTGCCTATTTCCAGTTCTGGTTTGGAGGTTTCAAGTTTGATTTTTCCTTCTTCCAAACCCTTGCTTAGGAGGAGAAGGCACCACACACTGGCTTTCAAATGCTATCTCTGCTTCATCTGTGTCACTGTAGACATTTCAAACGTTTATCTGTCCTTCGGGTACAATCCTTTGGTTCTAATGTTTTCTCTGCCATTTTTGTTTTCCAGATTCACGGCTTTTCCACAACACGAGCGCTAATCTGACAGAGAGGTACTGTATACTGAGTTGTTACTCCTCTTTCCAAGATGAAGGGCAGGGAATCCAAAATGTCTTGTGACATTTAACTAAGTAGACTAAGTTAATTGAGCTCATTGGATTCTTCCTTGAGTGATAAATTTGGAATAATGGCTAGAGGTTGTTTGTAATGATGGTTCTATCCTTTTTAAATAATGGCTTCAACGGTTTTCTACTTTTATTCTTTGCACGATCCTAATGATAAAAATTACTGTTTGCATTTGTTCATGTGAGAAGACACGTCTATTTGACTTGTACTCTTTGCTTATGATGATTTTTAATTCCTAAGTCTATCAACATTTTGTTTCATGAAGTGTGTGTGTGTGTGTGTGTGTGTGTACATATAATAGTCCCCCCCTTATCCACAGGGGATACGTTCCAAGACCCCCAGTGGATGCTTGAAATCATGGAGAGTACCAAACCCTATGTATACTGTATTTTTCTTTCCTATTCATACATACTTATGATAAAGTTTAATTTATAAATTAGGCACAGTAAGATTTTAACAATAGTGACTAATAAAAATATAGCAATAATGATAATATGTTGTACTAAAGGTTACGTGGTCTTTCTCAAAGTCTCTTATTGTACTGGACTCACCCTTTTTCTTGTGGGATGACACACGCCTGCGTGATGAGGTCAAGTGATGTGAATGACGTAGGCATTGTGACGTAGCTTTAGGAACGAGAAGGGTTAGGCAAGCGCTGAGATACCGAGGTAGTCAATCTGATAACTGAGATGGCTACTAAGTGACTGGCTGGCAGGGAGCGTCCACAGTGTGGGGACGCACGGCCTAAGCAGGATGCCTTCACCATGCTGCTCAGAATGGCGTGCAATTTAAAGCTTGTTTGTTTCTAGAATTTCCCACGTAGTATTTTCAGACTGTGTCGACCGTGGGTAATTGAAACCTTGAAAAGCGAAACCACGGATAAGGGGAAACTTAAATGCACATTCATGCAGCACTGCTCCCTGCTCTGCCAGGCTTCAAAGCTGTTTTCTTCAGTGTGCGTGGCTACGGTACATGACTCTGTGCAAGTTAAGTCAGTTGGTTCTTTACTTGACAACAGGCACAAGATTTCTGTTTTGACTCACTGTTTATTTTTATATTCCTCTTGTCATGTTATGAGATTAAATATTCTAACTTACACATATTGAGGGTTCTGACTGTTCTGCAATTGTTTCAAAGTTTACCTTCTTTTCACAAAGGCATCAGCTGTAACTCAGTGATCCAGAACTCTCAGTATGAATGCTTCTCTTTGCATTTGTGTCATATTTTATTGATGCTCTGTCCTTCCTAGAGCACTGCTTTTCACACCATTTTCCCTTTGTGTTAGTGACAGTTTTATTTTATAAACAGTACTTTATATCTAAATAGACTTTAGCTGTTTATGAGGACACACGGGGGTCTGCTCTCTCTCACTGAGACCCTTGAGGTAAACGCTATTCTTTGGAAAAGTTCTAAATAACTATTCTAGAGCACCTAGGGAACGTAGCATAAATAGATTCCTTTTCTATATAATGGACTGTGTGTATAAGTGCCAAGCATTGTGTGAGGAAATCAATCATTGTGAATTTCCTAAGGTCCAGACCCATCCATCATGGATGGACTTAGGTTTTACATAGGCTTCCTGACAAGTCGACTGATAACATCTGAATCTGTGTGAAACTCCTAAAACGAATCTTTCTGCAGTTGGTCTCGACTGTCCTGCCACTCAGTATATTCCTTCCTGTAACTATATATGGCAGTGTTCACCAGTCCACAGTACTGTCTGTCCAGTGTGCCAAAAGATTTAAAAAGATGTGTCATTTGTGCCATCAGGGAACTTGAATATGCATTTGGTCATAAAAATGCCTTGGTTTGCAACCTTTATTAACAAGCCCGTCATGCCATCATATTCATGGGTTTCTTTTCAAGCACCTGTTTGATGCAAAAAAGTCTGTAAATTGAATGCTATTTTAGATTGAGAAATTTTAGATAAAATAATGAATGAATAATTGACAGCCTCTATTTAACATCAGATCACAGAAAATCCATTACTGACATGTTAGTGATGGTTACTAGGAAACCTGGCCAGGCTTTGGCAGTAGACCATGGGCTCCGTGGTATATGCCCTGTCCTCAGATGTTACTGTAGAAAACCGTTCAGCAGCCTCTGTCCATCTCTTATTCTGTCTCCTGTTTTCATGTGAGCATATAAGCTGACTTGTAGCTAAAGTAACATATGACAAAGATGATTACAAAGATTTACATAGAAAGTGTTTTAGTTTTTAAAAATTAACTTCTGTTGTCTTTTTTAAAACATCAGTCGTTTTGTTTTTATTTAGTATAACAGAAGAGAACTACAATTTCCTGCCACAGAGCCCCTCCAAGAAAGATTTTGAAGGGAAGAGTGGAACAAAAGTCAGTCGTACTTTCAGCTACATCAAGAATAAAATGTCCAGCAGTAAGAAGAGCAAGGTAAGTACCTCAGTGGGCATCCTCATGTGACCACACCCTCTCCCTCCTCCCAGTTGCTGATCAGGAGGCTCCTGTCACAGCCTCTACACACCCAAAAGCTAACTAAATGTTGGGGACACCTGGAAATAAAGTCAGAAATACTCTCTGAGCATAATATTTAAAAAAAAAAAAAAAGGGGCAAGAAAAAAATAGCAAAAAAAGGTAATAACACTAATTGAGTTTTGACCGTATGCTAGGAAGTTTTCATACGTTACCCTATGTATCCTTTCCACAAGCCTGGAAGGTAGATACCATCTCCCTTTTCTAGGAGTGAGATGCCCCTAATGGGGAACAGAGGTTCCAATCTGGGTCTTTCTGACTTCAAATTTCATACTCTCAACCATAATGCTGAAATCAGTAAATCAGATTTAAAACACAGTGGAAGGATTTTATGCCAAGATCAAGGGGTTGAAAATAGTTCTATTTGTGCTTGAGGGTTAGAAAGATTGTCCCACAGAAGGTAGATCCTTTCCCTAACTGGGAGCGTATTGCACGGATCCTCTTTTGTGCTTAAGATGTTAAAATAACACATGTAAACATTTTTTGTCTAGCTGTTAATTTTTTTCACGCTCATTATAAGAATATTTAACATATAAAAATAAAAAAATAAAAATCACCACACAGATATAACTATTCTTCTAATCTTTTTATCTTTTTATTTAATCTATTTTAAAAAGAAAGGAGGAAAAGGAGTTTACTTTCTTGTACCAATTCCCAGTGCTGGGGAAAAGCTTTCTGCCTCCATTTCCCCCACACACTATTCACCCAACCTCCAACAAAGGAAAGAAACAAGTAAAAACTACTGCAAATCACTTCAGGAGCTCTTGGCAAGGCATCACTGTATATCCCCCACGCGCGCGCGTGCGTGTGTGTGTGTGTGTGTGTGTGTGTGTGTGTGTGGAGGGGGATATACATACATACACAGGTACATACTTGCCTACTTAGAAGTAAGGGAGTAAACAAACATGACAGTCAAGAATCCTGTTGTAAAGGACACCCACCTCCTCACACTTCTCCCCCTCAAAAACCAAACAAACAAAAACCAAAGCTTCTTATGCCCTCAGTTAAGAAGGCTGGTAGAAATAGAGCATGTATTATTATTATTTTTTTTACTAGGTTTTGTAAATAGGATCTCTTTCTTTTAGCAAATATGGTTTGCTTGTCCCTCAGAGGAGTTTTTCCACAAAACCTGCCACCAGAATCGTGTTTTCTCTTGACTTCTCCAGCCTAAGTGCGGAATGGACAGAAAGTGGGCAATCAGGAAAAACAGGAGAGGATGCAAAGAGTCTAGCAAGTTGTTTCTAGAATAATCCCATACTTAAAGTCCTACCTTCATACTCACCCTTGTTTTACAATTCAAAAGTAAGGGAAAAGAAGGCAGAATGCTGCTTGGTACTCTGCGTATTGGCGGCAAGGCTTAAGGCAGAGCCTGGGGTAGTGGTTAGCATCAGGAAAAGAAATCTCCTTGGAAAGATCAGTGTAAGTTAGGCAGGTGTCAGGAGTGACTTCTGTGGTCCCAGCTTTGTGCTCGGTGCCACCAAGCACGTAGCAGAAGTAAAGCTTATGGTCTTTCCTTGAAAAAATTATCTGTTGGGATGATTTCAACATATCTCTGTTGTTCGTTTCTAAACTGTGGGATCTTTTCTTCAAACCAAGTTTTAATCGGAAGACCAGTAAATAAGTGGCGAGCCCCCTTTGTATCCATCTCTGCAGTGACACCGACTTTCGGGCCAGAATAGGGAATTACGCCACTCATCGCACTGATGAGGCAATGCGCAGATTTGAATAAAACAATGTAAGGCTGAATTTAGAAACCAGAAGCTGACCTTTAACAAAGTCTCACTCCAGCCTTCTTATTTATAAACTGAAGCACAGAGAAGGGTGCTCTGACTTCCAGCAAGAAGTGCTTTTCATTTCATGCTCACCCTTAGACAAAGTCTGTTACTAAACATTATCTTTTTCTTTTTAACTCTTGTAATAATCTCAAAAGCCTGGAGTAGAAGGATGAAGAGAAAGGCCAGGAGAAAAGAAGGTAATTTGTGTTAGAGAGAAGTTATCACTGGCAGAAACTGGATCAATTGGCCTCTTGTCAAAATGACAACAACTCTTTTGCAATGAGATGGTTCCTCTTTATCTTTTGGCTTCAAGATTTAATCTTTGGAGGCTTGTGCTATCTCTGGTAGCAATGGAAACTCAAAAAATTGCAAATCGGTGACCTTGGATTGCAGTTCATTTCACATAATCAGGTGTTTAGAGTATCCCAGTGGCCAAATACATTGAGAAGTTTAAGAGTCACCTTTCGTCATTGTTACTAGCTAACCTTAAATAAGATTGTTTTAGAACCTCCACTAGAATAGCTTGCCCTTTATCAATGTACCAAAAGATAGTAAGAAATAGGGGGAAATAGTGAAGCAACACATTTTTAAGTTACATTAAATAACCTGTCTTTATATGCCATTGTAGCCACTTCAGAGCTTAACCATGCAGAAGTGTTTCATTCTCTGAATGATAACACAAAAATAAGGAAGTATTTTCTTAGTGGGATAATGTTAACTCTACCATTTTTCTTAACTATTGAATAATGATACTTCTCCATTATGTTAAACAAATTGGAAATGTTACTATAGGTGTTATTAGTAACGCTAGTTTTTTAATGAAAATAATACATTTTTATTTCTTTTAAATTATTTTTTAAAGACATACTATTAGAACTCATCTAATCTGCTTTTCTTAATCTTTGTATGATGTAACCATCCCTACTACTTATTTTAAAGGAAAAATTTCGGCATTTACTGAAGATTATATTAAATTGCCACCCCTAAGTCTTAGTAAAGTCTCTAAAAGTGGTTTGGAAATTTCTACTTTCCTTATAAACAATCATGATGTATAGGCATATAAAATAGTTTGTAGTATTAATCTAGATATATTAGTCAGTATGTTAATTGTTCTATTAATTTAATGTATGTGGTAAACAGTTGTTAAATAACATGCAGAGGAGCCCAAAGCCAGCCACTCGGTGGCAGATGGTTTACATTCCAGCGTAATGTGGTTTGCCGGTAGCACTGGGATACATACATGATTTGAGAAATGGAGTTCTGATTCTTCCCATGTCCTTTTAGGAATTAGCAATCATGAGCATGAGTGATTAGTTAAATATATCGAATGTGTTTTTAAAAAGGGGAGAGCCTTTACAGGAAGTAGAACAGGAAGACGGGCTGTTTCTGCTTTTGTCTGGTCGTGCCTTTGAGAGGTAGTACTGTTTCCTGCGAAGTTTCTTGCTGCAGAATGTTTAAGCAGCACTGTGCATAGTGTTCTCGTTCAGAGAGGAAGGGGAGTGCCCCTTTTCAAACCATCCCAGCACACTGATTTTCTGTTTGCTTGCCTCTTTGTAGTGTAGGAGATGATTGGAAATGTTTTAGAGAAATTCTTAGTCTGACTTGAAGTAGACACGTTTGGCTGGAAGAGTTAAATTCCTGCACAGCCGCTAATATACTCCATACCTTCCTAACGAGACGTTCAGCTTTAACGCCTAGTTTTCATGGTCTGTATCAAACAGGACTAAACCCACCAGCCTTTCCAAGGTGCCTACTGGAGTAGAGGAGTGTTTGCAAAGGCTTAAGTCAGTGTTTTAAATCTAATTATTTCACTCAGTCCTTTGATTAAAGGTCTGTGACAGTTGGTTTATTGCAACATGTTTTACAATTGTCCGGAGTGTTCTCCGGTTTTTTAATTTTGTAGTTGCTTGTCGAAAACGGAAGGTTTAGAAAAGTGAAAACTTATTTTCCTTCAGTGTCTGAGTGCAGTTGTTATCTGCGTGTTTCCCTTTAAATACTGGTTGCTTCTATTTTGCTGGCCACAGTTAAAGCACTTTGGCAATTGTTAAACGTGGAAAAGTCAAATTTCATGAAATAGCCGATCATCACTGTACTGTCGGCAACTTCACTAAAACATTTCTTAAGAATTGTACTGCTTTTAATGAAATGAGTTCATTTTGAAATAGGTTAGATGTGTTCCATAACGTCCAGTGATTAAAAATTGGCCCCAGTCCTTGCAGAGTTCCCGTCTTTCAACCTAAGCACAATCCATAGACACTGTGTTTTGGGGAATTAGTTTTGTTTCATTTCCTGTGTCCTTTGCAGCTAGGGTAGTCGCTCTACTGACAGCATTCAAATAGTTAAGCTGTGTGAAGGAAACCAGCCGCCTCAGCCCTCCCTCCTTCCCTTTCTCAACCTGTCTCTGGCTTCCTCTTACGGTTTCTCTAATGGCAGCATCAAGCTGCTGGGCTCTGCCTCTCCTTCTGTGAGAGCACATTTCATGGCATGGGGGTCGAATCATGTCGGTCAAGTGGGGTCGTTTTCATGAAGTGCCCCACATAACAGTGAGATTCATAGGACCAAAACATGGGGAGGTAAGAGCCTGACTTCTTTAAGGCACTAAATTCTAATAAACGCAGAAAGAGACAATGGAGTTTACTGTGTTTTGTTTTTATCCTTGGAGGGACTACTTTGAGTCGTTGCAGAGGATGAGGATATTATTTCTTATGTATTGAGACGTGACAATCGTTGCAAGGTTTGAGAGAATAAGTTGCCATAGATTTGTTTTACTCTTGGAGCATGTTTTTTCATTCTTGAGCAAAAAGTCAGATGCTTTTCAGTTTAACATTTTATGCACGGAAAATCCTTCTGCAAAATGTAGTGGGAAAAAAAGACATTACTTGGAAAACGCATTTTTTATTGTTGATTTTTATTAAGAGCTTTATGTACTTGAGTAGATACTAATTTTCACCCAGAGCAATTTCCTGTTTTGTAAAGTGAAGTACAGTAGTTTGTTTTTCTTCCTTCCTCTCGTTATTTTTTATAGTTCCAAAGTGTAGCAGTTCAGCTCTTAGATTTTTATTGTATGTGTGTGTTCTATTAAAAAGGACCTTCACTGTGAATCAGACTTGGTGATCATTCACCGTATAGTGGATGGGCTCTGAGTAGCAAGTCAGAAGACCTGGGTCCTGCTGTTCGTTTGCTCTGTGACCTTTTGTGAGTCCACAAACCTCTTTAGCTCTTGGCTGGAGTGGCGTGAATGGGACTGAGCTTTAGAGTCAGCCAGACCCGGCTCTTAATTCCAGCTTGGGTAATTATTAGTGTGGCCTCAAATACGTACAGTAGTAAGCATCTCTGAGCCTCAGTCTCCTCAGATGTCAAACGGAGATAATAACTAATACTTACGTCATGGGGGTGTTAGGAGAAAATACATGTTAAATTGCTTATGACAATGCTTGGCACATAGTAACTGTTTAAACGTTTAGCCAACATTTGTCATCTTTCTCTTTCCAGTTATAAAATGGAAAGTATGATGCCCACCCTACCTATTTCAGAGTTGTCAAATCGGATGGAGTTGTATGTAAAAGGCATCGATTCAGAATGTACGGCATTTATTTAGTAGTGGTCATGACCACTGATTTTGAGGTACCCATTGTCAAGGCATTTGTTTAGATAATAATCATAGTAGTATATTCCCCAGAAAGTGGGTACCCCACAGTTAGTGATTATGGCAGCTGCTAAGGGCATTCTTCCTACCTCGGTGAATTGTAGTTCATAGTTCAGTTGGTTTGAAAGGAAGTTATTCAGTTGATATTGATTAACCAGCTGATGGTCTGCCTAACAGTGCTTCTCAAGCACCTTTTCTGAAGAGCACAGCTGGCCCACGGTTGTAGCCTCCTAAGAGTAGGGTGCCCCTGGAATGTCCCTGACTGATTTAGCTATTTTATTAAGAATCTAGCACTCATCACTATTCAGCTTTCAGAGTTCCTCCTTCCCCCAGTTTGAAAATTGGGCCCAAGTTACTATGAACCTTACAATGCTTATTAGTAAAAACTGAACCTGTGTATGTGGGGAGTACTTAATGTTTCCGGCTAGAGTACGGGGGAAACCTCAAGTGCCGAGCCCTCCCCTGCGATGTGTGAGGGGTGTGCGGAAGTCAGAGGAACCCCAGTAACTTGTATGCTCCCTAGTCATCCTTCCTCCCCCGCAGGCTGGTCCCAGAATTGCCACCATCCTTTCTTCCGCTCCAAGCTGCAGCTGGCCCTGAACCATTTCTTGCTGTCTGTGTGGGCTGTGCTGTGGCTTCCGGAGAACCCTCGGTGGCCCAGGCACCCCCTCTCCAGCATGAGAAGCCTGCTTCCAGTGTTGCTTTTTGGGCATTGTGTGTGTCCATAAAGGAACCACTGAACAAGCCGCCGACAGCACTGCTGTGCCGGCCCAGCCTTCCCGTGGTTTTTCTCACATAGCCCGACTGCTCGCCAGTGAATAAAAACAAAATTGCCCGGGACAGTCCTCCTAACGTTTGTCCAAAGCATTTGCCAACCACCATCGACCGTACGCCATCTGGGTTGCCCAGGTAAAGGGAAGGCCTTCTAGTGTGCAGTTAACTGTTTCTTTTCTTTGGCAGGAAAAGGAAAAAGAGAAAGAGAAAGTGAAGGAGAAGGAGAAAGATTCTAAAGAGAAGGAGAAGGACAAGAAGATTCTCAATGGCCACTCTTTCAGCTCCATTCCTGTCGTGGGTCCCATCAGCTGCAGCCAGTGTACGAAGCCCTTCACCACCAAAGATGCCTACACTTGTGCAAGTAAGAGACATGCTTCTTTGTAAGGTGGGAACTGTCTTGCCTCAGGAAAGCTCCTTTCTCGTTTCCTGGCCATCCCACCCCTTATCTGTTCCTTGTTTATATGGAGAAGTCGCCCTTTTTATGTCTTTCTTAACACATTGACGAAATAAAATCTAGACGTAGAACATAGAGCCTATATGGTTTTTCAGGCAGCCCTGGTTTCAGACATTCTGTTCTATTGTCCTTACGTCACTGCCTAGCCCAGAAGTCTGTGTCAGAATCAAAACAATTCTGTAGCCTCAACCCCTGACACTACCCAGCATTCCCTTGTCAGGGCATGTATGTGCAGTTTCCATTCTGATACTTTGGTATAAGCGTCAGCCGTCTACCAGCATCGAGCCGTGGAGACAGCCCGGGACAGTACGTTTCCATGCAGAGATGATGGTCCATATTGACCTGTTGCTGACCTGCTTCAAACCACTTTCAAGCCCAGTCTGTTACCTGAGCACGGGTCCTGGTTTGGATAAGATACCCACCAGTGCAAGAGGGCAGCTAACTGTTTCTGTCAAGAACCCGATAGCGGATGTCTTAGACTTTGTGGCCACCACTGCTGAACCTGCCGTTTTAGTGCAGAAGCAGCCCTCCGTACACCGATGAGCAGGGCTGTACCCCAGTCCAACTTCGTGTACGGACAGTGAAATTTGAATTTCATGTAATCGTCATGTGCCACGCAATATTACTCTTGTTTTTTTCAACCATTTAAAACTGTAAAAACCATTGGTAGCTCATGGGCCAGATTTGGCCCACGGGCCATCAGTTGGAGACCCCTGCTCCAAGACACTACGTCTGAACGTTGTGTTGTTCCACAGATAGGAAATAATCATACTTGTAACACACACCAAGGTGCGTCAGGGAGGCTGCTCACGCTCAGAATTGGCCAGTCTGGAGGTCAGTCACCCAGAGGGCTGAGGTGGTTATCAGCCCGTTATACCTGCAACCAGCTCGGACAAAATAGTCACGACTTCAGACCCACAAAGCACTTCTCAGACCATGATGTCCTGACATGGCCTTGTTTTCAGTCATTGGGTGGAGTATCCCCTTATGTGGAGCTTACCAAAAATAGTGAAAATGTGAAAATTGTAAGTTTATTTGAGCAGATTCAAAGTTACTGCAATAATAATTTCCACTCACTTGCTTTCTTGGACAGAAGTTACAGCTAACACATAGCCCACAGACTTTCTTATCCACGTTGTGACTTGTTAAGTGACTGGCTTTATCGCTCACATTCTCGTAAAATGACTTTTGTGGATTATATTATCCTCCAAATGTTGTCTGTAGCCCTATTTTCTTTACTGTCCAATTTTTACAAAAAAAAACCTCACGGCTCTCATCTAAATCTTCATGCATCTTTGTGGGCAGATATCACACATTTTTGCCCTACTTCCTGTGTAACTTACCAGCAAAATGAGGAGTTGCCACAGACGTTTTAGTATGCACATCTGTCATTAAAACATGTTTAGCCTTCTCACATGGGGGATATACGTTTAACATAAAAATTACATGTGTCCTGTATTACACTTACAGAGAGCTCATTCTAGGGCTAAGAGAAGTCAGATTTGCCATTTTCTTGTTTGCTGGTTAGTGATTAGTATTAATATTGTTATTCTTGCTGCCGTAGAGCCATCAATTCTTTGCAGGAATTTGTATAAGTCTCCTTTTCATTTTATTTTAGTTGAAGGTAGATATAACCCGTAAGCTCAGTTAATTGAGCACCTGTAAATTTCCATTCATCACGGCATGCTGAAAGTGAACAAATGAGGAACGTTGCCACTGCCACACATCCCTAACCCACTTTCCAGGTACCTTGTCTTCCCTCTGGAAACCTGCAGTGTCACATATAAACGGGAAGCTTCCCTTTATATGTGACATAAAGGCTGAGTCGGTCTTATATTAACTCCATATTATATTCGTCTCCCTATTAACTCCATTTCTCCTTAAGTCAACATGAAAGAGCTGTGAAATTTTCCTCCTTTCTTCCAAGGAGTCACTCTGTGCACCCTACCTGCAGGGTGCCCACTCGCCCGTGTGGTCTAGGAGGAAAACAGGGAGGCAGCGTATTTCTTGATTGGCAATATGAAGCTGATATTAAAGGAACTTCATTGGTAAAGCATACTGCACACCTGCTTTCTGCTATAAAATGTAAAAATGTTCGATGAAATAGATTCTTCTAAAAAATTCATACATAACTGAGCCTGCAGAAAGGAAAATCCCTAAGGGGACTCACAGCAATAAAGAGCACCCCCCTTGCCTGGGGACAGGATAGGTGGCTTCAGGGCACACGGTGAGAGCTGGAACCTCCATGCTGAAGGGCCCAGGAAAACCCCACCCTTGCTGGCCCTTCAGAAGCAGCATGGGAATTTACCCTCGCCTAAGACCCTGAGTGAGAATTCTGCATCATATACGGATCTGGGGTCCAACTTTACACCATCTGTGTGTACTGGAACCCCAAGCTATGGAATTCTCACTAGAGGTTTAATGCAACCCCAGTCTGCGAATGATGAGTCCCTGAGGGACCCCAGCTGAGCACGTACAGAACTGCATTATACAGTCTGTTGGACACGACAGGGTATCTGGAGGTTCCCAGAGGAGGAAAACAGTCCTCTAAAGCTGAGGCTGAGCTTACAAAAAAAACCCAGGAACAAAATCCATAGAGACCAGGTGAGGAAGTAAGCCACCATGAGGAAGAGTTAGCAGATGCACGGAAGAGAGGACATTGAGAATTATCAAATAGTTAAAATGAATAGACTTCCTCATGAAAGATTACGACATACAACTAGCGGGTAGATTTGAGAAACACCTGAATAAAACTTTAGGAATAAAAGTAGGTCTTTGAAGGATCTTGGAGATTTTTCAAATAGTTCAGTATTCTGTATCATTCGTGGATTGTTGTGATTTATATTTGTCTGTAAAGGAGGAAATGGCTTTCCCTGTGTCATTTGCTTTAGTAAGGGGAGAGCTGGGTGAATTTTCTAGAACATCTTGATAACTTCAGATGGGATTTATTTTTTACATTTAACTATCAGTTTCTTGCATAAATGAAGATACGTGATGTGATAAGTACTAAATATTGCAGCGGTATTTAGCACCTCACATCACATAATTTTTTCTTATTAGTGGTTGGAATAATTAGAGGCACCTTTCACAAGTTTTATACAGTGGCTTATAAAAAGAGTTCTCAAAGTATAATCCTTGGTACTTACTCATTGCAGCATTATCACAATGTGGAAAAATTAAAAGGAACTAAATATTCATTAAAATACGATTTATTAGCTGGAATATTGGGCTGATACTAATAAGAACAGGACAGATCAAGGATTGGTGAAATTGTCTGTAAAGAAACTGGTAAGAAGTTTGTTGGGCTTTGTAAGATGTCAGGTCTTTGTTGGGACTACTCAACCCTGCCCTGGTGCAGGAAAGCGACCCAAGACAAGACATACAACGTGAACATAGCTGGGTTCCCGTAAAACTGTCTTCTGAAAATGAGGTGGGCTGGATTCAGCCCACGGACCGTAGTTTGCCAGCTGCTGGGACTAGACCTGTGGGTACAAACAGGTCACCAAGCCATTTAGATGAGATGCAAGGGCCATAAATAGAACTGTATGTGTGATCCCAATTTATAAAAAACAAGTAAACAGTAATTATTTATGTAAATATACAAGAGTATCTAAAAGCATGTACCCCAAGCTGTTAACAATTTGAAGCGATTAGGAGAGGAGAGATTACTAAGTTTTTGTTTTATGCTTTTGTGTTGTTTGAATTTTTTAAGACTGACTTTATATATGTTTGAGTGAAAACAAAAATGTCAGTCTTGGGTCACTGACAGTTTCAAAGGTTTTTCTGGTTATTTGTCAGCTGGTCTCTGATGAAAGAGCGAAATGTTAATATTTGATTCAAGAATTTAATGGACAAACAGCAGAATTATTACTGGAAAACAATCAGCTTGACAAAAGACTTGAGGAGAGTTGCTCTATCGCTGTTACTGGTAGCACAGCTTGAATAAGAAGTGCAGTCAATTCCACCAGCTCTCAGTCCTGAATTGTGCTGTATTTATTATTGGGAGGTTTAGGAATGAAAGAGATGGGAAAATCTCTTTTGAAGACCCAAAAAATCTTTTTCTTTTTCTGTGTTTTCTGTAGAGAACAATAGGTTTAAGACTCTTTTATTTATGGTTATAGTGAATGGATGAGTCTTTCTGTGACTAGTTCCAGACAACTTTTCAATTTAAATTCAGGTTGGAAAAAGTTGGCTAGTTTATGTTTGTGTGTTTCGTCATAGACAGCCATTAATTTTTGTATCTGCATTATTTCTAAGTTGAAACAGTTGAATTGTATTTCCCTTGATTTTATTAAGTGTTATTCTACACTGGACTGTAATGACTTCCAATTAAACCTGCCACTGGCGTATGACTGATTTGTCAGACAGCAACATTGTGCTCTATAATGTACAAGGAGGCATCTCTCTCAACCACAGGCCTCCTACACCCGTCCTTGTTTGCTTATACCTCTTCCTGTTAGACACACATAGAAGTGCTCTTTCGCTGGACTTCCTCCGTGATAAAGCAGAAGCTAGGGCGCCACGCACTGATACTGCTTATGCTGTCAGTGCAGTGGGTGCTAGGGCCCACCCACCCCGAAGAGGGGCCCTGGGTCACCTCTCGGAAACGTCTGTGGCCCAAGGCTCCTAGAGCAGCACGTGGAGAATCACTTATGCAGGGTCTGGTCCTGATCAGGAGAAACTAGATGTAGGAGGTTTGAGACTCGTAGACTGAAACTTCTGTGTAGTAATTAAATCGTCTAATTGATGGGGCACTGGTTGTTAGGATGTGTTTTGTGGAAGTGGTGTTTTGGAATTCCACGAATTTTTTAGTTTATGTATATTTTAAAGTAATTTTCAACCTGCATAAGAAGAAATACATACGATCAAAGGTGGAATCAAATTTTAACACCAACATATTAACTTGAGCTGTCAGCTTCCCTGTTTGGTTTTTTTCCTTCCATCTCTAGCTCAAGAATATAAAGTGATTGCAAGGCAAGCCATTAAAAAAACAACAAAAAAAAACACAACAGCTAATATTTGTGCCTAATTATTTATGTGAATGAAGATACTCTCTGTTATATACGCAAAACTAAATACAGAACTAAATTAGATGCTGAGGTAGATATGTGAATTGAAAGTATATGTACCTCAGATTGCTCATGTTTGGATCCATCAACACAACTTCATTGTTCTAATTTACTGACTTTAAAAGTGAAATGTTAAAATTTTAAGTCAAAAAATCTACACTAAATATATTACATACTTGATGGCACGGGATACAAGACTTTTATTTCATTTAAGACTTTTTAAAAAGAAAACCAGTGAAATAGCAGATTGGCTCCTACGTGGTTCTGTGCCAAGTGTTTGCAAGTAGGATGGGACTTCTTTGGTATGACTTGTGAATTTTAATATTAAGTCACCCAAGGAGCCTATTTCTTCTGGAAGCAAATTATTTCATGGTGTGCATTGCGTCGTTGCTAGAATCTTCTCTGCTTGGAGAGTCAGTCTGGGTCAGCGACCGGCCTAACATCCTGTGCCAGCGGCTCTTTGGTTGACACTACACTTGATCTACCTAAAATGTCACAAGCTATCTTAGTTGTACCTGCTCAGCAAACACAAGGAAAAAGATGGCCTGTTTTTGAAGTTTAAACTGAAAGAACCAGACAGCAAAAAGGAAGTTGAATAGGGCCTTACTGTTCCCCATTTGTGTACCTAAGGGTCAGAAATACGTTTTAAATTTGCATACCACCCCACCTCAGAAACAGACGTGGCCCCCCTCAGCTCTGCTTTGTACCCGGCTCCACAGGTAGTGTTGAAATAAGTGCAACACTCAGCGGTGGCGTTCAGATCTGTGTGTGACTGTGTGCGGCTGCCACTTACAGAAGAAGCGGGGGGTGTTTCAAAGCTTGAAAGGAAAAGAACAATGTGTAGTCATCTTCCGAAAGGAGCAAAGTAATAAAGTGGCTGGTTCTCTTCAGCTTCCTGAACCACAGAGCCTGCAGTGAGGATTTCTGTGTATGAAGCACCATCTGTTACCTTGGCAGGAAGTGGCAAATATGAGTAATTTGGGGACTCAGAATCTTGTTTCCCTTCCCTCCATCCCGTCATGTTGAGGACCTTCCCAGTAGTCTCAGGAAACGTAGCATCCCTCCAGCTAACCATTTACCTCCCAAGAAACCCTTATGCTCTTAGCTGCCCCTTTGGTTGAACATAACTCTGTTGTTGACCCCTGAGCCTCATCCCCCACGTGGCCGCTCAGGCACTTGTCACTCGTGACTTAGAAAGACCAGGCACATGGTCCATCATGATGGTGTGTTACGATGGCCAATACTGATTTGCGCCTGTCTTCCCATGTCTCTTGTCACTTTAATATATCTTCCTGCAGGCAAATACTGAGCTCCAGCAGGATAGAGTGTTTGAAAGCAAACCAATATCTCTTGACTCCACAGGAATCAGAATCATGGGGGAGAGCTGAGTCCCGTTTGGGGACTTAGGGGGAATGGTCACGGTCACGGGCAGTAGGAACAGCCAGGAGCAAAGCCTCCATGGAGGTCCTTGCAGCCTGCTCCTGAGGTGGGGGACAAAACAAACCAGAACAGTGAAAGCAAAGACTCAAGTGCCTTGTCAGGACTCCTTCAAAATAATTTAATTTAGAAGAAACCTGGCAGGGTTTGGTTTTCTTTGGTTTTGTTTTTTCTCCGCCCAAACGCTTTTGACTCTTGTAGGATCAGGTCACTTTAATGGGGAAAGGAAAGGAGTGTCTTTCCAGTTCTTCCTTTTTAGTTATGTAACGCTTCCCCTGAGTGGTCAGCTGTTCTTTCCAGCTCCACAAACGTTGTGGTCGCTGGGATGCTTGCGGAATCCTTCAGAGTAAGCGCTCTATTAAGCTGGGGTTTTTGCATCTGGCCAGTGGTTCTGTTTTGTTTGCTTTAAACAGATGTAAAATGATACCGAGATTATTGTTGATTTATTTTCTGTTGTGTTAGCAGCTTCTGAGTACTTTTGCGGTAGGTTGTTTCTCTTGATTGAAAAAATAAACAAGTACACCAGCTGCACTGTAAGTAGGAAACATAAGGGTTTAGAGATGTGTGTGATGGTTGGCTTGTGCTTTGGGTTTTACCCCGAAAGGCAGCTCTCGAGATAGATGTTTTCCGACATTCAGAGCTCACTGCTTATAGGAGATAGTAAAATACTTATAATTGATTGAAGAAGTTTGTTGTTTGGGGAAAAGGAAGATGAAAGAAGAGCCTAATCAATAAAGTCAATTCTTACTCAAGCACAGCACTTGCCTTCCGTTTTATTTTTGTTCATTTTCGTTATGAAAACGACTGTTAAGTGAGCACGTCGGCTAAGATGATTTGACTCTTTTCTGTGGCTTTCCTCTTGTCCTATACATCTGCACTGTGGTTGTTACACCAGCTCCCAAGAACATCTTATGTGCTTTCGAGTCTGAGCTCTATGTCTGCAGCCCAGGTAGTGTCTCATGCTCCCCAAAGACATTTCACAAGAAGTTGCAGAAAGAATTCTGGAGCATGTGTTTCTAAGTGGCTCCTGTGTATGTGGTTTTTGTTGTTTGTTTTCTTGTAGTTTGCTTGGTTAGGGCTGAAGTGACGGGAAGAAGTTGCACCTCTCTAGCCTTCAGTAAGGTAACCCCTCACCCTGCTGTGTCTTTAAGGATCACAGATGTTTCCTGGCTCGAAGTTGCCGCTCAGCTCTGTGGCCGTGAGCAGAGTAGTCAGAACTTTTCAGCGTGTATCCTAATGATGACCAACGGATCGGAAGGTCTCTTATCCGGCGTTCTGACTGTATAGAGCCCAACTCGGAGGCGAAGTTCCCGTAGTCGGCGGCCCTCGTCTAGTCACGTCAGTCCCTCTGGCCTGGCCACTCCCGTCACCCTTCTGTAAAGCTGATTTTCCTTAAGTTGGTCTCGCTGACGAGTGGTTTTATTTTTCTGATGAAAGAGAAAGAATATATGGTAGATAGCAGTTCACCAAAGATTTGAGTTGGTTCATGGCAGAGGTTAAAGGGGAAAAAAACAAATGTAGCAAAAGATAGATGACAGTTCCCAGTCGTGTAGGTTTTCCTTCGTCTTCTTTTGTCTGATGCCTCCTTATAGTGACAGAAGAAGTTGAAGTCTGGGTTGTTTGCTTTTAAGTCCAGAGGAATCTAATTAAGAGTCAGCTCTGTTCCCATAAACCACTCAGCCGAGACCTTTATGAAGAACTTTGAAAAATGAAAGCATATTGCTTATTGCTATGAGGAAGTCTTTTTTTTTTTCTTTCCCATAATAAAATAAAAGGCCAGATGATTCTTTGCTGTCCCTAACAACATGGCGTGGCTTGTGGCAGGGAGCTTGACAATATGTTAGATTTGTCTGCGATTCTTGTGCTCTTGGGAATTGTCTATTTTCCAAAAGAGAATAAAGTTTTAACCTCATGACTTTGGCTGATGTCAGTGGGGACAAAGATTGTCAGTCACCCACGCACACCACTAAAGCCATCACCGTGAACCCAGGCCAGGACAGCTTGGTCACAACTTGAGTGGTTTTCAAGTAGGTGCTTGAGTTTGTTAAGCAGACATCCCACGCGAACCATTTATCACTGGAACTCGTGACCGTATTATAGAACATATTAAAATTTCAACTGGGTTGTAGGTTAGGGGACATATCTCCATTAACTAAAAACAAGTGAATTTGTGTGAAAAGGCGTTTACTAGCAGCACAGTTTAAATACCATGTCTGCTTTTGTGATTCATCCATTGAAGTTGTCTTTTAAATCTCAAACACTGGCCTGAGAACTTGAATTTGCTGACGTCTGTTTAAAAGCAATAGCACCACTCCCTCAGAAACTGCCAATGCTTATTTATCTGCAGGGTGACGGAAGTCATTGGGAAGAGAGAAACAATGCAGCTTGGCTCCAAGTTCTGTCCACAGTCTGCCAGTGGGTCATTTTTACAGATCAGAGCTAGTGGTACGTTCCCACGCAAATCCACCACCTCCTGTGTTGCCCACAGATACCGGTCAATAAACATTATAGATGTAATGTTACTGGTGTTCATTAAAACAAAAGAGAAAATGCACTTTGTGACTGGACTGTAAGACAACCCTTCCAGAATCACAGACAGAAGGAACTTGAGGGGAAACGTGGTGCCTCCTTTCATTTTATAGACGAGGAGACCGGGCCCTACAGAGAAAGGACTGCTCAGCAGAGCCAGGACCCAAATCTAATTTACTTACAGCTGTACTTATACCCCTTCTAGTGTTAATAGGATCACGTACTGTAATCAAGGTTATGTCGGGGCACTTGGCTTGAGGTAAAATAGACATCGGTCTAACACACATTGCATAGGTGCCATGAGCCAGGCGCTGTGCTAGAGACTTAATTGAAGATCCAACAATGGTTGAAGGCTGTCTGCCTGGAGGAGCGCTCAGTGGAGGAGAAAACCATAGGGTAATGACAGTGCAGTGTGGCTGGTGGCATTAGGTAAGAGCCCTGGGGACCAAGTAGGCATCACAGGAGTCACTGCTGAGAAAGGAGTGGGGCAGGCCTTTGGCGTCTGGCATCCTGGCCGTGTCCATTCTTGCAGCCTCCCCTCCCCATCATCACTCCATTCACACACACCCCCATCCACACGTGTGAGCTGACAGCCGCTTGGCCCATCATGAGAGAGTCGATACTGGCAGGAGTGGCAGTGCGCCCGCAGTGTGTATTGGGCCTTACTGTCTCATGAAGGGGATCGGGTTGGTTTTCTGAGGGAGCCTCTTCCTGGAGAGGCAGTTGTCCTTGGGTGTCCCCACAGATAGACGTTTTGTTTGTTTCTATTTCACTCTGGCAGTTCTGTATTGTGGCTTCATAGCAGCAGAGAGAGCGGCTGACGCCCTGGCGAGGCACGGAGGGCTGGGTCTCCGCAGCAGTGGCCCTGGTCAGGAAGGGGTGGGAAACAGGTGTGCGACAAAATCGGGGCCTTGCGAATGGGCGCCTCTGCTTCGTCTTTCAGGAAGTCTCCCGCTGTCTCTTGTGTCAGGGCTCCCAGAGGGCCTCCAGATCCTTCTAACGACCTTCCTTCTGTGGCTCTGGGCTCAGGGTGGGTGGCAAAAAGCCCAGGGTAGATACGATCCAAAGTAAAGGGATAAACAGGTAGATTTTTCAGCTTCACACTCTACCTTTGATACAGCCATCCACGTTTTCCAGCCCCCGGTACGGGCTTTATTTCTGGGTTTATTTGTGACTTAGATCACACATTGGCGGCAGGCACTTCTGGTTTCACTGTTAGTCGCCTCTCAGCTTCCTGCCTGAGAAGTTCCAGACTTCTAGTTTTTGTTAATCAGAAATCTGCTCTTGTTTCTTTTCCTCCAAGTGATATCACATGCCAGCTTCCTAGAAGAGGACTGCAGTCTGATTTCTTAGTCACATTCTCACATGTGGGCGACTTCACTTGGAAATCCATAGGCTTCGGTGGCAGCGGAAAGTCAGAATCTAGGATCTACTGACTTTGTTAACGTCACCTTGGTTTTTGTTTTTTGCTTTCTTTTCAGATTGCAGTGCTTTTGTCCACAAAGGCTGTAGAGAAAGTCTGGCCTCCTGTGCAAAGGTCAAAATGAAGGTAAGCTGTTTCTGGCGAAACCAATAAAATCCTGAGTCCTGAGAGCTCAGGTTGTGGTTTTAGTTTATTTTAATAACTTGATATCAACTTTGAGACCACAATAACCAAAACGTAATTTTTCTCTGAAGTGATCAGTTCTCTTCTTAACACAGGAAATGTGTTCAGAACTTTTCCATATAAATATGCATTTCTCTTGGATTTTAATATCTTTGTGTTGCTGTTCCAGTGGTTTTCTTGTTAACCATGTCTGCAGACTTCCTGCTGTTCATTCAGGACCATGAGTGCAGCAGGTGGAAGTGGGCCGGGGAGGGTTAGACGCAGCTTGTCTGGCAACACTCTTCTCACAGGGAACTTACACATGGTTCCGGTCAGATGACACAAGTGCCAGCTGTATGGTGGCACCTGCTCTGAGCATGCGTGCCCTGTAATGTGCACGGCTTCTCAGGTGGCCCTTAACGAAACAGTATGGGTTTGGGGGCACACCTTTTAGGTAGCCTGTGTGTTCTCGTCACCCAGAAATGTCTTTTTGTTCCTTGTTAGGGGAACAATCTCCAGCTACGTCTGCACAAACGCTCGGCGTGTTATAACCAGACACATTTATCAGGGCAATGGCCCCAAACTTGAGTGAGCGTCAGAATCACCTCCAGGGCTTGTTAACGGACAACTTCCTGTGCCCCCTCCCCAGAGGTTCAGATTCTGGGGTATGGCCCAGGAATCTGCATTTCTGATAAGATCCCAGATGATGTTGGTTCGGGTACCACACTTTGAGAAGCACTGAACTGGTGTAACGACGACAAACTTCTGTACTCCGCACATAAATTTTGTTTGGATCGTGAAGTTTTTTGTTTTTTTTTAATTTGACTTAATGAATTCATTTAAAAATCATATTTTATATCAATTTGGATTTCTAATTTCTCCTGAAAAATTGGAAGAGCTCACAGCCCTGGTATTTCCCCTTACCCAGCATTCCCAAAACTCTCCTTGCTCTTTTTCCTTTTTTCCGCAGTATTTATCACCTCAGAGGCTATATTTCACAGTCTGTGTGTGTTCGTTACACCTATTTGTTTATGGTCTGTACCTTCCCCCACTAGCATGTCAGCACACACTTGCAAACCATCTGAAGTCAGGAATGTTTGCTCCTGTGTTGGTCCTGAGCACCTAAAAAGGTGCTCAAATGCTGGAGGGATGGATGGCAAGTGATCGCCAGCTGAGGCTGAGCACCCCCTGCCTCCTTCAGGCCGGATGTACACGTTCTAGATTGTCATTCTGCCCCACACCCACCCCCACAACTTGTTTCTGTCATTTCTTACCTGCCTGACCCCATAGCGTTTGAGTTTGTGATCTCTGATAAGACTTACCGGTATTGTGAATGGACTAGGTTTGACAGAAAGATAATGAGATTTGGCGTCTCCCATAGAAGAGAATAGAACCTGAAAGGGGGCGTCCACTTTTAAATTGGAAGTGACCCGTTTTCATGATGTGTTATCTCAGACTCATTGTTTCCATCGGTAACTTCTCACACAATGTTTCTGTTACATTCTACAGCAAAAGCCTTCACTAAAAATAGCCCTTTACTTAAGAATTATTTAGTACCTTACACATGTGAGGCAACTGCAGAGATAGAAATGAAAAACGCTGGGGTGCAGGTGTTAAGGGACCAGCCTGATTGTGGGGAAAATGGACAAGCAGATGCTGACCACAGATGAGGAGCGAACTGTGTGGTTTCTGAGGGGAGCCAGTCACTGCCTCGGGTGAGGAGACGCCACAGCTGAGGGCTGGCCTTAGACAAGGTGATACTCGCGGGGTCTTGAAGTAGAAGAACGGAGTTCCTGAAGGGGAGAGCAATCCAGACAGAAACAAGCCCTTGTGGAACTAGTGCTTGGTAGGGTCAGAGGCCAAGCCAGCGGGGGTGACAGGCTGGGACCCAGGACGGTGAGGAACCAGCGGCAGAGTCGGAGCGTCTGGCTCTCTCTCTGCTCCAGGCTTCTTGAAACTTGCCAGAAGATAAACTGTAAATGCAGTCTTCACCTGTTTCTTCTCCTTTCAGCAGCCCAAAGGGAGCCTTCAGGCACACGACACGTCCTCCCTGCCCACGGTCATTATGAGAAACAAGTGTAAGTAGCCCGCCTGCCTCTCGTAATTCCTTTTCATGCTCTGGTTTGGAACTGAAACATACTTTTGTCTTATGCACTTCTTATTAATCAAGATAGGAATACCCGCTTTGTGGTAAGTCAGAGAAGGCTGCGGGTTCATTGCCTGAAAGCTCAGCACTCCACCTTCCGACTCGCGGAAGGTGTCTGGTTAGTGTGTGTATTTGCTGAAGAGGCAGCACCTCGGGCCTGCGTGTTTCAGCAGGTGACGCGGGATCTTCAGTGAGCTGACAGTTACACTTGCTTTAAGTGCCTCACAGCTTCATGAATCAATGGAGACCTGGCTTATTAAATTTCCTTATAAACTGTGAAGTTGTAAAAATCTTTTTTTCCCCAATGTCTTCACATTGGCCACAGAATTGAGCCAGTTACCCTCTGGCATTCACATCAAACTGTCTTTATCCGTCTGTGCAAGGCTCCGCTTTGGTTTTACTTAATACTTTTCCCCTTTCATTGTCTACTCCCTGTCTCATTCTGTTCCCCTTTCAGCACCCGCTGTAGTATATTTAAGGTAAATCTTCCTGATCTGTCATATACCTTTAGTCATATATGTATCTCTGAAAATATTATTGTTTTGTGGGTTGAATTTTAATTAGATGATATGACATACTTGTCCGTTGTGCTTTTTTTTCACTCACCGTCATTCTGAGATGTATGCACATTGTAATACGTGAGCGATTGTTTCAGGCCACTGTTGCACGGTCTCCTTTCATAAACATACACCACATTTCAATTACCAGTTCCCACAAAGACTAAGTTGTTTCCCACTGCTGTCGTAATTAATGCGGTAATGAATATCATCTTAATTGTCTGTGCGGGAACCTGTGTGAGACTTACCCTGCGGCAGTGTTTTCCAAGTGGAGTGCCTGGATTAATTAGAAGGGCGAATTCTTGGGCCCCAGACCTACTATGTCAGAGACTCCAGAGGCAGAGTGCAGTGGCCTGTGTTTTATTTAGTAGCCTCTCCCAGTGGTTCTGATCCATTCTCGAGCTTGAGAATCCCTGCTCTGTCCAGGCACATCTCACCTGTGCTTCACCAGATGTGGCATTTTTTCCACATTGAGGGCAAGACCCTTTGCCAACAAAAGGATTATACCTTGCTTGTATTGTGATAACTCACTTGATTACGGTGGTCTGGACCTGAACCGGCAGTATCTGCCTGGCCTGTGGTTACCTAATTGCTCTGAGTAAATCCGGGTCGCTCTAGGATGGCCGTACCAGTCTATACACCCACAGGGGAGTGGCAGTCCCTTTGCAATACATTGCGTCCGATTATTGCCAGTTTTTGCACGGAGATGACTGAAGAAGTTCTGCCAGAGTGACACCCACTTTAATCAATGACCCGCCCATTCCAATGGTCTGACAAGTCTAATCTTCCTTAAACTCTTTTTCCGTGACATTATCCCTTGTTTCTGAAACCTGTCTTCTTTCACATTAGATGGAATAACATCTTAAAAATACCTGTTCATGCCAGGCTCCTGAGGTGTATTCTCTGAGCCCCACAAGTATTCTTATTCCTACTTTACCCCATTGAGGCAGCACTTTGGTTACGAGTTCAGGATGGAGACTCAAGTTTCGTGGGTTTGAGTCCCAGCACCTCTACTTAATAGCTGTATAACCTTGGACATTTACTAGACCCCCCTGTCCCTCATTTTCCTCCTCTGAAAGGATGGAACGGTGTCAGCGGGTGGTGGTCAGGTTTAAGTGGGATCAGACCTTCAAAGTACTTAGTAGTTGGCTTCCTTACATGTTAGCTTTTGCTGCTCCTGCTGACATCACAAAGAAGGAAACTGAGGCTCAGAGATAGGACATAACTTAACCTGAGAAGCGTATATGGGTTGGTTTCAAACAGGGAAAGCTTTTTTTTTGGCCTCCCCTCTGCCGCCTTGTAGGGACAAGCTGTTGTTTATAACCTGTGCTGTACGTGCACGACGAGACCTCATCCTGCTTCTCCCGCCTTCTCAGCCATCCCTCATGTAGTCCTGCTTCCTTTTCTATGTGTGTCTTTTTCCCTCAATACTACACGGTCATTTCTGCCTTCCTGCACTCACTGCTCATCGGAGGGTCCTCGTTTCCACCCGACCTATCCACGTGCCCACCATTATTCAGAAGCCAGTGAGTTTTCCTCAGTCAGGCTTGAGCTTCTGAAGATGTGCTCCAGCCTCTTGAACACTTGCGCTTGTTCCCATTCCTGTCAGTTACCCTTGGTCTCTTAGGCCAGCGCCCCCGTCTCGTCCTCCTTGTGTGCTTCCTGCAGGGGGAGTCTGGTGTTGTCGTGCAGCGTGTTTCTGGTGTTTTGTTGTATCACCTTTTTCTAAATAGAATTTGACTTGGAAATGAATGGTGTTACGGGTTTTTATTAATTAAGTCAGAAACATCCTGAAATGCTGTGAAGTCATAACCGTTGCCCCCATCTCATTTCCTTTAGCTCCTGACACTCCTGGGGATGGACTGGTAATGCAGCTCATGTCTGAGCCAGGATCTCAGTTCCCAAAGAAAAGTAATTTTCTATCCAAATGCCTGTGTGACCACTTGAGTATACCATTAGAACTCCCAAGATCCTCTTTGGTCGTGTTCAGGAGAGATAAGCAGTATGGGAACAAATGAGCTATGTGTCGTTAAAGAAGCCTGGCATTTTCCTCATCTGCAAATGAAAGAAATTGGTCAAAATTTGTTTTTGAACAATGTGCAGAAGAACCAGTCAGGGAGCTGTACAAGGTGCAGACCCTCAGGCCCCGCCCCCAATGGACAGTAGGGCTGGGAATTTGCATATCTGACAGGTGGCTCAGGTGTTTCTTAGATGTGGCTCCCCAAGAACACAGGCCTTGGTTATGTCAGGGTCCTTTCATCCTTATGGTTCTTTTAATCATATTTTATTTTATTTTGAATTAGTTTAAAATTTTAAACATTTAATACTTTCACATGATGCTTTTTTTTCAGGTTTGGAATTGTTATTACTATACAGGTTTAGACATTTTTAGTTACTGAATTGACACAGTGTTTATGATTCAAAGCAGCCATAGGATTTGTTTATGTTCACAGAAGTCCATACGCTGCCTGAGTCTTCTGCCAGAGGCAGAGCAGGGTCCTTCCTCACCATATATATTTTAAAGGAATGGTGAGAGACAAAAATACAGAGGTTTTTATATAAGGTCTTATGAAGCTTTCTTGTTTTACGTACCTCTTTTAAGTTTTTACACGTTACACAATGCATACTTTTCTCAGACTTGTTTTTTTTCACTTACCACTATGCATTGGAGATTTCCTGTCAGTGTAATTTCACCCCATTGACTTTAGATTCTTTGTTCTCATTGTCTAATTTCCATCCCACTGCACAGGTGATCACCCTTTTTAGTTTTATATTTATCTTCTTCAAGATTCTTTATTAAAAATAAAGCAAATACCAATTTGAATGATTAATTTTTCTTTTTTTAAATGTGAAAGATAGTCTGTTTTGCCCGTTATTTTCTACACCTTGATTTTTTTCTCCCCGTTAATATATTATCTTAGAGACCTGTGTCAGTTGATGGAGAGTGTCCTCCTTTGTTTTAAAGCTACAGAATATTCTATTAATTGGTCTTCCTTTGATGTTTATTTGTGTTGTTTCCAGTCTTTTGCTTTCATCAACAATGTTGCATTGAATACTTTGGACATGTGTCATTTCAAACAGATACAACTATATCTTATCCTAAAAATGGAATTACTGAATGGAAGGGTAGAAGCATTTACAATGTCAATAAATATTGCCAGGCTATCCTCCATAGAGTTTTTGTAACTATTTATGCTCCCAGGCCAAATCTCCTCTAAAGTACTTTGCTTGTTGTTGGCATTCGTCAGATGAATCAGTGCTAGTGGCATGGGCAGCGATGCTTCAGTTGGTGCCCTTTCTTTTTTACAGCCTCACAGCCCAAGGAGCGCCCTCGATCTGCAGTGCTCCTGGCTGATGAAACCACTGCTGCCCCCATGTTTGCTAACAGACGGTCCCAGCAGAGTGTCTCGCTCTCGAAAAGTGTCTCCATACAGAACATTGCTGGGTAAGTGGGGATTTATAGGCAGCGCACTGGACATCTGTGTGACAAGAGCATCATGATCAGATCATTAGGCAAAAAGATGCTTTTAGGAAGAAAAAAAAAAACCAGGCAAAATAATGGGTTGTTGCACAGCCAGGTGGTACAGACAAGGAGAATGAGGATTATATTTTGATGCATCTCATGGGCCTCATTTTGTAAGATGGATCCCCTGTAATCACCAGGTTGCCCTTCGCTTTTGTATGTGAATCAGCTCCGCTTTTTTAAAGACCCTGAGTTTTAAAAGGATGGTTTTTATTTTTAGATCAAAATCTGAAGTGGAACTAGGGGGAAAAAAAAAAGATGATTTATTTCTGAATTTTTAGTTGCAACCACTTACATTTTCAGATGTCACAGTGTTGTATATGTCAGGTGAACCTGATTTTTTTTTTTTTTTAAATCTGTTTCCCGTCCTTGCCTCTTGACTCTTAGTCAGTTTCATGGGCGTGAAGAATGGGCCAATTATAACCTTTAGGTTCCCGCTCCCTCTTATGCACTGGGTTCCTTTTGTGGTCCCCCAGACTGTTGAGGCCTGGGCTGTCACATGGTGACAGGGCTGATGATGTTCCCTGCTTTTCCATCAAGTCAAGGGGTCACCTGAAACACAGGACTCAGGACCTCTCTGGCATCTCTTAACCGAGGCTGGAGGAAAATTCTTAAGTCAAGGATGCAAATCTCCTTTGGTCTACCTTTTCTAACCTCTGTACTGAATTATGTGTCCTCCTCCTAAAACAAACAAACAAACAAAAAATACAACTTTCAAGTGTTTTGTTTTGTCTTTGTATTGTCATTTTTCAAAGGCCTTCTTTTCAAAGTTGTGTTATCAAAATTTGTTTATATTATGACTTTTTAAAGTTGGTCTTTACATGTGAAGTTTTAAATGACTGGCTTGCATTTGTGTCATAGTACAAACATTTACCACAAACACCTACTGTGTTAGCTGATGAGTTGGGGTCAAGAAAGCAAAAGAATCCAGTTTATTGTAAGTGCTTGGTCTGTTGCTAGTAAGGGAATGAGGGGGTGCAATGTAGTGGTTAGATAATGAGTTTCAAACAGAGAAATTTCTTACATATTGTGTGTACAGCTTGAGGGAAAGAGTTCTTGCTACCTCTCATTAAAAAACAAAAAAAATCCAGGGCTGGAAAAGTTCGAGTTGGCAATGATGTTAAAATGCCTTCACCTTTCATTAATAGTTCTTGTTGCATGTTGCTGGGTTCCTAACGTAAGTAATTTGTCAGCAATCATTGCAGTACATGTAGCCAGCTGTCCTTATAGAGGTTTTCAGGTATCCATTTAAGAAAAGCAAACCCTGGCTCATCAGAATGTATTTGACAATAAGTGCTGCCTTTTGTCCCCAGAGTTGGCAACGATGAGAACCTATCAAACACCTGGAAATTCCTGTCACATTCAACAGACTCACTCAATAAAATTGTCAAGGTCAATGAGTCAGCAGAATCACTTACTGATGAAGGTAAGAGGAAGCTGTGGTCTGTACTTCGTTTTCTGTAGAAACTAT
This sequence comes from Rhinolophus sinicus, assembly GCF_036562045.2. NCBI lineage: Eukaryota > Metazoa > Chordata > Mammalia > Chiroptera > Rhinolophidae > Rhinolophus > Rhinolophus sinicus. The sequence continues at coordinate 9,935,206 of NC_133762.1, forward strand.
GTGCCCTTACAAGAATACAAGCGCCAGTGGAATAATAGTGCCTGCCTCTTGCTTTCTCCTGTAAAGGTTCTCTATGTTGTCTGTAAAGCATCAAATGCTTTATAATAAGTTGGTAATCAGATTTATCCAGTTGTTAGATAGCTGTCCATTGAAAAGATGGACATCTGTGATTTTAACATGGTCATACTCGAGCAGAGACGCTTTTTCTTACCTTAGACTTTTGTACAGATTCAATTCTAGCTCCCTTGGCACAGTTATAAGCCAAGTAACGTTAGCAGGTCCCTTCCAGTTCCTACTTCACGTAGGAATCATGTCTTAATCACGTTTGATTTAGGCGATGTTTGTCACTCTTCACCAAAGCCTTGAATGTAGAGCGTGTCACTCCCAAACAGGAGATGATTCTTTTCTCGTCCTGGAATATGGTTCTATGAATATCTCCTGTACTAATGTGCAGTGTCTGTATCTTAGGAAATTACCACCCCGAGGAAAGTCCAGCATAGGCTTTTTAGAGATCAGAGACCTAAGATTCTGATACTGATTTTTTTTGCTATTTTGAGGAGTAGGTACAGACATGAATGAAGGACAACTAATGGGAGACTTTGAGATTGAATCCAAACAGCTAGAAGCAGAGTCCTGGAGTCGATTAGTAGACAGCAAGTTTCTGAAACAGCAGAAGAAAGATGTGATCAAGCGGCAAGAAGTGATCTACGGTGAGAGTCTTCCTTTGCTCGGCTCGCATTTGATGTGCGTTGTCCTGCGTTTTTCAGTCGGGTGACTTACTGGGCTGCGGAAGGTCAATTGTCAAGTGTGTCGCAGCTCAAAGATTTTCTTTACAACTTCAATATCTAGAGACATGATCTTATGTCTATCTTTTTCTCTCTCTTTAAAAGTATTTTCTTTAATTGTATTGAACATTTTATTTAACATGAATACTTACTTACGCAGTAGACCTTAAAAAAGATCTCTTGTGACAGTACAATTGGATTCCTGTGCTACACTAGGAGTTAGACACTCGGCACAAGTCCTTTCTAGGAAGTAGGAAACACAGTCAATTATGAAAGGTTTGGATTCCAATGAAGGTCAGTTAGGAAACCACCAAAGAGTCAGGGACTCCAGTAGGCCAGTCCTACGAGTAGGTCACATGGAAAATAGAGGAAGAAGATGAAAACGCTTTAGGGAAAAGAAAGCTGTTCCAAATGGGCTCCATGTTTGTGCCCAGTAGCCCTCCGGCTAATGAGGCGCGTCCTCGTGCCTGAGTGTCCCTGACCTTCGGCTGTGTCCCCCCTTCAGAGCTGATGCAGACGGAGCTCCACCACGTCCGCACGCTGAAGATCATGAGTGACGTGTACAGCCGGGGGATGATGACGGACCTGCTCTTTGAGCAGCAGATGGTGGAGAAGCTCTTCCCTTGCTTGGATGAGCTGATCAGTATCCACAGCCAGTTCTTTCAGAGGATCCTGGAGCGGAAGAAGGAATCGCTGGTGGACAAAATTGAGAAGAACTTTCTCATCAGGAGGATCGGGGATGTGCTTGTAAACCAGGTGAGCCACAGGCAAGAGCGACGCTCTCACACCTTCTGTCCCACTCACTGTCCTGGGGAGCTCAGGCAAGTTGTTCCATCTCCCCGAGCCGCGGTTTTCTTTTCTGTAAACGAGGACAGTGGATTTTCTCTCCTAATAGGGGTTCTAAAGGTTAAAAGCCATGTTTACATAACGTATGTGACGTATATGGTAAATACTCAATAAAAGGCAGTTTTTCTTCCTCAGAGTCTATACCAGCAGAAACACTGTCATGTAAGAAATCACAAAGCATACGTTGGAAGTCTCAACTTCCCCTTCTGCCTCAAATCAAAAGGAGCTCATTTATCTGAAAACCACGTGGGCATAGAAAATCGAATAAGAAACTACCTATAAAATAGCTCATAAAATGTGACTTACTGATATTTTCATCAAGGTGTGGTATGGTTTCAGTTCTACTCCAAAGACAGTTTGGCTAACGATTTGATGCTGTTAGACGTGCTTGTCACAGTTTTTAATGTTTCTTTCTAAAATGTTCTTTTTTTTTTAGTGTTGCTAATATGATCTTACCAGGCAGAGGCACATAACGTCACATCTGATTAGCTACTTTTCCCCAGCAAATCTCTGTCTCAGTGTAGAAGCAGAGGCGTAACTGCTGAAGCATTTGTCTAATAATTGGAAATTTTGTCCTTGTATTCTTGAGCCTGTACCGCTCGCCTCATTCATTCATTCATTTTTCAAGTATTCACAGGGCATCTACTAAATACCAGGTGGAACCACTAAGATAGACATGCCTTCGACCTCTACCTCATGAAACTCATGTTCTGGAAGTAAAAACAGGCATGTTATGAAATAAACGCAAACATAGTGTGGTAAATGCTTTAACACAGAGTCAGGGCCTCAGAGTGGGAGTGGTCAGCTGTCCAGGTGAGGACCTGTCTTCCCCAAACAGCCCCTCTCCCAGATGTTTTCCACATCTGCCTCTGTCCTCAGACCTGCACAGGGACGCTCACGAACATTGGCTTGTGGTGTTTGTAGCTTCTTGCATGTGTTCCCATGCTCCAGCAAGTTCTTTGATGGTGGGATTCGTATCTTCGCCCCATGGTGTGCCAGTGCTGGAATCCCCTTTTTGGGGCACACGCTTTATGACAGGAACAGGTCACTTAAAACCGCTCTGCTTCAGCTTTTCTGTGGAGAAAGAGGAAAAGGAAAAGCTCCCCGGAACGCTTTTTCCAGTGTTTTGGTAAGGCTCAGCCCGTGTCGCCTCCAGAGATTTTAGTGCAGAGTCAGCCATTGCTCAGTATGTGTCACAGACTCCATGCAGCCGCTCCGCCGTCTGCCCCACCGTGAGCATGTCCGCAGATGAACTGTTGTCATTCCACGTGTCTGGGAATGATTTAAGGGCTGTGCAGCGTTGTTAGGGCTGCCGGCCTGAGCCAAGTAAGGTAAACAGGCCCCTGGGTCGTGCTGGCTGTTTCTGACTTACCAAAGTGACATTTGTAAGACCGATTATCGCATGAAAAACTTCTAGTGAGTGCCCTTGTTTTATTACTACGTTTGTGACAAGTAGTAACAGAAGTTACATTCTGCAGACTAGAACATTCCTTATGTGCACAGTACATAGGTATTTGTGTTTACTGTTTTTTTAATATAGACAGTTTGTTGAAATGTAATTCAGATGCCTTAGAGTCCACCCTTTTTTTTTTTTTTTTTTACTTTTTATTCATTTCAGGTGCACAAAACAATGTAATAGACATTTGTCATTTATACCCCTCACACAGTGACAACCCCCTTCCCCCATCCACTAAAGTGTACAATTTAGCGGTTTTTAGTATATTCACAGGATGGTGCAACCGTTACCACAATCAGTCTTAGAACATTTTTATCATCCCACCAACAGCTGTCACAGCCCTTGGCAGCCACTAATCAGCTTTCTGTCTCTGTGGATTTGCCTGTTCTGGACATTCTGTGGGAATAGAATAAAACAAGGTTCATTGGTATTATAGCACGTATGAAATCAGTATTTTGTTCCTTTTTGTGGCTGATTAATATTTCATATGTCTACGCCACATTTTTTTTATCCATTTATCCTTTGATGGACATTTGGGTTGTTTCCACTTTGGGGCTATTATGAATAACAAACATGCGTATACAAGTGTTTATGTGGACAGGTCTTTTTATGTCTAGGAGTGGAATTGCTGAGTTATTCGGTAACTCTTCCACTTTTTGAGGAATGGCCAGGCTGTATTCCAAAGCTGCTGTATCATTTCAGTCTTTCGGGGGAATTTATAAGGAAGCACTCCTGGGTTTTACAAATAGACTGGCACCTTTGTACAAAATGGGAATGCACGTTTAATTCTGTTCTCTTCGCCCTACAGTTTTCAGGTGAGAACGCAGAACGCTTAAAGAAGACGTACGGCAAGTTTTGTGGGCATCACAACCAGTCTGTGAATTACTTCAAGGACCTCTATACCAAGGATAAGCGTTTCCAGGCCTTTGTGAAGGTGCTGTGGTAACAAGTGACAGCCCCGCCATTGTCCAGAGCGCGTGCCCCCCGCCCCCCGTCGGTCTTAATCGTTCCTCAGGCAGCTGCTGACGGTCCGTGTGTCTCTTGCAGAAGAAGATGAGCAGTTCGGTGGTGAGGAGGCTCGGCATCCCGGAGTGCATCTTGCTGGTAACGCAGCGGATCACTAAATACCCCGTTTTATTCCAGAGGATACTGCAGTGCACCAAAGGTGAGTCTCCTGCCTCTCCTCGGCCTCGCGTGCCTGTGCGCTGTCTCCTGTGTGCCCGAGTGTCCTGGAGACCATAGCAGATGCCGTCCTGCTCTGGGGCGTCTAAGAGGTCCTGGGTTTCATCCTAAAGACTTTCCTTGAGGGCAAACTTGAAATTTTATGTCACCAGACTTAGGGCAGATGATAGCAAGGGGACGGAACCACTTACTGATCCCCTCAGGAGGCTCAGTGACCTCAGCAGCCTCTCCCATGTCACTCGCCTGGGAGATAACGGCCACCAGTTCCCCCGCAAGTGCTAGAATTGCTGCTGTTTCTCATTCAATCAGTACTTGTAGTTTCTCTCTTGGCTCCCCTGCTCCTAGGCAGTTACACCAAAGATCACGTAAAACAAAGACGTACAGAAAGAACCCGGTGCTTCTCTCCCTCCCTCCCTAAACATGTTTGGTTCCTTCTCCTTCAGAACATAGCATGTAATCGCATGTGATTGTATCACTGAAAACATCTCACGTGGTTTAGAATGAAACTTACGCCCTCCGAGGTGCTGCCTTTGGCCTGAGAGCACGCCCGCAGGGGGGCAGTGACGCCCCTTCTCTGTGGGAGGGGGCCCGTTGAAAACATCTCTCTTTCCTTCTAAGACAACGGCGCGGAGCAGGATGACCTGGCACAGTCCCTGAGTCTGGTGAAGGATGTCATCGGGGCTGTGGACAGCAAGGTGGCGAGTTACGAAAAGAAAGTGCGTCTCAACGAGATTTACACCAAGACAGACAGCAAGTCGATCATGAGGATGAAGAGCGGTCAGATGTTTGCCAAGGAGGACCTGAAGCGGAAGAAGCTGGTGCGGGACGGGAGTGTGTTTCTGAAGAACGCAGCGGGCAGGTTGAAAGGTAAGGCTGCCGTGTGCCCTGTGTCTGAGCGGTGACGGAGGACAGCGGGCGACGAGCATCCAAAGATGTCTGTTCGAAATTCACCACCGGGTTTTTCCTAAGGAGCCTTCCCTTGTCCACACATCACAGGAACAGCCATCATTTGATTGTTCTGAATCTCAAATTAAAATCTGGTTTGAGATATTTTGTAAAAATCGTATAAAATACAGTAAGTTACCAAGGAAATAATGCAGTCAGGGAAAATGGGCAGGGGGAAATGTAAAAATGAAGCAAAGGGTAAGATTAATACAAAAATGCAGCTGTTACGGAAGGCGTATTTCTCTACCAGAGGTGGGCAACAAGTTTGGGATTGGGGTCTCTGGGAAAAGTTCCACGGAGAGAAACCCCATCAGTTAGTTCACAGTCTGTGAGATTAAAAATACGTACACCACTTGTTCTCAGGAGATGTCGGAAGAATTATCAGCTCCTGAGACTTTAGAAATGTAAGGTTAACTCACATCAACCAGATTCGTTCAACTTGATGACATTCATAGCTCTTATCTTTCTCTAAGCAAGAGAGATCATAAAAGATACTCATTTTCCATTTGATTTTAATTTTGACGTTTCATATGATCAGCTACCTCGAGTGAAGCAAGTGGTGACCTTCGTTAATTCATCTGTACATTTGATTTTTGTTTCTTAATCATTGTGTCCATCATACCTGCACTCACTGGGCCCGTGTGGCAGCCCTCACTGCACCGGGTAGCCTTGCGTGTTCCCACCCGTCCTCTGGCCTCTGAGCTGAGTACACGAAGCAGGAGAGCCCACTACTGTCCCCCACTGGCCTTACAGTAAGGTGGCTGAAATGTGTGCTTCTCTCTTCCCTGAGGTGTAAGTAGTGCTGTAGGTAACCGCTGTCAGAGAGTAAGCGGAGCCCAAACACTGAAGAAGTCCCAGGCCATCAGCTCATGTGAAAGGTGAAGGAAGCAGGACGCCCGCTTAGAAGCTGGGACCAGGCTGAGACACTTGTACCGAGGGTCTTGGGCCGCAGTGGTTGGGCGCTAGCATGGAGGCCCGAGCTTAGGGTTGGGGAAGGCAAGAGGAGTGGCATGTGAGTTACGTCTTGAAAGATGATGAGGAGGGTGCTGGGCAGAAAGGGAAGAGTCAGCGTGGAAGCGTTGAGTTGAAAGGATCTGGCACATCTGGGAAGGGTGCAGTCGGGGCTCCCAGACAGGCAGCCGGGTAAGTGGCAGGGAGGGCTGGGCCCGTAGGCCAGGTTGTAAAGGGCGCACACGCCAGACTAAGAAGCTGACAGTCAATACTATGGATGGGGTCGAGGAAGGGGTGAGAATGGGTTCAGTTTGGAGGGTTTTTAAGCTGGAAAGGGATACATTGGGTTATTTCTAGTACAGTTCTATGTACTAGAAACATTGGGAGTGGTTTAGAGTGCAGCAGGCGTCAGGGAGTGTGAGGTGACAGACACACAGAAAACCAGTGTCTCAGTGGTTCCGGGAAGAGCTGTTCTGGGCCCGAATTCCCACAGGCAGCATGAAAAGAAGGGACAGGATAACTCAGAAAAGAAACGTCCCTCCCGGCCACCAAGCAGATGTGCATCTCTGCCCCGTGGTGAACCCTGCGGCCCTTCCAGCCCTGATGCTCCGGGAGGTTCTAAGAACCTGGTTCCGGCTCCTCCCACATGGCCACTTTGCACTGTCTCGGAGGCAGGCCGGCAGTTCAGAAGCAGCTGCCCGCCCTTGTCGGGACCTGAATTTTCTAGAACTGCCACTGTCTGGAGCTAGCTCTTTATTCTTTCCTTTATACAGCAGTTGATTTATTCATTCCCTACAGAAAAACGAATCGATTCCAGATGTTGGAACAAAGTTGTGGTCAGGCTGATGGCGGAACGATAGGTTTTCTGGCCTGAAATGCCGCCAGTGGAGATAGGAGTTGGTGTTGAGTCATTCTTACCCCAAGGCAACGGATGCCAAGAACAGCCAGTACTGTGCAGGGTACCCTTTGAAGGGGGTGGGGTTTTCTCTGATAGGCTGACACTGATCATATAAATTTCAGCATCCAATGAAATTGATACTTGTTTGTGTTTTAGAACTTTTTTTTGGAGGGGGGCAGGCACCTGAATTTATTTGAAAGTAAACTTAAAAAAAAAAAAAAAAAGAAAAGAAAACTAATGGTACTGCATGGAAAATTACTGTGGTCTAGGCTGAAACACTCTACCTCCCTCGAAATCAGACATCTTTGCTTCTGTTTTCCTCATAGCTTTGCAATGAGTTACACGGAGAGAAGATTCTAGCTGGGGCAGAAGTGGTGGAAAAGGCAGGAGGGGCCTAACCACCCAGGAGGGGCTGCACAAGTCAGTTCCATTTGTTCCCTCAAGGAATAGTAGGCGCTTCTTTTCAGAGAGACGATGACACAGAGGGGCCAGCATGTTAGATCTCAATAGATGGCTCACCTCCAGAGAGTCAGACTTTGTCCTTCAGGGAATAATGGCGCACGTCACTTTGTACTCCTAGAGCAGTTAGAGCAAGAATTTGTGACATCCTTTTGTCCTAGACCCAGCTAGAGATGTTCATTTGGGTTTGGTTTGGTTTTAACGGAGAAGCAAAGAAGGCTGTTTCCATGGCACGGAGAGGCTGAGGTTGACTGACATAAAGACATTGTATTCACACGTACCTGTGAAATCAGAGGACGGTGTGTGGCCGTTCTTGTTCTCTTGGGGGTGTGAAGATGACTACCTCTCATTAGACTTAGATATTTTTCTACATCACCTTTTGGCAGCTTTCCTGTCTGCTATCCCACGCTTTTCCCATTACTATAATCAGAAATTGAGAAACACTGCATCCTGAGTATTTTGTGGGTTGTGTTTTCATTTCACATCTGTTAAAGTGCTGCTTTCTAACTTTACTGTTACAGTATTTTATTCTTCAAATCTTGCCTTACGAGATACATCTTTCTAGACTAAAGTACTTGAACTTTTGCAAGACAAGGCTTTGGTGATAGATCCCATTTTTAAATGCCTCTAAAAATCGAATGACCAGACCTGCATCCTGCAGAAATGTACGATTGCCTTAGAGGAATATGTCGCATCCCGATGTGCTCTTTGGGGTCATATTGTTGAATTGCTAATAAAAGTGCTCTGACTGTGCTTAACTCTTCTCTCTTTCCTTCTCCCACTTTACAGAGGTTCAGGCAGTACTGCTTACTGACATTTTAGTTTTCCTTCAAGAAAAAGACCAGAAATACGTCTTCGCCTCATTGGTAAGCTGAATTGTTATTCTCTTCTGTTTGTAATTAATAGTATTCAAAACAGCTAGGGGTAAGTACTGAGTGTAAATTAAACACTGTATTGTTGCTCTCCCACGTTCTCAGAATTAATTGGCTCAGGACAAATTCCTCTGCGTAATTTATTACCCTTGTAAGTTTTTGTCCCAGCCTCTTTCCCCCCAAAATTATTTTCCTGCTACATTACAATCCTTTTGAGAGCGTTGGACATTTGATCACTGGAGTGTTTCTCACCCACTATGCCCCATAGATCATGCTAATTTATGGTATTGCCATCCAGGTTCTCTGAGGCATGGGGAAGGATTCAGCACGTAGAAAACATGGCAAGACCCTTCCTAGCCATAAATTGTCATTTCCTTTTTGGAACTCTTTTTTCTGTTTGATAAAATGTAAGGGAAATAACAGGATATTTCTCCTTATCCTACCGCTGCCACTGTGGGTTGAACCATATGCTCTTAAAAGGCCCCTCGTAGGCTGAAGTTGCCTGTAAGAGTTAGAATGTCGTGTGCATTTCTTCTGTCTGGTCTCGCCTTTTCCAGGACCAGAAGTCAACAGTGATCTCTTTAAAGAAGCTGATTGTGAGGGAAGTGGCACATGAGGAGAAGGGCTTGTTCCTCATCAGCATGGGGATGAAGGACCCGGAGATGGTGGAAGTCCACGCCGGCTCCAGAGAGGAGCGGGACAGCTGGATGCGGGTCATCCAGGACACGATCAACACCCTGTAAGCTCGGGCCGGCCCCCCAGCTCCTCCCGCCCTGATTCCACACGGCCCTCGCAGCCCCCAGGGAATCCGGCATCTGAGGAATCTTTTGTTTTGCTTGTATTAGGAACAGAGATGAAGATGAAGGAATTCCTAGTGAGAATGAGGAAGAAAAGAAAATGTTGGACACCAAAGCCCGGGAATTAAAAGGTAAAGCTGGGGTGGCCGCTTAGCTCAGTTGGTTAGAGCGTGGTGCTGATAACACCAAGGTTACCAGTTGGATCCCCGCATGGACCCTACTTAAAAAGAAAAAAAGGCAAAGCTGTTGGAAGGGGCGTGAGGCCCTTGTCTGCAGAGTCTGCAGTCGATTCTGCAGTGGCAGGAGACAATGATGATTCCTCCCAGCATCACGGCTAGTCCCCAGTTCCCGGCAGGCCCTGGGAACCGGGGAGATGCATTGCTTTTCACAAACGAGAAACCACATCTGAGCTGCCAAAGGTCCCAGCACAAAACGGCAGGAGAGTGAGTCCGACCCTACGTCAAAGGAATATTGATTCTCCTGTCTCAATGTCAGTGTTTTTGGACCCTGGTGACATTCTTTGTACTTCGTCACCAAAGAATTTGCAAAAACTCATGGCCACATCGAAGATTAAAACAAGAAGAAGGGAAAGGAACTTGAGGAAAATAATTTTCCAGTTAATCTGTTTTTATCAATTATTCCGGTCACAGCCTGCCACCCAGTGACAAGAGTTGGGAGGTGGTTCGGGGAGATGTGTGCTTATTGCTTATGCTTGAGCATTATTTATTGAGTCCCTACTGTTTCAGATAGTCTTGTCAGCATCCCTGAAAGACGTGGATTCTTATCCCCATTGTGCAGATGAGAAAGCTGAGACCCACGAAGGCCGAGCAGCCCAGGGTCCCATCCAGAGTTCAAGCCCGGGCCAGGCTTCTGCTCCCTGTCTCCCGCACAGCAGAGGGGCCTGCTCCCCTCTCTCTGCCGCTGCTTGGTTAATGTGCTTTGGGTAGGAATGAGGCCCAGAGTCAAAAAATGTAAGCCCCCAAGAAGTTTAGTGAGTCCTTCAAGCTGGACAGTGATAACATTCTGTTTAGTGAGGAGGAAAAAAAGATGGACAGACTTAGACTGGAGCCAGATTTATTGGCCTGTGATAAGGTGGGCAGGGGTGAAACTTCCGTCTTTTAACATGTATGAAGCACCTGGCCAGGCATCCTGGGAGGTGCTAGGGATGCAGAGATTCCTAAGACAGAGTCCCTGCCATTGGGAAGCTAATGCTCTAGTAAGGGAGACATCCCGTGACAGGCCACCAAGTGGTTTCCGAGGCCGAAGGCATGTGTCACATCTGTGGGACCTACAAATGCAGCCTGTGGTATGTCTCCCAGAGAAGCCAGCACGTGAGCCACATCTGAAAAAAGTGACTTCACCAGACAAGAAGCATTAGATGGAAAAGGGGAAAGGCCTTGCCGTGTCCTCAGGAATGATGGGTTTGGTCTGCCGGGAGAGTCAAGGCTGTGATGGGAGGTGACGCTAGGAAGGCACCAGGTCTTAAAGGGCAACAAGGGAATCGTGTAATGTTTTTAGCAAAATTTCAACTTTAATTTTTAAAATTGATATTGAAGCCAACCGGGAGAATGGCTTGAAGGAGAGGAGCCATGAGGGTGGAAACATCAATTAGGAGACGGGAGATAGTTTCAGTGAGAACTGGGCTGGGGAGGGGATGGACATGAGTGAGAAACAAGGAACCAATGTGGATGGTGGGCAGTGAGGACGTGAAATCTGTCCCGTCTGCAGCTTGGGTGCTGTTGACTGAGGAAGAGAGCACGCGCTAAAGGGAGGAGGTGGGAAGAAAGACTGGAGACGAGGTTTCGGACGTGCTGAGAACCAGGCGTCTAACTGCAGGTCACTGCCTGAGAGGGGCTGGTGCTCAAAAAAGTGGGCAGGGTTTGGGATGCTTTTACTGGGTTGTCAGCACGGAGGAGGCAATTGAAGCCATGGCAGTGAATGAGATCCCAAGAAGAAAGTGCGTAAGGGACAGACTGCAGCCCAGGATTGAGCCAAGGGGACCCCAAATATCCCCTTGCAGATGGCATGTGTGTAAAGTGCTCCAAGGAGAGAGGGTGGTAGGAAGAGAACCTCAAAGGAGAGAGGGAAACAGTCGAAAGAGGAACCATCCCTGCTGGAAAGGATGGCATAAAAGACCTCATTGGATTCAGTAATGATGGGTGACCTTGGAAAGAGCAGACACAGAGGGATGGGCAAAAGCCAGAGAAGAGGGGGTTGGAAAAGAAACTGGAGGGAGGGGAGTGGAAACACAGTGCCGGCTTGTCATGTCAGAAATTCCAGTGTTTGCCTAGAAAGACCCAGGATAGTTTCCCAGCTACAAATTATTACCACAAAAACTTGATACTGCCTTCATGATGGAAAAAGAAGGGGAAAAAAGGTTATGTTCTGTGTTGTCCCCTAAGTTACCACGAGGTGGCGATCGTGTCTTAGTCATCCCATCATGCTGGTCCTCACCAGTCAGATCACCAGACCTTTTCTCCATCCACCCTGCAGAGCAACTTCAGCAAAAGGACCTGCAGATTCTCCTCCTGCTGGAAGAGAAGGAGATGATTTTCCGGGACATGACCGAGTGCAGCACCCCCTTGCCAGAGGAGTGCTCCCCAACTCACAGCTCTAGAATCCTCTTCCGCTCCAACACAGAAGAGGCTCTCAAAGGAGGACCGTTAATGAGAAGTGCAATAAATGAGGGTAATTTACGTTGGGCGCGGCCCCCTCCTCATCTCTTCCCAGCGTGGTTTACGCACTAACATCACCTGCCCGTTTTTGCTTTTTTATCATAAACAAAAGCACAAACCCAGAAAACAATCTGAAACAGTTATTTTGCTTTTGGAAGTTATAATCACGTGAGCCCCTTGTAGTCATTACCCAGGTCAGGGAATAAAATGTCGCCAGACGCCCTAAGCCCTTCCACGTGTCCTGGACTCATCGCAGCTCCCTCCTTCCGGATACTGTCAGTTTTATAGTAATCACTTGTGTGTGTGTGTGGTTTTTTGGACAAGTGCCTATTCACAGGCAGTGTAGTTCAGTCTTGCCCGTGTTTTTTGATACACATTTTAAGATTCAATTTACAGGACGCCCACCACCTCCACCACGAGACCCTCTCTTTTCCACACAGTTTATCTTTGAAAAATCTGATGTATTTAACCTACAGAGTTTACATGTTTCCTTCTCTTCCAGTGGAGATCCTTCAGAGTTTGGTGAGTGGAAGCCTGGGCGGCACGCTTGGGCCGGCCGTGAGCAGCCCTGGGGAGCAGGAAGGCCCCGTGGGCCCCGTGTCCCTGCCCCGGAGGGCAGAGACCTTTGGCGGCTTCGACAGCCACCAGATGAGTGCCTCCAAAGGTGAGTGGCTCTGAACTCACGTCCGCTCACAGGCAGGCCTTGGCTGTCACGCTCAACTCACGTGATCTGTCCTCAGGGAGCTCCATGTCCTCTGGGCCAGGCAGTCACTGTTCCAGTAAGACCCTCACAGTGTGGCGCTGCTCACGTACTCGAGCCTCGCTCAGTGACACGCTCATTTTGAATGATGAAGGTTTTGCTGGGATCTCAGCTAAGCTAAAGCCAATGGGAAAATAATACTCACTTTCTCACCCTGCTTCTAGTTTTTTCTGCATCAGTGAGATTATTACCGATCACCTAGATGCCCGTTCTTTGGCATTGGGAGGATTCAGCCATACCATATCCCTAAGCTGTGTATGCTGGGCTCCTCTCCCGGCTAAGCTGTTTCACGACTTTGAAAAACTGTGTTTGTTTGTTTGTTGTTTAGGAGGTGATAAGGAAGAGGGAGATGATGGTCAAGATCTTAGGAGAACAGAATCAGACAGTGGTCTGAAAAAGGTATTTCTTTCTAAAGTACACTATTTACGACTGCCTGAGCATTTCCCTCTGATTTCACTACCTCTGAACTTAGTCCACTTTTGGTCCCGTTTTGGATGCTGAGTTGCTGTTTTTATTTCCGACTTTGCTTTAAGAGGAAAGCACATTAAACCCAGTACACATAGGGTCCCCACATTAGGACTCTCTGGTTTGCCGCCTCAGCGTCCCGTGTTCACGCTCGTAGCTCGGCCTCAGCCCTGGCAGGACCAGCTTCCTCCAGAGGTTTGTCTAAATGCCCCAAACCAGCCTGAGCTCTGGAGGAGGCTTGAGTGACAGGTCAGCCGCAAATCTCATTCACCTGCAGTGGGAGGCTGTGGGGGCAGGGACCTGAGTGGACGCCACAACATGACTCACACTCACTGAACATAATTTGTCTCGGGACCTTCATTTTTTTTGAAATGTGTGTTTTCTGTTTTATAGGGTGGAAATGCAAACCTAGCCTTTGTACTTAAGAGGAACAATGAGGTAAGGACGTTGTGAGCTGTGCATGAGTGTGACTTACAATTGCTGGGTTGGGAATACCCACTCTGTTCGCTGGTACAGACAGGCTGACTCCCGGCTCACAGGCAGTGCCGGGTTGTCGTGTCCGTTACCCTGCCTGTGCCCTGGCCCCGGGGCGTCCTCTTGGCGTCGCCTCCTAAAGTGGCCACAGCTTCTCTCCAGGAGCCTCTTGCTTTCTCTGAACACGAGCTGTGACGCCCCCTTGGTGGTGTCTCCAGTCCAATCCCACTGAACAGAATTTGTGGCCTCCTTTCCTGTAACACGAGCCTGGGCTGGAAGCCACAAGCCTGGGACGTGGCATATTAACTCGTGGGTAACCCTGTGTAGTCATTTCTCGTTCTGCAAGGACTCGAGTGTTTTCCTTGAGCACTGCTTTTCACTTGACACACATGTCACCCTGAAGGTGGTCTTGCTGGCCTTGGTGGCCTGCTCAGTGGCAGTCAGACTGCGATGCACGGCTTTTCCACCTCCCTTCAGCTGAGTGCCACTGACCCTGCAGGATAAGTCCCTTCTGTCACTGGCTCCCCTTCTCCAGGGTCCGCTCTTAGGAAGTCCTCTTGGAGTGACTGCCCTCTCCACACGTACTTGACTCTGAGCGAGTGAGTCTGTGTGTGGCCGGCTGGAATTACATATACGATAGCAGCTCTTTGGGGCCACCTCTCAGGATCTTGGTGTTTCTTCTTGCTTTTAACCTAATATTGTAAATCCCTGAGGAGCTCTGGTTTGAAATTTTAAAATAAGGGATTTCCCCTAAAAACACAGAAGGATATTGTTTTCTGTTTATTGGCATGGACGTCCAAATAGTGTGGAAGCTCCTTCAGTGTTTATCCTTAAATAAAATAGACCTGCTCTCACACAGGCTGTTACTCTCTGTATCTGCTGCTTGAAAGCTCTTGGTTGATTTTTCCATTTGGCAATGTCTTCCCTTATATTTAATGAGAAGAGTCAGGTAGTAAATAGTGCAGGACAGTGTTTTCCAGGTATTCATTTCAGCCTGGATTATACACTATAGATGCTTGGGAGTCAGCGGCTCCTCTGCGATCTTCCTCCCTCCCTCTCTCTCCCTCGCCCTCTCTCTCACCTAAGAACATGCTTACATCAGAGGTACAATGTATTCTCAGGAGAGCGAAGCCTGATAATTGAGTTTTTTGTGTTTTAAGTATTATAAAAGGAATACATTTTCATGGAAGAAAATTTGAAAAATGTGCAATAATGTAAAAAAGGAAAACAATATAACGCCACCACTGAAAAACAACTCCAGTAAAGTACTCGACATTTCTGTTTCCAGCCTTTTCTTCTACATACCACATATTCCTAGGTCTAAGTTTGTGAGCAATAAAATATAGTCCTATACACAGTTGGTATGCGTTCTCCCTGGAGCGTCACACCCTGAAGTGTTTTTCTCTAAACACACCTTAGAAGCATTTCCCCAGAGCGTTTTCATGCAGACATGCTCTACCAGCTGCATGTGGTGATGTCTTGTACCATCATTTACGTAATCTCTCCGTGGTCATTCTTTCTCTGCTCTTTTGCTTTTCGAATGATGCCCCTGAGAACGTCCTTACCCCTGCGATTAGTACGTCCCCAGCTGCACACTGGTCCTGGAGACGAGGTTGTGCAGGGAGTTCCCCGGCCATCAGCACAGCATTCGTTTCCATCTTGCTTTCACCAACATCAGGAAGTTTCATTTTTTTTCATTGACATTTTGTTGGTCTGATGAGTTCAAGTGGTATTTCTCTATTTTGCATTGATTTGACTTTAAATACAATTGAATCATTTTTAATATGTTTTGTAACTGGCCATTGTATTTCTTCTTTTCTAAATTGCTGGATTTATAGTTCCTTGCTGTTTCTCTATGAGGGTTTTCATTTCTTACAGATCTGTGAGAGTCTTTTTTAAATCAAAGAGGTTTTCATTTCACTTTCTGTTCAGTTTGTCATTTTTGCCTTTTAATTTTACATTTCATAGAGTGACAGTTGAAGATTTGTGTATGTGTGGTTTTTTCCCCTCCTTCTGTCTTCAAAAAGCCTTCCCTGTTTCAAGATCAGAAACACATTCTCCTATTTTCTTATAGCTCCTTTATGGTTCTTTTTTTTTTCACACTTAAATTTAAATCGATTTGAATGCTTTTTGTGTGAGCCAGGATCTGAAAGTTTTCCAAAGATTTAGCCAGTTTTCTCAGAATAAGTCACTGAATTTTCTTCCCTTCCCCATTGACTTAGAAATGCTACTTATATCATACACGAAATTCTTACGATTTAAAAAAACAAAAAATTCTTACGATTTGCTTCTGGGTTTTCTGTTCTATTGGTACATGTGTCATTTTTGTGCCAGTCATTTTAAAGACCTGGAGCGTTTAATACATTTTCCTGTGTGTTATGGCCCTCTCCACACACAGTGACTGTGTTCGTTTGCTCGTGTTTTGTTTTTCTTTGCTGTCTGTACCTGCGTCTTCTCCTTGATGCTTTCAGTTTGAGAATAATTCATTCACGCGCAAGCCCCTTGCTGTGTGTTAGGAGGTTATCTGGTCAGGCGACAGGCAGTGTGGGGTCCGCCCCGTCCTGACGCGCTGTCTCCATTGTGTCCCTTGGCAGCAGGTCGTCCAGAGCATCGTTCATCTCCACGAGCTGCTCAGCACGTTGCAGGTACGTGCCTTTCTCTTTTACCCCTTCACTTATTTCTTGTGAGAAAAACAGTGAAGAACGCATGGTGTTGGCCTGGGTCTTTGCGGTCATAGGTTGTTCATGGGTAAGTGGGGCCCTCAGTCCAGAGAATACTGGCTCTCGTGATGGGAAAGGTCACAGAACGCAGCGGGTAGAGTGCCATTGACCTTGTAAGACCACAGCTGGGAGCAGATGGCAGGCGGTAGGGCCAGTTGATGGCCAGGCCACAAAGCACACGGGGCGCCAGCATGTAGTTAAGGATCATTTCGGTCTAGAAAGGCTTTCGTATGATTACAAGTTTCCATATTCCGTATGTCTCTGTGGTCCTTGGATTGGGTGGCCCTCCCAAAACAGCGACTATTCAGTACGTTCTGGAACATCCTCCAGTTCTGCTTGCTTCCTTTCTTGAAGAGCCAAGGGTCTCATCCCTCCCTGCCCCCGTCTGCAGCACACTCACTCCCCACCTCCCAGGCAGGGCCAGTGCCTGCAGACAGCGCAGGGCGGAGTTGGAGAAGACACAGTTCCCGCACGGTTGACATCCCGTTTGTAACTGCCCGTGGTTATCCCGGAGCCTTTTGCCCAGAGCAGCTTAAAACTAAGGGGCGAGTCGTGGTCTGTGTGGTGGCTAGTGCGCCCGGTGCGGGGGCAGGAGCCCGCCCGTCGCCCTCCTCCTGCCACAGTCGCCTCTCTCTCCTCAGGGCGTGGTGTCACAGCAGGACAGCTACATCGAGGACCAGAAGCTGCTGCTGACGGAGCGTGCGCTCACGCGGAGCTCGTCCCGCCCCAGCTCCCTCATCGAGCAGGAGAAGCAGCGCAGCCTGGAGAAGCAGCGCCAGGACCTGGCCAACCTGCAGCGGCAGCAGGCCCAGCACCTGGAGGAGAAGCGCCGGCGGGAGCGCGAGTGGGAGGCCCGCGAGGGGGCGCTGCAGGAGCGCGAGGCCCGGCTGGCGCAGCGCGAGGCGGAGGTGCGCCGGGGGCAGCAGGACCTGGAGAGGGACCGGGACGAGCTCCAGCAGAAGAAGGGCGCCTACCAGTACGACCTGGAGAGGCTGCGCGCAGCGCAGAGGCAGCTGGAGCGCGAGCAGGAGCAGCTGAAACGGGATGCGGAGCGGCTCAGCCAGCGGCAGATGGAGCGGGACGCCTGTCAGGTAACGAGCCCGCAGCTGGGAGGGGCCCGCTGTCCCCGTCACTTAGGCCGGGTCACGACTGACAAAAGGAAGACCCGTCTGTGTCCGAGAAACTTAGTGGAGAGAGAAAGCCTGTTTTTACAGAATGTTTTTTTACACTAAAGGGGCAGGTGAGGGAGTGAGTCTTTTTCTCCTTTTTCCGCGTCTAAGAGGTTGAGGAGGAGAATGGAAATGCTGGGGGTTGGAGCTGAGCGCCACGTCCCGCAGCCGTTGGGGGGAGTAGTCTCTGCGCGGCTGAGAATGGGGTCACCCAGCCGGGACTGCAGGAGCAACCCCTGTGCTCGGAACCCGGGCGGCCCCACCTCGGGGAGCCGGTGTCTGTCTGGTGGGGAGAGCAGCAAGGGTGAGGGACCCCCAGACACAGGAAGTGGCACTGATGTGTGAGTTGCCGAAAGGGCCCGCGTGGTGGGCGCGGGCGTCCGGTCCAGGGAAGCGCCCGCGCAGCAGACGGAAGGGAGGCGGTGCGCTCTGTGGACAGAGGAGATTCGCGGTGGGGTGCGGTGAGGCCTTGCTCTTTCGGTAGCTGCCGCTTACGTGGGAAGGCTGTCGGTTTTGCGGCACGTGGACTCCCGAGTTGCTTTCCGTGAGATTCCGTGGCTGTTCTGGAACACGGACACTGGCAGATGGAAAGGCTGAGTGTGCACAGGTCGCCTGCTGGGGGATGCTTGTGTCATGTTGCTGTTTGATTGATTGATTGGCCTTGGACCATAAAAGAAAATTAAACTGACATCTTCCGGAAGGGGCAGTTTAGCTTCCTGCGGAGGTTTTCAGACAAATGGTGGGGAGCAGCGAATGGCTCTGAGCTGCCGCTTGTGACACGGGGTGCATCCCTCCCCATCCCAGTCAGATCAGCGGGGCTTCCGCGGAGGACGGCTCCGCACGCAGAGCAGAGAATAGGCCCGTCATCATCTTCTACCGTCGGTTTAGCCTTTGACTGGAATCTTGGTATAAATTCCACTCCCCACCTTCCCTCTGACCTGAACCGGCTTCTAGAATCCCTCAGTCCCGATATAATTACGCCCTTGTTTCTGCAGGAAGCGGCAGCTCAGCTCTTTTCTAAGCTGCCTCACCCAAGATCCTCTTACTTCATGACGCTGATATTAAGTGCATGTAGTAAACATAGTATTTTTAACACTTTCATGGATGCTCCTTGGGGGATGGCAGTAAACAGAACTGAGAAGTTCTGGATCGTCTCACATCGTGCTCTGTGGCATCCGGGGACGAGGGTCGCGCCGGGCAGACCACCCCGTTCACCTCAGCCCGCACCCGTCGATGGGCCCGGGGTGCTGCCAGCCTCTGACTTAAAGCCCTTCTCTTGCCCACGTGCAGGTGTCACAGCAACACACCAAGCTGCTGCGGATCCCGACCTTCTTGCCCAACCCTGAGGAGACCCCCCTGTCACCTGCACCTTTGATAGCCAAATCAGGGTCCCTGGACTCAGAACTCTCAGTGTCCCCAAAAAGGAACAGCCTCTCTCGGACACAGAAAGATAAGGGGCCTTTTCACATACTGAGTTCCACCAGCCAGACCAGCAGAGTGCCAGAGGGGCCGAGCCAGACGCCGGTGTCCACGCTCTCCTCCACACGCCTGTTTGGATTAGCGAAGCCAAAGGACAAGAAGGAGAAGAAGAAGAAGAGCAAGGGCGGCCGCGCGCAGCCCGGCGGTGAGTCCCCCCCGTGTCCCTGCGTCCTGAGGAGGGGCAGACGGGAGTGGCGTGAGGCGGGTTAGAAAGGCGAGCCGTTCAGGCGTGTGAAAGCCAGTCTGTTCCACTTCTCACCAAACCCACGTGCTCTGCCCGCCAGCACTGCTGGACTTGCAGTGTGACACTAATTCCACCAGCCGCTCAGAGCCCAGTGTGTGGCACCTGTGTGCAGAGTAGAGCGCACGCTTCGTTTCCAGGCATTTCCTACCCACATAAGGGACCCACACCCACCTGAAGGAACAGTTACACCTTCCCTGCCTTCCCAGAGGGTAACTGGTGCTCAGTGAGCATTTCCCGAGATCTGATTGAATCCTTGAGGTGACTGGAGCATGCGAGGCTGACTCCAGGGGAGCCTGGGGGCCCGAAGCTCAGCGAGAGTAACGTGCTCGGGATTAGTGGCACCGAGCAGGCGGCAGGCTCGTGCCCCACCTGCGCCGACGGCCCCCGCGCCCCTGCTCTCCCTTCCTTTTCCTGACCTGCTTAAGAATGCAGCGTCCCTGCTTCTGCACAGTTCAAGGGAGCAGTAGATACTGAACCCCGTTACTGAAGCAGTTAGGGAACCCACCCTGCAGGCAGGTCATGGCCCACCAGCCCGTCATCTGTTTAGCATTCCAGAAGACTTGAGTTTGGGGCCAAAAAGAGCAGTTTTTTCAGACCTTCTTCCTTCTTGGTCTCCCGTCTCACAGATGGCCCTGTGTCAGAAGTGCCCACAGAGGGTGAAGAGATCTTCTGCTGACCCCTTCCTCGGCTGGCCGTGTCAGCAGCCCCACTCCCTGCTCTTCCTGCGTGCCCACTCGCTCACACGGACACCCGTGCTCTCAAGCGTCCACTCCTCCACGCTGTCCCAGGTCCTGGGCCAGACAAATACGTGGTCCTGAGCGCCAGGGTGGGTAAGGAGGCCCCAGATTTGTGACTGCGGATTATTTGTGGGTCGGGGCCGGCCCCACTGAGGGTGTCACACCGAAAGTGACGGCCCCCGAAGTCCAGGCGATGATTTTGGACAAGTCAGGAATTCCTGAAACCTGAATGTTTCCAAGTGAGGTATGACACGCCAGCTGCATTTATTTGGGGAACACAAGGAAAACTCATACAGCGGGTAGTTTGGACTTAATGTGTGTACACATACGGTCACCCGTCCGCGTATCCACATGGGCTACGGCAGAATTATGCACGGTCTGTCCCAGATGCCTGGTCAGCTGAGCTCGGCGCAGGACGTACTGCCTGGTCCTGCGCAGGTGGCCTCACCCCTGCCTGCCCACACCTCACCCCTCCCCACCTACACCCCTCCCCTCCCCGTCCATACCTCACCCCTTTTTGCATGTAACTCTCAGTTCATTTTAGAAGGGATGACACACATTTGTGAAAACCAGTGAGAGAAGCATACGATCTGCACCATCTTGATTTGGGGGTTTGAGTCACACGGACACACACACAAGGTCTAATTTCATCGTTCAATCCCAGAAGAGATCCTATGCTGGCTTTCTCAGGTGTTTGCCCACATCTTCTGGGCACAGATGAAGTAGAGGCCGCCTCACCATGACCTCTGCCGTGTGACACTTTTTGGTTGTCACTGACCATTCAGAAGTGGCCACGGCCTCCTGGCCGTATTCCTGAGACTTGGTGACGGCTCCCCAAGGGAAGCTGGGTCTGCCTGCCCTCCCTGTGGGAGCCCGTGGGCACTGTCCACCACACCACAAGGGGCCACCTGCGTCCCCTGCAGTGACGTTGTCCCCACCCCTATACTAACTAGGACAACTGGCCGAGAAGTAGGTTCAGGTGAAGGTGTTAAGCCCGTACAGTGGTTTGCGCCAGTGCAGGCGAGAGAAAACGCAGCCCGGAAGGTGTGGCTTGGGAGGGTTCTCCTTCGGTCAGGGGGCATTGGCAAACTTTAATTTTTAAAACATTTTTTAAAACCTAACGGTCTATTGTTTATTGTCCTCTACCCCTTGAAGATGCCTCAAATGCTGCCTGTATTTTCTGTTCGTTTTTTCTCTCCTTTTTCCTACTGTGTTTCGATCTGTATTTGCTCGCAGCTTGTCACCAGCTGGTAGATACAGGACGGTTCCCTCCGGACCCCACACACCTGCCACACCGGTCGCTCCCTGTGAGAGGAGACCCTGGGAGATTCTGTGCTTTACATGTGGCCTCCGATGCCTGCTTTGTGCCCCTCAGGAGCATGGGTCTCCGGACATACTTTTTAAAAAACAAAAAAAGCTGTAACTTGGTGCTTGTTGATGAGTTGCAAGCTGGCCTTGCACAGGGAGATATTTATCTTTCAGTTTATTTGAAAGAGGTCTGGTTTAACATTGTTAGCTTAGATTTGTTTTATTTATTGTGTGTGTGTGTGTGTGTGAGAGAGAGAGAGAGAGAGAGAGAGAGAGAGAGAGAAGGGTAACATACCAGCCCCAAACGGTTTCAGCCATCTGATCTCTGCAGAGTCAACAGCCAGCCGCTGCTGTGTGTTTGTCAAAGTGCCGTGAAGGCCCAAAAGAAGTTAAGGCTGGAGAAGGGGTCCCCTTCCTTCCTTCCTCCCACCCCATGTCATTCTTTGATCAAGGGACGTCTTGCTTGAGAGTTAAGCAGGTTGCCACCTATGAGCAATATATGCCTATTTTTATCACGGAGCTTTCTTACCCTTCAGTACTAGACTTTAGGAACAAACCCAGCTGATTTTCTGTTGAAACCATGTGTCCCCCCTGCCTGACCCCCAAAATCCCTAAACAGCAAAAAAGCTAAGCTGCTTCCTTCACCTGATCCCCCAACAGCTCCGTCTGGCTCTCAGAACTGTGTGGAGCTCAGCTGTCGGTCCTTGTCACTTGCTCGAGTTACCCCGACACTTGACGTCCCCCAGAGAAGCACTCTGCTAGAAAGGAGGGCCCTGGCGAATGCAGACAGACCCACGTCCTTCCTCGCTGGGTCCACGTGAGCCAGGCCGCTCTGTGCTTGAAGCAGGAAGGGCTTCGTGCCAGTGAGATTTTCTGTCACGTACGCTCTTCACAGAAGCGCCATGGACACTGAGTTCTGGGCTTGGCTGCACAGCTTGATTTCAGTTTCAAACTCTTTTACTCCCAGCTGACTGTAATGTTTAAGCGGCTTTGGGGTCTTGGTGGCAGTTTCTAAAAGTGGGGATTCCACCCCCACCCCCACCCCCACCCACTTAGATTTGGTCAGGTTGTGGTTGGACAAGTTTAGAATCAGAATCAGAAGGTAGGCTCCTGCTTTGCTCAGACCGCCCACCTGCACCGAGAACGTGGTCCGCGGCACGGGGAGAACCACTTCCCAGGTCCCTGCTTCTCCCCCCTTTGGAATTGAACTCAGGGGTCACTGCTGTGCTTCGGGCACTCCCTGCGTTGTTCCTGCTGTGCTTGTGACTTTGACAGCTGCCCTGTCGCTGAGTCTAAGCCCTGTTGGTGTCTGTCCTGTGAGAAGGGGCTGTCTTCTAGGGTGGCTCAGATTCAATTCCCCGTGGTGTCCCCATGCTAGGAAGCCATGCTTCTCCATCAAACCCAAGAAATCCGATGTCCAGCATTGTGTTTAAGTTTTGGGGGGACAGATGGGCACACCATCCAGAATCCCCAGGTTTCCAGAATCTAATGAATTTTCTGGAAGGAGGCTGTATCTTCTCTCAATTATATCATCTCAGTAGATGTCATCCTAATTGGGTGGCATGTGCACTTTACATGCTGTCATCAGCTGGCTTCATTTTTATGACAATCAACTATGTTAACTGTTTCCTTTTTTGAAAATGGAGAGGGTTACAGAACATGCGAATTGCCCTCAGGCAGTGCTGCCCCCGGCCAACATTCCATCCTCTACCCCAGAGAGAGAGCTGTGGGCAAATCCAGAGCAAGGTTTTTTATTTTTTGAGAAGGTACGAATCTTACCTTTTTTCCTCTTAAGTCTCAGGGGAATACCACTGAAAGTTGTCCTTTTGCTCCCTTTGTTACCTTCCCAAGCCCCTGGCCCTACCAGTAGTGACGCACAAATCTTTTACACCCTTGGGGTTTGTTGGACCGTTATGGGGGGGAGACATAGTGTGTAGGGATTTCAGAAAAGAAGCTTCACCTTAAATACAAGGTAGAACCATATCCATGACCTTCGAGCCAGAACTTGATCCGGAAACTGCTGTTTACAGAAGTACTTGATATTCCATCCTTTTGTCTCGGGCGTTCTTTTTCTAAAGCCTGTTCTCTCTCCCCGAGGATTTTGGCATTGGCATTGGAGCGGCAGTTTACTGCGGTGTTGATGGGTGGCCACTTGTGCCCAGAGGACAGCCGAGCCCTGGGAGGGGGTTAGAGAGACGGTCCTGCTGAGTGGGCTCCAGTGGCCATAAGGAGGGTGGCCTGGAAGGGACACGACCCTTCGAGGGTAGGCATCCACCCCCGTGCTTGGACTCCTTGGAATGTGGAACCCAGAAATAAGCCTGTAGATTAACCTGTGCAGGGGTGAGAGGTGTGTGGCTTGCCTTCCTTCAGGAGTGTTGTGACAACATGACTGGGGTGGTCCCAGCCCAGCGCTTGCTCTCATTGACCCCCCCCCCCCCCCCCCATGAGACAAGGAAAGGGGCAGCGTGGTTTGGTTCTTCCTTTTCCTTTCAATGCAGCATAACATTCTCGGTTAAGAGAGCTTTGGACTCTGCTCCCTGCTGGCCAGGTGTGAAAATGAAAAGCATTTTAATGCTACCATAAAGGGGAAAAAAGGGGGGCATGGGAAACAAAACAAGGACTTCTTTCCATATCCTGATCTGATAGAAGTGAAAAGATGGACAGGCCTTGAATTATTTCTCCATCTTGCTAAGGTTTAAAGATGTGCAGACCCAAGTGGTTAAAGTCTCTCTGGCCCAGGCCCGGCTGCCCTGCTTCAGACACCCAGTCGGAGCCCTGCAGGGTGGGGGCTCACTGCCTCTGTGCACCCCAGGTCTTCACCCGCCTCTTGCAGCCGCCTGGCAGGATGGGCAGCGGGAGCTCACTGGTGGGACCCGCCCTGTGGTCACGGTTCCGCCTGTGGTTTCCTATGTGTCGCTTACCCCATGGGGGGAGGGGGCGGGGAGCCGCAGGACGCACAGGCGGGTGATTCTGTACCTCATACCTCTGCTTTCCTTCGTTGTTTCAAACGCTGTATGAGTATTTCTGTGCTAAATCCTATTAAATAAAAAGGGGTTAAACCCCAGATGCTGTATATTAATTTGTAATTATGTATAAAGTAAAACAGTTTGGAACTGTAAAGATTCTTTTCAGTGTGTTTTCTGGAATTCTCCCACAACACACTGGCCTTGTATTTTATTTATCTCCCTGTCTGGTTACTGGCTCCGGACTCTTGTAAAGGCCCCCTCGACCCTTTCAAAAACAATAAATGTCCTTTACATCTTGACTGTGGCTATGATGTGTCCCGCGTTCCTGTCCCTGTGGGCTTCCTGGTAAAGGGGGTACCCCCTCCCCAACTCGAAGGACAGCCTTCTCCCCAGTGAAGCCTTATTTCTGTACTTGTGGGAACTGGAATCTGGAGGAGATCCTGAAGCTCTAAGCAGGTACTAAGACTCCCACCCTTTCCTGCAGCAGGGACCCAAAACCCGGGGGTGCCAGGGCAAACGATTTCCAGTTAAGTCAATGAAGAAAAAAATACCCTTTGCCATAGACTCTACGATGTAGAAAGATTAGTGTTCATTTGCCTTTCCTTGCCAATGTTCTTCACACCATCTCACCCCCAAAGACAGGCAATTGCCAAAAAGCAATTCAGGAAGAAAAATCTTACGCGCCTGGAGCTCCCCAGGGATTTCCAGGAGCTGATGGCAGAATGCCGGGGCTCCCAGAGACGGGCTGAAACGCACAGCAGGAGCTGTTGCTCACCCTGCTTGGGGAGCCTGTGACCCCTTTTCTAAGCTGCTGGCTGCCTCCCATTGGTGTCTGAGCCCCCTAAGTCCCCCTGGCCCTTGGGGACGGCTATATGGTGTCATGCTAAGCTACCTGGGTTCCTGGCTCTGCCACTTGCAAGCTCCCACTCAACAACAGAAAAGAAAGTCCCGCCGGCGTGCCAAGTCTCTTCTTCAGTGAACTTGGACGTGGACCAATTTCTTAGAGTCTTTTGTCGCCTTGGCAATAGCTGCTCCCCAGAAGCCAGTGGAACACTGGTCCCTTCTCATCAGCTCCCTGCCCTCGGCTGTCACCAGCTCCAGCAGTCCCCTGCCCCACAGAGCCAGCAGGGCCAGGAGAGCAGTTCCCATGGCCTCCCACTGTCGCTGGGCCTGAGCCAGGGGCAGGCTCTGCCTGGGCAGCAAGGAGAGGGAGAAAGTTCCATCCATCCTTCCAGAAGAACAGCAGAGGCACAAAGCGCTCAGGCTTCCAAGGAGACTGGACTGCCTGCCATTCGACAGAGCAGTGGGCCCTCGCCTGCTCCGGAGGGAAACTACTGTGCCCAGGTCGTCTGCCACAGTGCAAACCAGGCCGCTGTGTGGCTTAAATAAAAGTGTTTTCTGCTTGCGGATCCCAGGCCTGAAAGAGAGCCCTGCCATGAGGGAGACCGGCACCTACCAACTGCCGTAGGATGGAGTTTGCAGCAAAGGCTCTGCCTGGACAGGACGTGTGGTAACGAATGCCACAGGACAGAAAGCCAAGAGCATGAGGATGCTAAAAACTCCTGAAGAGAGTTTGCAGAGAAAGGAGAAAAATGCAGGATACAGGTTTTGTTCTTTTCCTTGGAAGCAGTAACAAGCAGAATCAACCTGAGCTGAGCTGCAGAACGTCAGAAATAAACTCAGGAACTGCTTTCACTGGGGGACCTGTCACCTCATCCCCAGAGCAGCCTTGGGTCATGGGCGCCACCTCCATGGGGAGAAGCACCTCTGAGAGTTTGTTCTTGGATTCTTAGGCGATTCCTTTTTCCTTAAAATTGCCCCCATTTTTTCAGAGGCCTCAGGTCACCCAGAGGGTGACGAGGCCATGCAGTGTAGGTACCACTCTGCCACTGCTGTGGGTGTCCTGAGAGGAGGCGCAGCGAGAAAGGGGGTCAGGGTTTGGGAGGTGTTGGGGTGTGCTCCAGTTTCGGGGATGTGGGTTGCCGGCCCCCCTGCCCTCCCCACGCCCACCCGGCCCCAAGTCTCCAGCTGCTTTTGGTATCTAAGCTACAGCCTGGCGCAGTCCCAGGCCGCTCCTTTCTAGGCTAATTGCTGCTGTTCGCTGCTAGAAATAGTCCCCACTGAAGTCTGGGCTGCTCTCCCCTCCCGCAACCTTTGTAAAACTTCCCTTCTTCCTGGGAAATGGACAGGAGGGGAGAGGGCCTGGGGGAAGGGGAGTGACGTAAACTGCCTCCTGGGAACAGACCAGCTCAAAGCCAGCCCTGCTCTGCTCTCCCTCCTACGTTGCTCCTTCCCTTTGAGGGTCCCTGAACTTCCCTCCCCACCCCCAGCCCGGGAGTTGGATCTGGGCGGTTGCCTGGCCAACTTCATTCTTCCCAGCCTGGCCACCTGAAACAACGCTCCCTGCACCCCAGGAGCCTGGCTGGCGGCAAGGAGTTTGGGAGTGGGCCAAGCCAGGCTCCCGTTCCGGGGGCGGAGGGTGCTGTGGCAAAGGCCAGGAGACCACGGGAGGTAGTCCGTCTTCTTGGGAAAAGTCTCAAAATCAGGAAGCGAAAGCAAGTTTCTTAAGACTGTAGCCTCTCCAAGCAGGAGCGGAGGTCCTGACTGCAGTCACCACGTGGGACTCATGACATGAAAATCCAGGCCGGGGAGGAAGGGGTAGGAAGCTCGCGTGCCAACGGGGCAATCTGAGCCTGCGCTGAGACTCACTGTGGGCTCTGGGCTTCCGTGCAGCCAGGGCTAAAGGGGAAACATGTACTTTTAATGGGGTTTCCTGGCTTCCCCCGGAAAATCTGGAATGCTCTCTCTTCCCAGTTTTCTCCAACAAATTACTCAGCTGGACACTTATAAGATGGGGCAAAGGACATGGACATAATTGGGAAGTTGAGTAACCTCTTTATGTACCTGAGGAGCAATGGGACCTTCCCCAGGTGAGTCACCATGTATGTCCAAGGAGCGCTGGAATCTGGGCCCCAGCCGGCCTGATTCCCAGTGTGTCCCCCCACCCTGCACCTGAGGGAACCACACGTTGTCCCCAAAGGCCTGACCTGGACCCCAGCGCACGGCTCAGACTCCTGGGAGCGACAGTGCCGGCCTGCGTGGCGCAGCCACGGGAATTAGAAAAGGCGGCCCTGCCAGGTGTCCTGAGTTTGCGCAGTTCCTAACAGCTGCAGAAACCCGGGAAAGAAAGGGGAGCAGGGGAACGAGAGCATCATGGGGGCTGCTGTGATTACTGAGGCTGCCGACTGGGGCGGAGACACCCACCTCAACGCGCTTGTTTTATTTTCACACAAAGGAGGGTCAGCTCCGGCCCCCAGCACATAAACGGGCACATGGAGACACATGGAAGCATTTTCCGCCAAGAGCTCACCACGTGGGTTTTCCAGGAAAGACTCAGGAGGAGGGGAAAGACGATTCTACAGGAGAATCCGCTGAGAGGCTTCTGCTGCTGAAATAACCTGAGGAAAGGGGAGCCTTCTCACCTGGGTGCCTGCAGCTCCCTGGAGTGCCCCCCACCCCCAACTCTCAGAAGCACCCGAGCCCTGGCTGGCAGAGCCAAGATGGAAGTCGGTGCCCAACTATGTCCCCCAAGACAGGCCCCGGCGCCCAAGGAAAGCCAGAACGCTCTCAATTCTTGTATTAAGTTAAAAACAGACAAAAGCAACACGTTGCGGGGAAAGCCCCACGAGGTCCTTTGTGCTGTGAGAAGTGTGCTTGGGTCAGCGCCGCCATCCCGGCTGGGGCAGCTGCTTCCCCCGCCCCAGGCCCCCACCGGCCCTGGCGGAGATTCTCCTGTGGCTGCAGGACAGCCGACATGGGACATCAGAGCAGAGGACACAGGCCTCTGACCCGAGATGCGCCTTCCGCTTTTAGAACTTCCCCAAGCGGCAGCGCGGCCCCACGGCCGTGCTTAGCAGTGGGTGCACCCGGCCCAAAGGCCCAGGTCCCCAGAAGCCACAGTGCCCACACGAGGAAAAGCTTGTAATGTGACGGCAACTCCACCGCACAGCCACCCGCCAGCCAGCAGCGTGCGCAGTGCAGGCGGCCTGGGAGCCCCTCCCCCTCCAGTGGTGACACCCCGGATGAGTCAGAGGCCCTCACACGGGGTGGCGGAGGTGGGGGTGCACTGGTAGGAGCTGACCTCTGCAGAACACCAGATGCTGGAGTTATGCTGACGAGGGACCCACCGACTCAGGAGGTGAGGAAAAGGACCAAATGTCTGGTCGGGCAGTTCTGAGCTTGGGGGGCAAACAGGCCAGATCCAGTTACCAGCTGGAAGGCCAGGATGCCAGAGGCCAGGGGGGCTGGCTCGGTCGGGGGCGGGGGGGCAGGGGAGGTGGACTTGGCTGGCGGCCTCCAGGCTGAGATGCGGCCAGCCCTGGAGGGACGTGCAGTGGGCGCCCCGGACTCCCTCTGGGTCCCCAGCTCCATGTGCTCCTAGGCTTGAAGGGCAGGGCCACATGTGGAGGCCGGTGTGGCTCCATCAGGAGATGGGCTCACTGCTGCCGCCTGTGGTGGGCTGAGGAGGGGAGGCAATGGGCAGCCCCCCAGGGCATCCCTCTGTCTACGGCATGTGTCCCGGGACCCTGGGTCCGGCTGTGTGACTGGGCAGCAGCATCTGTGTCTGCACCGGGGCACAGCACCTGGGCCCTGGCCGGCCTGACTGGGAGGTGAGAGGTCACGAGGGTGAGGCCCAACTCGGGAGGGGCCCAGAGGAGGTTTCCTCTGTAGTCCTGGGGGTCTGGGTGTCATCTGCCAATGAAGCCTGTGTGTGTCGCGAGGTCA
The DNA here is from genome assembly GCF_036562045.2 of Rhinolophus sinicus. Classification (NCBI taxonomy): domain Eukaryota; kingdom Metazoa; phylum Chordata; class Mammalia; order Chiroptera; family Rhinolophidae; genus Rhinolophus; species Rhinolophus sinicus. The sequence goes on from NC_133762.1 coordinate 9,964,179, forward strand.
CCCTCCAGGTTTCTGCCCCTTATAAATGTGTCCTCCATTTTCTCTGGCACCTTCTGCTCTCAGTGCTGACGGAGCCCATGTCCCCAAGGCCGGAGACATCCTCTGCGGGGTGACATGACAATACTGGCAGAGAAGCCCTAGTCCGAAGCTGTGCCATCAGTGCCGTGCTGCCCACCCCTCCAGTCCCAGCTCCGGACTTGCCGAAAGAAGTGGCCTCAAAGTTCTGCATACGTGTCCTCCCGGAGTCTGAGAGGCCTGGTGTCTGTCCACGCCCCTCTGGAAGGTCCTCGCCCGCAAACCCCTGCAAAGAAAAATCCTTGGGCGCACACAGCGCTGAGGCAGCTTTTCTTCTCTTGTCTAACACTCAGCCCGGCCCCCAAGTCCGAGGCTCCCGGAGCTGGCGGAGCATTTCGTGCTGGCCCGGGGCCGGTTGAGCTTCCCGCTGTGGTGCACGGACGGAGTCAAGGCCGCTCTGCCGGTGGGGCTACAGCCGTGGGGCTGGAAGCAGCATGCAGAGCCTGCGGAGGGACAGAGAAGCATGCCCACACTGACACATGTCATCTCCCGCTTGCCCAAGGAAGGTCTCATGGTGACTCCGGAAGGGAAGGGAGCCCTCTGCACCGAGGCCGAGCTCGCCAGTAAACCCGCGTGTTTTCATGCAGGAGGTAAAGAGGCAACACGGTCCGAGGGTTACCTGGTCCCAAAGCACTGGCACCTGCCTCCCCCTGGAGCATCCATCTTCCTTCTCGTTCCTTCAGGACCCCCCGAGTCGGGGGTGGTGGGGGGGAATCTCGCCTTGGCGGCTCACTGGAGTCACGTGGGCTCCAGAGGCCCTGCCTCAGTTGGCCTTGGGGTGTGGTCTGGGCTTGAGCATTTGTGTGGTAAAGAATTTGGCCTTGGCCTTGGCCAGAGGTCTGGCCTTTGCCCCAGCTTCTAGGAGGTGATCTGTGTCACACTTGATAGGCGTGTGTTTGCTTAGGGTAGGCGTGGGGACGTACAGGTGACCTAGGCTTGGGGTTGTGGGTCATGCTGTACCAGTTGACCTGGAGGCTGAGAGTAATCACGTGGGTGATCAAGCAATCACCTGTGTGCTGGGGCCTGGACAGAAAGGCTGGACATGAAGGCCTGAGAGAGCTTCCTGGTTGGCAATATTCTGTGCATTTTGTCATTCGGTGGTGCCGGGAGAGTAATGCTGTCCTGACGTTACGGGGAGAGGACATGGATGCTTTGCGCAGGGACTCCCCCACCCCCCAAAATCTGGCTGATCTTAATCTGTACCCTTTTCCTGGAATGAACTATAATTGTGAACATAACCACCCAGGGCATTCTGGGAGGCACCTACGACTGCAATTGGTCTCAGAAGTGAGGCCACTGTAGCGCGGAGGCTGTACCTTTAGACGTGGCAGGTTGGCCCAAACTCCACACAGAATCGTCCAACACACCCGGGCGATTCTGAGGTACGGCCATGTGTGGGGAGCACCGCACCCGTCTGAGACTGTCTCCCTATTTGGCAGAGGGGTCACCTGCTTTGCTCGAGGTCAACTACAAGTGTGGGGCAGAGCCAGGCTTGGGCTCCACAGCTGGAAAAGGGTCCCCGAGCCCCGCCGTCACCCGCGGTCCCACCGGCCTTCCCTGGACAACACCTCGTACGCAGCGTGGGCACGGGCTGGGGTGCCGGGGGCTCACCTGGCTCTGTCGCTGTCCCTCAGGCGGGCAGGTGCTTCCAGGTGCTGACGAAGGCCGTGGGGATGAGGGAGTAGGGCACGGTGGTGATGCAGCTCCACGTGTCCGCAGTGGGGTCGTAGCAGTCCAGCGTCTTACACCTCTGGGTGCCAAAGTAGCCCCCGACCACGTAGAGCTTGTTGCCCGAGGCCAGCGCGTGGCAGGACATGCGCTTGGCCGTCATGTCCCCGACCCGCGTCCACTGGTTGGTCTCGCAGTCGAAGCGGTAGGCGGAGGCGGCCGTGAACTCCGTGTCCCCTCCCATGATGAAGATCTGGCTGCCCAGCACGGCGGCGGCCGTGTAGCGCCACGGCTGGGGACACTCGGCCTTGATGCTCCAGCGGTTCTCCGCGGGGTCGTAGCACTGCACCTTGGACACCATGTCCCGGTGGATGCTCGTCCCTCCGAACACGAAGAGCTTCAGCCTGGCGCTCACCACCGCGGCGTTGCTGACGCCATCCCTCAGCGGGGCCACCATGGTCCACTTGTTGGCGCCGGGGTCGTACTTCTCCACCTGCTTCAGGGACACGGACGGGGAGGCCGGGAAGACGCCCGCCAGGGACGTGTGTCCCCCGACCACGTACAGGCAGTTCTCCAGCTCGGCCGAGCCGTGGCCGAAGCGGGCGATGAGCATGGGCGCCGCCTTGGACCACTCCTCGTGCACCGTGTCGTACACCCACACGTCCTTGGACACCCCGTTCTCCGAGCCCCTGCCGCCCGTCACGTAGACCTTGCAGCCGATGGCGGAGGCGCTGAACTCCTTCCGGGGGCTGGGCAGGTCCGCCTTGGGGATGATCTCCTTGGCCTTGTGGTCCACCTGGTAGATCTTGTCGCACATGAAGGTCTGGCCGCCCAGGATGAGCAGCGTGTGGCCCGCCTTGCGCGGCCGGGCGCAGGGGCTGGTGACCACCCCGTCGTTCTGCAGGATCTTGGTCTTGCAGCGCAGCGCCTCGTCCACGATGAGCTTGGTGCGCTCGTCCGCCATGAGCAGGGCCTCGCCGGACACCGCCTCCTTCAGGCAGTCGGACGGCAGCAGCGCCAGCCGCACGCTGCGCAGCAGCTCGGGCACGTGGGCCCTGCGGCCCTCGACGTCGTGCTTCACCCACTGCAGGATGGCCTCGAACACCACGCGCTCGTCCTCCGTCTCCAGCTCGTCGCTGGAGATGAGGTCCAGCAGCGTGTCCTTGGACAGGCTGTTGAAGTCGTCGCTCTGCCGCACCGTCTCGAAGTGCACCAGGCACATGCGCCACGACAGCTCGTACAGCCGGCGGCACTGGTGCGCGTCCGACAGCAGCATCATGCCCAGGCAGTTGGACGGGAACAGGTTCTTCTCCAGGAACTCGGCGGCCGCGTCCCGCACGTCGTGGAACTGCAGCATGTCGCCCGCCTCCAGCAGCGACTCCGCGTTCTCCTCGTTGATGACGATGCGCGACGAGTAGGCGAAATCCAGCAGCAGCTCCAGCACCTCGGGGTGCAGGTTGTCCTGGAAGTTGACCGTGTCGTCCCGGCTCTCCCGCAGGCCGTGGCTGAACATGGCCTCGAAGTAGCGGCTGGAGGCGGCGAGCACCGCGCGGTGGCAGGGGAAGGCGCGCTCGCCCGCCCACAGCGTCACGTCCGTGAACCTGCGGTGCTTACGCAGCGTGTTGAGATGCGCCAGGACGCAGTCGGGGTGCGACGCCTTGTGGAAGAGCTTGATGTTCATGGACCCCGTGCTGCCCCGCGACTTGCGGGTCTCGTGGACGCTGACCGACATGCTGAGCCGACCTGCGGGGGACGAGGCCACAGGTGAGGGGCCGCTGCTGGCGCAGGGACCTGGGGACACGCCGCCCGGCCTCCCGGCCCTGCCCCTCCCCCCTCCTCTGCTCTGCCCCTCACGTCCACCTCCTCTGTTGCCAGTGATAAGGGCGGCAGAGGCTGGCTGTCACCCCTGCCCTTTGGAAACGGGTTTTGTTCTCCTGAGCCTGGATCTGCTCTGGAACCAAACGTCCTTAGCTTGGTTATGAGCCACCCCCGGGCGACTTCCAGCTGTGCTGCCTCCAGAGGTTAGGAGACTGTGCAAATGACGTCAGTAGCCTGGTTAACACGGCAGCACTAAGGGGCAGGGCCCTCAACTGCTTTCCGGCCCCTGGGGACGCTGCTCTGGTTGCCCCATTTGCCAGGGCTCAGCGAGGCAAAGCGGCTGCCCAAAGGCCGGCAGAGGATTCCCACGTGGCCTGTCCAGCTCCGAGCCCAGTCACCACCCTCCGTTGGCCCAAGGAGACTGATTCCTGCCGGGAGACTTGAAACAACGTTCCCAGGGACCCCCACACCCCAAGCAGAGCCTTACACCCCTGTGCTCCCAAGGGGCCCTGTCCTGAGCTGGGCTCCAGCAGCGCTGGCCAGACCCCCTTTACCCCTTTCCTTGGAAAGATCCTCCAGAGCTGCTGTCTGTCACAGCCCAAGCGCTCAGTGTAGACATGTTCTCAACATCCAGGGGTCTCCAGAGGCCTCTGGACCCAGCTGGGATGAGCAAGGCTGTGGAGGTGAGGCCGGCTGACCAGTGGCTCCCCCACGGGACACCTGCTCAACTTCAAGGTCCCAACAGGAAGCCAAGACAAAGGTCCCGGTGACAGCAGAACACACAGAACAGTTAAGCAATCCAGAGTCCGCCTCAGCCAAAGCAGCAGAAACCCTGCGGCCATTGATGGAAGCCTCTAGGCTTCTGGGGATCTCCCCTCCTCCCACATCTGCCCCCCTCTGCCCGGCCCAGGGCGGGGCTCAGAGTGCTGGTCCCTGCAAGGAGACAGACAGTCTCGTCACCCACGTGAATATGGGGGATTCCAAAGTACTTTCATTAAACTTGGACCAATGGCACGCCCACGACACACGGCCGTGCTGTGGAAGTAAGGCTCAGCTAATCGCCAAGCAAAATCACATGTTTTGAAAAAAAGTGGCCAAAAGCAAACTGAGAGGGTGGCCAGTTAGGTCAGTTGGTTAGAGCTTGGTGCGGATAACAGCAAGGTTGCCGGTTCGATCCCCGCATGGGCCACTGTGAGCTGCGCCCTCCTTAAAAGGGTCAATTATGCCATTGCAGCATGAAAGCAATATGTACCCAATGACCATGGCTGCTTCCCAATTAGAAGAAAAAAGCAAACATTGCTAAAAAACAACAACAAAAAAACTGAATTCAGTGTTCTGACCCCAAGAGTCTGTGCTGCTTTCCTCCTGCTGGTAAAGAGGCAGCAACAACAGCAAAAAACCCCAGAAACCTTTTTCATTTTTAATTTTCAAAAGTATGTGACTCCCTCTTCCCACTCCAGGTCAGTTTTCTCCTTAAGCAAAGCTCTGGCACAGGAAGGAAGCGATTTCCTGATTCAGCGCAACAGTAAGAGCGTTCCCAGTGCGTTGCTTGTGTGCTCTGCTCTCTGGCTCGCTCTCACACTCCTTCCCTGGCAAAGTCCCAGAGAAGCCACAGAGCTGCCTGGGCAAGGCCCTGCTCCTGGGCCTGGAGCGGCCTCGCTGTTCTGGCCCCCAGGGGTGGGGGTGGTGTGTGCAGCCAGCAGGAGGGGAGCGCGGGACCCCAGGGCCAGGCTGTGCACGTGGCCTCCACCACTGGCCCCGGGGCCCCTCACCTCTCCCCTGCTCGTTTTCCCTTCTGTCCTGTGCAGGCCTCTGCGAGTCCCTCATTGGCAGTCAGACACGGGGCACGACCTCTGAGCCTGGCCCACAGCACGCTCCCCCCACTGGCCTGAATTGCCCCATCTGAATTCCGGACCCTGCAACACGTTTCCGCAAATCTTGCTGTGATTGTTAAATCCTCATACCAGCTCTGTCACTCAATCATCCGACACTTTCCAAAATGTCGCCGCTCACTGGGTGACTCCATCCAGCCGTCACCACCATGCCCAAGCTGTTCACCAGGTGGCCTCTGGTCTGAGCCACGCTGGGGGACGGCTCCCAGGTCAGGGCTCTGACACAGGCTGGGCCTAAGTTCCCTTCTCGAGCACCTGCATTTTCATGGGTCCCACCTGCTCTGGGTCACTGAGCACCTCACTGCACCTGCCTTCTCCCCACCCCAAGCCTGGCCAGGGAGCCAGGCCGTTTCTGAGCCTGAGCTGAATGCGGCCCTGAAGGCTAGGGCTTGGATACCCATCTGTGGTGCCAAGCTCCCTTGGATTCTTTTTTACAGACAGCCCCGGGAAGGAACGGCAGCTCTTTGCTCCACTAACCACAGCAGTGTAATCAGGACATAACCAGTACCCGCTCCTGGGCCAGGGGACTCCATGGCTGCCCACAGGACCTGGCCCCAGGGCCAGCCAGAGCAGACAGACCCTGCCTTTCCTGCACGGTCCCACGTGGACGTATACTGAGCCCAGCAGGCGGAGGCCCGTCAGGATTTCTGGCTGTGTGCGGTACGCTTCCCTCCCTCCCGGCCCCCTTGGGGGTCCCAGGTCCACGCTTGAGGCAGCTGGCACTGCTGCTGTGGGTATGAGCTGAACCCCGCCTCCACTCTGGGGTGTTGCTGACAGGGTCGCCCTGCAAGCGATCTAGGTGGGGACTCTCTCTGGAGAGGGTAAGGGCGGGACACAGCAGGACCAAGACTGAGCAAGTGCAGGAAAGCCGGGCCAACCCGTACCCCGCAGCCACATTTGCCCTGAGAATGAAGTCCAGTGCTGACCTCTCAAGGCCGACGCTGCCTGGGCAGCCAAGGGCCAGCACTGACTGGCATCTTACTCAGCACCAAGATGCCTGCCTGCTGACGCAAACTCCCCGCACAGGCAGAGGAGAGCCAGCACCACACCCAGCAGGACCCCACCCAGCGTGGCAGCCAGCTTGGCACCTCTGTGCCCAGCGCATCTAACTGGAGTGCTCGCGCAGCTGCCTTCCAGACTCAGAGACGACGGCGGAGACAGTGGCTGCAACAGTGGCGTGTGTGGTGACACTGTTTCATGTGAGCCAGCACGATGCCCCCTCCTGCTTGCAGTGACACCTGACAGTTCCCAGCAACCACCCTCTTCCTCTCCAGCCGGTTCACATGGGATCCAGGCTGGGCATCTGGCCATGGCCAGCCAATCGGCACATCCCTGGGCCGCAGGGTTGCCTGGACGTGACCCAGGCCTGCCAATCAGCCGTGCCATCCTCCTGGCCACCGTGAGGGGCGTGACACCCACGAAGGGCCAAGGAAACTGTATCCACCACGTTTACTGAACTGCGGGGCATGAAGCAGGCTGAATTCAGGGCTGCCGACAGGACAGGACCCAGGCCGGGCGTGGCAGCGATGGCAGCCACACTGCCCAAGGCGGGCCCCTGGTCCCTGCTGAACCGGAGCCCGTCCGCCCCTAGACTTCCTTTGTGCCTGTTTGAGGGGGGTTTCTGTCACTGGCCATCACGAGTCGCATCTAGTGCAAGGACTACAGGTCTGGGACCAGGGGCTGCTCACCTCGATAAGGGGTCTTGTTGGGTGGGTCCCTCCACCCTTTCCAGCTCCGGGGAGGCCACCCAGACACCAAGGGGAACGGGTTTCACGAGTGTTTAGTATCAGTTACTGCCCACTCAGCCCGGTGCAGGGGCTGCAGGATCCGAGGAGTGTGGGACAGGTTCCCGGAGATGGGGGGTGAGCATCAAGTGTGCAAAGTCAGGTCTGCGCAGCCTCTCGGCCCCTGCCTTTGTGGGAGAGGCGGCAATAAATCAGGCATTCTGGCGCTGTACATAGCAGAACTATTTTGACTACCTAAGCACTGTCCTGGCTTTATGCATTTAAGGCACAGAATATACTGCACGACACTGCCTGCCATGCTCAGACTGGCAATTCATCATCCTGCAGAGGAGCACTGATGGACCTCGGACAACACTTCCGCCCCACGCTGCCATCCTCAGCTGCAAGGAAGTGATGAAAGGCACCAAATGTGCCCCGCTCACTTCTCTCACCATCCCTGGAATGGTAACTAAACGCACAAAGAAACAAAGTGGCTAAGGGGTAAGACCTTCAGAAAAAACTCCCATGCTTTCCACAGATTGCAGCCACTAAGCGTGAAAGGCCTCGGTTCTGAGGAAAATGCATGCGAGGCAAAAGAGGCGATCACTGCTGCTTTCGCTGTCGCCCTTGGGCTGCAGCACTGACACCCCGCCCCCCGCCTTCCTCCATCCAGGAGTCAGCGACCCTCAAGATGACGATACCAACTGCACAGTTCACTGGAGGCCAGAGGGAGCAGGAAAGGCCCAGGACCCAGCTGGTGGGTTTCAGGTAAAGTGGTTCCCAGTCACTCATCCATCCTGAGTTTCCGGAACAATTCCCACAAGTCAGGTGTCAGCACGGGACACAGTGACGGACAGAGACAAGGTACCTGCCCCCACAGGGTGCACTCTGGGGTTGGTGGTGTTGGGGTACAGACTAGTGATGGGGGGAAAAAAAACAGTGAACAGGACATTATCACTTCATGGAAGTTCTACAAAGAAATGAAAACAACAGGCCAGAGTGTGACAAGAAGCTAGTAGGCTCATGTAGGCTCCAGAAGGGGATATGTGACCTGTACCTGAGCGATCAGCCGGAGTCAGGAGGTGACGATGGGGACAGGAGGGATCCCGGTGGAGGAACAGTAAGTGCAAAGACCGGGTAGAAGCGAGGTGGCCCATCCGGGGAAGAGAAAGGCGAGGGTGACCGGCAGGGATGCAATCCCAGGAGGCCACAAATTCTGTGACAGCGTCCCATTGAGACAGGGTCTGTGTCCTCTCCCCTGGAACCTGAGCAGGTTCTGTGACCGCACCGTGACTGACCAGACGGCTGAAGCAACTCTGTGCCATTTCTGGCCCAGGCCGTCAGAGATCGGCAGTTTCCACTTCCTCTCCTCGCACTCAAGGGGAAGCGAGCCGCGCTGGATGAAACCACAGCCTGAGGCGGCCATGCTGTGAGGAGGCTCAACCCTGCACGTGGCTGAGGGCACTGCCAGGCCCCTCCCCGCTGTCCTGCCCAGCTGAGCCCAGGTGAGTGAAGAACTCACTCGGACAGTCCAACCACGGCAGATGGGCCCCAGACCTAGGTGCCCAGAGACCACAAAGGTCCCAGATCACCCCATCTAAAAGCCTGACACAAATGAGCACCTACAGGCTATGCTGAGGGCTTTAAAACAAAGCCATGATGGCATAGTTTTACCTCTCGGACTGGGCGACGTACATGCATAACACAAAAGGTGACATGTGAACAAGGCAGGGGAGAAGCCAGGGAGGGGAGAGTCAGCAAGTATGTGAGGCTGTTCCTCTCAGGTATTCTGCCTCAGCTATACTGTCTGGACTGGGCAAAGTAGCCCTGAGGAAAGGTCCAAGTTCTTCATTGCCTCTGAAGACAGCTCAACCCTTACTGTGTGACCTTGGGAAAGTTAATTGCCCTCTCTGGGTCCTTTTTTCCCCCCCAACCATAAAGTGATCATGAAAACGATCACTATTTATAGGGTGGTTGTGAGAATCCAATGAGACAATCAGCAATAAGCATTTAGAACAGCCTGGGCCTCTCCTGCCTCCTCGGTCAGCTGTTCTACTCTTTGCTGCTGTGAATTGCCACTGTCACTGAGGAAAGAACACAGCAGATATTCCGACCCTGGCTCCATCCCTAACCTCCACTTTGAAGATGGACTTTCACTGTCTACTCATTTTTAATGATTTGCTCATGAGCGTGTAGTATTTTTATAATCAGGAAAAACACTGACGGATACTGGCAAGCCCCGCAGATCTGGGCTGCTCCCGGGCTGTCAAAACGAAGCACTCAGGCACTTCCGTCACACAGGGCACACCAGGCTGGGCGCTCCATCAGCTGTAGCCAGGACGGGGTCCGAGCGGACACGCGTGGACATGCGGCTCCAATACATTCCCCACCCCCGTGTCTGGGAGCCCACAGGCTACAGGGGATCCATCCTTCCAGTTTTCAAGTGGAAAACAAACTAAGCACCCTTACTAAGCAGACAAATCTAATTGTTAATTGAAAGGAAAATTAGTATGACCACTGTAACTGAATCGGAGCCACAGATCATTCCAGATACAAGTGAATTACCAGACAATGGGTCCTTTCTCTCAATGTTTCTGCCGTTCAAGGGCTCTTTCTCTAAAAACATTTATGTATTTATTCAGAAATTATATATACCATGTTTTTAATTTAAAATGCCACAGGTTAGAATTGTTGGTAGTTTTTTGCTGTGTACTTATTTTGATTTTGTTTTCCAGCCTTTTATTGGGAAAGATTTCAAGCCTGCGGTACAGTCACGAGAATTGTGTAACTCACACCTTCTGCTCTCATGTGGCTCGTCTGCTGGATGCCACCTGGCCCCACCCCAGCCCTCAGCCTCACCCCATCCTTGCCTCACCTGAACCCCCATCTCTCCTGCAGGGGAATGGGTGGTTCTAGAACAGAGTGAGGCTCGGGGAATGGTGAGGTGTTGCTTCATGCGCTGCTTGGTAACTACTGGGGTTCTCCTTCAGGCAGTACCAAAATGTCTCTTTATTGGACAGCTCCTCCTGAGGGGCAGCTGTCAGGTCAGCCCCTCCTCCTGGGCTCACCTCACAGGGCAGAATCCCAACTCCTTCCACACCCAGACTGTGAGACAATCTGGTTTCCATCTGCTGTGCTCAGGTCTTGATCAACAGTGCCAACGTACCCTCTCGAACGTCACACACACACACCACACTCACTCACTCCCAGCTGGGCAGTGAGTCTTGAGGTTACCCTACGCATGGCCTGCACATCTGCCTACAGCCAAAGCCTGGCCGGGACAGGAGGGTCCCAACAGACCCAGAAGGGCAGCCACATGCTTCAGGGCCTTCTCCACATCTTCCGGCCTTTTTATGTGATGCTCCCAAGTGTTAGGCACACTTGACAAAGGGCGGTCACTTGAGCTTCCATGATTGATAGCCAAGCCCCAGGCTGACTGCAGCCTCTGCTGGTTGGGGAGCCAGAGCGAGTATTGCAAGTTGATAGATGCGTGGAGATCACTGCCAGCTCCACCGGTGTGGACTTGTCACTCCTGGAGGAGGGGTTCAGACTGCTGGCCTGACCCAGAGGACAGGCTCTGCTTTCCCAGACAAGGCATGAACAGGAGGGAAGGGGTCAAAGCCTGCGAAACCCTACTGAATGATGAAGCAACCATTGTTGCATACCATCAGTAGGGAACTTTGGTCAGGAAAGGAGCCAGATCAAACACATGACTACCCTGGGCCCGTACTGTGGTGGGCATCTCATCGGGAAGATTTCAGCCTCACAACCAAGCCTGACAAGCCTGACTTGCCGTCAGACCGCGCAAGGTTACGCTGCAGCAACAAACATCCCCACATCTCAGTGGCTTTAGAGGACAGATATTTATTTCTTGCTCATACTACATGCATTGTGGTTCCCTTGGTGGTGGTGAGTGCGGGGAGTGCTTGTCTCATCACTGTCACTCCTGGGGACCCAGATGACAGAGCAGACACCATGCCAAAGGAAAACGAGAGCACTCTGGAAAGTGTGGCGCTGACAATTCAGTGCTTGGCCTACAAGGACACACATCACTGCTGCTCCCATCTCATTGGCCAAAACAGTCACATGCCTTCATTCACCCACGAGAGCACCAGGAGTGCAATCCTGCCACATGTCCCACTATTTCTATCACTGTCAGATATAGAAGTAGCCCAGATGAATGGTAATGACAGCAACACTACTAAAAATGAATTGTACTTATTGAGTACTGAGTACTAGGCACTGTTCTGAGTGCCTTCTGAGCAGTGAGCTCCCACCACGTCGCCGTCACCGAGCAAGCATTGGATCCAGGGGTGGCATTTGGATCCAGGGTTTCACAAGCCCAGCGAGGACGCAGCAGCTGTGGAACTCTGAATATTGGATGCGATCACGGTGGCTTTCTAGTAATAGAGCTCCTCCATCTCGTGACCCTCACTCCTGCCCAGACAAATCTGGCCTGGCCAACTACAAACCTGGCAGGCAGCTCATCCTGGAGTTTGAAGGAGCAAAGCTTCTCTTAATTAGGAAATTAATTCCATTCATGCGCGATTGATCTGTGGTCAGCTTTTCCTTGGTGCTCCAATGGGAACAGGTAGAAAATGAGCAAGGCTTTTTGTTTCCATCCTATCTTTGCATCCTCCTCTGACAAATCGGGTGTCCTGTGGGGAGTGACACCATGGGGAATGCTGTCCCCCCTCTGGCAGCAGCAGTCATTCTCCCAAGACCTGCTCAGTACCCACCCCCTTATGGGAGGAGCCATCCTACTGGTCTTGCCTAGTGAGCGGGAGGCAAGGAGCCCTGCAATCTCCTGGGGTCCCTTCATGATCCCTCTTTCTCCTGGGAGCTCTCTGTCCATGTCTCTTATTGGAAGTGGCCCTGGCATGTATGCCCAGGAGACACTGCACAGACTAGGGCCCACTCCATCTGTTCTGGGGTAGGAGCGGGGTTACCTTGAGTGATCCCACACCTGCCGTCCAGCTCCCTACCCAGGACCAGCCAGAGCACCTGGGGAAATGAGCCCCCCACACACCCCCTTGCGTTAGGCCCAGCTTGGTTCTTCCTTGACCCAGTCCTCTGGCGTCACCAGCCCCTCATCCACAGCACACCCTGTGCCTGCAGACCCTTCACATGTGGGCCCCACACGTAGTGGACAGAGGCAGGGAACTGGGAGAGGCTCAAGGAAGGACAGTCCCGTCCGTCTGGAGTTACAGGTAAAGTCTATCTCAGTTTCCACTCACCAAGAAAGGAAAGGAAACGGGGAGCTGGACTGCGGCACGCCTCTCACTCTCCAGGTGGAGAAAATTAGGGCCCAGGGGTGGACAGTAACTTGTCCAAAGCCCCGCAGCACACCTCAGAGGCAGAGTTGGAACTAGAATCCTAGACTCCTGACTTCTAATTGGGCCCCTCTACATTGCCTGCTTCTCAAACTGTTCCTGCCCACAGGGCTACGCAAATAACTCAAGCTGCAAGCACTTTTGAGATTTTAGAGCAAAACATTTGATAGAAGCACCATACAGAAGAACATCCACCCATTTTACAGAAGAGCAAATTGAGACCCATAACAATAAGGGGACCTACATGCAGTCACCAGCCAGGTATGGGCAGAGCAAGACTCCCAGACACCTACTGCCATGTTCTTTTTGCCCACAGGTGCCAGGTATGACGGTTCCAACGAGGGGATAGTGAAGCAGTGGAGCTGGCCTTTGGGCCTCTGCTACTCTGAAATGAGGTATGATCCAGAAAGCCTCATCCAGACTCTGTGTACGACCCAGGGGTGCAGGAGACCATTGGGGGCGGGGGAGGAAGCAAGGCTGGGAAGATTTTTATGTATCTGCAGAAAATACAGTGACATTTCCCAACTATACTGGATTTGTGAGACCACAGAGCTGGCACTGTTACGAACAGGTTAATGAGCCCAAAATGCCTCCTCTTTTTCATCCAGAAGGGCACTGACAGGGCTTGGAAGGCAAGGTTTAGCATAAGAAAGAACAGAGTCTATTGGCACCAGAAGAAGGGGCAGCGGTGGGTAGAGGAGGCTGAGGCCCCCCAGGGTGGGCTGACCGGACACACAGGCAGCGTCTGAACCCAAGTCCAGCTCCCAAGCCCACATTCTTTCCCCTGACCTTATGCCGAAGAGCTTTCTCTCTGTCTCCCATCCCCACAGCACCCCCCACACCCCTAAGAGCCGAAGGATCGGGCGTCAGTCCGGCAAGGTGAGTGCCTGAAAGTGACAGGTATCAGCCTGAGCTACCGTCGGACTGGGATGGGGGCAACGTCCTCTGGGGCCCGGCGGTCCAGGAAAGGGGTTGGAACCTGCTGTGGACACTGGGCTGACTTCCCTCACCTGGGGACAGACTCTGACTAATAAGGGGAAAGCCCTACTGGGGAGCTGGGAGTAACAGCGGGGGATGCCCACATTCTTCTCACCGGACCCCCACCCCGCGCCCTGCCCCCAGTTATAGTGATTTGTGGCTGGGAATACGCTTTAACAGTCCTGGCTGCCTAAGGCCATTCAATTATGACATTTACCACATTAGATGAAAACCAGCACCTCAATCAGCCAATTCATTTGCTGGAGTCTGGCCACTCGTTTTCTCCCGCCAGCGCAGCTCAGCCTGCCCCCACCCTGGCCAGGCCACACTCACGCGTGGGGCTGGTCTGGTCTAGAGGGACTAAGGGCTCAGGCCAAGGGCTGGTGAGGTGGGTTCTCCCAGGAGACCTTGAGCAGAAAGGCTGCATCTAAAAGCCATCCATCTTTCTGGGGATTCCCGGGAACACTGACTCCACAGGCCAGGCCACCATAGTTCCCAGTGAACCTTTCCAGGCTCCTACCTGCATTATCTCTGACCTCAACCTGCACCTGCCTTAAGGTCAGCAATGACTTTGCCTCTGGGAGAAATGTGAGTGGGTGGTGCGAGAAGGCAGCCACCCAGGGCCTGGAATCTAGACTCTGACATGCCTTTCTCATCTTTACCTCATTAAGGCATCCTTTCTCCTTTGTCCCCTCAGCTCCCACACCTCCATGTGCCAGGGCCCCTGATCCAGGTGCCAGCACACCCTCACCTGAAAGCAGGGGCCCAATCAAGGCCCTGAAAACAATCAATTAATATATGAATGAACCAACTACCCCTGAAGAATGCCCTCTGGCACTTCATGGTGACAGATGGGAAGAACCAAGCCTCGTTCACTGCAGTGTAGGCCCGCCCAGGTCTTCCTCTGTTCTTCCTGCTCTCCTCTCCCGACATAGCCCACAAGTTTAAGATGCTATTAAGGGGTATGTGGAATACGCAGCTTGCCCACAGCTCCTCTCTCTGCACCACAAACAGATCTGGATGCAGCCTGAGCCCCAGGGCGAAGCTTTCTATCATCTTTCTCTACCTTCCTTTTAAGGACCTCCCAGGAATCACTTCCTGACAATGACTGAGTCGGAAATAGCTGCCGGGCCTGAAAGAAAACCGACTCCATCAACTTCCACAGGCACAACTTGAGGACCCAAGGATGCCAGGTCTTAGAAGGACACCAAATCTGCCTCGGGGTGGGCTGGTGGACCTTGTGTCCCACTCCTCCCCAGACCCCAAATGCTAGCCTTCACCAGCATCCCCTAGGAATCCTAACAACACACCTGGGCCCATTGAGCATCAGAGCCACTTATGAATGGAGACGGAGGCCCACGGTCCCAAAAGGCCCGACTCAAATCAGCCACCAGAGTCTGGTCCATGAGAAGAAAATGGGGTTCCTGCCTCTCTCCCTCTGTCCCATCTCCAGAGTGAAACGTAAAGGCCCAGACTGGCTTCTCTGTCCTGACTCACCAGGGAGGGCCCAAGCTCAGGGAGCTTTCCCCCAGCTCAGAGCAACCCAGCACGGCCCTGGAACACCCGGACTAAACCGGCAGGGGCCTGGGTCTGCCCCCATCCCACCCCAACCCCTTTGATCAGGTCTCTCTCTGTAAAGACTTTTATCTGCTCATAGATAATGCAAATGAAATGCGGGGGCTCTGAAGAAGCAGCACAAAAAATAGGTGCCTCTTGGAGGCACAGTCCCCCAAGGAAAAACTTCTGCCGCGGCTAAGAGGGCGAAAAGGAGGAGTGGGGTCACGACCAAGTGCGTGGGGTCCCGGCGCCAGGGCACGACGGGGAAGAGGACCGCCGGCTGGAGGAGGCTTGCGCTGGACCTGCCCGGGTGGCCGCCACTGCGATGGGTGAGCGCATGCGACCGTCCCTCTGCTGCTCCACTACTCGCTAAACAAGGTCAAGGGGTCCTGTCAGGCGGGACATAAAGGGCCGGGGTCACGGGGGCGGCGGACACTTCCCCGGTGAACCCCGGGGCCCGGGCGCTGCGCGAGGCAGGAGGCCATCTGGCCCTCGGTGTCAAGGGAGCGAGGACTTCGCCCGGCCGGGGCGCAGCGCCGGGCAGCTCACGGCCTCCAAGGCAGGCAGCCTCCTCTTTCCAGGATCGATAGTAATTTTTTAAAAAGAGAGTCCGCAGACTCAATGAATCAACCACTCCCAGGGGAGAGAGTTGCTGTTCCCGCTGCGCAGCCTCCATTTACAAAACAATTCATTCCCTCGCCCAGGGCTCTCAGCAAATCCCCTCGCCGGGTCCCCAGGCACGCGCAGGCGGGAGGAGCCGGCGTTGGGGACACGGTGGCGGACCACAGCCCCCCCCCCCATTGTCCCCGACTCCAGGCTCACCCCTGACCCCGCGGTGGTCAGGGCAGCTCCGGGACGCGGCCCCGCGAGGGCTCACTCTGCTGGGGGCTCCCACCGGGTACGTGCGGGAGGGGCGGGGGGTGGGGACGAGCGGTGACAAGTGCCAACACCGGCCGCCGGGAGCACGGCTAGACCGGCCGAGGTTGCGCCCTCAGCCCTGCCCAGCCCTGGTACTCACCGCTCGGGGCGCCACCGCCAGCCGCGCTCCCCCGGCCCACCGTCGTGATCAGAGGCCCCTGGCCACCCGAGCGAGCCTCCGAGCCCCACCGTGGCCGCCACCACTCCCCTTCCCCGGACTTTCCACAGCCTCCGAGCCACTGCCGCTGCGGTATTGACCCGGCGCCACCAACAAACTAGTTTCTCGGGCCTTCCAGCCCCGCCTCCCGTCCTAAGCTCAGCAGCCAATCATAGGCGGCACCTCTGTGATGGATGGGCGGCCAAGCCCATAGTACCGTAGGCTGGAGGAGAAAGGGGTGGGTGCCTTCGCCTTGCGTCGGTACCGTGAGGGGGCGGGGCAGGGAGAGGAAGAGGACTTCGACCAGATTCTTAAAGGGACAGGCGCCCACCCCCACCCCAGCGCGCGGCCAAAGTTTGGGAACAATACCCAGGTCTTCTAGAGCTTTCCAAAGAAGGGAGCTTTGTAGATTGCATGTGACTCTTTTGCACCTGGTCTGCGGAGCTGCACTTTTAGCTGTGAAAATGTTGAGGGCAGGTGGTTTTCTCTGGGCCTGTCTTAGTGTTTGGGATTTTCTGTAGCCACTAAACCAAATGCTGCCTGTATTTGGAATATGTATTTTCCAGGGTACTGGAGCTCTCCTGTCATTTCTAAGTTCCTTTAGTAAGTCACCCTTCAAATATTCATTCATTCATCCATTCATTTATTCCACCAACCTTTACTGGACGTCTGGGCTGTGCTAGTCTCCAAGGCAGGGGATGATTTGTAATTACTCCTTCTCGCCTTCTGGGTGTGCATTGTATTCCACTTCAGGTTGCTATGTATCCAGTTTCTTCATCCGTAACCTGTATTCACGTGGAGAAAGGAGAAAGAAAGGACCTACTAGGAAGGGCTCCAGGCGGCTAACTGGGCTCAGATTTAAAAGCAGAGCCTAAGCCATGCTTCAGGGAGAAGCTAGCCCTGAGCTGCCTACTTCCTACACTGAACTGACTCTGCACAGTGTTCCTCACAACTGAGCCAACCTTTATAGAAGAATTCCTGGAATCCTATTTCAACCAGCAGGACTGAGACTTTCCCCATCCAATTGGAGCTGCACAGCTGTAGACTCCAGGACTCTCTTCACTGGCCAATCAGAGCGGCGCCATTCTGACCAATCAGGATAGTGCTTTCTGGATGAATCAAACTGCGAGGAGTGGGCGTCCTCATTTGCGTGAGGATGGAGCAGTTAGGGACCAGGGACTGGGACATCCCTCTCTGCATATAAATCCGCTCCCTCTGGCTCTGTGAGCTCCTGTCTACCAAAGGCTGTGTTTGCCTGGCTGAGGCGCACAGCTGCTGAGGACCCCTCACCTGAGGCCCCCTGTGAGGGGCTCCTTCCAGCCATGCTGTGCAGAGAGGGTCACCTCACCTGAGGTTGTGTCCTAGCCTAGCTGTGAAGAGGGGTCCACCCTGCCTTAGGGCTGTCTCCCAGCTATGCCGTGAGGAGAGGGTCACCTCACCCCAAAGCCGCCTCACCCCCTCCATTCTGTGAGGAGAAGGCTGACTCCCAGCCAGGCCGTGCACAGCGGTGCACGTGAGCTGTTTGCACTGAATCAACCACAACCAAAGTGTCCTTCACCGCACCCCAAGTTGAGGATGCCTGTTGGCGTTGAATTGGTGCCTCCGACCATCATTTGACACATGGCAGGGGAAAGTCCTCAGGGGATTATTTGCGGGAATAATAGAGACAGTCCCACGACAAAGTAAGTGCACGATAAGGGCCCTTTCTTTTCTCCCTCCTACTGAAAATGGATCATTCGGGTAGGTCAGGGCTACAGAGAGCCTTGGTGAAGTATCGAAAGTCCTAAGTGCTGTGAGAGCCAAGCGGCAGCGGGGAGAATGCCCTGGAAGCAGGGGCCACGCTGGTGGGAGATGCGAGGAGGGTTTTGACTGGTGGAAACTGGGAAGGAGACCCAGGGGTAGGAAACTGCTTAGACCGGACAAAAGAGATTCCAGGATTAAAAGGCAGTGAGATACTAGGGAGAGGCCATCGGGAGAGGGGGACAGTGCCATGTAGAGTCAAGCTGCCTGAAGTGTGGCTTGGAACCCACAAGGGCTGCGAAGGACTGGACGCAGATTGCTCAGGCTCTTTGCGTGTCAGATTCCTACCAGTGAAAGGAGGATTCTAGAACCTCTCTTGTAGGGTTACTGTAAATATTAAATAAGAGAACGTATGTCATGGGCCTGGCACCTCGTAAGTGGCCCACGTAGGTTTGTCCATTTGGCCCGGAGCTGGAGGCCTTTAAGTCACAGGGGTTCTCACATTTTTTTTTTTTTTTTGACTCTTTTTTAAAAGTTTATTGGCGTGACAATGGTTAGTAAAGTTACATAGGTTTCAGGTGTACAATTCTGTAATCCATCATCTATATATCACCCTGCGTGTTCACCACCCAGACTCAGGTCTCCTTCCATCACCGTGTATTTGACAGGGGTTCTGACCTTGAAGAGCAGTCTTGGCCAGAGGGAAGAGCTGGCAAATGGTGCTGGGAAGATGCCCTCGTTGAGGAGAAGGCGACGTCAAGATAATTGGCCCATTAAAGAAATGACACAGATCACATTTGTAATTTCTAGCATCCTGCCAATTTTCTAGAGCTAGAGTATTTATATAATTGTTGGTTGGATGGAGCTCCACACACAAAATTGACTCTTAGCAAGTTTGCAACCATTGCTTATTATTCCACTCAGTTTCTCTGAGAAGTCATATGTGCCAACCATCTAAAATCTAGTCCACGTTACTGTTTTCCCCCTCCTCAACTCCAATGCTTAAATTAGGTACTAAAATACAGGGGGTGCCAAAGGTGCCCCAAAAAGTATACATTAAGAGATGTTATCTTAAAATGTATGTACATTTTTTGGCACCCTTCTGTATATGAAAATAAAACATAGGCAGTGGAACAAAATCAGACCAAGAACGCAGACTGAGTTACTGAATTTAGATAGGGTTGGAAGGAAAAGAGGTGATGAAGCTTGCTTTGCCATCTGTCTCAGTCCTTACTGGAGACCCTGGAGCCTACCCTCCATCTTAGCCCTCCCCAGCCAGTGTTATAATGACCCTTGTATCTCTTTTTCCACCTCACTGCCCAGAGACTTCTGAAAAGTCAGAGACCATGACACCTCTGAATCTTTGGTTCCTCACACAAGTTTGTACCCCCACCTCTTCTCCAAGGATTCCAGGCCCACAGGTACAATTGCCTACTTGATGTCTCAGTTGGATGTCTAGGAACACAAACCTTAAACACACACCCAACGAGCTCCTGATACGCAGTCCTGTAGAAGATGTCTTTCTCCTCCCAGAGACTCAGCAGCAGTCCTGACATCTCAGAGCTGGCCCTGCCCACTTAGCTAGGTCTTGCTGTTTTCCTCTGGAACATAAATAATTTCACAGAACACCAGCTTCAGACAAAGCCACGCTGGGACCATGTGGGTCAAGACAAAAAAAAACAACACTCCATAATCACTTCTCAACACAGCAAAACATAAGTACAGGCCAAACCACAAAATGCCAAACATCCACTTTTAATAGGAGGGACCGCTGCTGCTTTATTCATTCCAGCTTTGGCCTCTCTCTGGGCTGCCTTCCTTTTAGATGAGATTTTTTGAGATATCCTGTCCTAGACTCATCCCTGCTTTCTGAAAACACCCCTCCTACCCCACCTCTAATAGTTCCTGTGAAGCCAAATCCTAGCAGAGGTTCTTTTTAACACCCTGGTACCGAGATGCCCCTTGGTGCCCCGGTGGTGTGTGGTCTCCCTCATTGAAACAAGTAATAAAACCAAGTTGTTCATCTATAGGTGTTCCTGGTGGACAGTACAAATGCACAAACATTGACAATACAATGTCCTCTCCCAGAATATAAGTTCCATGAGAGCAGGGGCTTTGTTTTACTCGTTGCTCCATTTCCAGACCTAGAACAATAGCTGGCACAGAGCAGGTGCTCCCTAAATATTTATTCAGTGAATTCAGAATGAATTGGATGGAGCTTCATTAAGTAAGAGGTTCTGATCTCCCTATTGGGTAACCATCCAAGACTTCCATTTTCGATGAAACGCCCCAAAGATGGAACCCTTGGTCAGGTGGGGCCTCCCAGGGCAGGGCTGGGGCTTTGTCAGTTTCAGTTCCCAAGGGATAGGCTGGGTGGCGATTGCCATTCTGAGGGAACAGCTGGGATCAAGGTCGCTGGTGAGTCACTGCTTCTGCCTTGGGTGCGCACAGCAGAGCAGGGCGGGGCCTGGCAGGGACAGAGTCTATGGGAGGCGAGAGCATGTCCTGCCTTCACCTGGTGGCAGTGTAGGGACTGTGTGAGGAAGAAGCCCTTCTGACCTTGTCGCTCCTTCTACCCCAAGAAGCAGCAGTCACTCGGTGGTCTCCATTCTAGCAGTGCTCATGAACCCTTTCCCTAAACCATGCAAAAGCCACAGGTGAGACCCTTACTGGCTATAGAAAGCATTCTCGAGCTTCTGTACCACACCGTGCAGGCTGGCAGTGCAGACAGGACGAAGGGGTGAGTGCCTTGGTCTTTGGGGCAGCGGGCATGTTCAGACACCAGGCGGAGCTTCAGCGGTGCCGGGCTCAGCCTGCGGTGCCAGCTGTGGAGGAGCTGAACAGAGGCGGTGGGAATGAGCTGCAGGAAGGAAGATAAGAGAACATCACAGAACAAATGCCTCCTTTTTCACACGTTGGCTGGGGTCTGTTCTACTCCCTTCCCAGAAAGCAGAAGGAAAGACGCAGTGTGGAACAATGGTTAATAAATGCCTGTCGACGATGCAACACAGTGGGTCTGGCGTGCTACTTTTAGGGCTAAAAGTGGGAAAGGTTAGCATGCTTGTAAATACACGCGTGTCAATGAAGAAACTCTGTGAAGACATTCAGAAAAAGAAGCCCAGGAGTCCTCTGTGACCGAGGAAAGGCAGTTGAGCTGGTGGGGGACAGAGATGGGGGTAGCACTGGTCAGTGAGGTCATTTGATTTCTGCGCCATGGGAATCTATCACTTACTCACAAAAATAATTTAGAAACCAATCCAGAAGCTTTAAAAGAATGAAATAAAACTAATTATTTCTATGCCCAGATAAGGATGGCGAAGCGGACGGATAAAGGAGTTGTATAGTCTATCTAAGTAGTCTGAATTTTTAGAAAAATATATTCAACTTTTCTTTGAATAATTAAAAATAATGTTTAAAAATAGGGTAGGAAGGGGAGGAAGAAAGAAAGAAAGAAAAAGAAGAAAGGAAGGAAAAAGGAATAGAAATGGCATTTGCAGACAGCCGGAGAATTGGGGTTTATATTCGTGAGTGGCCGGCAGCCGCCGTGAGCTGCTGTGAGCAGCCAACCGAGGGCTGCTGACCAACTGCCCCAGCCGGCGGGGAGCGCAAGGCTCATAATACAAGCATGGGCCAGGGGGCTGCGTCCTACACAACTAGACTGAGAAACAACAGCTTGAGCTGGAGGGGTGGGAGGCGGAAGAAAGGGGGCAAAAATAAAGAAAAAAGTAAAGGCTGCAAAATATTTAAAAGAAAAAGAAAAAAAATCTGTGTAGAACACTTAGCCCAGAGCCTTAGGGTTTACTAGGTAATAAACCCTAAAAATATTAGCAGTTGCCTTTCTGACTAGATATTTGTAAAGTGCCAAAGAGAGCCCCTGGGTTACTTATTATAAGTGCTCAATTAACTGTAATTATTATTATTATTTTAAACATTCTTTTTTTCCATTTTATTTATTTACGTATTTATCTCCCCGCCCCCCACTCCTGTTTAAGCCGTTGTTTCTTGGTCCAGTTGTGTAGGACACAGCTCCCTGGCCCCACGCTGGTGTTAGGAGCCTTGTGCTCCCCCCCCCCCCACTGAGGCAGTTGGCCCGTGGTCAGCTGCTCAACTGCAATTATGATTTGTGACGCCATCATAACTTTGGAGGTGGTCTCTGGTAACGCCCCAGCTGGAGGGTCTGGACCTCTGGAGCTCTCACTTGCCACCCCTGAAAAATCTGTCCCATTAGGGGTCTGATGCCTCCTGGTTTGTGGGGGGTGGGGCTCCACTCCCCAGGCCCTCTCCCTGTCCTCCATGAAGCTGTGCGGGGTGTAGCCAGGATAGGCCTGCAGGATTTCTGGCTCCAGAAGGGCTTCTCCAGGAAAAGGGTACGCCCCGTGGAATTTTGTTCTATGCTCAAATGAGTCCATGCATAGCAAGTGGGAATGCTACCTAGGAGTTGTTTAGAGGCTACAGTACGTTGGATTCAAAATGTTTACCAAATGCTCAGCTTCTTCCAGGCGCAGTGCTGGGAGTTGAGTAGATCCAGAGGGAGATGGGGCACAGAGGTGAATAAATCATAGTCCTTATGCTTAAAAATAGCACAGATCGTGCCCAATGATGCTGAAAATACACAAACTGCAAAATACAAGTAAGAACGCCAAAGAGAATCAAATGAAATGCTGTGACACAATTGGGGCGGGAAGAGTGAGTGTTGGGGGCCACACTTGCACTGGGCTTTGCTGGATGAGTCGCATTCAACAGGAACAGGGAAAGCTTCTCAAGGTGTCAACACAGACCTGGCATGGAAACATAGTGCAGGGAGAGATTGCAGAAAAGAAGAGGGGTCCCTGGGAGGAATATGGAGTTTATGGGGGGGCAGGGGGAGGAGAGGTCGGTGGTGTAGGGAGAGGTGAGAAGACTAGAAGGAAGAAGAAAGTGGCAGACTCCTGCCAACTGTCCTGCTACAGGTTCTACCCAGGCTCCTGGTATAATGCTAACTCGACACAGCATGAGAGCAGGTGAACTGTTACTGTTCATTCACAAAAAAGGTTAGTGCACAGCAGTTACAAGCAATGCGCTGTCTTCATGTGTCAATATGGATACATCTGGAAAACAAAATGTTGAGTGAGAAAAGCACTCCACAAATGGATACAGAGAGTAGGATCACATTTGTATATGTGGTAACTCTTACAAAGCCAATCATATGAAGTATATACTGTTTGCAGATAGTTGTCTAGATTGTATAAATATAAAAACACAATGCATGCATATACATAAAAATACTACAGTGTAACACAGTATTTTGAGAATCTCAATGGTACTGGTTTTCTTGGAAAATATAGGTCATCAAAACAACCTCAAAGATATGTGGGAAACACGAATCTAATTCACGCTTCACCTAACAACGGAATATGCATTCTTTTTAAGTGCCTATGAAACATTCATCAAGATGGAGTACATCTTGGGCCATAAACAAACAAACAAATAAACTTCAATTAACAACAACAACAAAAAAAAAAAGGAAAAAGAAAAATCTTATGGAGTATGTTCTCTGACCATAATGGAATCAAACTTGAAATCAAATAACACAAAAACAATCAGAAAATCTTCACACATGTAGGAATTAACACACTTCTATATAATTCACGGGTCAAGGTTAACAACAGATAAACTCAGAGAAGTTTAAGGTCGGCTTCCTTATTTTTTTTTTTAATAGTTGCAGAACTCTCCTTTGTTTTGATGTACCAGTGTTTATTCAACCCATTTCTGTGGATGACATTTAGGTCCCATCTTCTGCTATTGCATATACAGTTGCAGTGAATTGCCATAAGCTTGTCTTTTTCGTAGTTTTGCAAATACATTGTTTGGATAGCTTCCTGGAAATGGACTTGCTGTTCAGAGAACAAATGCATATGTAATTTTGTTCCCTGTTGCTAAATGCCCCTTCATAGGGATTGCACCCTTTTGAAGGTCACAGGTAGGGCTTTTCTGATGAAAGGCTCTGCCTGGGGGTGATCAGGACTGCCAAAGCCCATTACCCTGGGCCTTCTGAATGCCAGAATCTGGAGTTCTTTTCCCTGGAACATTCAGTTGCTTTAAGAAAAACATGTCTGATTGTTTGCCTGGAGGGAATATGGATTGCTTCCAGGTGTCTGTTTCCACATATGTGTGTGTGGGGGAGGCGGGGTGGTCAGGGACAGTGGCTATGTATCCATTTGGACCATATGTGCATCTTTCATTTTCCATTGCAGCCTCACATTCCACATCCCCCAAACATTTCTGAACCCCAAGCCTCTCCACCTGTCTGCAAGGCAGGCCGAGATCCTTTCAGAGTGTATTGTTGTCCACGTTCCTCTCAGTGGGGACTTCTGCTCACTTGGTGGCTTTCTCCACAGCCTTGTCATGTTGCAGAACTTGGCTGAAATCGCTTGTCACTTGGGGTCCTGCCTCTTATTCTCTTTTGTATTAAAGCTTATACCCTTTATATTAACTTAGTACCATTTTCTGGGTTTGACAGTGGAAAGGACATAAATTTGTTGTGTTACTCCACCATGTTGATCCAGACATGTGTGAAGAATGCAGAAGGCACTGAAGTAACTGCAGAGAATGAAGGAAATTGGTTAAGAAAAATAAGGCCTTTCTAATAAGGGCTTCTCCGGACCACGTGGTTTTTGAGAAACACAAATGAAGGATCTGGCTTATTGTGAAATTGTTTACATTGCCAGATGGGTGTCTCTTTGGCTGGGCCACCCAGGTTCTCGACACATAAAGGATTAGTGGACAATTGAGTTAATTTTGAAAATAGAGCAGATCTTATGCTTAAAATTTGGGACATGCTACCAGAGGGTAAGGGGGGAGGGAGGTGGTAGATGAGGGTAAAGGGGATCAAATATATGGTGATGGAAGGAGAACTGACTCTGGGTGGTGAACACACAATGGGATTTATAGATGATGTAATACAGAATTGTACACCTGAAATCTATGTCACTTTACTAACAATTGTCACCCCAATAAACTTAATAAAAAAAATTGGGGACATGCTAAACTACTTGATTCAGCCACCTGCTTCCTGACATATATACGATTTAATTTTATTATAAAGCAATAAAACAAAAACAAAGCGAAAAACCAAAAGCCACAAGGCATCTGCAGAATTCTGTTATGCCTCTGACAATTTAGTGGGATCCTTGCAAGTGCCATAATTTCCCCAGACACTTCTCTTCTTCTGAGACTCACATATGAAATGAATGTTTGTCATTATAGACAGTACATGTCTCAGTTGCACAATCATGGTCTGGCTATCGCCTCTCCAGGGTCAGCCTTATATAGGTGCTGTGCTAGGACCCGGGGACAAGACAATCCCCACTGTCAAGGAATTTGCAGTCTGCTGAAGGTGGAAGGCGAGATGGGCCAAAGAGACCATGTTATAAAATGATGTGATGCTTGCTAGTACACTGGGGTGTACCGATGAGTCCAGGATTGAACCACCATATTTTTTTCATACACGCTCACTTTGACAGTACATATATTACAACGGAAGCAATCCAGAGAAAATTAGCTGGGTTCCTGAGCAGAGATGACGTAGAGACACATAAGGTACTTAGATTTTGGCGAGGCAGCTTTTTGTTGCGGAAATGTATCTGGATTTGGTTCTTCGATGCCTGAGTTCCCTCCCCATTTCTACCTTTTATTTCTATTAAACACGTTCATCCTCAGTTTCCCCATTTTTAAAAGCGAGAGGGAAGGTTCAGTGATCGCGGAGGCCCTTCCATGTCAAACATCCTGTGGGGTAAATTCCAGCGAGTCCCTGATGTGAAACGAATAGCCTGGTGAGGATGTTCCTGCTTCTGTGGCAGAACTGGGCTGGATGGCTCCAAATACCCACCTGGGTCTTCGTTAGGTGTTAGTGTTATCACATTCCATGTTATTATGTTATGTTATGCAAAAGTAACTGCGGTTTTTGCAATTATTTTTAACCTTTTAAACTGCAATTACTTGTGCACGCACCTAATGGCTACCTTTTTGTGTGACGTACCTTCTTGGAGGACAAACTTGCCAAGTTGAATGACAGCGGGGTGACTTTGCTCTTCATTTCTGCAACCAGAGGTGCCGCTGTTAGAACACCCTGATGGAAGCCCAAAGAATTCTTTGGGGGAAACTGGTGCTCAATAAGATTTAGTCACTGGAAAGAAATCAAAATTGTATGTTTTGGTTTAAGAAACATTTTTGAAGATTCTGCCGTGTCCAAGTTCATGTTCAGATTTACGGGAAACTCAGAGGTGAATCCAGGTCTGTGTCTTCTCCAAGTATATGCTCTGAATCATTCCTCAGTACCCTCATTGGGGCAGGAATCGAATAATGCCATTCGGGGTGATTTATTTATGTATTCTTTTTTAATTGTAGTAAAATACACGGAACATAAAAAACCTTGCTGTCTGTCCAGGGACAGAGCTGGGGGATAACCTGGCTTTTCAATATGGCTTAAGGCTCTTCTCATTCCCTCTCAAATCCCCTTCGGTCATCAAGGCTGGGTACCAGCTCTTTATAAGCAACGCGGGCTGCCAGACGTGAACATTCGAGAAAACGGTTCTATAGTTGAAATGATGAAATCTGTACAAAGGAGTTTAATGAGCCATCATCGGCATAATTTATTAGCAAGGGGTCCAGGTGAATGGCTAAGACATCATACCAGCTTCTCACCTCTCAACACATCCCAGAGGTTCTCCATGGAGAAACATTAATCAGTCAGCCTCTCAAGACCTCCGCTGGCCATTTCTATTCAGAAGTAGCTGATCATTTCTAAGACAAACGTGGGCATAGTTTGGGTATTTCTCTACCTGCGTCTGTTCAGTTTTTATCATGTGATTTTGTCTTTGCCAGGAACAATGAAATCGGACAAAGGCGGTTCGCTGCTGAAAACCCTGATAAGCTGCCTCAGTTTCCCCACTGCAACACAGAAGAAGAGAATGTTTGCAGAGACAAAGACTGAAGCAAGCAGTATTATTTGGCCACTTCTTGATGTCTCCCTCTGCACGGGGCTGAATGACATCCACTCACTGTTCCAGGCAGCATGAGGTAAGGACAATGGAATTATTTACTTAAAATTGTGCCGTTAGTATTTCCAGTTACAGGGCTGTCCATCCTCTCTGACTTTGCAAATTACCAGTCTTTTGTTGGTTAGCCTAGATTTAGATTTTCTGGCTTTTTAAGATTCAGTTCTCTCTCTCTCTCTCTCTCTCTCTCTCTCTCTCTCTCTCTCTCTCTCTCTCTCTCTCTCTCCCCTATTGTTTATTGGTAGATGTACATGAAAATACAAAATGATGGATTAACATGGCGCAGGGAGGCCAGTATTTATAGAACATCTTAAGGACACCTTCAGTGAATACTTGTTACTCTACAAATTCCTCTTTTACCCCCCTTTGCTCATCCACATGCTACTTTGGGAACTGCCATCCATCCTCATGCTATGTCACTTTCCTGTGGCCACAGTTGATTGGTTCAGATTTATCTCCCAAGTTAAGCTGGGCCAATTAGAGTTCTTTCCCAGAGAATTCAATTTGGGCAGGTAGAAAGTACTGCCTCTCTTTCTGGGAGCTTGATCAACAGGTGTCATATCTGCAAGCTATTGGCAGGTAGGTGGATTAAGGAGGACAGGAGTTGGTCGGTAGCGAGGGAGAAAAGAGAAGCTGATATAACCAAGATCGGTAGACGGTATCTTTGTTTCCAAGGGCTGCTGTAACCAATTACCACAAACCTGGGTGGCTTAAAACAACAGAAATGTATTCTGTCAAGGCTCTTGCAGGTTACAAGTCTGAAATTAAGGTGTGGTCAGGGCCACACCCCCTCCAGAGGCTCTAGGGGAGATTCCTTCCTGGCGTGTCTTCTAGTTTTTGGTGGCTTTCGGCAATCTTTGGCGTTGTAGATGCGTCACTCCAATATTTCTACCTCTGTCATCACACAGCACTCTCTCCTGTGTGTCTTCACATTGCCTTCTCTCTCTATCCATCTTCCTGTACGTCTTCTTATTGGGACACCATTGGATTAAGGCCAGTGTGACCTCATCTTAATTTAACATCTGCAGAAGCCCTATTTCCAAATAAGGTCACATTCTGAGGTTCCAGGTAGACGTGAACTTTTGGGGAACCTAGTGCACACAGTACAGAGGGGGTGGCCTGATGGCATCTGGGACCTGGATTCCGGAGTGTTCTCGAGAGCAAACCACACTGAAAGCTTTGAGTGCTGTGCGACAGGCCTGTATCCTTACAATACAGTCTCATTTGTGTTTAAGCCTAGTTCAAGTAGGGTGGCTGTTACATGCAACCAAAAAAATGTTTAACATGTACAAAATAACACAGAATGCAGTGTTACAATTGCATTAGCTGCCACTATAAGGAAAGTGATAAGATGGTTTTCTATGTGCCCCGGCATGGGTGGGTGCTGTACTAACCACCCATGAAGGTGTTCCTTTTAGGTGGCTCGAGGACAGCAAACTGTTCTTACACAGTGTAGAACGTGAGACAGACGTGAGCAGCGCCCCTCCACACAGGGCCTGTATGGCCAACCTCAAGTCAGCCAGTGTCATAGGCCCGCCGTGGGACACGCACGTGGGACACCAGGCTCCAGTTCTGCTTCTCTCTGAGTCTCTTGGCTCCGCCCTTGTCCGTTTGTCCGAACCATTCCTCAGCTGGAGTCCCTGCATGGTGACAAGGTGGCAGGAGGAGGCCCAGCCATCATATTTGGTTACCACAGGTCCTGATGCAGGAAGGGGCCATCTCTCCTTAAGGCCTCTTTTGGAGGTCAAGGACAACTTTCCCAGGGGTCTCCCAGCAGACTTCCCTTCGTGTCTTATTGTCCAGAAACGTGCCACATGCCCATATCTAAACCCATCACCAACAAAGCGTTTGGGAACCCATGATTGACTTGGAGCTGTCAGGACTCACCCCTTGGTCTCGCGCTGAGACGAGCTCCCTTAACCCCTTGAAGCACAAGACCCAGTGAAGGGGGGCAGAGGCCTGTTTTGCATCAGAAGAGGAAAGGAGGGTGGGGGAGGCACCACATTGAGTGAGCAACCAGCAGCGTCAACACTTGGCAAATGAGTTTCCCAAATCCCAGTGACTGCAGGGCCCCCTCCACCAGACTTTTTAGATCACTCCTAAACGCCCATCTGTGCGTTGTAGGCAAAGTTTGGCAGGAAGTGCCAGAATGTCACATCCCACCCATGTTCTGGTCTCCCCGCGGTGCCTCTGACATACGGAGCACAAAGCATGAAAACCAGTGGCGTCGGCTTTCACGATGGCTGCAGAGCCTTAAACGTGGCTGGTTGAAAGGTGGTTTTAAGAGACCTGTAAAAGGACAGACGTGTTTCACTGCTGTGAATCCACGGACCAGGCTCCCAGACGGCCGCCCTGGAGGACTCCACAGCTGGTTTTCTTGGCCAGAGCCCCTCAGATGCCTCCATGGAAAGCCCACAGCAAAGAATCCCATTCACCACCTTTTTCAGATGGGCAAAGGGTGCGAGTGGGTGTTCTGCGTGGGATTTGGTTACCACCATGTCTGTCTGTTTTATTTTTGTTGTTGTTGTTTCTGTGGCCAGTCTGCATCCAGCTGGGGCAGCCTTTAAATGACCCACTGAAATGGTCCCCAGGCCTTGTTAGGTGAACTTGAAGCCACCGAGCCTGGGCAGCAGGAAGTGATTCTCCTAGAACTCAGTCCTGGAGGGGTGGGGTTCACTTCTGATTTTCTGTGCTCTGCAGGGCTGGGCGGGGAGCCTCTGAACAGGGGTGGGGCCGTCCTTTGGGGGAGGGGAACTTGTCCCAGGCCCCATCTCATCCTGGAGATAGATTCGTGCCACTCAGGAAAGGAACAAAGAGATTTTTCTATTTGTTATCTCCTGGAATCATCATAGCGCTCAGCGTTGGGGGTGTGAGCACCTCCAGTTTACCTGTTAAGGAGCCTGGAATTCACAGGTCGGGAGTCCAGGTCACACGGCCGGTGAATGGATTTGGAGCCCACGCGAGGTCCTGAGGGAATGGGACACGGGGACAATCACCAAGGCCAGGGGAGGCCTGGAACGCTCCTGGGGGGGGGGGGCAGGCTGAGTGAGCCCCTGAAGTAGGGGATGCCTGGGGGCGCAAGAGTTAGCCGACGGCCTTGCCCTGGGAGGATAGAAACGAGACGGGAGGTGAGTGGGCGCCCTCCTGTGGCCGCTGCTGGAAAAACAAATGGTGCGCCCAAGGTTGAGCTCTCCCTAGGGAGGCCCCGCGGACTGGGATGGCGGTGAGGGCGTGGTTCTCGGGGAGGAGCGAGGCCCCAGGGACTGCTGAGAACTGGGAGAAGTCCCCTGCAGTCCCCTGCAAACGTGGTACTGGAGTGGGAGTTGTGGCCGAGCGGGAGCCAGACGTGGCCAGGGAGATAAAAGCATGCCTCAGGTTCAAGGATCGAGGCAGGGACAGAATGGGAAAGGGAAGGGTTTAGAGGCTCACGGGAGCGACAGTGGCGCTGGGGAGAGGTGAAGGCCGCGCAGGAGGGCTGCAGGCTGCTTTGGGGCGCGGGCCTGAGGGTGCTGGGCGAGGGGAGGACCTGGCCAGCTCCCAGAGACACGGTGGCCGTCGCCTGCTTAATTTGAAGAGGTCTTAGGATCCGGGATCCAATTTTCTATGCATAGCCAATTCTGGGGTGGGGGGCCGGTGGGGCAGCATGCTGGGGTGGGGGGAGGCCTCCCCGACGTGGAAATTCCACGTGCAGAAGAAGTAAGCCTGGGCTGGGGGGCGTGGCACGCAGACCCCCTCCCTTCCCCCCAGTAGGAACCTCAGGGAGGCTCCTGATTGGACAGTCTCTGCCAGGAATGAAATGTGTGTCCTTTGCATTTCAGCTCCTGTTCTATTTTCAGACCGATTCATAACTAATACATGAAATCAGTGATGGGAACGCATTGAGCGCTCGCTGACACTTGCTCAGCGCAGGTTACTTTCCTCTCTCCCTCCTTCTCCTCTTCATCTGAATCTCTGTGGGGCCAGAGGGTAGATACTGACCCTCAGACTGTCGCGTCTGAAGAGCTGTAATTGCAGAGGCTGTGGGGGTCCCAGGGACCCGCCCCCGGGAAGGACCCCGGCACCTTGCGGCGCGGTTGGTAACCGGCCCTTCGAGCTCGGGACGCCGCGGGCGCGCCCTCTGGCGGCCACAGCCCCTCACGTTCTCAAGCTGCAGGAGCTTAACTGCAAAGCTACCTGCCTGGCGCCTGGTCACCGTCACCGTCTCGCCACGGCACAGCGGACCCACTCAGCCTGGGCTGCTGCCTAAGGATCCCCCTTTAGACGGGCTCTTGTCATGATGGCCAAGCCAGAAGTGTTGTCGTTGTTTCATCTCGGTGCTGCGCTCAAGGCTGACGTGACGTCAGTCCTTCAAGTGGTTTTGCTGAGTTGAAGGGGCTTCATTCTCATCGCTTGAATCTTCTTCCTCAAAAGCTTTGCTGTTAGCGCCAGGTGACGGCTAAGAGCTCACAGCCAGTCCCCCTGACGTTGAGTAGATCCCATCACAGACTCCTTCCCAGGCGGGTTGGCCGGGAGGGGAGTGCCACAGACTGACCTACCTCCTCCATATCACCTCAGTTGTAATGAAAGCACTTTCATTAAAATCCACTGCACGTGTCCAGTGTATTAAAAAATAGATTTGGCTTTATGCTGTGTGTGTCTTCAAAAACTGAGAAAAAACCCACGCTGAACAACTTCAAACCAATAATACGGTTTCGCGTTCCCACAGTTTGCAGGAACTAGAGTTCTGAGGATTTCGGGCTGATTTATGCAGCCCCAGAGAATAGACATATTCCAGAAATATCCCTCTCTGCTTGCCCTCCTCCTGCCTTTCCGCATTTCCCCAGCATTTTTTACAACACAGGGGCGGCTTTACCTGCGGATTCCTGGGTGGGCTGGGAAGGCAGCAGCAGGGGTTGGTCGGCCAGCTTGGGCAGAGAGTGGGCCTGTCCCTTGGTCTAGGCAGATAGATCCCTTCTAGCTCTTATATTCTGGGTGTTGGGTCTAGTCTTCCTTGGTACGTGCTGAAGAAATGCTGAATTTAGCGATTGAAGGATGATTAATGTTCATGAACATGTTTGCATGCAACGCCAAATTGATGTGTTTTATAAGATTTATGCTAAATATTTTGAGAAGTGAAAATAGCTGTGAAGACCACTCCATCTGCCTCCCCTTGTTTCTTGCCTGGATATTTACACTATTGCTTTGCAGGCTTCCCTGATTTGAGAATTAATATACAGAAAAAGATTCTGTCTCTCAGCCAGAGTAGGAGACAAGTTTTTGTTCTTTGAGCTGAGGATAAGGAAAGAAAACAAGCACGTGCAACCAGGAAGGGAGTCTGTCCCCTCTCCTTTCTTTTTCACATCCAAGGCCAATGCCATCCTTTCAAGGCTCTCCCCCCAAATTCTTTAAGAATGTGTTGTTTTTATTATAGCTAGTTGCATTGTGGATTTAGTCGTAGGGGATTGAATGGCAGTGATGGAAAAACCTTGAATAGCGGTTAGCAGATAGTATAATACTAAAAAGGGAAGCTATTGTCTGTATTTAAGGAATTCCAGATCTATAGTAATCCTTCAGCCAACAAAAGGAAGTTTGGGGGAACATCGGTGCAATGTATATAGGGGAGGGTGGACCGTCAGGGGAGGCTTCCTGCAGAGGGGGTTTGGGAGCAGAGCTGGGAATGTTGAAAAGAGGAAAGAATCCGGTTTAGTATTTCCAGTGCACTGAACTAATTGAAGGTCCTGTAACATCTCTGCCGGCCGTCATTTGGGTCACTGTGCTTGTTCTCCCCCCCATCTGTAAGGTCGCCACTGGCGGCCACTTGGTCAGCTCTCACCTCAAACAAAAATGATGAAAAGCAAAACATCCCCCCCCTTAAAAAAATTTTTTTTTTAATTGGGGAACAGTGTGTTTCTCCAGGGCCCATCAGCTCCAAGCTCCAAACCGTCCTTCAATCTAGTTGTGGAGGGCACAGCTCAGCTCCAAGTCCAGTCGCCGTTTTCAATCTTAGTTGCAGGGGACGCAGCCCACCACCCCATGCGGGAATTGAACCAGCAACCTTGTTGTTGAGAGCTCGCGCTCTAACCAACTGAGCCATCCGACTGCCACAAACATCCCCTTTTTGGTGCTAACACCTCCCTTGGTGGCAAATCCTCCTTGAAGTGACATGAGGCTGCTAATCATCTTTAGTTATATTACTTGATTCCTCCTGAGTTTGGCTGCAGAAATATGGGTGTGCTTGATGACAAGTGACATCCCAGGCCCTGGCGGAGATATTGCGAAATACATTATATATAGATTGGTTACCTTCCTAAAAATACAGCAGATTCAGAATTCCCAAACCCACCCATCCCAAGCATTTTGATTAAGGCATTGTGTCTACCTTTCAGCAATTGCCTGGAGCTTCCCTGTAATGTGTTGACAAGTCTGTCTCCCCAGGAACCCATGAACTTACATCAAGGGGTCGATTTCCATCTCTGTACCCATGACCCTCAAACAGGTCAGGCCGTGACAAATAATGGTTGACAGACTATTATTTGGAGATATTCACTGAGGGTTTCCTTCTTTGATTGCCCCTCTGGGCAGGCGTGTGTCGGGGAGGAAGGCAGGGCAGAGCATTAGAGACGGCTTTGACCTTGAGACGCCCCGCAGATGGACCAGTCAGATATAACATGCTTTTCCAGGGGGTCATGGCCAGCGAGGACCCATCGCGCCCCCAGACTCAGGGCCCCGTGAGCCCTCTGCTATGTGGATAACAGGAGGGCCGGGGAACCCGAATGTACGGATATCAACTTTCTGCTCCCTGATGGAATGCGTGAGTTCATTTAAAGAAGACAAAGAAAACCTATTTCTTGCACATGGAGTTTTGTGGAGTAGAAAGGAAGCCACACTGTCTGAACGAACGGACAAAATGATAAAGGAGGACCTTGTGTATTTTAAATCCCCGATGAGTCTTATTCTCCTACAGGTCAAGTGTTAGTTTGTTTTTTGTCACTGTCTGTGACATCCACAGCAGTTCCTGACTTATTTAGAGCCAGGAATGGGATAGCAGGGCATACCCTCTAGAAACAGATGGAACGCCAGTGTTGAATCTGAGCTGGACTCTATATTTGCATGTGGGAAGGAAAAAAACCTCGACTAAAACCTTGGTTGAAGTGCATAGGGGTGGCCAAATCCCTAGAAATATTAAAGGAGGACACCAGATGGATAAAAAAAGAGAGAGGAAAAGCATCCCCTTTCATCTAACGTTGCGTGGTTTGGGGAGTGCAGGATCACCAAGAGCCCACTAGGTGGCACTGTTGATCCACATTCGGAGGCCCCGGAGCCTGTCTCTATGGTAACAAGTTTACAAATTTATGGGAAGAATTGGCTCTGTCCTCTGGGTGTGTGTGTGTGTGTGTGTGTGTGTGTGTGTTTGAATTGCTCAGAAAAGTCAGGTCTGTGCTGCAAGAAGTGTTGATATGCAGCTGTCAAAGAGACAGAGGATCAAGGAAACATTATTCTGTGTAAGGCAGTAAGGAATGGGAGAGCAGAGAAATGGCTCCTGTACCACAGTTACAAACTCCCTTTGCCTGGCGCGGGACCCTAATGCACGCGGCTGGAAGCAGGGATCCGAGGCATGCTGGGAGCCTGGAGTGGGCTGCAGGCTGCATTTGCTTTTGGGCAAAGTATCACCGCAGGAGCTTAGCCTTGGGGTGGGGGGTGGGGGAGGGAGAGGCTGGGGTGGTTTGAACTGTGGGTGTTCCAGGGATGTGATGATGGAAAATGTTACATAAGCCCAGACGTGCAGGTTTACGTGTCACTATACGTCTAGACGCTTCTGATCACTCTCTCTTGAGTGTGGGTATCACACACTCTCTGGGTAAATGTGTTTCCAGAATGTGGTTCTGTTAGCTCTTGACATGTCTCTCCCTTGATCAAAAGCCCAGCTCCCTGATCTTCCTCTCCTGTGTCCTCTGGCTGCAGGGTTCTGGGTGCTCCATAGTCACTGTGTGTTCCCATCACTTCTTGGATTCTGGATACAGGTTGGGGACGGCTCTAACACCTGCCGGGGCCAGAGGTGCGTAAGTGAGCTGACAGCGAGCAAGTAAACGCCGCTCTGGTAACAAACCACCCACTCTGAATCCCGTTTCTCAGCTGTGAGGGGGCCTTTTGGAAATGCCTTCTCTGTGTGTGAATCCTGGCTGGTGCCGCACAGGTGAACAGGTGATACCTGTGGAGGGCTTGTCTATTGCAGAGTGTGTGTTGTTCGCATTTCACAAATTCCAGCCTTCAGTGCAGGTAAATCATTCTTTAATGTCAGCGTTCATGGAGAGAAGGGAAAGAGAAAAGAATGAAAAAAAAAAGGACCTTGGCAATATTTTTGCAGAATTTTGCAAGAATATGCTCATCATTGGAGCTTTACCTGGATATTTCCTAGAATACTTTCAAAATGGAAAATGTGCTGAAATAATTTCAGAGTTAGAGAAAAGCGGTAAAAATAGTACAAAGCATTGCCATGTAGCTTTCACTCACAGTCCCCAAATTTTACCCGCATCAGGATATAGATATGTAATGTTTTTTTCTCATGCTTTTAAGAAAAGTTGCAGATATGACATCACTTTATCTCTAAATACTTCACTCAGTATTTCCTAAAAGCAAGGGCATTGTTTCTCATAACCACCGTACAATTATACAAAAGCAGGAAACTGACATCAATACAATACTGTTATTTAATCAATAGACTTTATTCAAATTTTACCAGTTGTTCCACTAGTGTCTTTCATATCATAAAGAAAATATTTTTCACAGTTTGGGAGCCAATCGAGCATCACATATTGTATTTAGTTGTCATATATATTTGTATATTGAAAAAATTGCTTAAGTTACTTTTTACTTGATTCTGTCCTTTGATTTTATTTATTTTTTTCTTTTTTTGCTATTGTGGATCAGTGGCTTGTAGATGAAAGGTTTTCTATTCCTGGAAATCGTGATTGCTTCTTAAATGGCTAGCAGATCTGTGATGGAAAATACTTAAGTCCACACAAACCCCAAAGGTGCCAGTTGCTAGCTGTGAGCTCTAGGGAACATGACTTCCCTTCTTTGAGCAGTGTTTTTCTCTATGAAATGTAGATCGTAATTGGAGTCTTGGAAAGTCAGTATGAGGGTAAGTGTTATAATGTTTAATAAACCAATGTGATGTCCCCTATCCGCTGGGGGAATTCTTTTATATTCAGAATGTTACAGATTGGTGCAGTAGAAGATAGGAATGAACGCTAAGTTATTTCCACCTTAGTAAATGTATACTCCGAAGTTGTAAAAGGAAGTGAAATGAAGGAAAGTGAAAAATGGTTATTTCAAAAATTTTATACCTTTTATGAATGCTCTTGGAATTACAGCTTCTAATGGGCTTGCAGAGAAATGTTTTACGTTAGTGGTGTGCCCTCCACCCATTTCTTTTCACATTTTGCCTCCAAGGTCTTGTTCTTCAATGAGGACAGAACAACTGAGAACTTAACGTGGTGGAAAGTCTCTGTAATCAATATGAAGAAATTTACCTTAAAAACAAAGATTAGATGCAAGATTATTTCTGGATCGTGATAAGACTCTTTGGGCTGATTCTACAGACAATTTTGAAAGGCAGAGCCCACCACAACAAACAAATAACCCTGATGAAGAGCCAAATGGGATTCTTCCAGACTCCAGTTAGGGCTGTGACGAACACTATCCGACAATTAACCAGGATCTTAAATTCACGAAATGGTCAACCATCAGAAAATGTGATTTCCTATTTTAATCGATACAAACTTGGAGTTCGATTGTATTACCAAGTGATGGAATCCATGCTTAAATCAGAAGGATTATCCATTCAAAATTTTAGCAAATTCCTGACAGCATCTTTCATATGTCTTAGTTGGCATGCAGTCATTTTGGGATTAGTGTTTTACTAGGCTTTGATTCTGGGCTTTCCTGAATCCAGGCACTGTACCTGTTGAAACCCCTTCAAAGATGTATGAGATTTTAAAATCTAAAGGAGTGAGTACTAACGAGTGGCGTCCATTCATATGGAAACACTGCTCTAGGCTCTAAGATCACGTGACCAGAGATTGGCGCCAGAATCTACCAGATAAATGTAAAAGAGGCCACTGATAGAGTTTTTTAAAATTTTAAACATGTATTATTTTGCAGATAATGTTGCAAATGTTAAATACTTCGGTTTGCAAAAGCAGATTTATCTAATGATACAAATATACAATAAAAGAGAAACTTAACTTAGTAAACGAAAAACCCAACAAAACAAAACAAACAAAAAGAATGTGACAAATATTCAAGGATGTGTTTTTATTTTGTTTGATGTGAATCACAAAGTGGTCTGAGTAAACTTATAAAGACTGTTGATGACCTCAACTTGTGCAGCCGTTGTGAACTTCCAAATGGCCTCTATAGCTTTTGTAAAAAAAATTAAAGTTTTTATTTTGAGATATCATGTTTCCCCAAAAATAAGACCTAGCCGGACAATCAGCTCTAATGCATCTTTTGGAGCAAAAATTAATATAAGACCCGGTCTTATTTTACTATAAGACCGGGTCTTATATAGTATAATATAAGATCAGGTCTTATACTAATTTTTGCTCCAAAAGACACATTAGAGCTGATTGTCTGGCTAGGTCTTATTTTCGGGGAAACATAATAGTATGATTGTCAAATAACAAGACAATTAAAAAGAAAACCAATTCTCAAGAAAGAACACTGTTGAAATCTTAAAATTTCCCAAACAGTTGTTGGGATATTCTGCAGCCATGTCTATGTTGATGCATAATTTTCTTTGAAATTCCTGACTGTAAAATTAAGAAAAGCAAAAATCAGACAAAAAATTGGCAAATTCCATGAGTCTACCTTAGGTTTTTGCATTTTTCGCACGTATATCTCCCCCCTTCTTTCAGTGAGAAAGTCAGGACCTAAGAAAGACACCATCCACCCCGAGTGTAACTGGCTACAGAGGAAGCTGTGATTGGCAGATGGACGTGGGGCCGTAAAGGAGCGATGGCTCCAGTTTCAGGCTTATATTAATAATACATGATGCAAAAAAAATGCAAGTGATAACACTTAGCACTTATGTGAGTGAATGAAATATTTATAAGTGGACATTTGACTCTTCCTTCCACATCCCTGGAAAGTTTGCATATTCGAGTTGATGCCCAAACTTTTTTTTTTTTGGTATCATATTCTCATTTGGAAAACGGGAGGTCGCTGTCTGGCTGGCTGTCAGAGAAGACGTCTCCCCTTTTGTGCTCCTGGATAAGAATGTAACTACTTCTCCAATGGCCATGTGACTTTCAACACCGCCAAGGCAGCATGTAGCGGAAATAAATGCAGAAACAGGGCAGCAGGTTGGGAACTGTTTCCCTCAAAACTTCCCCAAACACCTTGAGTTTGCAGTGTTGACGACACCCTGGGTTGATCTGTGTGAAGGTAATTTGGCTCTGGTTTGCTACACATTCAAACCCCAGGCATGTTCAAACTATCTTTTTTTTTTTTCTCACTAGGATTCTGATAGTGTAATTTATTTTTGCTGTTAATATTCACTTCTAAATGCTAGTTCTGACGCTGCTTGCTCTACCCTGGGAAGAGAAGGAGCCACCGACAGCGTGGGCTCTGGCTTTGCCACTAATTAAATTAGTGACCTTGGGAAACTGACAGTCTTTCTGGTCATCGAGTTTTCTCACTTGTGGGGAGGAAGGAACAGTACCCTCCTCGTTTCAGAATAAGTGAGTTGACACACATGTGATGGGTGTGTATTGGGCTTCAGCAGAGTCCCCAGGGGGTTGTTGGCTTGTCCTCTGCCCCCAAACCTCTGGGCCGCACCCTGGGCTGCCCTCTGCTGCAGGGTGCTCACGGCAGGTGGGGGAAGAGCTTGTGTTTTCCTTAGAACTCAGTCCTCTTCTCTCTAGTCGGTCACCAAGGGAGCGGGTGGCCACAGTGATGGTTTGGCCTGGCCGCTCCAGCGTCCTGGCCCTGCTCTCAGCCAGACATCTGTCACCTGGGCTCCTTTTTCCCTTGGGCCCCAAGGCCAGGATCTGTCACCTGATCTGTCCATGTCTGAACCCCAAATGGGAGACAGACTCAAACCGTTTCCCACAGGGTGTCGGCTTGACTTCGTTTCCAATAGTCCGTGTCAGTTCTCAGCTGACCTCTAGGGGGCAGTGTCGCCAGACGCCCGCCTCGTCCTGTGTGGTCCAGGCCCAGATGCTGAACACACCTGCACCGCGTGTTGAAGGCACAGAGCCCTCAACAAAATGCAGCTTCCACAGGACCACACGTGTGACCCCAGCTGCAACAGCCGCTATAGTTACTATTTTCCTTATTTCCCCTCCGTGGCAACTACCGGTCAGAAATGCCTTTCTGCATCGGAGCCCGGAATCGCTCGCTCCTGGGACACCTTAGCCCTTAGCGTCTGGAGACGTTGCTTGGCATGTAGCATATTCTGGTTTTTAAGTTTTTATTTTATTTTATTTTTTTATTACGGTTTTTGTTTTTAGTATAACCTATCTGTACATTTAGCTTTACGTTTCTGGAGAGAACAAATGTGTTTTTATTTTTCTTTTCTTCATCATTATCTCTGCTAGCCAACAGCCCCCAACGCCCGCGCCCCCAAACAGTGGTTAGCTCGGCATTGGGTGTGTGTGTGCTGATGGTGGTGTGATGGTGGCAGGGCCACGGGTGTAGAAACGGTGAGGCCGGGGCTGCTCTGTGCCGAGGTGTTAATGCGTGGACCCAGGTATTCCTAATCCGCGAGGACACTATTTCTAACGGCCCTTCCCTCCCCAGTTTTATGCCTCTTCCTTCTGTTTCCTTATCTATCAAATGGAGGTAGTACTAATTCATATTTGCCTCATCGCCCCCGATTTGAAAAGGGTATTGTTTCTCCATCACCTCCTTCGGAGCTGAAGGATTGAAAGAACACACACTGCACTTACAATGTGGAAGCCCAAGAGGCACCTGGTGTCCCTTTCGAGAGCCTCTGGCTTCAGGGGTAACGACGCGGACGCGGACGTGGACGGGGGTCGCGAGCCACGTACACAGCACGGCTCCACGAGAAGCCTGCCCGGCTTCTGGCGTCACTCCTGGGGCCTGACGCTCTAAGGGACCCGCGCAGCTGCGGCTGAGAACAGGAAGGACCCCAGGACGCCAGGGGGCAGCACGTTGCCCTAAACCTCTGACCTTTGGGGCGTGGCTCTTTGACCTTGCATTTGTGTACTATTTTGAGATTTTCAAAATATTTTAAAATCTCTCTCTCTCTCTCTCTCTCTCTCTCTCTCTCTCTCTCTCTCTCTCTCCCTCCCTATAAGATGTTATACAGCCTGTCGTGGCAGCCAGGACATCTGACAGGGACACTGGTCCAGAGTCACCAAGCTGATTAATGGCGGAACCAGGACAAGTGTGGGAGTCTCTTGAAACCCTCTGTGCTCCTTCTCAGTCTCACTGCCTGCTCAGAAACGGACACTCAGGGCGAGGGAGGCCTTGCCTTGTCCCCGCGTCCCTGTCACCCGCAGGAGTGGCGGGGCGCGCCATCAGTTCCGGGCTTGCCATCTGGCTTTGGGTCCAGTGTGGTCCATGGATCAGCAGCAGTGGCACCGCCTGGACTCTGTCACATGCAAAATCCCGTCCCATCGCCTCAGACCCCAGCACTCCCGCTTTCTCCATTTTTATTGCCAGCTCCTCCTAACACCTTCTTTTTCTGTCAAGGCAGCCCAAGCCCTTCTCCTTCTCGTTGTCTCCCGTTCAAGGGGACCCTTCCCAGCCCTGCTTTCTAAGTTTTGCCTGGGAAGGCGTTGGAGGTGTGAACAGGCCGTTTCAAAAGTGCCCGGTTTTATGTTTTAGTAGCCTCCGCGAAGAAGAAAACAGCGCCAACAAGTCCACGTCGTGCGCAAACGGCAGTCAAATGTCACGAAATGGTTCCCTGCCTCCAATTATGTAGAGTAAAATCAATGTAAAGTCCTGGGTAGGCCGGGTGATTTTAAAGGCAAAAGGCGCTGTGCGTCCAGGGAGCCCGCTGAAGGATGGCGGCTGCGTTTCACTCACTCTGGAAGGAACTCCACAACTAAGATTGAAAGGACAACAGCTTGACTTGGAAAAAAGGCCTGGAAGTACACACTGTTCCCCAGTAAAGTCCTGTTCCCCTTCCCCAATTTAAAAAAAAAAAAAATCTTAAAAAAAAAAAAGTGCTTAAACCTCCAACGCCTGCTGTTGGCCAACAGGTGGCGGAGGGCAGCGCATCAGCCGACCTTGGCCCTGAATGCTGGCTTCCGCGGTCGCCGAGACGCGGAGATCCACTAGATGGCAGCAGCCACCAAGCCATCACACACCTTGTCCCAGCGGCTGTGATTTCCAAATTAAAAAAATGAGTCTGCATTCTGGAGACCAGGAAAGATCATTCTAGTCCTGCCCCTTGGCCTTCCAGAACTGTCCATGTCGGAGACAGTGTGAGCACACTGCTCGTAAAGCTCCTAGAGAAAGGAGCTCCCCAAATCTCCTTCGTTTCATCAGTGGATTAATTTATTTACTCATTTCCCATTCTCCCAACTTTTTATTCTGAAAAATTCAAACCTACCGTCAAGTCAAATCTACCGCTGGAGGATGAACACCGTGCAGCTCATTGCTCAGCTCCATCGGTTGTTAACATTTAGCCGCATTGATTTCCTCTCTCGCTTTCTCCTTTTTTTTTTTTTTTTTTTGGATGAAATGGTCAAAAGTAAGTTGCAGACAACCTGACCCTTGGCCCCTCAGTAATTCAACACGTGTCTCCTAAGGATGAAGATATTTTTCCTACATCAATAAGCACAATATCACAGCCACACTCAGAAAGTTTAACAGCGATACAGTAATGTTATATAATATATAATTCACACTTAAATTGCCCCAGGGTCCCAGTAATGTTTTTAATGGGGATTTTTACACACAGACACACACACACACAAAGAATCTATTCGCGAATCCATGCATTTAGTGGGCACGTCTCTTTCGTCACATTGCTGTTTAGAGTTGCCCTCCCTCTTTGGGGGACGCCTTTCTTTCAGGCCTGACATTCAGTGACAGTCTGGGTCACCTGCTCGGTAGCGTGCCCCGTGCCCAGCAGCACCCTGGATTAGTCTTATTGTTTCTGGATGATTAGAGTGAAATGAAATATTTTGGTAAGACTTCTCCCTGGGCGATCGGCTGCCCTTCCTATTGTGTCACTTCAGGTGTCACATGATGTCACCTAGTCCCAATTCTGGCACTGCTCAGTGGGAAGGCCTGGCTGAGGTACCAAACCTTGTGCAGGAAACCCTTTCTGTGACCACTGCTACCCCGAAGGGTAGACCGACTTCCTACGGTCTGGTCTCTGCCCACAGTGGCCAGGGGATGGATATCCAGGCCATGCCCTCCTCTCACCTCCCATCTCGCGCAGAGTAAATTCCACACTCTTGCCAGTGGGCTTCAGAGCCCTGCCCGATCTGGGCCCCGCCTACCTCGTGACGTGTTTTCCACCGTGACTCTCCTTGCTCCTGTGCGCCTGTGCTCCCGCTACCTGGCGGTCTTTCTGTGTTTTTCCAGACACTAAACTCTGCACATTGAGTGCCCTCTGCCCCACGTGCTCCAGCCTGCCGGGCTTATTTTCATTCCCGTTTCATTTCAGATGTTCCATTTCTGCCCCTCTCTTACGTTTCACGTTCTTTTTCGTCTGTGCAGCACTGACCACCATCTAAAATGATCGGTTTGCTTATTCATTCACTTACAGTTTATGACTTGCCCCATCACACTGGCCCTCAAGCTCCATGAAGACCCACATGTGGGTTCCCTCGTTCATCACTGTATTGTTGTCACCCTGGAATAAAAC
Source organism: Rhinolophus sinicus (assembly GCF_036562045.2). Lineage (NCBI taxonomy): Eukaryota > Metazoa > Chordata > Mammalia > Chiroptera > Rhinolophidae > Rhinolophus > Rhinolophus sinicus. Next base: position 10,006,906 of record NC_133762.1, read on the forward strand.
TTGGCCCACAGTAAGTGCTCAGTAAATGTTTGTGAATGAACAAAGGAATGAAGTCAACTTGATGCCGTGTTGGAACATTGTTTCAGATCCTGAGTTGGAAAAATAAAGAAGACATGGTTCCTTAATGCAGGTGGCTCCTGGTTGGTGGGGGGCGACTTAACACGTAAAAAGACAACCGGAGCCCCACCTGGGAAGTGCCAGGTGCTCTGGACGTACAGCAGAGAGGGTGGCTGGTTAGGCCCTGAGGCAGGGAGGGTGCTTGCAGAGCTCAGCTCATTTGCGTTCCAGTGGCACAGGTTTCCCCTTACAATGCTGTGGTGGCACCACTGGGGCAGTGGGAGGCAGAAAATTCAAATTCCTGAGCTGTGCTTTGTGACCTAAGACCAGACACTTAACCCCATTGAGCCTCATTTCTCTCATTTATAAAACATGTTTTCATCCCTCCAATTCCAGTCTTATCCAAGACAAACCTTTTCTCCTTGTGCCGCCCTCGCCTCACCTGGGCACTGGACTAATGACAGTTGCCATGAGGACAATGTGGGCAAACGTGGCTGAACTCGGCCAACCGCACAACGTGCTTTCCAGAAAAAAGGGCTTGTTCTTATTCAGGGGCAGCTCTTCTGAAACAAAGACATCTGCGATCGCCTGTGTCTCTAGAACTTTGTTTCTTCAGCTGCCCCTGCAAGAAAAACTAGCATTTTCGCCCAAACGTCTTTCCTGGAAGCCTTAGATTTGTGAGCTGAAAGGTCATTCAAAGACCAGATGGCAGAGAAACCTTTTCAGTGACTGTTTCCAGAAGCTCCATGGTCAGGTAGACGCCCTGCAGAAATGAAGACCAGCAATGCTATTTGCAGTCAAGGCGTCTGGTCCTTTCCACCTCTGCAGCCCTTGCCTGTCCCCAGAGCAGTTGCCCACCTGCTGCTTTGCAGACAGGGGCAGAAACAAGGCTAGGACCTGTCATATGTCACTACTCCCGTTGCTGTGTGTGTGTCCCTTTGTGACACACCAACCAGTGATGGGGCAAAGGGTGGGCAGGGAGGTCTGGAGGAGGCGTGGGAAGACCTGAGTGGGGAATGGAGCTGCAACTGCCTTCCTTCCTTCCTTCCTTCCTTCCTTCCTTCCTTCCTTCCTTCCTTCCTTCCTTCCTTCTTTCTATCCTTTCTTCCTTCCTTTCTTTATTTTTATTGAGATGTAATCCACACAGCATAAAAATTCACTCATCTAAGGCGCACAATTCAGTGGTTTGTAGTCTATTCAAAGGTGGTGAATCCATCACCGCTATCTAATTCCAGAATATTTTCATCACCCCAGATAGAAGCCCGGAGCCCATTAGCAGTCACGCTCTATTCCCACCCACCCCTCCGTGGATTTGCCTATTCCAGGCATCTCACGTAGGTGGAATCACATAGCATTTGTTCTTTTGTATCTGGCTTTTTCCACTTAGTATAATGTTTCAAAATTCATCCACATGGTAGCATGTTTCAGTATTTCATTTCCTTTTTATAGCTGAGTAATATTCCAGTGCATGGCTAAACCATCTTTGGTGTTTCCATTCATCTGCTGATAGACATTTTGATTGTTTCCACTTTTTAGCTATTGTGACTAATGCTGCTATGCACATTTGTGTACAAGCTTTTGTGTGAACGTATGTTTCCGATTTCTTGGGTAGACACCCAGCAGTGGAATTGCGGGGCTCAGGCTGATTCCTTAAGCAAGTGTGACCCCTGCTTGTCTTCCTGTGGCTTGGGCTCCGTGTGGTCAGAATGGGCTGTGCGTGTGGTGTGCGGTGCTGTATCAGCTCCCATCCAAGAGCCAGGCCACCTTCTCACCAGTGCCTACCTCTGGGCACGGGGAGACCCAGAGAGCGGGCTGGACCAGCTCTGGCCATCACCACCCCTGGAAACAGTTTCAGACATCTCTGTTCACAAGCCAGTGGCACCATCTTTGGGAATGGAGGATAGCGTCTTATGTGGGTGGGTTTGCTGTGAATCAGAAGATGAGAGAACTAGAACATTCAGTGAGGTCGTCCCGTGACGGAGACAGGCTCTCTCCCTGGTCATTCACCATTCAAAGAGAATGAGACTATTCATAGAGTCTGATATGAGGCCTGAGTTCCTTTCTCTAAGAGCAAAAGGGTTTTTTTCTGGGTCATGAAAAATAAATGCCCTTTTCTCTTCAATCACATCAGCATAAGGGACCTACAGGGGAGGGTTTGCTGCTTTCATGATGGAGGACTGGGTGTATTTTCTGAAGCTGAGTCTTTCTAAGATTCTTTCCACACAGCTGGCTGGAAAGGACACTGCAGCTGAGGTTCCGCTGGGACAGGTTGCCTTCTCACCGGTATGGGCTGGTGGGGAAAGGGAGCAGGTCTGGGTGGGGGGTCCGGTTAGAGGAGCCCCAACAGTGAGGGTTACTACCAGTTATGGGCCAGCCACTGTGCCAAACTCCTCCAGTGCTTTATGCCGTTTGAGTTCTCCTGGCAACCCTGTGGGGCCTTTTACAAATGAAGAAACGGAGACTCAGAAAATTAAGTACCTTGGCCAAACATCAGACCTGGGATTCAAGCAGATTTTTGTATTGGGTTCCGGATCCCAGCTTTGGAATTCTCAGCGGCTTTCCTACTCTGCGTCTCGGCTATAGGGCATGGGGTCTCTGAAAGGGATACTTCCTAAAAGCAGTCCCATGGGGAAGAGTAAAGCTGAGGTTGGTTTGGGAAGGGGTAGAGGTAAGAGGCACAGCCTGCAGGCGGGGCAGCCAGAGACATCGAGGTGGGCAAGGCATGGGAGTAGGGCTCTGCTTGAGCACCAGCTAAGAGGCTTCAGAGCTGGGCTTCCATCCCGGTGGGCACGCGGATGCTAATTAGGAAACCAAGACAGAAACTTGCTGGAATGGACCTGTCTACAGGACAGGGCTTATTAAAGCCGGACTCAGTCTCAGTAAGATACCAGGGCTCCTTGTCGGCCACCAGATATTGGTCTGACTGTGTGATTTGTTCCAGACAGTATCCAGTTTTCCTCCCTGCCCGGATAAGGCCAGGCAGGGGCTAAGTGACTGACGGCAGGGTTGGTTTTCTTCCCAATGTATTGAGAGCCAGAATTCCTGACCTTTGGTGACCTCTGCCAGGCCTGCCTCCGTTCTCCAGCCATAGTAATGTTATTCCGTGTGGTCAGATCCTTGAACTTGGATCCATAAAAATGGTTGGAGAATGAGCTGGGTCTGATATACATTAACTCTGTGACCTTGGAGAAGTCACTTTCTCATTGGCTTATTTGTAGAAATCGACAAATTGATTCTGAAAGGTACCTGTACGGAAAAGCAAAGGGACCGGGGTAACCAAAACAAGTTTGAAGAAAGAAGACAACACAAAATGCAAAGTTGGAGGCCTCCCACTACTGGATTTTAAGGGTCTATACAGGCGCCGTAACGAAAGACCATGTAATATTGGCACAAGAACAGACACATAGATCAATGGAATAAAACGGAGTCCAGGAATAGGCCCCACATATCTGGTCAATTGGTTTCGACAAAGATATCAAGGCAATTCAAAGGAGAAAGGATGGTCTTTTCCACAAAAGATGCTGGAACAAGTGGATATGTGTATGCAAACAAACAAACAAACAAACAAAAACCTTAAACCAGACCTTAACCCTAAGTAAAAACTCCCTCAAAATGGATAATAGACCCAAATGTAAAGCCAGAAACTGTAAAACACCTTGAAGAAAAAGACAGGAGAAATTATTTGTGGTCCTGGGTTAGGCGAAAATTTCGTATACAGGACACAAAAAGCATGCACTATATAAAAGAAAAAATAATAAATTGAACTTTATCAAAGTTGAGAAACAAACTGATGCGCTTCAAAAGACACTGTTTAAGGAAATGAAAAGTCGAGACACAGTCTTGGAGAAAATGTTTGCAAAACACACATCCGGTAAAGGACTCATATCCAGATATGAACTATGTGAATAAAGAACTGAAATCAAGAACACTCACAATTCAATAATAGGAGAGCAAATAACCCAGTTTAAAAAATTGGGCAAAAGACTTGAGCAGACATTTTACCAAGGAAGATATATGGGTCGGTATTAGCACGTGAAGAAGTGCTCAGCATTCGACGTTATTAGGGAAACGTAAATTAAAACCTCAATCAGGTAGCAATTCATACCTATTATTAGCCTGGCTAACCATCCCCGACCCCAACCCGTCTGACAAAACCAAAGGTGGAACGGAAGCTCTCATACGCTGCTACTGGGGCACAAAGTGGCACAGTGACCTTGGGAAATAGTTTGCCAGCTTCCTGTAACGTTAAATGTACTTTACAACCCAGAGATCTTACTCCTAGGTGTTTACCTAAGACAAATGAAATTATACGCCCCTGGAAACATGTGCTTTACTAATAACGACCCCAAACTGGAAACAACCCAGTTATGTATCCACTGGTGAATGGATAATAAACAAATGTGGTGAATCCAGACATCGACATTCTGCTCGTCAATACAAAGGCATAGGCTACGGATACATACAACAACATGGGTGAACTTCACGTGTATGATGCTAAGTGAAAGAAGCCAGACTCAAAAGGCTACACACTGTATAATTCTGTTCCTACGGCATTCTAGAGAAGGTAAATGCATAGGTGGTGGACAGGTCAGTGGTTGCCAGGGGCTGGGTGTTGGGGGGGAAGGGACTGGCTCACTGGAGCCAGGGGAGAATCTTCTGGGGTGACGGTTCTGTATCTCGATTGTGGTGGTGGTTACAGGACCGTGTGCATTTGCCAAAAGTCGTAGGACTAGATATAAAAACGTTTGCAATTTACTGTGTATAATAAACTTGACTCAGAAAAAAACACACCACGAACATTTTTCTTGCAATTGCAGTTTTTATAGGTCAAAAACAGTCAAAAAGCTGCAATTTCAGGTGGTCTAATGTACAACACGGTAAATCACCCTGGAGTAATCTAAGTTGGTAAGGCTTAAGTGAATTCACGTAGATGAGAGTGCTTTGCCATCCATAGCGTAAAAAGGTGGAGCCATCCAGACGGAAGGAAATTCTGTTTATCAGTGTGGGAGGGAAGTGCTGCTCAGGGCTCTGTGTTCCCCTGCACAGGGTCTGGTCCTGCAAGCGCATCTTCTAGCCCTTTCTCCTAAACCAGGCCCCTCTCCAGGAGGTGACCAGCCCTCCATGCAGGGGAGGCATGAGTGTATTCTGTACAACACTGTCCCCTCTGGACTCCAAGCTTCACAGTTGGGTGTCCTTTTGTCCGCCAGCCGTCTCGGCTGCCAACTGGCATTACAGAGATGTTTTCTCTGAGCTGACAAGTGAAAAGCCAATAATTCTCTGTCAGGCCTAGACGACTGTCACAGCAAACCACTGAATGGTCATTTCAAAGGGTGAAGAATAGAAGCCACCCTTTAAAGCTCCCCTGACAGGAGAGATTTAGGAATGTGGAAGGGTACTAAGGGGCTGGACCAATACTGCAGGAACTTTCAATGACAGGCATTGCATTGCTGGCGATAAAAACCGTAATGTCTTCATGCTTTACCTCCTCATGGATTTGACTCTTCGCGTGCAGACAAAGTCCCTGTCAAGGACTGTTTCCTGTCACGAGGGCAGGCAGCTGCAGAGAGGACGCTGTTGTCTTCAGAAAAATAGATCCACTTTTGAATGACTTTCTTCAACATCCATAAAGAAAATAGCCCTGTCACCTCCCTTGAAGCCCTTTTCTGCTTCAAGCTCAAGTTTGCTTGATTTGTAATATTCTCTGACCCCACCCAAACCACACTGCTTCCTAAAGAGCCTTGCACAGAAAAGGAGTATGACACCAGGACAGGCAGAACTCCAAAACCTCTCCCCATCTTTAAGGAGTCTGTCTTTCTAGACTCCTGAAAGTGTCTGAGGGTTGTGGTTTCCAGAAATAGAAAAGAAATCTCTGTTTGGGGAGAATATCTCTTTTGTCATATTTTAGGGCAAACAGAGGAAGAGAAGGCATTTGCTTTTTGCTTTTCTTTTTTTCTTTCTTTCTTTTTTTAAAATTTATTTTTTAAATTTATTGCGGTGACAATTCTTCGTAAAATTACATAGATTTCACGTGTACAATTCTGTATTACATCATCTATAAATCCCGTTGTGTGTTCACCACCCAGAATCAGTTCTCCTTCCATCACCATATATTTTATCGCTTTTTGCTTTTCCTTTCCACAGCTTTGATGAGTTTTTCTTGAGGGATCTATGAGTTGAACTGGTATCTTCTAGTTCTTCTTATTGCACAAATCTGAAAGTTCCTCGTGGATCTGAGCTTTGTTTTTCTCTGTGTTCCCAGCGCGTGGCTGTAGTAGGAAGAGGGAATGACATTACTATTTATTGAGCATCTACTATGTACTTGAGCCTATGGGAGGGTGTATGTGTGTGTGTGTGTGTGTGTAAATATAAGTGTATTGATTTGCTATGGCAACAATAACGCAATATGACAGATCATCCCAAAACTCAATAGCTTAAAAAAGCCTCAGTCATTTATTATTGTTCTGATTGTCTGGGGTTTGGCTGATCTAAGTTGAGCAGGGCTCAGCCTGGTTGGATGGTTCTTTTTCTTATTGTAAGTCTGTGACTCAGTGGGGACAGCTCTGTCTTAGGCCTTAGTCATGGTGGTGAAGCTGCTCCATGGGCCTGTTGTCCTCTTGGGACCAGCAGTCTAGCCAAGGACTGATCTTCTCTTGGTGAGGGCAGAAACACGCGAGAACAAGGGCAAATGGGCAAGACCTCTTAGGGCCTAAGCTAGGAACTGGTCCCCTGTCATGTCCACCTCATTTAGTCAGTCAAAGCCAGTGACATGGCCAAACCTAAAGTCAAAGAGTGGGGACGGGGTTACGGGTGGGGAGGGGGGATCCTCAAAGTGACGTGGCAAAAACTGAGGGAGAAATGAAGACTGAGGCCAGTCATGCAATCCACACCATACGAGGTCGGACAGGTAAGTTCGTGAACTTGTTGCAATGGTGTTGCTCACCTTTTTTGACATCAGAGGGATTATTCATTATGAATTTATACCAACTGGACAATCAGTTAGCCAAATTGACTATGTGGAAGAGCTGAAAAGGCTGCAGGAAAAAGTTAGACGACCTGAACTTTTCGCCAACAATTCATGGCTCTTGCATCACGACAATGCACCAGCTCACACAGCACTGTCTGTGAGGGAGTTTTCAGCCAGTAAACAAATAAGTGTATTGAAACACCCTCCCTACTCACCTGATCTGGCCCCCAATGACTTCTTTCTTTACCCGAAGATAAAGGAAATATTGAAAGGAAGACATTTTGATGACATTCAGGACATCAAGGGTAATACGATGACAGCTCTGATGGCCATTCCAGAAAAAGAGTTCCAACACTGCTTTGAAGGGTGGACTAGGCACTGGCATTGGTGCATAGCTTCCCAAGGGGAGTACTTCCAAGATGACCGTAGTGATATTCAACAATGAGGTATGGAGCACTTTTTTGAGGATGAGTTCTCAAACTTAATTGTCTGACCTCTGTATATTTAATCCTGACATCAGCTCTATGTGCTGGATATTATTCCCATTTTGCTGATGAGAAACTGAAGTAGAGGGAGGCCCACCTAGGTTCCAAAACGTGTTCTCTTTCTGGCGTACCGTGTGAACCAAGGATCTCTGTTCCTGAACTAAGTTCCAGTTTGTCTGTGATTTCCTTCATGCGCTTAGTGGGGTTCTGCGTAACTCCTACATCCTGGTTTTATTCAGAATTCAATCAGCTGGGCTGTGTTAGGTCCTGGGTCATGCTCTGCTTCTGTTTGAAGCAATCAGCTGAGAAGACACACAGACCAGGGGCCATGGGGTGTTTTTGCCAAAACGACACTGTGTGCCAGGGGACCTCAGTACAGCAATTTCAAGCCTGCTCTGGATGAATTTCTTAATCAGAATCGATGACGCTCAGCATAAAGACATGTGTCCTTCTAGGTTAGCTGCAAAATTCCCTAATCATTTCACTGACCCAGGGTGGTCATGTAAATAAATGGTCAGACGCACTGCTCTGTGTCTGTCAACACCGACGCATTTTGTGTGTCGATGGCAACATGTGAGTCGAGAAGTCGAGACACCTCCTGGTGGCCTCTGGTTGTGGTTGGTCTCACTGAAGACCTTCTCAGGATCTGAGGAGATTTTGAAGCGAAGCAGAGCCAGCTGGTTGGAGCCGCTCTGGTGAGTCAGGAGGTGACATTCTCCTCTCTGAGTCATTGAGGAGCTCTGTGAGGCGCCCGGAGGGGGTTCGGATTTTGCCAGATGCAGACATTGTGTTTTCCCTCCTTGAAACTCTTTCTCTGCCTCCACGGAGATAGCAGAAGGCTGCTGTCAGCATAGGTGCCCACAGCAAAGTGGGCAATGCTCCATAGCAGAGCTCTGGGCTCACATCTCAGCCGAGACCTGTGCGGTGGAAGCATCTGGCAGTCAGGGGATGGGTGTGCCTCCCAGGGGGCGCTTTGGATCTGGGGACTTCTAGCATATAGCACGGCAGCCATTGCCAAAATTTTGAACAGGCCTCTTTGATGTCCTGAGAGATTCCAGGCAAGTCATAGTGTTCTCCCTCTTTGGTCCCTGTGTGAATTCCTGTGGACACCGTTCCCTGCTGTGTTTTTATGCAGCTAAGTGGATGCCCTGTTTCTCATGGGCTGGGTGTGTGTGTGTTGGTGATGGTGGCGACATCATTTCACAGATGAACAAAATGCTGGGTTTTTTTTTTTTCTTTTTTTCTTTTGTGTGTGTGTGTGTGTGTGTGTGTGTGTGTTTTGAAGATGGAGAGATGAAATGTGGTTTTGGAAACATTTCTGAGCAGCTTTGAAATTTGGGTGGAGGAACAGGGCTGTTGTGATTTTATGTACTTACTCCCCACTGCTCCTGTAATCCCTCCGAAGCGGAGGATGACACTGGTTTCTTAGTGATCTTTCTTTTTCACCCTGGATAGTTCCTGTAGGATTATTTGCAAGTATTCCAAATTTTGTCGGAGTTCACTGGTGACATCCTGGTGGGGGAGGACAGTTTCATTTCATTTCCAGTGTAGTACCTTTTAGGAGCTGGTTTGGTGAAATGACAGAAGGCAACGAGGAAGGAAGGAAGGAGGGATGAAAGGAAACAATACATTTTGAGCATGGACCATATGTTTGACACTTTTATGTCTGTTTTTCTGTTTTATTCTTGCAACAAAATTTTGGGGGGGGGGGGCAGCCAGTTAGCACAATTGGTTAGAGCGTGGTGCTAATAGCACCAAGGTCGCCGGTTTGATCCCCACATGGGCCACTGAGCTGCAGCCTCCACAACTAGATTGAAACAACTACTTGACTTGGAGCTGATGGAAAAACACACTTAAAGTAAAAGTTAAAAAAAAAAAAATTGGGGTGGGTGGGTACTTTGATGCCCATTTCACAGATGAGGAAACTGAGACTTAGATAATATAAACTGAGCTAGCCAGTAATCTGGTAACTAACAAGACAGGGTTTCACATCCAAGTTTTTTGGATTCCCAGCCTGGTCCGTGCTTGTTCCCACCTACAAAACGCCTTTCCTCCTCCTCACCAGCCTCCCTGAGCAATGTCTCCTTCTCTTCCATAATCGAAATAATCACAATCTTACTACATCTCCAGATGGCTGGGGGACAAATGGGACCAATGGCTGTGACTTCTTTTGTCTGTCTCATCTATGCTTTCTGATATTCAACTGCCCAGATTTCCCCCCGAGTTCGAGTTGACGTTAGAATACAGGAAAAATCATGATTTCTCATGGCAGGTGGCCAAGGAATGTTCTTAACTAGCATCTTCCCAAGTTCCTAAGATGGTTTCTTTGGCTGCTCCCAACCCTTTATTCACAAAATCGGAATGCTACTGTACAGCTTCGGGCGCCTGTAGTGGAGCCACACGTGGCAATTTATCCACTAAAGCTTTCTGTCTGGGGCAGCGTGGATCCTGCAGCTCAGGTTGTAGGTGGATAAACACACGAAAGCCTGCACAAATACATTCGGTAAATAAAACCTTGACACCGTGTTCAGGTGAAGAGGTGAACGGCATACAGTTTATTCTGGAAATGAGGGCCCAACGCGGGGCATTCATACAGCCCTCAGGAGTATAACAAGACTGAACGAAAACATTTCATGAGACAGCCCCCATTTCATGCCCTTTGCAAACTGGCCTTTGACCTGGCTTATTTATCTACCTGCCCCATGCCTGCCCTCCATCCCTACCTGTTCTCTAATTTCAGCTTTTTCCACAGTAAGTGTGCCCAGAGGTCTGATTCCTGAGCCACCTCTCAGTGAGGGACAAGGTGGCCCCAAATATCGCTAACCCTTCTCCTGTGGGGCACCGTTATGACTGGCACCCCATGTTTTGCTGTCTTGGGTGGATACCAGCTCTGCCTCTTCCTCCCTCCATGCTGAGACATCAGCGCTCTTTCTTCCTCTGCCCAGTTTTCTAGGCTTTCTATCTTCCTTCCACGAGTCCATTCTTATTTCGTTAGGAGACTTGAGCTGGCGGAAGGTGGGTGTTTTTCTGTAAGTCACGGGGAGCCCTTGATGGGGAACGGTGGGCCTGGTGGGGGTGGGCCGGGTGGATAGCAAGGGACCAAAGGGAGGACGTGATTCACGATGAGATGTGTGAGTCCAGGAGGGGAGGGTGACAGTCCTCGGCTAAGGCCCTACATATTGTTGGGAAAGGAAAAGAGACTTGAGTTGCTGTTGCAGACTTCCTCTCCCTCTGCGATTCATAAACCCCCAGACATTAGAAGCGGGGAACCCCAGTCTTTACCTTAAGGATCTCCAGATTATAGCTTTTGTGAAAAGCTGCCAGCTGCCTTGGAAAGGGTCCACGGAGAAGAGGTGTACAATTCTCGGCTGTGATGTGAGTAATGGTTGGCTTTGCACAGAATAGGACTTTCAGGAAGGAGGTTTTGGTCTCAAAAGGAGGAGAGAAAGTAACTTGAATTATTATCAATGAGAGAAGAGATCTCAGGGTTCGATGAAGAAAATGGGAGAGGACGGGTGATCAGACTCTTAAGAACAGAAGGAGGACAGACTGTATGCCCAGGGGGGGACAAAGGCATCCTGTTTACCTGTCTGTCTGTTTCAGTTGGCATTGGGATTAACTCTGAGGAAAGAACATGTTTTATTTAGGAAAACATCCTGCTTTGTATCGAAGATGAGATGTGGAGGGGCACACTTTAATGAGAGTCAAGAAACAAATTTGTCCACATTATAAATAAGCAGCAGTTTGGTGACAAGAAGAGAGGAGTTAGAGAGAAGGCGGGGGAGAGCATTAGAGCATTATGGGAAGTCCTGGGGCTTTTCAGAAAGGGAATGATGCTAGTCAATCGGAAATGATTTACATTTCTGACATAGTCCCTTTTCCCAATACCTTCTGGAAGTCTGCTTCCAAAATTCCAGTGGGAGCTTGTTTTTCTTTTTCTTTTTAAACAAGCAAACATGGAAATAACCATGTGCTGGGTCCCTCGTGTGGGGTGGGGTAGGGTGTAACGCTGAGGTTATCCATTTGCAGACCTGATTCAGCTACAGAAACTTGAACCTGGAAGGGACCCTGAGATTATACACTTTCCAGGAACACCCAGAAATCTTGGGGGAAGATCCTGGATTTCCACAGGAGTGAAATTCTATCGGGTCATATCTGGTCCTTGAGAGCAGCAAAACCCAGCTGGTGGCTGGCTTACGTATCTCGGCTTTTCTGTTGCCATCTGGGGTCCAGTGTACCTGAAGACGGTGCATGAACTGGGAATGACTGTCACTAAATGCACTGACCTTGACCAGTGCAGATCTGAAACTTGGGAATGTTGGGGCCGGTGGCGGATGGCCGAATTCTGGCTCTGGGCATGGTGGGGAAGCGTGTGGGGCGGCTGCAGCAGCCAGAGGTACTGCTGGCTGGAGCCGATAGCCTGGGTCCCCCTTCCCGCTGTAGTCAGGAGGCCTTCCCTGAGATTCCTCCAAATGGCCTTGCTCCAAAATGCGTGAGCTGCACCCCAACCCGTGCTGCTCAAACTTTGAGGGGCCTCAGACCCCCCGGGTGGCTTGAGAAATGGTTTGCTGAGCCTCATACGCAGAGGTCTGGGAACAAGGCCTGACAACTTGCCTTTCTCACACATTCTCACATGGGGCTGCTGCTGGGCTGGAAACCACCCTTTAAGACCTGCTGTCCTAGGCCAGCATTTCTCAATCTCGAACGTGTAGGGTTCCATCCCCTGAGGAATACCGTGCTTCCCCGAAAATAAGACCGAGTCTTCTACGAATTTTTGCTCCAAAAGACGCATGAGGGCCTATTTTCAGGGGATGTCTTATTTTTTCAACAATCTATATTTATTCAAATCCAGTCATGTCATCTTCTTTTGGAACATTGTCTCACATACTCTCTGCATCCGTCTGGCTGACGATCTTCACTGGGGCTTATTTTCGGGGAAAGACGGGAAGTACCTCCCCTCCAGGCTGCTCCTCCCTGCTGGTTTGCAGGAGCCTGGCTGTCTCTTATTCCTAGCGCTTCTGCCATTCCCCGCTCAGGCCGCCCGACCCCATGTCCCTGCTAGGAGCTGAGCTGCCCAATCAGCTATGGGGACACCTGTTCATCCGTCACAGCGCTCTTGGGACAGTTAAGCCTTGTCAGGCTCTGGCTCTGGCTGGCGGTGGCAGAGCCGTGGCCAACCGTCCCTGCCCTCTCATTCCCCAGGGCCTGCTTTGCCCTCGCGATGCTGGCAGGAGCCCCGTAAAGTACCAGCTGTTCCTTTGCCCTTGAACCAGTCCTGCTCACTTCTCTCCTGGCTTCTCTGTGGTCCCCAGCCCCCCCCCGAATGACTCCGTACTCCAGAACGGGCCTGCTCCAATCAGGCTGGCAGCTGCTCTGGCCAAGGGCAGAGAGCCTGGGAGGTGGTTCAAAATAAGGAGGCGCTGAAAAGAGAAACCATGGGGAGAAGGAATGGGAACTCATGTGTGCCTCATCTGAGATTAGTTATTTGCGGGATTGGAATCAAAAGGGCATCTCCTGTCCAAGGAAGTGCACTTATTTTCTGTACGTGTCACTGGCAGATGCCCGCAGTATGCGCAGTTCGAAGCACATTCAGGCTGAGATGTCTCAGCCTGTTCATGATGCCGTCCTTCCCAAGGCAGTGGTCCAGCACTTACCCAGACTCCTCCATCCCGGAAGAGCTGGAGGGGCGCGCCTGGGCACTGGGCATTGAACCAGGCCAGGGCACACTTTCCCACTGGAGTCCACTTTCCATTGCTCCTGTGCAAGAAAACCAGCTGCTTATAAAATGGAAAAAAAAAAAAAAAAGGGCACTTAGTAGAGGTATTATCGAGGGATGTACGGAAAGCCTGTAGGCTTTGGAATCAGAAAGACCCGAATTGAAATCCCCACTTCTCCTGCTCAGCAGCTGGGAGGCAATGGACACATCTCAGCCACTCTGAGTTACTTCCCCGGCAGTGAGGATTAGATGAAACAACAAGTAAAAAGAACCTAGAATGCTTGCTGATTCATAATGAGAGGGCACACAACAAACAGATGCTCGCCTTACAACAGTCATTGCAAATATTAAAAACCTTTTTACTGGACTCCATTAGTTGGGTTAAATGCAAATCCTCAAAAATGTATTTTTTCCCCCCTAGAAATTACTTTAATTGTGTGCTTTCCACACTAGCCCTTCAGGTAGTCTCTGCACAACTCAGCCTCCAAAAAGGGTTCCACATTTTGGAACAAGAGGGTAACAACACTCAAAACAGCATGTTGCCACCCTTAGCAAGTTTTAGGGAATGATTTAATGTTAAATTGCAGGAAAGCGAACTGAAATGTTACCTGTGCCAACAGCCCCTGCGGGTCCTGTAAACGGAAGGAAATGTGTAAGAACAGGGTAGAAAGTACAGGACAAAATAGTTTTTCATTGTCTCTCTCTCTCTGGAAATGGTTGTCGTGGGATGCCGAACGTCGTGGGTGCTCATTAAAGGGTTCTTGATGGGAAGAAGTATGTTCTAGAGACTTAAATATTCCACCCATTGAAGACTACGCCACAGCCTGAATGTGAGTGGTGTGTCCGTTTCTTGCCTGATGGCTTGTGAATGGAGTTCTCATTTGGGGCCTCTGGAAGCCAAGGTGTTTGGTTGCAAGCAACAGAAACAGAGATCGGCTGAGGTACAGGGATACCTGGTGCGAAGGGACGTAGACATTAGGAATTCAGGACTTAACTGACGGGTGCTTCTCTTGTGATGAATGGTTCTTCATATTTCTTATCACGTGAAGAAATAGGATTGACCTTCCTGAAGATGCCAGTCTCTCAAGCTCAGCGCCCAGATATGACATGTTCCCTCCTTCCCCCCCAGGACTCAGCAGTTACTGTATCTCGCTATTTTGCTTCCAAGATATAACAGATACAGGGACATTCAAGTAATCCATATGTTCAACATTCAAACCAATGGAGGGTGTTGCTTTCAATATTAATCTTTGAGTATTGAGTAGTTCATTTCCTGTTATACCTGGTGTTATTGTTTAGTTGTTTCATGCCCAATGTTGTGTGGGTTTTATGAATAAATGCTTACTTAGCATAGTGTGTCTGCAAATAACCACCCCTATGCTGTATGATAACCCCAGGGGATTGTATTGGCCAAACAGTTCCATCCACTGACAGAATTATTTCTGGGGTGTGCTACACGCGTGTCAGAATCCAACAAGGGAAGCGTGGCTCTTGTCTCCTATGCCTTCTTTCCCCAGTTATAGTCTGTAATGTACATAATAGCACGTACACGGTGAGTTTATGACATAGATTGGATACTATATGCATTGCATGTGAATGTGGCAGGAAAGAGTATAAAAAACAAGGATTGCAACTTATTTTCCTTTTCCATCTTTCCCCACCCCCAGGTAATAATCAGTGACTAAGCCTTTGTTGGCTTCTATCAAAAGTTTTGAGGCAGGTGGAAGGTGGAAGAAGGGAAGGGGTCTCCCCACAGAAGGGAATTGAGTTAGAATACTTGAGTCATCGGGTACCCCATATGCCCCTTCCATGTTTGGCTGTCCCCAGGAGCCGTAACAACCCCAGTGCTGAGTCGGGAGTGATGCAGAATCACTATTATTATTATTATTATTATTATTATTTTTAACATTATGCACCATTTTATGTGAACATAAGAAAGTAGATGTTATTTATAGTAAAGTTCTAATAATTAATGTCTTTCCTTTGTATCACTCTGTTTGAAGACGTGAAGTCCCAAAAGAGAGAGAGAGAATTAGTTAAATTTGTCTGGCCTTGCTGATGGGCCTAACCCTTCAACTAAGGGAGAGGATCTCAGTCTGGTTTACAGGTCTCCCAAGCAAATTAGGGCAAATTGCTGTTTCTTAAAGGAAATTGGGACACAGTTACCAGAAGTACAGGTCGTTGACGCAGTGGGGTGTACAAAATCTCTCAGTCTCTACTCCAGGGTACTCAGTGTATACGCCTGTACAAATGTAAAGCCCAATAAACAAACCACTCCAAACCAGCAGCTGATTTGGACCAGAAAAAGTAAGAAATGGCATCATTGAATCATTTGTCATATATATGTATATACATATATACACACACATCTATAAGTCGGTTTAGAGTAGAATATTTTATATAAGACACGATTCATCAGTTACCCGTTATGAGTGGATATTCATGCGTCAGCATCATTTGTTCGAGGCTCTTGCCCTCCCGCCCAGCTCCCTCCCTCTCGCTTTCTGGTGACCTTTGTCCTTTGGGAGTCCCAAATTGAGGAAGAGACACTGACGTGAGTGGGTTAATCCTATATGGCTGTGACCTCGCCGACACCAGACTTTGGATTTGGGGGTACAACCTGTGTCAGAATACCAGGGGCCGCTGGCTCCAGAGTCTGTGCCTTAGGCACTTACTGCATTCAGTTCTGCAAGATTCCTGGGGCTTTTCTCATCGTCAGTGCCTCCTTTCCTTTTTCAGAATCCTCTCTTTCACCTGCACAAACGTAGTGCCACCTGGCCGGGTCCAGTTCAGTGCTGTGGGCGGTGGAGACAGGCTGCTCAGCCCCCTGGGCACCCGTCTGCTGGCCAGCTCCTTCCTGAGATGGAGCCAGTCCTGCCAGGAGCAAGCTGAAGGATTCTTTAGTCCCGTTCCCTCTTCTCCACCTGCATGTCCCCCTGGCAAGAGGAGTCCGGCAGGTCGGCTTCTCACCCCAGCTTCTCCACAAAGCTCTTCCTTTCCTGTGGGGGTGGACTCTTTCTCTGGTCATTAGGCACGCGTTGGGGTGTATCCATTGAGCCGCGACCCCCTCAAAAGCTCTGTGGGGCAGCTCGATCAATGTCCAGGGTAAAAGGGCAGACGTTGTCCATGCCCACCTCTTCCATCTGCCCTTCTGGGAGAGAAGCCAACCAGAGAATGTGCAAGGCATTTCATTTCATTTCATTTTTATTTATTTTCAAGTCTCCAGAGCAGTGGAACGGACTCCTCTGCATTCTGATGAGGCTCAGGAAAATGCTATAAGACTCTCTCACGCTGAAAAAAACCGGGGAAATATCTTCTAAAATTCTGCTTTGATCTTGTTGCCCTCCTGCTCAAAAGCCCTCATGGTCTCCCTCTGTCCCAGGGGACAATCCTAGGCCTTCCTCACGGCGTTTGAGGCTCCATGTGTGGAAGTGGGCCCCCTACCCAGTTACAGCTTCTCCAGGCTATTCCTTCCCTATCCCCTGTTGTAGCCACATTGGGCGACTCGCGTTCCCCAAATTCTCCTCCTCTTGCTTTGCTCGTGTTGGGCCCTTTACCCAGAATGCCTCTGTTTTTTTTCACCGCTTCAAATCCTACTAATTTTTCAGGGCTCAGTTCAGACGCCACTTCTATGTCTGGAAGCCTCCCCAGTTTCTCTAGCTGGAGTGAATCGCTCCTTCCTTTCCCCTTTCAGACCGTTTGCCTGCGGCTCTCTTCTACTTGCCCCATTCTCATCTGCATTCTGGGTGACTTGCACATTTTGCTCACTACATCGGTGTTTGTTATTTTGGTTCCCAGTCACTCAAGATAAAAATATCTAGGAGGCATTCAAAACTCCCCTGTGTATTACCTCACACATCCCATCAGTGAATATTTCTGCCGGTTTTACTTGCTAAGTATGTCTTGAAACCATCCCTTCTTCTCTCTTGTACTTACCAGCTCAGTGGCTGGGTCATTGTCGCTGCGCTCAGAGGTCACCACGACAGCCTTCTAACCGGCTTCCTAGCTGTGGTCTGCAGGGCTCCAATCCAGCGTTCTCACAGGCCTGGCAGTTATGTGTTTCTCTCTCCCCCATTAGTCCAGCAACTTCCTGAGTAGCAATCGTGTCATGGTCACTAGGGCCTGTACATAATAGGTGCTTAATTAACACTGAATGAATGAAGGATGAATAAGTGATGTGTGGCGGGCTGGGGATGGGGGCAAACCAGCTCGGTTGGGAGGATGTTACACAATCACGGGCCCTCGCTTCACACCAACACCCTGCCTTCCCTCTCTGATCCCATTCTAGTTACTTGTAAAAGGCCACTGATCATCTTATGTTTAAGATCCAATCATGAACCCAGTTTTCCCCCAATTCACATTTGTCTCATAAGTAAGTGAACACCTTAAGTTGTAGTGATTCGGGGGGCACTTCGCAAGAGATAACTTTTTCTTCATTAAAAAATTTGTTTCTTTTAATTTCAGCCTGTCCCCTAGGCCAGCTAAATTAATATTTTCTCTTATAGTGGACACAGGCTATTGGCGATTGGGCAGAATGCAACTGGAAAGCTTTCTAATCTGGTGTGGGACTCTCCCCCTCTTTGGTCACCTGGCTGGGTCTCCGACTCCATGATTCAGATTCAAGTTAAAGAGTATCTGGAAAATCTGCTTAGACATAAAAATCAATAGAAGAGAAGGAAGCACAGCTGATTTCGCGCTATACATCATATGATTCATGGGGTGAATACACATGGCTTCCTCCTTTAAAGACTGGAACGTGGAAATCTGAAGTGTTAATTCAACGGCTGAAGGAAAATGACAATAATGATTAAGCCTCGAAATTTCTCCCTGTTTAATGGTTGGGAAAAGGTGCTCAGACAACAGATGCAGTAACTGTCTACTTCTCGCCCCCAAGCCCCAAGGCCCTTCGTGAATTCAAATATTCTGTCCTCTTGCTTCCAGAAGTATATTCAATGGTCAGTTTAATTGGGATAATGTGGTCAGGGCATCAATGGGTCTTGTACATTTTTAATAAGTTGATACCAGGTTGTTCTTGCCCACAAGAATAAAAGAATATTCATAATGGGTGCATCTTCTTTAATTCCTCCTATTTGAATATTTCCAATTTCTTTATGGAAAAAAAAAATCTGCGTGAAGGCTATCAAATTCTAAGCCCCAACATCATAATTTTCCCGGAAAATAGAATCCTCTTACTACTAAGGATCCCGTTTCTTTCTCTGGTGCTTGTAAATGAGACCGAGCTTTTCGGTCTGTGAGCAGCGCTGGGAGCATATGGGCCCATTGGTTCAGGTAAAGCTTTGTGAAAGTACTTAAGGTGTGTTTGGATGAAGGGAACTGAGCTAAGCATCATTCACCGTATTTCTGTCAGGGGAGTGAAGTGACAGCACAGCTGTATAAGATAGACTAGCACGGTAGACCAGGGCCAGAGGATAAATCGTTACCGGGAGGAGCGTGAGGGTAATATGTGGGGGTGACCCTCGAGGAGGGAAACAGAGGCAGGAGCCTGCAGTCTACGTGTTTCTTCTTTTGGAAGCACCGGTGTTGACCTTCTCTCGCTTTTCGCTACCATAGTCATTTTGGAGCTCTAGCGTCTCTGTTCCTGTGTCTGTCTCTCACCATTCAGTACCTCTCCTTACCATTTTTGTTAATGACTATATCATTAATAGAAGCTGAATGAGCAATAGGACGCATCCTAAAGACTTCCTGCCACACAGTCGAGTGGAGCAGAATGGGTGCAGCCGTTGAGGACCAGTTAGATCAAATGAGTTAACTGAGGAAGCCAGCGATTTTGATGAGGAAAGGGAATCCGTGGACCCCGAATGCCAGGGATCTATCTGCCAGGAAATGACTGAGGTCAGGCAAATGCCTAGGCGTCTGCCTCCTAGTGGCCTGGAGGTCAGCGAGCGGCTGGGGAGTTGAGCCGCTTGGACAGGTGGGCTTGGCCATCCAGAGACAGGGTGTCTTCACACCCTAGAGTGGGTCTCAGGTAATTCGTTCCAATAATAGTGAAAGAATCAATGCTTATGCATTTATCAGTACATTGGAGTAGATTCAAGATGATTAGGAACACATTTTGAAGGGCATCCTTGAGTCGCAGAAAAATGGCCAGGGGTACAGATAGGGCGCCAGAAACCATAGGGACTATCTCATGTATCGCCATTTCCCACCAGAAAAAGCCGTCTGTTAATAACTGCAACAATGAAATATTGTGCAGCAAGCCTTCTGCTTCCGCCATTTTTTTTTTTCTTAATGGTTGCATCCAAATTTGAGGGCCACGTTGTACGTGTAAATTACAAATGCTGGGTGTATTGCTGAAGGGAAAAAGATGGAGAACTGCCCCTTTATCGCCCTGCACGGTGACAGTGGATGGTGGGGATGGGGAGCCGATGCGTCTGCTCTTGGCTTTGAGTCCAAATGGTGTTGATCTTGGAGTCCAACATCAGTTGACATCTGGGTCACAGACTCATCAGGAAGGTTGACGGTGGCACTGCTTCTCTTCCAGGACCTACGTCCCTTATCCCTTTAGCTCTTTCGTGCTCTAGGCACGCCTGGTTTACAGGTTGCATTGCACCTTCCTTCAGAAGGGTCTAGAATTTTCTCTTTGCGGCCCTTGCTGCTAAGCCTCCCGGGTGAGGCCACGCCTGGAGCCTGGAGCCTTCCTTGCAGGAGCGTCTCTCCTGGCAGCCGCTCCCAGCTCGTTTTCATCTTCCAGTCTGCTGTGCTGCTCATCTTCCTAAACCCTCCCTGGCGTCCTGGTGCTTCGCTTGTTGGGAAAGTCAGCAGAGCACCGTGTGGTGGGGAGAGCATCCAGCCGCCCCCACCTGGCGTCTCACCCCTGAGCCTTCATCTCTCTGTTTCGTTGAGCGAGAGGCTTCCCGTTGCGAGGGCTCCGATGTCTCCTCCTTGGTAACACGAAACGATGCAACTAGCCGCACGTTGTGAAGTCTGATTCCTCTGCTTCAAAGGCCTACCTGCCATTTTAATACAGTATTGATCACTGTTTATTACATATGTCTGTGTGTACATCAGAGGAATTTCGGAAATGTGGATCGGCCTCAGGGAAAAAATGAAAGTCACTGTCATTAAGAAGGAACGGTTGCTTTTCACGGCAGGACAGCGTCTCTGTGGGTCTCTCTCCCCCTTCTACTTAAACTCCTGCCTTAGCCCGCCCCCCCCCCCCCATTGGCCGCAGGCTCTCTCTGTGCCTCTTGGAGGATGATAACGTTATAGGAGGCTGAGTAATAATAGCGATAATAATAATTAATAATAATAATACAGTGGTTAGGAAAACAGGCATTGGAATCATAGGTGTGGGTGATGCCTGATTTCCTCATGGCCTAGCTGACCTTTGGTGACTTAATATTTCTAAGCGTCTTTTACTCAAAGCCTGGGAAGGAATTTACCACGTGGCTTGGCACACAGTAATAACTAAATAAATGTTAGCTCTGAGGAAGGTCCAGCTCAAGCCTTCTCTTCTTTATAGAGCAATTTCTAATCCGCTCCATGCTGACCTCCCAGTGACCTTACAGGAGTTACTACATGGCTTGACATTTGTTTCTTACCTACTCGTGGGTCTTTTTTCCTGGCCAGCCAAATTGGAACTCCTTCAGCTGTGGATTCTGCTTGTATTTTTTTTTTTTGTCTTCTCCATGCTAACTGGACGAAATGCTTGTCCAATACTATTTTGGAGCTAATGAAATGTTAACACTAATTAGATGACACCATGGCATTTTTCCTAGAGCTTACCAGAAGCTCGGGGAAGTTCTTCCTCCCAGGCCTCACCCCTGTGCAGACACATTATCCTGTCAGACGTTCTCCGACTCCCAAGGAGTCCTGAGATTTGGGATTTGGTGACCTCTTAGACTGACTGTTTGCCCTGTGTGTGTCACCTCAGGCTCTCTGTTCCTCTGGGCTAGGTGGTGTCTGCCCAGCTCATGGTGAGTCTGGAAGGGCGACCCAGAGGCTCAGGAATGGAGACACTGCCCTCAGAGAAGCCAGGAGGGAACTGACATTGCAGGGCTGTCTGTGAGTTTACTGTCCCTCGTTCCCCACGGCCATGTGGGGGTGTGGCCTCGGCCACTGACACTCACTGTCCCCAGTGCTGTGCTATGCGGGGGTCTTTCCCCATGAGCTTTTATTTTTGGAGAAAGACCTCAAATGCACATGAAAGGGGGAAAGTTCCATTGGTCATCTCTGCCATGATCACAATTCTAATTAATCTTTCTATAGAGAGTGTCTCTTCTGGGACCAATACAGGAAGAAAGCAACCCTTACGCCCTGCCCTGTGTGTGTGTGTGCAAAGAACAGGGAAGAGGCCGCATGGGGGACAGTCCCTGAGCTCCCGCTGTGATAAACTCTGCCATGGGTCTCTTCTCATCCCAAAGTGAGGGGGTGGCAAGGTGAGGGCTCAGCTGTGCGAGCCGGACTGGGGGGGAAGCTCTGGACTTGCATCCTGTACCGCCCGGCTGTGTTGCACGTTTCCTGTGTGTCAGCTAAGCCTCCCTGTTGGTCTTCGGTGTAAGGATCGAAGCCTCACCATGGCTCTCCTCCCTGGGACGTGCGTTTGGGTGTCTGGGCAGAAGGCTGCCTGCAACTCAGACCTGTTCTCTGACTGCATCATTCTGTTCTGTCCTACCCAGGAGGCTGTGCTGTGCTGTGTGAGCGCCGGCGTTTCATTCCAGCTCATCAGATGGGCTCTATTTTCGGGCTCGTCCACCACCCCATCTTGCAGTGTGGAATCTGGAGTTCTCCAAATGCCCGATCGCAGCTGTCACCGAGGTATTTTCAACCTAAAACCCAGGCAGAGATGCTGAACAGAAACATTTGGAGGACCACCCGAATTCAAATGGAGTTATTAACATTTGAGGTGGGCGCGGCGAGCTCTTTGCTCAGGATCTGAGCACAAAGGGACACACATGGGTGATCTGGTCTCTTTATGACCCCTCCAGCTTTGTGATGCTCTAAGTCGAATTCAGAAGAATGGGAAGGGGCAGGCCGAGCGGGTGGAGGTTTGCTCCTGTTTGTTAGGAATAATGGAAATTCAGAATCATTTAAGTGGCAGGAAAGCCCTTATATCACAGTGGCGTCGCTCTGTCAGGCGTGATGGGAGACGGGGAATGGAGAAGCTGGACGGCTGTGTAAAGGCGGAGGCAGCCGGGGCAGGGCGCTGGCCTGTGGGGGTACAAGCTAGAGCTGACTCAGACTGGCCGTCGCTAACAGGTGTGGCTGTAGGGCGCTGTCACTCATGCCAGACCCATCCCTGGAAGGTCTGAGACCACCTGCCTCCCCAGGTGCTGTCCGGGCTTGGCTCAGAAGACTGAGTTTTCCAGGCTAAGTTATCAGAGGTGGCTCCTGGCCACTGCGTGAGCTCCGGTCTGCGGGGATGGCCGCCATTCATCTTTGTACAACGTTCTCTTCATTCTCAACGACCTCCCAATCCTCCTCCGGGCCACTTCGAACCTTTTAATGATCTGATCAGTTAAGGCGTTCATCCTCTTCCCCTCCTTATCCGTCTCATTGGGTTTCCTTGTCCATGGAGAACGGGCATGAGGTGACCTGTAGCTTGAATACCCTGCGACCATATGCTCATTGTCTCCATATTGTGCTGCATGTGTATGAGTGTCACACAATAAAGAAAATCCTAGAGAAGTGCTACCATGGGGAGCTTCTAAAAGAGATACTCCAGAAGATTCAGATATGTCCTGCTCAGTGAGGTGCACTGAGCCACTGTCACCAGTGGTCGAGTAGAAGAATATGGTGGAAAACTATTGTTTAGCCACCTGTGCGGTTAACCGGGGATAAGGCCACCATGCATCCCCGAAGGTGTCTCTAGGACAGCCTGCCACCATATCCACACCTCACTGTGTTTTTAGAGGGACGAGAGCAAATGAGCTCGAGCATCCAACTGAATGTGAAGGTGGCCCAGGCAAGGATTTCCATCGGGACCTATTTTTCCTCCGAGGAGAGTAGAAAGGCTTGAACCAAGGACACGAGTGTCTTGAATGTACTCAGTTCCTGCCTCTCTAGTTATTAAACATTATTTTCCACACGTCTTGTGTATTTTTGCATAATCCTTGAAATATGGGGATAGGTATAATTCTGTCATCCTATAAAACGAGTGACAGGTGCAATTAGCCTTATTCCCTCTGTGGGGAGACCGAGACTCAGCAGAAAAGTGACACTGAAGTCACACCTTTCATTCCTGGCAGAGTCTGGGGCATGAGATCCTATCTCCTGATTCTCAGGTGCACACTGCTTTTTCTTTTGCTAGACTCAAAGTAATAAAGAACCGAGACTCTTCATTTGTAAGTAACGGGGGATTCCAAAAATAGCCGTAGGAGTGCTTAACACATTTAAAAGACCAAAGAAACTGGGGCCAAAGAAGATTGAAATAGGTGAGCTGTTTCATTGTCTAAATTTCCATTAACTTGGTTAATAATAATTGACGCCACCTTAATAACATTCCTATATATTAATTAAAAATACTTGAGATTTGATAAAAGGTCAAAATGACACGTTGAATTGTCGCTCAAATTGTGCTAATCCCAAATGAGACTCTCATTATCACCGTGATTTTGCAGAATTGATTAGATGGGCATAAATGCATGCAAGTGTCAAAGGCTACCTGAGGAATGTTTGCTAATGAGCTCGACCTCTCAGAGCTGCCTGGCTGGGTGCACAGTAGGTGCTCAGTGAGTACTGATGGCTGCCTGGATCGATGGCGTTTTCACTTAGCCTTTCATCCCAGGGAGCGTGATGCTTTAATGTGATAGCTAAAATGACATTCTAAAAATGCATCGGCCTATACATGTAAAGACTCCTTTGGAAAAAATTTCAAACTTACAAAAGGTAAAGAGAACAGTATCATAAACCCCTAGGTATTCTCCAGGTTCAGTACTTATCCATATTTTGCTATTTTTGTTTCTTCTCCTTACACACACACACACACACACACACACACACACACACTCTCTGTCTTACTTGTTTGGCTGGAGCGCTAGAAAGGAAATTTCAAACATCACGTAATTTACCTGTGAATATGTCTGTCTCCATTAGATAAAGGTTTTAAAAAATGTATAACCACAATCTCAACATCACAATAAAAATAACAATCATTCTTTAATATCATAGATTACACTTTTCATATTTAATGTTCCATGATTGTCTCCAAATGGTGTTCTTTTTGTCAGACTCTTCAAATTAGATTTCAACCAACGTGTCTCCACATGGTGTTCTTTTTGTTAGATTCTTCCAGTTAGATTTCAAACAATATCTTCATATGCATTTGGTTGATGCAGCTCTGATAGCTTTTTCAGTCTACGATAATTTCTCCTCCCTTCTGTAGAAAAGAGTTAAGTCTGGAAATTCGATTAGATTCAGTTACTTAAAAAAATACATACTTCATGGATAAAATCGTGCCCTTTCTTTAACCTACAACATTTTGAAAATAATTCTATGTTTCACAAATAGGCATTTTTTTTTTTTCTGGGTCCTAATTCTTGGACAAAACCAATAACATGAGGAATGTTTTGATCCTTTACCGCACACATCAGAGGTCAAACAGCTGGAGGTCACAGCCCTTTAGGACACTGCTGCTGGGTAATGAAAGGGAGCCAAGTGCCACAGATTTTCTCCTGAAGGATTTTAGGGCAGAGCAGAGACCTCAGTTTCGGGACTATGTTCTCTGGCTTTTCACACAATTCTAGGAAGCTTCATTTTAGTTTGGCAACCCCCAGAAAATGCAAAATAGAAAATTAGACAGAGCAGGCTCTCTGGAATTAGGAAAAGAGGTGGATGATCGTGAAAGGGGCCAAGCAGAAAACAGGAGAAAAATGAGAAGCATCCACAAGAATGAGAGAAGGCATGGAATCCAGCATAAATTGCTATAGAGGCCAAGAAAATTCCTCTTCCTCAGTGAATGCTTCCTGTTTGTCTATTTACTTACATCGTCTCATTTAATTATCGCACCAACCGATGAGGTGGGTACTTTTATGTTCTGTATTTTACAGTTAAAGAAACACTTAAAAATGTTCCCACAGTCACCCACCTGGAAAAGAAATCCCAGGTACCACTGTCCCATTGCTCCATGAGCAAGTACGGATGCCACAGGCAGGGCCGTGACACAGAGACTAAGAGGCCCTGCCCCCTTGGTGAAGCAGGCAAGATTCATGTGGCACGTTTTGGGATGTACTGATTTCCACATGGAATGGAAAAACATAAAAAGTTTGTGATCCCTTTAAAGCGCTTCCAGTTTCTGGAAAATTTATAGACATCCAAGTAGAGATACAAATGTTTATAACTTGGTACTCCAAAAATTTTTACACACCAGAAACGCAGAGATGTTACAGCCGTCGTGAAATTAATGGATTGATTTATCTTAGAGAATCACCTGGTAGCTTTTCAGTGATATTAATGCTGCCTATTCCCTCTGTCCGTATGGACTTTTCCTGTGGTTTTCTAGAATTTTCCATGAGGTTGTGGACAGCCAGCGCCAGCAAGCTCTATTCAAGAATCTCATTTTCTGTCCTTCCTCTTCTGTAACTCAAGATGGGATTAGTTAGTACTGGGTTTCCCCATCACAGCCTAGAATTGATGGTGACTGTTAAAGAAATAACCTCCGCATTTGTCTCTTCCTGAAAAAAAAAAAAATATGGTTGGAGACTTGAAGACATGATGAATGTCTTAACCGGTTCTTACCCGTTAAGGGTTAGAGATTTGGGGAAGGTAAATGCTTCATCATTAGAAATGACACCTTGGAAGTCACCCCAGCATCATGTTACCTGTCTGAGATTTCATATTCAAGAGCCCACCTGAGAGTCAGGAAATAGAGAACACTGGTTAGAGGTGATTGCCAGGAGCATTCTTCATGATTTGGGGTAATTTAACGAAGAGATATATGGCCCTCAATGAATTCATCAAGTCCTTAGGCCTTCAGTAAATAATGTTTTGGAAAACTTAGCTATCCAGCAACGATTCAGTTCCTGACCACTCCAGCTTACCCAAGTTTTATTCTCTTGTACTTCTGAACAAAAGAAATACCATCTTGTGTTTTACTGACAGAGAAAATTCTGGCCCACGTGAACTGGTCTCACCTGGCATGACATTTCTTCTGTGCTTTCGACAATTCTCACAGCATATTGATTCTTCATTTCATTCTCAGACACTTCCGTTAATTAACTAATCCGGGTTTTGATTCACACGTATTAAACACCATCTTTTCTGAGCACACAAAAGCCCCCTTATGTGAAATAAATGGCATTATGTCCAAAAGAATGGTGTTAGATTGTCTTTCACTTTGGAAGCAAAGGAGGTAATTAGTTTGATATATATTTTTTTCAATTGCGAATGTTAATGTCATTTTCACCGCGGAAGGAAAGGTGAATGGATGTGCCCAGTCGCTGTGCCTGGTTTCTGTGGCACTGACATTATATGAGAGGAGTTTGGGGAAATGGAATGGAAATAAAAGGTCCCAGTTGAATATGAGAATAAGTAATGTTCTTAATACTTCAACAAAATCTAAAGGAGTTTGCAATTCATATAGCTGTTCTGAAAGACTGCCAAGAGGGATATTTTCAATAGATTGGTGGAATGAGGAATTCAATGTTGATTATTCTGGAAAAGATTGGAATTTCATATAACATTTGAACAGGTTACATTTATATCACTAGACTACCAGGCAGAGAATGGGCCCATTTAATTTCCAGCATACAAGACACAACTATTCTAGAAAGGATGAACGCAAGTGTCTGTGTTGGTTTTCTTTCTTTCTTTTCTTTTTTCTTTTTCCTGTGTTGGTTTTCAAAAGCAGCCTGGGAAATTCCTGCCATTCTTTGGAATTGGAGGCAGTGGTCAGATGTGATGGATTATGCAGCCAATTTTCTTGAAGTCTGTGGTTCATTAATCCGGGTCTTTGAAATTCAAAGACCCGAGGTGATGTCATTGGAAATGCACATCACAGAAAATTAATGGGATTCCTTGGTCAGACGTGAGAACTTGACAATGTGACAGGGAAAAAAGGGAGTGGTGTTACTAATGGCTAAGAAGTAGGAAGCTTGCTTTCCAATGAGAAGGTCGGCTTAGCCACTCAGAATTCCCTGCCGCCTGCGCCAGCCCCTCCGTGTGGTATCTGAGGGAGCCCTCTTTGTGGGTCAGTCTTGCCAGGAATGAGGAAACACAAAGCATTGCTTAGTCTTGGTTCCCAAGAATTCAGCAGCATCAGAAGCGGTTAAAAATTGTAGTCTAGTTCAATCTAGCAGATGTGACTGTCTTCAATTCCCCAGCCCACCACCCCCTCCAGGTCACACTGACTGGGTTGGACTGAAACTGGGGGAGCCCTGTCCCTCAGGGTGCTGTGCTGACATTGGATGCTTCCCGCGATGGACTGGGCTTGGAGGCCCAAGGCAGAGTGACAGAAGGGAGACTGAATCAGTGCCAAAGAGGCAGTCTGGGAAAGTGGGCTAAGAGGGCGTCTCGGGAAAGATCCAGTGAAATCAGTGAATGGGAAAGGAAGGGACATTTAAGGAGCTTGGCTCTGCTAAGCTGGGTGCTAGGTGATATCACAGTTCATTGGATCATAATAGCAACGGTCTGTGATAGAAATAGAAATATAGCCCCTGCTGCAAAGTGGTTGCTCCACAAACGTTTTTGAATAAAAGCAAAACAAACAAACAAAAAAAAGTGGGGCGGAACCCAACAACAAGAAAACCCAAAACCCCAGAACTATTCAGCTGAATGATAATATTGTCCTTCCTTTTCAAATGAGGAAACTGAGACGCAGAAACTTGCTTGGACAGGAAAAGCATTCTGTTTTTTTGGCCTTTGTAAACTGCAAATTTCCTTAACGCCTTTGCCTCTGGAAGTGCCTACAGCGATTCAATCCCTATTGGTTGACTGAATGACTTATTGACCGTTGGGCAGGAGGGGTTGATGATACCTTAATGGGACTGTCGTCTCGCAGGAAGAGACATGAGAATTTACACACATATGTCCAATCCACCACAGAGTTTCCAACACTGTATAAGAAAGTTGGTTAGTTATCTATCAAAAAAGTTGACTTGAAATTTTTCAGGATTATTTTGGCTCAGACCCTCTGAAAACTCTATTAATACTCAAAATGTACTAGTACTTTTTTTTCTTTTGGTAACAATAATATTTGAAAGAGTAAAACATGTTTTTGTTTGACAGTGCAGATGGTGGTTCTGTTTCATACTAATAGGCAAATCTAATGTGGATAGTATTTTTTGTTGCCTATATGTTCATTAACATTTGAGGGCGATTTGAACTCGAGAGCATGTTTTATTGCTTCCTCGAACAGTAACTACTTTTTCACTTTAAATACATTTACAATATTACATACATATTTCAAGACGTAATAAAAGCAAATTTGTAAAAAAAATTTTAAAAAAATTCCAAACAGCTTTATGCACTTTTTTTTCTAGCCTTTACTTGCACGTAAAGTCTAATAGTCTTGGACGTAGCCACTAAAAGTTGGTCAATACTTTGTAGCTTTTAGAATGAGGGGGGAGTAAGCTTTGAAAGAGAACCCCCGGACCCTGTGTTCCCTCTCTCCTGGCACCACCTTTCTTCAGGTGGTGAAAACCCAGATTTTCTCTGTCCATGTTGGACCCCCATTTCCTGGCTGGTGTTGGCCTCATGACTAGCGCTGATAGGGTAGAAATTTACCCATAGGTAGAAAGTCTGTGTTTTTCACAAATTAAAAAAAAAAAAAAGCCTTTATCATGGAAAATTATGATCAATGCGAAATGTAGAGAGAATAGTTTTGTGCACCCCCACACACCCTCACCTGGATCCAACAAGTATCATCCTTTTGCCGTCTTGTTTGATCTCTATGCCCTCTCCATGGCCTCCACCTGGCCTCTTTGTGGAGGGAGCTGGGAGCTGCCTCCCTCAATTTCTGAATATGTTTCTACACCCTTTCAAACGTGAGCTACCTGATGGCAGAGGCTTGTTTATTTATTATTTATTATTTTTAGTGTGTGTGTGTGTGTGTGTGTCCCCAGCAACCAGAATAGTATCTGGCATGGAATCTGTACTTGGAAAATGTAGGGATATGAGTGAATGAATGAAACATGGAGGCTGGGCTAGCTTGTTGCCCAAAGCCGTCTGGTAACACTCAGAGTAACAGGCATCCTAGATGACTCTGAGCTTGGTGGGGGGGATTTGAGGGATGAGGGTGGGGTGTGTGGGGTATCCCTGAGTTATTTTGCTAGGGCTGCTGTGACGAAATACCACACACTGGGTGGTTTCCATGATATAAATTTATTGTTTCACCGTTCTGGAGTCTAGAGATCTGAAATCAAGGTGTCAGCAGCGGCATGTTCTTACTGAAACCTACGGGGGAATCCTTCTCTGCCTCTTCCTGGCTTCTGGTGGTTTTCTGGCAATCTTTGGTATTCCGTGGCTTGCATCATTCTAACCCTCCATCTTCACATGATGCTCTTCCCGTGTCTCTTCGTATCATCTTCCCTCTGTGTGTGACTGTGCCGAAATCTCCCCTTTTCATAATGACTTCAGTCTTACTGGATTAGGGACTCACCCCAATGCCCTTATCTTTATTTGCTTAAATCTGCAAAGACCTTATTTCTAAATAAGGTCATATTCTGAGTTACTGGGGATTAGGATTCAACATATCTTTTTTTAGGGGATGCAATTCAAGCCATACCCATCCCCCAAAGCTTTTACCTGGATGTTTCCATGACTTTTCATGGGACGGAGTGAGGATGGGTTGTTCTCATGGACAGAGGAGTCCATGGGATTTCTGAGTATCAGCTGAGACATTGTTTAGTTCTTGTTCAATGAATGGAAGAAAGGAAGGAAAAAAGAGAAGGAGAGAATGAACGAACACGTTCTGTGAAGGGCCGTCCTATGGAGATAGCCTTGTGACTTCCTCTTGGACACTCAGTGTTTTGAACTTGCCTGAACCAATTATTTGTGGATGCTTTGAATATAATGCTGCCAGACGGAACTCTCTTGATGTCTGCAGCTGGGAACCAGACAGATCTGCATTCAAATCCTCATTCCCCTGTTTCCTCATTATAGGATGTAGGTCGAGTTAGTGTCCAAGAATCTCGGCTCTGCCATGTGGATGTAAGGATGGTAATAATCTTACAGAGTCGTTAAGCATTAAGTACGATAATATGCAAAGTTGGACAATTGCGTTCGCAAACTTGTTGCAATGATGTCGCTCACCTTTTTTGATTTCAAAGGGATTATTCATTATTAATATGTACCAACTGGACAAACAATTAACCAAGTTTGCTATTTGGAAGTGCTGAAAAGGCTGCGTGAAAAAAGTTACATGAAAATGACCTGAACTTTTCAACAAAAATTCATGGCTCTTGCATCACGACAATGCACCAGCTCACACGGTACTGTCTGTGAGGGAGTTTTTAGTCAGCAAACAAATCACTGTATCGGAACACCCTCCCTGCTCACCTGATCTGGCCCCCAATGACTTCTTTCTTTAACCGAAGAGAAAGGAAATATTGAAAGGAAGACATTTTGATGACAGTCAGGACATCAAGAGTAATACGACGACAACTCTGATGGCCATTCCAGACAAAGAGTTCCAAAACTGCTCTGAAAGTTGGACTAGGCACTGGCGTTGGTGCATGGCTTCCCAAGGGGAGTACTTTGAAGGTGACCGTAGCGATATTCAGCAACGAGGTATGCAGCACTTTTTCTAGGATGAGTTTGCGAACTTAATTGTCTGACCCT
This sequence comes from Rhinolophus sinicus, assembly GCF_036562045.2. NCBI lineage: Eukaryota > Metazoa > Chordata > Mammalia > Chiroptera > Rhinolophidae > Rhinolophus > Rhinolophus sinicus. Next base: position 10,037,864 of record NC_133762.1, read on the forward strand.
CGTACCTCACACGTGTAGCTCAGAGTGGGCAGAAAGTAAATGCCTGACAATGGTGACCAGCCTCCTGTTATTATCACAGCTGGCTTTGTCTCTTCTGTGGCTGTCCTGCTCTAGCTTGTTCATCTGGTTCTGGTTCCTTCCATGCTGCCCCTTTCTTCCAGGTGTAGCCCGGCCATTCCCAAAAATAGGGTGATCAGATAGAAACCCAGTCCCAAGATGGGCGGGAAGCCTGGCTTCTGGGCCAGACCTTAAATTAAGAGGCTCTGTGGACTAAACCGTGTACCTTCTCTGTCCCTTTAGTGTCCTCATTTGGACAAAGGAAAGTGTTGGTCCAGCCCTCTTTATGGCCCTGTCAGTATCTATATCTCGTGTCCCTGTGAATGCAGGTAATGACAACACTTAGTACGTATTTTTCTGCTGTAGGGCAGTATTTTAATTTTTTGTTCCTCACTGTCATGGACATGGTGTTAAGACCCGTCGAAGGAAGAGCGATATAAGAAATCATGGATAGTAGCACGAATCCAGAGGGAAGGGAACAGTGTCTGAGTTCCTACTATGTTTCATGCACTCTGCCGTATGTTTTATGTACAATATCATACCACACATGCATCTCTAAAGAAGGAGCCATAACTCCCATTTTACAGGGCAGGAAACTGAGGTCAACAGAAGTTCCATAACTCACTGGAGGTCTCAGTGCTGCTGAGTGAGAAAGCCAGGATTTGAATCTGGGATGTTTGATGTTCAGGTCCCTCTGGAAATGCAGCCGGACCCCAGGAGACGTGAGACCAGCTCCATATTCACCACGCACTGACGTGGGAGCTGCCTTGGGCTGCAGCATGGTCTATAACGTAAGTTCTTACGGAAGCAACAGGCCGTGACTAAAGAACCACAGACCCTCTGCCCTGCCAAGCTCCTCTGCACGAGAAAACAAGTGTTTAAATGGGTAAGAACTCGGCCTCTAAGGGGAGGTAGCGCACAGCTGGTGGGAAATGGTCCCGTGCAGATTTAGCATTAGCACCAATGCCTCATGCAGCCTGTTTCTGCTGGCAAAGCAATGGCCCCACACTAAGGAAGACACATCCATCTCCCTTCAGCCCTGAACCCGGGGGTAATTATGGCCATCCAGCCAGGTTCCCAAGCTATTTTCCTTTAAGTATTTATACTGAGCAGCTGCTTTTCTTGGCTCATGAACTCTCTTTCTCTCAAAAGGATATTAAAAATGGGACTTGACTCTGTTTCACTTAAAGTTCTAAGATAATAAAGGCCAACTCTAAAGGCAAAGTCCCATATTGCAAAGTGAGATGCTAGAGGGCTTACACAGGTGATGGCTGAAAACTGGTTTTGGACCCTAAACCCTTCCCTGCTGGAGGGCTTTAAAAGGGACATAAATAACAGGGTATAAAAAGTTGGAAACATGAAGAGGAGTGATTTGAAATTGGAGAATTTCTTTGGAAAGAGCTGTGTAGTGGATCTTACCCTCGATGGTGGAGGAGCAGGGGATACTTTCTTTCTGATCCCAAATGTATTGAGAGGAATGTGAACGGCATTCTCACAGGTTCTTGAAATCCACAGTGCACCGTCTCATGTTGGGGAATCTATAGAGCAAAAGCCTGTGGCTGGACCTGTCCCTGAACAGAAAGGCTGCCTTTCAGAACCAACAGAAGCCAATTTGCTGGGCTCTGGGCTCTGACTTTTCTCCCCAGAAACCCCTAAGATGCTAACTTTTATCCAGCTTTTGTTCTCTGGTCTTTGCACAGGAATTGGCAGATGCTGTGAGGGGAGAAGTAGCCTCTAAGGACGGCTCACCTCTGGGCTCTCGGCCCCTCCGGCCCTTGCCACCTGGGCTGCTCTCTGATGCCTTCAGGAAGATATTTTAAATATCATTTGTTCCCCTAGTTGTTTCTGCAGGAGGGTCAGTCTGCCACCTGCTAGTCCCCATGTCCTGGAAGAAGACATTCCCTATGTTAGGATGTAAAGGCACCAAACCTGGAAATTCAGTGCTAAGTTACTTGAGAAATCGGCCTCCCAGCAGCTCTTTCCTGAACTAGGCTGTACCTCTGAAGGCTCACCACCTTTCAGCTAGCTTACACTGGCGGTTCAGTGACAGCCAGTATTCTGCTTCCACGAGGGATGATGGGCATGATTTCTGTACCATTCGGCCCTCTGGCCCAGCAGTATTCGGTGAGTTTTATAATGCAGTCTCCGGGCAGAGCTGGCGATCTGAGGGAGTGATTGCATCTCCTTCTGTCATGAAGTTTTAGGTCCCTGGTTCATTGCCAGATGCCCAATGGCCAGAGCAAGGCTTAAATAAAGCCCATTAAGTCCCACTTGGGCACAGGTTGACCGGGCACACTGGACTGGCATGAGTGTGAGCAGATCTGAGGATGGTAAATATCTGCCCCCATCTTTCCACTGTCACGCTGCCAAGTCTTCCCAGAATCAGACAATGCAAGAGGGGCTGCCGCTAGCTGTGGGCTGTGCTCCTGTTTCTCAAACAGTTTGCTCTCAGTGGTCACGATAGGTAATAATGTATAAAAGGAATGAAATGGTGACAAAAATGAACCCGTTTGCAAAGTGCTTATAGGGTCTTTATGGCCCAGACACACCATTTAGCGCTGTGTTTGGAGAATGATTGATGTTTTAGCACTACCCAGTGCTTTGATTGGCAGGAGCTGGTGACAAATAGTGAGGGCACACCCTTGCATTAGGGAGGGACAGGAGAGCTCCCCTTGGAGTGGCCACAGCAGAAGCCTGCCAGGCTGTAGCCCCTACTTGTCCTTCTTGTGAACTTGCGTCTTTGTCATTCTATAGCCCCCCCCTTCTTTCCAGCTAATGAGGCATCCTCAGTGTAGGCACTGCAGCAAAACATCAGAGGAAGGCAAACAGTGAGATGTTATCTGAGCCCTGTGAAGTTTGATGGGGTGCAGGTCTCAGCCAAGTAATGGACAGCAAATAGGACAACGGCCACGGTCATTGTAAAGTCTGACCTCCCTGGGTGGAAGCCCAGCTCTGTGACTTTCCTGCCCTTGACCTATCACTTAACCTCGGAGTCTCTTCTTTAGTATCTGTTAAAAGAGGACCATCATGCTGCAACTTGGCTTCGAGAAGGAAATAAGACACTGCCCTGAAGGGTAATGCATCCACATCCTGGCTTCCCCGTTTCTCCACTTTCTAACCATCACCAGCCTTTTATTACATGGAACCTTAGCCACCCCTGCCTTGCTAATGCCCTGCTTCTTGTCACTACGAGAAGAAGCACCTCATTGGAAATCTTAATTCTAGACATCCCAATCTCCGACCCTTCCAGCGTGTTTGGAATCCCGCTGCCATGATTCTTCCACTGGATCGGGACCTCCCATCCACACGTCTCTGTCCTGGGGGAGCAGAGTGGACTTCCTGCTCTCATGCCTGTCCGCCACCCTCTTCTAGAGCAATGTTCTTAAATTTTGAATCCGATCACGGTCTTTCTTTGCTTAAGGCCTTTCAGTGGTTTCTTAAGTGTTACCCAATCAACCAAGCAACTATCCCATAAATCCGTATGAGCACCTACTATGTGCCAGCTGCCATGTTGGGTTATGTCGGTGACCAAGAGGCTGCTGTCAGCTCCTCTTTGTACCATCATGGGAAATGGCCACCTTCTCTTTGTAACATCCCTTTACCACTCGACTGCGTCTGATGACATCTCTGCCCGCCAACCTGTGTGTCTTTATACTCCAATGAAAACCTTTTGTTCAGAACCCGTTATGTGTCTGGAGCTAGCTCGTTTAATCTTTACCATGAAGTAGATAATTTTTTTCATTTCTTACATGGTGAAACTGAGCTTCAGAGAAGTTGAAAAACTTGCCCAAGATCACACAGCTAGGGTGCGATGGCACCAGGAGTTGAATTAGGCAGCCAGGGTCCTCAGCCTGCACATTTCTGCCATGTTGTTCTGCTTGGGTAGCTCTAGGCCCATGGCTCAGCCCCACTGTTTACCCAGGATGCCACCACCATTACCCATAACAACCCCAGTAACACGGGGCATTAAGACCTTCAAGCCACCCCACCCCCAACACAACTCCTTTGTAGAAAATCTAAGGCTATTTCCCAGGCAAACACCTGTCTTATGTGTCCTCTCATTGTCTCATCTCTCACCAGTATCCTTTATTTGGGATTCTGGTTTTATGACCTTTTCCTTCTCACTCTTGCCAACAATTCTGGGTCCAATAGTCCTGTAACATAGATGAGATCTTATCATCTCTGTCTCGTTGGGAGAAGACAATTAGCCTAAGAGTTTAATTTAGTTGCTCATGGCCAGTTAGTGAGAAGGAGAATAAAGACTTGATCCGAGAACTTCTGCTCAAAATATTTCATTCCATTATTATTATTAACTTCCAGTGTAGATGTGTCACTTTTATTTCTGCTCATGGACTTCTGCAGCTGGAGGGCCCCGTAGACTTCATCTTAGGTAATGGTTTTGAAATATTGGTTGATACACAGGGTTGTTTCTAGGGGGAAGAGTAGTGAAAAATACTTATTCCTTTAAAATACCCACCTCTGGTCCTGCATGAGATAGGGTTGAAGGCTGATAGAAGTAAATAGTAGATTGGGGGTCAAGCAGCGTAGGTGGGATGGTGACATGTAAGGAACTGAGATTTTGGGGCTGGCATCCTGGGTTTGAAATCCCTCTCTGTCATGTGGTAGCTGCGTGACCTTCAGCAAGTTGCTCAAAAGTTACTAACTTCCATTGTGGCATCTGTAAAGTGGAGGCGGTAATGATACTTATCAAATAGGGTTGGTGAGTGGATTCAATGTGATACTGAATATAAAAGTGTTTCTGACCTATAAGAAGTGTTCCATAGATGTTTACTATTAATAGTATGACACACCGTTCATAGCACTGTCCCCAGCACGTTAGAATGCACTCGGAAGTTTCCCTTTCATCCTATGCAGGAAACCAGGCCAGATATTCTTCATCTTCTGCCCGGGATCCTCCGTCTGCAAAGTGGAATCCTCTAGCTTCATGTTCAGGTCTCAGGGGTGACATGGAGACGTCTATAAAGCTTGCAGTTGCTCAGACCACAGGGGCAAAAAAAGGACCTGTTCTGGTTTCAAATTGAGACCTGCTTCTTCCAGTGAAAAGGTGCTTACAGATGGTCCCCTCAGTAGAGGCAACGAGAGGCGCACGCTGGCTCCTGGGGCTGGTTATTTGGAACAGTTGCTAAAGGACTGCTGGCACCCACTGATGGGCTACCATGCCATTGCTGAGTACCTCTTCGTCCTGCCTGGTGTTCTAACCTTTTGCTGGTCAACTTGCAGTCAACTCAGGATTGCACTTGGGGCCAAATAGAAGCTTTAGGTAACATGGACAGGGCATCAAAAAAGGTGGCTAATGGGGGCCGGCCTGGTGGCTCAGGCAGTTAGAGCTCCATGCTCCTAACTCCAAAGGCTGCCGGTTCGATTCCCACATGGGCCAGTGGGCTCTCAACCACAAGGTTGCCAGTTCGATTCCTCGACTCCCGCAAGGGATGGTGGGCTGTGCCCCCTGCAACTAGAAACGGCAACTGGACCTGGAGCTGAGCTGCGCCCTCCACAACTAAGACTGAAAGGACAACAACTTGACTTGGAAAAAAGGCCTGGAAGTACACACTGTTCCCCAGTAAAGTCCTGTTTCCCTTCCCCAATAAAATCTAAAAGAAAAAAAAAAAAGTGTGAGCATTAAAAAACAAAACAAAACAAAGCAAAAAACCAGAAAGGTGGCTAATGTGCTGCCTGCTGAGTCTTTCAAGAAATGTCTGGAGAGTTCGAAAGATTTTAAAGACTGATGGACTAAAAAAATACAAAAAGACTGGTTAGCAGTGTCTTGCTAGCCTTTCCCACTTGCAGTTGCTCATAAGTATTTTATTTCCCTGTGATTGCCTTCCTACACTGTGCACAGAGAACCCTCTCTTACTGGTGTAATAAAAGCAACCAAGATCATTTTTGTGATCTTCTGGGACCGGCAGAAGCCAAAGATGAGTCGTCGTCTGCATTTTTTCTTGTGTGAATCAGTAGAAAAGCCTTTGCAGGATTCTGGGCCTCAAATCCAAATGCTCGAATTTGTTCAAACTCTCCTCTTTAATCATTATTCATCACCAGGCACTAAAACTGATCAGAAGTTTTAGGGACAAGAGGCAGGAAAAGCCAAAAGGACACCAAATAATACCGTTGCTCAGAGAAATGGAAGGATGTTCTTTAGAAGTCTCTAAGAGAGAGAATTAGGAATCAGGGAAAAAAAGACTTTGAGGGCTAAAGCAAATGGTTTTAACGGAACCATTTACTTAAGATATGCTTATATCTGCTAGAGCTTATGCTAAAGCAAGATATTAAGCACATTAAGTTCAGATGAGAGCTAAGCTTCCTTTTGGATTTTTTCGGGGGTGTCATTAAGAATGAATGGGGTCAAGGAGAAGGAGGGATGAAAAAGGGAGGGAGAGAGGTAGTCTGGCTGACAGACATGGGCTCAAATATCAGACACAAAACCATAGGGTAAAAGTGGGGTCACAATTATGGTTTAAAACAGTATTCACCTCATCTGTCTTTATCTTCATCTGCGAAATGGGAAATTCAGCCCCTCTCAGATTCCTCCAAGTGGTCAGAAGGAGTACTTGGGGTGTCCATATGTACCCTGGGAAGTTGTTCACTTGATTCCCTAAGGCGTCTAGCATTTTCCTCCTCTCCTGCAGATGTCCTCGGAAGCGATGAGTCTTATCACCTCTCACACCTCTCTGCTGCCGATTCTCACACAGATATAAAAGAAACCAGTCTCCTGCTTTCTGCACTCTTACTGCAGCCCTCCTGTTCTGTGACTCAGGCCTCCACGAGGCGGCTGGGCCACAGCCCCTTCTGAGTGGCTGAGTCTGAAGACTATTGCAATCCTTTCTCTTTCTTTGCCCCTTTCACAGCCTGTGTGCCAGCTTGCTGTCTTCTCTGAGGCTGAGGTCTTCTGGAAGGCGCCTTAGGCCCTGATATAGATCTGGAGATGCTTCCTTCACGGCTCCTCAGACCTTCCAAGCGCTACTGGAAGCCCACGTAAGCATAGCTTCAGCTCAAGCTGAGGCCCCTCTCACTGTAACACTTGTGTTTCCATTTCATCCTTTCTGAGCAAGCTCAAAAGATCTATGGAGCAAAGGGTGACTGCGCAGGTTTCGAGTGGTCAGACAGTGGCTGTTGTCACCTTCGCTAGAGCTTGTGTGCCCACAGGTTGACTTCAGGGCTTATCTGAAGGGCAAATACCACCAGGCTCCGTTAGTTGATCCCAAGAGGCACTATACCTGAGAAAAAGAACTTTTGTGGTTAACTGGGCCCAAATTCATAATTAGAGTCTAGCAGTTGTTTATGGGGGCCTATCACACGCACTGCTTATCAGGGAAAATCTTCAGACTGAGCTGCCAAGCCTCCTGCACTGTCTTCCTGCCTTCTGAGCTGATACTTATAAAGAAGTTCCCTGAATCTTATTTTGACCAATGGGCAGAGACCCGCCCAGTCCAGTTGGAGCTGCCCAGCTATGTCCTTATTTGCATAGTTACTGACCAATCAGATCTGCTCTATAATGACCAATCAGAATGTGTGATTGCGACGAATCAGGGCATTGTTATCGGGACCAATCAAACTGTGCAAATTTGAATCCTTCATTTGCATAAAAATGGACCAATCAGGGACCAGGGTGAGTACTTTCTTTATTTAAGCGGGCCTCCCCTTAGTCTGGGGGAGCACACTTTTAGTTTCCTCCTGAGGCTGCTTTTCTCCATTTTGCAAATTGCTTACCTGAATAAAGTTTATTCTACTGTCTCCCAGACTGGGGACTCCTGTTGGCATTAGCTTGGTGGCAGCAAACTTCTCCCATTCAGTAGGATGCCTTTTTGTTTTATTGATGGTTTCCTTTGCTGTGAAAAAAACTTTAGTTTGATATAGTCCCACATGTTTATTTTTTCTTTTGCTTCCCTGACCTGAGGGGATATATCAGTAAAAATATTACTAAGGGTACTGTCTGTGAATTTACTTCCTATATTTTCTTCTAGGAGTTTTATGGTTTCGGGTCTTACATGTAATTCTTTAATCCATTTTGAATTTATTCCTGTATATGGTCCAGTTTCAGTTTTTTTTTTTTGCCTGTATCTGTCCAGTTTTCCCAGCACCATTTATTAAGTAGACTGCCTTTACCCCAATGTAAATTCTTGCTTCTAGTGTCATAGACTAAGTGACCATATAGGCTGGATTTATTTCTGTAAGCCAAGATATTTCTGACTTTATCTCCACCAAGCTTTGCTGAAAAGAACATCTATTTAAGCCTTGGAGACGAAGAGGTTTCCTTTATTTATTTTCCTTGCCCTCCTAGAGGAAAAGGGGCCACGGAGAGGAAAGCAACTGGAGCAGGAGTTAGAGAGGAAAGACAGATCGAGTTCTTCAGCTGAGTGTGCACAGGGAACCTGGCAGCCAGGAGAAGTAAACGCAGGTGGGAGGAGAGGGCTTCAGGGAAGCAGAGCCCACATTTGTATCATAAGGCAGTTTTGGCATCCTTTCTTTGCCCTCATTTTTTCTTTTCTTTCTGTTTTTCTTTTTTTTTTTTTTTTCTTTTCTTAAAGCCTCTCGCTTTGACACACTTCCTCTCCTTTCGTTTGTCAGTTGTAAGTATTTTGGTTTTCCTCAAGAGAAACAGACAGCTGGTGCAGTCTTCACTGCTTCAATAACACGAGGGTGTTTATGATCACACTTTCCGTCTGATGAGTGGAGTGGGCGAGCAGGAAAGCAGCTGGGTGTTCTGAGCCTTTGCCGGAGGGGGTGGACCATGGGGGGAATGGCCTTCTCTAAGTTCAAGGTCAAGGTCAAATGGCTGAAATCTAGGAAGGTGTGAGTGATGCACAGAGTGAGTGTGTATGTGTGGGAGGGGAAGGTGTGGGAGCGGCAGACAACCAAAATCGTTTGCTATCTGGGATCATGCCAGATGGATACCTTGAAAGGTGACAGGCCACTATGATTTTGTAGGCAGTAATGGGTTATTAGGGTGGGCAATAATTTTTATTTGAACCTTCCAACAAGGGTGGTTTCATTGTGAAACTCACCTATCTCAGCAGCAAATCAAGACCTGGCTTCCCACCTCTAACTATTCTCAGGACGTCTCATGAACTCAGAGCAGAGTTTTCAGCCTTGGCTTCACGTGGATCACCTGGGAGCTTCAAAAAGCTCCTGGTCCCCAGGGCCCGCCCCCGGAGATTTGGTTTCATTTGGTGTGGGATGAGGCTTGAGCATCAGGCTTTTTTTTTCTTTTTTTCTTTTTTTTTTTTTGAGCATCAGGATTTTTGAAAGCTCCCAGGTAACTGATATGCAGCAACATTTGAGAACTATTGCCTTAGAGTCTCAAAGTGTGGCCAGTGAGCCAGCAGCCAACATCCCCTGGGGACTTGTTAGAAATGCAGAATCTCAGGCCCTACCCCAGACTGAGTCAGAATCTGCATTTTCGTAAGATTCCCCAAATGATTCGTGCGTGCAATGAAGGTTGAAAATCTGTGTCAGATCCTGTGTCCCTAGGAAGATGGGACTGGCCCACAGCTTCGCGGACCTGTTATACTAGGTCAAAGACCTAGGAGTCGATAAAAGCATGGATTTGAGTTCAGCTACACCTGGATTCAAACCCTTACTCTTCTGCGTAGTGGTTGTAAGGTACTGGGCAAGTGGTTTCCTCATCTGTAAAATGGGAACAATGTGTATGCTTGTCTCACAGGATGGCTGTGAAGAGAAACTTTCCATGAAGTGCCTTAGCCAGTGCCTGGTCCAAGGCAAGGGCTACGTGTCAGCTGTCATTGCTACCTTGCAGCTGTGCTGATGTCATCGTTCGGGCTGAAAGATTTGTATCAAACTTAAGTTCTTTGATGAGTGCATAGGAGAGAGGGTCAACTTTAGTTAAGCTATAACAATATTTCATTTTGATTTTCTGATAAAATCAACCCCCAAAGAATTTCCAGCAAGCACTATCTGAGATGGTCAGTTACTAAAAATGCATTTTTTCCCCCCTGTTAGTTTCAGAGACGTATTCTGGGAACTGGGTGTTGGGACATCAGAGACAAAACACCTCCTTTGAGCTCTGTAGGTTACAGCACTTTGGTGAACCCATTGTCCCATCCCCAGACTGTGCCAGCCTGCTTCTGGGAAGCTGCAGACATGCTTCTACTGTATGGGAACAGGCCTGAAGCCAGCCTTCAGGTTCCTGGCCCAGTAAAAAAGTGCAATCCTCCGCAGAGCCTGGCCTCAATGACTCACTGCTCTCAAGAATATAACTCATATAACTAGATGAGAGGCTCCTGTATTCGCTGGACCCTATTGCAATGAGTGGAGTGTTACTGACAGCCAATCAAGATCGTTAGTCAAAAGTATGACGTCAATTCCAGCCAATCAGGGTGTTCCTAGAAGAGCTGGCTCTTCCACAGGTTTCCTGTTAGTTGTAACTCACTTGGAGGACGTGGGTCAGAGACTCAGGTAGAACAACCTGCTGGGGACTCTGCTTTGTAAACCTCGGGACCAGGAGTTTTGCGAAGTGGAGCCAGGAGACAGTACTGGAAAAAAGGGTTTTTGTGGTTGCATAGGTTGTGGACTGCTGCTTATTCCATCTTTCTCATGGAGACCTAGCCTGCAGTTAGCATATTATAGACTTAGAGTGGTCATGCTGTAAAGAAAACATCGCAACTTTGTTTCACTCAAATTTTTATGAGGAGCCGTACTGTGGATTCACATTTTTAAATAATGTCTATTGAGCATCCAGTGAAACTAATGTTTCTCAGAACAAAGTTTGGGAGCTGCGTGGAGAATTCTGAATTCTGCAGCAGCTACAGATGCCTCTGCTATTTATATTGCTTTCCATCCATCCGTCAATCAGTTTAACTCTGAGCTCTGGGCTGCTTTGCAAGACATTGTTAGGGAGGGTTACCTTTAAGGCACATTTAAAGGAGGTTACATTTAAGCTGAACCTTGAAAGATGAGAAGGAGCCAGCCTTTTGAAGAGTAGGGTGGGGGTGGAGGGTGGGTTCGGGTGTGGGGGTGGGCTGTGGGGGTGGAAAGAGCTCTGTAGCTGGAGGGAGGGCCTGAGCAAGACAGTGGCAGATATATAGATAGAATTAGAATAAGCAGGGCCTTCTTGGATGTGGCTGTAGCTGCATGCCTGCATTTCCTCCCCCTGGTGTGCTGAGAAGCCATTCAAGAATTCCCAGCAAGGATGTGGCATGACTTGGTTAACTTTAGAAGTATAACTTTGCCTACTGAACAGAAAATGGTCTATAAAGACATAAAACCAAAAGGGAGTAGGTCAGCTATGTTTTCCAGTTATGGCCACTGACAAGCCCACATTTTCTCCTAGGAAGCTTCAAAGCTTTCATCAAGAGGTGAAGGCTAACGGTCACCCCCTGGAACCTAGGCAGGCTGTAACTTGGTGGTAATCAGTAGAACGCAGTGGAAGAAGTCCGACCCTCCTTCCTCCCGAAGCTGCCACGGTGTGAGAACCCCAAAACACACGGAGAGTCTCCGGGAAGGTTTGCCCGTTGGCTGCCCCAGCCTTTGCGTTCTCCCAGCCCAGGTGCCAGACATGTAAATGAACATACTTTTAGATGCTTCTAGCTTCCGGCCATCAAGATATCATCAGTGTTCGCGCCTTCTGTGCTGAGCCCCAGGCGTCAGGGAGCACAGACAGGTGTCCTTGCTGTGCCCTTTCCAAGTTCCTGAACAACAGACTCGTGCACAAATTGAAGTGGTTCCTTCAAGCTGCCGAGTGGTAGGCTAAGTTGTGACATAGCATAGTAAGCACGACAGGGGCCATCGTGGCAGGCTGCTGCAGTGTTTGGGCAGGCGAAGATGATGTCTCGAATGTAAGTAAGGTCGTGGGTTCTCATCAGCTATAGATCACACTGGGAACACAGCTGTCGTAAAGAAGGTTAGATGTATTGCTTGCTGCAGTGAGGTTGCTTGCGTACCCTGGGGAACTCTGGAGTGTCTCAAAAGAGTCCATTTAGGGAAGGGTACTGAGAAGGTTTGGGGGGCTGGAGTTCGTCACAGATGGTCTTGGCAGGAACTTACCAGAATTTTGTCTTGGAAGCTGCTGCCACAGTGAGTTTAGAACCCACAGACCTGTCTACGGACAGTGTTAGTTTGTCTCTAAGATCTGTCTGTCTATTCTTACCTGGGACATATGAGTCTTTGCTCTTTAAATAGTCAAGTGGCACATCAGGGCTTGGTCTGGCACAGGGGATCTGTTTGTTTGTTAAGTCAGGGTGCACTTTACAAGTTGTCGTTTATGTTTCAATTCTAAATTCTCCTCCACAGCTTTGCGGCCAGCTTTTCATTTAAGAGTGTGGTTGTGATTATGTTTATTTATTTATCTATTTATTTATTTTTTAGAAGTCTCCTGATCTTTCAGAGATACAGTACAAATCAGCAGTTCTCAAATGTTTTAGTCTCAGGATATCTGTCTGCTTAAAAATTAGTGTAGGGCATTTTTGAATGTGTGGTATGGCTGTTGATATTGACCGTACTGGAAATTAAAACTTACAAATTTTAAAAATATATAATCAATAACATTTGTGTTTATGTATGTATAACACAAGTGATATTTTTATGAAAAAAAATCACTATATTTTAAAAAGTTGGTGAGAAGAGTGCCATTATTTTACTCTTTCACAAATCTCTAGCTTAATAGAAGAGGGCTGATTCTCATGTCTGCTTCTGAATTTAAGCTGTTGCGGTATGTTGTTCGGGTTGGAGCTTATGAAAAAAAATTCGACTTCATACACACGTGTAGTTGGTAAAGGCAGGAGTATTTTAATAGCCTTCTTCAGGTAATTGTGGATATTCTTCTTTGATCCTGCATCAAAAGTGGTAGTGTCTATGTGTAATCACCCCAATCTCAATGAACTTTTTGTACTCTGTTACATTATAATGCATTGGTTTATCTTGTACTTTAAGTGCATTGTTTTACCCATGTGAGATTTTGTGTTATCGCTCATTGGTCATTTGAAAATATTGGTTTATTGAACATGCAAGTCTTCCAAATGGTGGTACGTTGCATTATTTAATATTTTTAAAAATCAGATTTGTTAAAATCACCACTGGTCTGAAAGCTGTCCATCGAACTCGTTGGTGGCAGATACAATTTTTCCAAAATTCTAATTTTTGCTTTAAAGTTTGAATTTTATCTTTGGCAAGAGATGCAGTCAGTTGTTTCCCTTGAAACAACAGGCTCACTTTATTCACCTTTAAGAAAATGGGTGTCAAATACTTGAGTCTGAATAACCAGAGTTTGTTAGTCAAATTTTCCAGTAAAAATGGCTAGTTTAGTTGGTCACTCAAACATTAACACAAGTGCTTTTTCTTGAGGCAGCAATTATACTTTGGTATGCAGCAGAAGCGCTTTATGCATATTTCCATTTTGCTGCTCACAACGCTAAAAAGACGTGAACTCAAAAGCTGAGATTTAATAAAGTTAATAATAATAAAGTTAATAATAACCAAGTTATATAAAACTATATAATAATTATTACCATTTCATCAAAGACATCTCACATGCAACTGGTGTTGGTTTCAATGGGAGTGAATGGCAGTAAAAAATACAATATTGTCACACTGTCTTAATTCGTACTAAGATAACCACCATTGCTTTTGCACCATTCGTATAAGTGCCAATAGAGTGAAAATGGCAAATAATACCTTAGTATTATAATAAAAATAGATAGGCCCTCATAGATTCCCTGAAAGGGCTTTGGGGAACCCTAGGGATTCATGGACCCCTCTGGGATCTAGGATATGCTTCAAAATAACAGGAAGGAGAAAGGGAATGGAGTATAGATGAAATAAGAGTGGTCATGAGTTGCTCACTGTGGAAGTTGGGTCGTGGGTATGTAGGGGTTCGTTATACAATTTACCTACTTTCGTATGTATTTGAACTTTTCCATATAGGAAGTTGAAATGAAAATAATTGAATCCGAAGACTCTGGTTTTAGTATCTGAGTGGACAACAGTGCTGTTTATTGGTGGGGAAGGCTGGGGGAGCGGGGACAGGTTTTGATGGGGGAACTTAAGAATTCTCTTCAGAATTCCCTTGGGCATCTACTGTAGGCATGTGGGTCCGGGCATGGAATATCCCGCGTGAAGCTGCTATTTTAAGGCATGGTACTGGCTCTTCGGGGAGAGTGTGGAGAGAGGAAAAAGCCCAGTTAAGCAGCCTCCCTCAATGCTCTCACCTTGCTGATTGGGCTTTGGCTAAGTGCCTCCAACTCTGAGAGCCTGCGTAGGCCTTCCTCTGCCTGGACATTTGGCATTGCCCCTTGGAATTCAACATCCTCTTCCGGCACTCTGATTATCTCCTGGGATGAAGGGACATTAGGAAGGCGGAGAGAAGAAGGCAGCTTTTGTATTTCCTTGAAAAGCTTGGAGATCTTATCCCCTCGCCATCTGTTATGATGGGAGTTCATGGGAGGGGCAGGGTTACAGGAAACTGAACGTACAGAGACTCTTTAAGCCTAATTTTGATTCATGTTTCTAAACTCCACCCACCAAAATGTTTGCTGGGACTGTTTAGAGTTTAGACGTTGTCATGTCTGAGGCTCCTCTGGTGGTAAAAAACTTAACCTCTGGAATTCAGTCAATCTGGATTCAAAGCCTTACTCCTCCACCTTCCTGGCTGTGTGACCTGGGATGAATTGCTAAATTCCTCCAAGGCCTAAGTTCCCGGAGTCTGAGAGAGAGAGAGAGAGAGAGAGAGAGAGAGAGAGAGAGAGAGAGAAGCAAAGCACCTCCTTCATTGGTTTGGAGGGTGGACTAATGAGGCAATGCATTCAAAGCGTTTAGCACATAGCACGTGCTCAGCTAAGGTTGGTTTGTTTTTTCCCCTTGTACTCTGTCCTTGCGCCTCCCCTGGGTCGACATGATGTCCACCAGTAAGGTGGAGTGAAGACAGGGAAGCAGTGACTCATGCCCATGAGCAGATGGCTTTGGCAGTGGCCATTGTGATTGATTTTCCTTCCCACTCTTCCAGCCAAGGCTTCCCAGACCCAGCTCTCAATGACTTATCAATAAAGAAAAGCAGATCTATCGAGAGCCAAGTAAAGTCCTTATGTCTAGGACATTTGGGAGCTCCCAGTGCCCGGAAGAGCATTACCGCCTTCCAGGGACAGAATGAGTGACACTTGCTCAGTAGTGCAGAGCTGACATGCCGATGGCAGCACCCGTACGTCCCAGCTCCTGCACGTGGTCGGAACTGAGCTTACAGGGGCCTCCCTCCGGCTCCGTATGTGCTCCTTTGCCTGTGTCATTCTTTTGGTCATTACCATGACCATGTTGCCACAGAGGATCACCAGCCTTTAGTCCGGTAGGTGTTGGAGAGCCGGGAACCAATGAAACTATTGGTGCCAGGGTAGTCTCTTGTCCTGGCCTCTTGGGATCGTCTGCCGTGCATCATGGGGTTTGTCTGATTCAAAGTCTGCTATTCCCATCTCCTGCTGATTTGTGCTGTGCAACTGGTGTATCCTCATATCCTATTTTTGAGACCTAAGGTCTAGCGTAGATAGTCCTGATCCATGTGGCATATCAAGGAATGGATAACTGAGAAAGGCATCGAAGAATTAACAGCTTTGGTAGCTATCGTTGGTCAGACATGGGAGGTGTCAGGTAATGGCTGTTCAAGCCCACCCGGGGACGCGTTCCCTAGTTGGACCAACGTCCTCGACAGCTTCCAAGTTATCCTTTCAATTTTTTCTAATTTCACCAACCCTTAGTGTACATCTTTCAATCTATTTCTCCACGCCATCTGCCTTCCTCGGGCAAAAAAGCTTCCATCCTCTAAGGCTCTTATCGAGTTTCACCTCCTTCAGGAAATCTTCCAGATCTGGGGGATCACACCTTGGATGGGCCCTATGGCCCAGACCACCTGAACCGTTTGATAGGTGTTTAACTATTTGCTCTGACCTACAAGGATGTCATTCTTCACACTGGTTATTATCATTGTGATTTCTAAGAGTGCTGGTCCCAGGGCCCGGTGCTACTAGCATAGAAACTCTATAAGGGCTGGGATTTTGGTTTGTCTTGTTCTCTTCTGAACCTCAGAGCCTAGAACACTAGCACACAGTAGGTGCTCAGTGAATATTTGTTTAGACATTTGGCATAAATGTCATATACTTCATTGTATATCCCACAGCATGGAGCGTAATGTTCTGCAGATGGGTACTCAGAAAATGTGTGTGGAACAAATTAATGGATGGATGGATGTTCAGCATGAACCTCACCAGTTATTGTGGGTGGTCTAGTGTTTCTGCGACAGGAAAGTAGGAGAATAACTGACGGGTAGCCATGCTTGTTTGGTAGTGCTAGGATATTGACCATAAAGTTCCTGCCGGGAAGTCAGTAGAATTTGTGGCCAGGATGACAGCCCTCATTGCACTATTTATGGGCCTCTCATGTTCCCTCCCTGGCTGGGTTTCTTTAGAAGTCATTTGTATATGATCAATTTCCTCTCCTTGAATAAGGCATCACCTGGCCTTAGCAGTAGCCTACCTGATGAGACATCCATCTGACGGGACCATGGGAAGTGAAAGGATGAGCAGACAAGCCTTATGGGTCTGTCACTTTCCCCCAGGGCAAGGTCAAGATAAAAGACCTTTAATGCTGGAATCTGTCAGCGGGCCCTGACAAGTTGTCAGAAAGGCATCTCTGTCGAAAATGGCAGACTGGTTAAATGCTAGTGGATTAAAGGGACAGGAATTTGCATTAATATTTTTGAATACCTACCATAACGAGTGCTCAGATAGACCCTTCACATACATTCTCACAAAAACGTATGCCAACAATAAGTTGGGAGCCATGTGACCCCCAAAGCCAGGCTTTTTGTCTATACTTGTTCTCCCTATATCCCCACTTCCTCGTATCCCAGTATCTCTTCTATTTATTCCAATCAGGTTTTGTCCCCATCACTCCCTTAAACAGTTTTCATTAAGGTCATCAGTGATATAACTTGCCAAGCTAATTCCCCTCCCTTGTGTTACTCAATTTCTCAGCAGCATTGGACCCAGATGGCAATTTCCTCCTTGAAACCCTTTCTTCCTGTGCTTCTGTGACAATAACATGGTTCTCTCCCCACCTTACTGGACATTCCTTCTATCTTTGTTTGGCTCCTCCCTTTATGTAAATTCTAAGTGTTTTAACACCTCTTGGCCTGTTTTCTTCTCTAGTTACATTCTCTCCCCAGAGGCTCTTACGTAGCCCCATCTGTTTATTGATGACTCCCAAATTTATTTCTTCTGTCCAGGTATCTCTCTTGAGCGCTAGACAAATTCAGTTGCCTACTTGACATTTCTGCTTGGATGTTGAATTCATGCTAAAACTCAATAGGACCAAAATGGAAGTACTGATGTCCGCTTGTATTTGAGACCCTTCCAAGAGAGAATACGAGAAGTGTTTGTTTAGCTTTTGCTTGCTCCTTCCCTTTTTTCCCCCCACTAGTTCAGTACCAAGCACTATAGACTTTGGAATCCGGGAATTGGACATGGTTTAGAGATCTGCTACTCAAATACCTTCATTTTACAGGTGAGGAAGCTGAGACCCAGAGTGGGGCAGTGACTACACGGCTTCCTGACTAGAGGTTTCCGTTTTACTGAAACTGTTCACTTTCTCCTTTGAGCACCTGCTTTTGAGGAGAAGAAAGTCTTTGTCTACTTGCTTTATCAGTTGGTCTTTTTGCTTCCTTCGTTGGTTTCTCCCCAGGCCTGACAATTTCCAAGCTTGACCTTATTTTGTAGACTTCCGCAATCTAGATCAGAAGAGGTAAATACCTGGCCTTGCTCACCCACTCTCTCAGCAGGGTCCCTGGCAGACATCACTAATCGATCATGATACTTTATCCTGCTGGGCTCTAATGCAGCCTCAGAAGGTTTCACACTATAGCTTTCCAGGCAGCTATTACCAATTGATCCGAGTTGACTTTAACCTGAGACCTATTTATTATTCATTGCCTGAATCTTTTTTTTCCCCCTCTAACCTCAAGCTCTATCCATTCCTGTCTGGTTTCATTTTGCCCCTTGAATCTGTCTTTGGAAGCTAGGCAATTTGATCGAGGGTGTTAGAGAGTATTAGTGCCATGTGAGATTTTCGTAGTAATATCTAGAAACAAGGGTGACCCAAAGACATAACATTTTAATGGTAAAAACATGAGAACCCGAGGAAGGCAGTCTGTCTTTCTCTCATGAAACCAGGCATTCAAATGACTTCTGAGTCCAAGTTCATCCCCAAGTAACTTAGTGGTATGACTCTGGACGAGTCGCTTAATCTCTCTACCTTCATTTTCTTCATCTACTAAATGTGAATAACATTTTACATAACCTATTATGGTTACTCTGCATAAATAAGGCTCAGACCCCAAAGCAATTCAACGCTGGGAAGCCCTTACCTTTCCCAAATTCTCCTTAGCACCCCAGGGTGGTTTGAGGCTGTATGTGGCCAAGAGGTTGTGGTATTGTAGGGAGAGCACAGTTTTTAGAGTCAGAAAGACCTGCCTTTGGTCCTGTATCTACCACCAACTAGTTATATAATGATCTTGGGCAAATGACTCAGCCTCTCTCACTTTCTGAGGCTCCATCAGACCTCACAGTGTCATTACGAGGATTCGGTCATGGTGGCTGGTAGATAGTAGATGCATACCAATGAATGAATGAATGAATGAATGCAACTAAATATTTATTGAGCATCTACTATGCGCTAAGGATGGTATGGCGATAAGGCAATAAACAAGGCAGACACAGAGAGATGCTGTCCTCACGGAACTTTTATGCATCTACTGATGATTTAGTGACTGTTTCTCATAGTCTGACTCAGAACTCTGGCTTTTCTTAGGGCTTCAAGCTCTCCCAGCATGCCCCTGGGTAGGTACCACACCCACATGCAAGACAGCGTGATGTCTACCACTGCTCTATAGCGTGTTCTTGGAGAAGGATGGAGGCATGTGCCCAGGTGTCCTCGTTCTGGATTGGAGCTGGGCTGCAGAGGTGTGATCCCAGTCCGGCGAGAAGCCCATGCCTGGGAGGCCACGTTACATCTGTGCCCAGGTATGGCTGTGTCCTGGCTTCCTTGGAGCCCCACGGTGCTGGGAGTTTCTGCCAACTCGAGAGCCATCCAAGCAAAGAGCAGAACTTCCCAGGAACGGCTGTAATTTCTTGGTGGGGAGTTGAATTCTGTGGTGATGGTGCAAGGTGCTCTGGAACGAATATCATGTCAATTCTATTTAATAATATGGCAAGCACTGACCATTTAATTACACGGCAATTGTCACTTAGTGGCTGGGTAATTACATAGGAAGTGCCATCTAATTTCAGGGTAAAGGGTAAATACATGATTATTTCAGGTTCCTTAGGCACAGTATAGGCCACTCAGGAATTAGGTTTGGATGGACTAAGTATAAATTACCTAAAAATCTGTTCTTGGATGATTAAGCCTGTCATCCTTTCCCGACAAAGCCCTTAATGGTTACCATACAATTAAAGGGAGATTTCAAGATTTGGGGCCTCGAGAACTTAAAGGGACACTGCTTCATTTATAAGCAACCATCACCTGTTGTGCAAAAGATGTGGCTTAGTTAGGGAGACGGTGGGGAGAGAGGAGCTTACAATTTCACCCCTTTTCCAACTGGCAGCAGAGTTTTCTTTATTTGATGTGGGTGATTCAACACTTGATGCTGAAACTCAGGACCAATGTGAGTCCAGCATCTGCTGCTGTTGCCTCTTCTCATGAGCCCTGGGCTAGAAAGAAGGATCGTCTTAACTGTGGGCCATGTGGTAACCACCCCAAATATACGAGGTCTGACAGTTAAGTTCGCGAACTTGTTGCAACAATGTTGCTCACCTTTTCTGATATCAGAGGGATTATTCATTATGAATTTGTACCAACTGGATAGTTAACCAAGGTTACTATTTGGAAGTGCTGAAATGGCTGCATGAAAAAGTTAGACAACCTGAACTTTTCCCCAACAATTCATGGCTCTTGCATCACGACAATGCACCAGCTCACACAGCACTGTCTGTGAGGGAGTTTTTAGCCAGTAAACAAATAACTGTATTGGAACACCCTCCCTACTCACCTGATCTGGCCCCCAGTGACTTCTTTCTTTACCTGAAGATAAAGGAAATATTGAAAGGAAGACATTTTGATGACATTCTGGACACCAAGGGTAATACAACGACAGCTCTGATGGCCATTCCAGAAAAAGAGTTCCAAAACTGCTTTGAAGGGTGGACTAGGCGCTGGCGTCGGTGCAGAGCTTCCCAAGGGGAGTACTTTGAAGGAAGCCATAGTGATATTCAGCAATGAGGTAGGGAGCACTTTTTCTAGCATGAGTTCGCAAACTTAATTGTCCGACCTCATATGTCCATGTTCATATGTTCATGTTTTAATACTTGGAACCTATGAATATAACCTTATCTGGAAAAAGGGTCTTTATAGATGTCATTAAGTTAAGGATCTTAAAATGAGGTCATTCTGGATTATCCAGGTGGGCCATAAATCCACTGACAAATGTCCTTATAAGAGATAGAAGAGGAGCCAGAGACCAACAAGGACAAGGTCAGGTGAAGACCGAGGCAGAGCTTGGGGTGACACAGCCACAGGGCCAGCAGTGCCTGGAGCCACCAGAGGCTGGAACAAGCAAAGGACGAATCTCCCCTAGAGACTCTGGAGGGAAGCACGGCCCTGCTGACTCCCTGATTCCAGACATCTGGCCTCCAGAGCAGTGGGAGGATACCTTTCAGTTGTGTTAAGCCACCCCGTTTGTGGTCATTTGTTACAGCAGCCCCAAGAAACGAATACAGTCCCACGTGGGCTGTGGGGCAGCGGGAGCTCCTGGTCTCACCAGCATCAGATCTTTCCTCCTGGTGCCCATTTGGTTGGAGCTGGAGGACAGCCAGAGAGGAAAGGAAAGAAGTCTGAACAGCTCAAGCCTCGTTTTGTGCGGTGAACCAGCAGCCCTCTGCAGACCACAGAGTGGGGACGCTGCAGCTCTCAGCCAGACACCCCCGCCACTGGCTCTGTCTGATGCCTCCTGTTTGCTGGATGTCACATGGAAAGGGGATTTACAAAAACGGGTTTAATGATCTGCATTATGGGAGAAATGTATGATCCCTCTGGACAAATGCAAAACAGATTTTAAAAACGTGCAAACTCAGGTATAATCCTATGGGATTTCTTTCTAATCTTTCAGGTTGGCCACTGCTCATTGTTCTGTGCAGTGGGAAGAATGAAAGTGCCAGCTTTGGGGTCAGACAGGCAGGGGTTTAAAACCTGGTCCTACCACTTGGCCACTGGACAAATGACTTAACTTCTCTGAGTCTCAGTTTCCCCATCTTTTAGGCTGTCGGGTGTTGGTTGAATGAGATAAAATATATTAAGAAAAGGAGCAGGGAGTTTGTGCTCAGTCAAGTATAGCTATTATTTCTATACCGGACGTACAGGGCATGTGAAATAAGCATTTCCTGTGTTATGATGAACTCTCCATAGACGCTTGTAAATGGCTTCATCATAGCCCATCAGATAGATGTGGCAGAGATGAAACTGCTGGTGGCAGCCACACTGCCTCCCCAGATTCACGTAATGAGCGTGCTGCGAACTGCACCGTCCTCCAGCTCCCCACCTCCGGGCTCCCGTGGCTGCCCCTCCTCTCTGCCTCCACTCCCTTGTTTCCCTGCCTCCTGCCGTGAGCTCACATTTTTCTAAGGCATAGGAATCAGCAACCCTGCATAAACACCTAGGGTACCTTGGGCACTCAGGTTTAGACAAACAAGTGCTTGGAGGCGGAGAACAAGGCCCCCAAATCGCCCATCTGAGACTGCACCTAGCTTTATGGTCCAGCTATCCAGCCAATGCAAGGATTAACCAATAAAGGGTTGAAAAGACCCTCACTAAATAAAAGTAACATGAGCCATTCTCCTGAGTCCTCATTGCATTGAAACACTGCGAGTGAAGTCAGGTTTATATTTATAGGTTTTGAGTCACTTGTTCCCATAGCCCTCCTCATTCTTGTAACGACACTCACTGCTCGGGTACACGTGGTATTCGGCACACGTGCCCCTCCATCTCCCAACGGGACTGTGTAGAAGACGCCATTGCCAAGGGCTAGTGGAGGGCTAGTGGTGGCCTAGGGGGAGGAGCTTCCAGGTAACAACAGGACTCAAGACTTCTTCTCAAACCAGGGACATCGTAACTACCCACCCCCCACAGCTAGAGGTGGCATCTGTAGGACTCTTTCGTAGGCTTTTTCCGGAGGGTGTTGGCAGAGCCTCCCCCACCAGTGGCTGTAGCATTTGCATGGGACAAGACAAAGCAGAGCACTACTGTTCCTGACATGTCTGGAGCAAGAGAGAAGTAGCTGGAGAGGCAGAGCTCTCAGGAGGAGCTGGTCTGGCTCTGGTGTGAGCAAGTGGCTGGTCCGACATAGGTTGTCTTGGGTCGGCTGTGGTCTCAGACTGTATAGGACACAGACGGAGTGAGGATGATGAAGCCAACAGACCACGAAGAGAGGAGGAAAGTCAGGCCTGAGGCAGCGCAGACAAGCTCCCTGAGCTACTCCTGGCTGGATTTAGTCGATTCTTGAGAGAGGGGAGGGAGACTAAATAGAAACCCACACCTATGTACCGTGATTCCCCGAAAATCAGACCGGCTCTTCTATTAATTTTTGCTCCAAAAGGCATATGAGGGCTTATGTTCAGGGGATGTCATCCTGAAAAATCATGCTAGGGCTTGTTTTCCAGTGAGGTCTTCTTTTCGGGGAAACACGGTAGTCGTGCATTTGTTATTTGCACATTTGTGTGTAAATCAGTGTTTAAGTGGGTCGTTCGGTAAGCGGTACGCTGTTCATCCTAAAGAGATGAAAACTGTAGTCTTTGATGCATCCTTGGAATGCTGCCACCTTGCAGAATGGTACGTCTTCATTCCTCCGAACCCTCCATGCTGGCTCCCACCCCTGTCGCTCTATCACAACAGTTCCCACCGGTCACCCGAGTGCTGCCCGATGCTAAACACATCCCTCCCCCGTTCCCTGCAGCCCTCCTCTGCCTTTACCTCTTAGCAGCAATGGTTGTCCTGGAAACACTCTCTTCCTTTATCTTCTGTGACACTCTTGTCTGCTACCCCTCTCTTCTCCATCTCTGTTTCAGGCTCAGTCTCCTTCACGGAGTTGCTAAATGTTGGGATGGTGCAAAACACAGACATTGTTTTCTGACGCCGGTGTTTTTGTATCAGTTGTCAGGTGGTGAGTTGGTGGGTATCCTGTGTTTAAAGATGTAAACATGGGACAGCCCTCGAGGGTATTTCTGAGTCCTCAGATGAGGGGCCCAGTGACAGCTGTTACTGCTCTGATCCTGGGGTTATGGGATGCGGTCCTGAGACTCTAACTCTTGTCAACTGTCTTCTTGCCTGTTCCTGGAGGAAGAAGGACCCGAAGGTTGATGTTGAAACAGATTGCAACAGCCAAAGGAGATAGTGTAGCCTTCTCAGAGGTCGGAAAGAAATCGACTGTGTCAAGTGCTTGGTGGTCATCCAGAAAGGAAGAGGTGACACAATCAATTATTCTCACTGTGCTACCAGTTCTTATCTGTCTTAGCTTGGGCTGCTGTAACAAAATACCATAGACCGGGTGGCTCAAACAACAGTCATTTATGTTCTCATGGTCCTAGAGGCTGGGCAGTCCAAGACCAAGGTGCTGGTAGATTCAGCTCTTGGTGAGGCCTCACTTTCTGGTTTGTGGACGGCTGCCTTCTCACTGTGTGCTCAGATGGCCTCCCGTGTGTGTGTGTGTGTGTGTGTGTGTGTGTGTGTGAGAGAGAGAGAGAGAGAGACAGAGAGACAGAGAGACAGAGAGACAGAGAGACAGAGAAAGGTTTAAGCCTCTCTTCCTCTTCTTGCATAGACACCAATCCCATGGTCAGGGGCCCACCCTCATGACCTTATCTAATCCTGGTCACCTCCCAAAGACGCCACCTCCAAATAGCACCACATGGGGGTTAGAGCTTCAACATATGAATGGGCGGGGGATGGGGTCAGGCAGGGAGAACGGACAAAAACATTCATCCTGTCACATCCTTCTAATAGTGCTTGGTGACTTAATTAGCTTTTCACTGTAAAGCACCAATTATTGCTTGTGCCATTTTTTACAATGGCTAGATATGTAGTTTGATTTTTTTTTTTTTTTAACTAAGAGCCAGGCAAGAAATGGAGTTGTTTGAAATTTCAAGCTCCCCACCCTGCCTGTTTTATGATGCTACATAAAAGTTGCCTTCATTGCTTGCTGCAGAGCATAAACAAGTGTCAGCCATTTTCGCAAAGAGGCATCATTTGATTTAATTGCAAATTAAGAAACACAAACCACCTTAAATGTGGAGCTAATGCCTCATCAAATCAATACAATAATTGCACCAGGGCCATTGAGAGGCGCAGGGAGTTTCTGTCCCTTGCATACTAAAAGAAGCCCGATCTAGGAGAGTTGGGAAGCCCTAATGAATTGGTAAGTTGCACCCACTGGCTTTTTCTTTGAGGGTGGACCAGACAGGCTGACTTCTTCATTGTCTGGGGAAACACAAAGGAAGGGTCTTTATCCTGGAAAAGTAGTTAATAGTTCTTTTTCTGCAATGGGTTGGAAAATGCTCACAGTTTCATAGTCAGGGGAAGAAAGGGACACTCCTGGCCCCTTGCAATACCTTGTGTTGAGCGTTGATTCTAGACCCAGCAATTATTCCTTTATAGACTTGACATATTGTGGCAGTTGAATTGTGCCAGTGGAATATGTCTGATTGACAGACTCCTACTCGATTGTGCTCTGTTGAGCCATTCAGGTGACACTGGCTCTTTGTTCCGCCCTGGAGCATACAGCAGTTCTCCTCCAAGTAGCCTTTGTTCCCTGAAAGTGGTCCTCAGTCTTATTCCAGGGACGACCTGGGATCAAAGGTGGGTAATCCCCTTTGCCATGAGATTTCATGGGTACAGAGACGGCCTCCAGTCCCAAATAACTCTCCTCTCTCATCCTGCCACAGTCTGAAAATAACTTCCCGTAGACATGCATTCCTTTGAGTGTCTGAAGTGCCACTTAAAATGCAATCGCCCTTGGGAAGGGTGAACAAATTAAACAATTAACAGCTATTAATACTGCAATGTCAAGTTGATTCAAGAGGAACCATCCTATGTGCCCCCATGAGGTGTTCATGAAATAATACCTGATAGTACGTCTTGATTAGTTTATCCAATTAACCAGTCACTAGCAGGAACCTGAGGGAATGGGCCATTCCACGTGCGTGGACTGGGCTATGTCTCAGTCATCTGCTTCTTGTTTCTTTTCTTTCTTTCTTTCTGCCTTTCTTTCTTTCCTTCCTTCCTTCCTTCTTTCTTTCTTTCTTTCTTTCTTTCTTTCTTTCTTTCTTTCTTTCTTTCTTTCTTTCTTTCTTTCTTTCTTTCTTCTTTTTTTAAGCATTTAAAAAAAAAATTTTTTTTTAATTTTATTGGGGAATATTGGGGAACAGTGTGTTTCTCCAGGGCCCATCAGCTCCAAGTCATTGTCCTTCAATCCAGTTGTGGAGGGCACAGCTCAGCTCCAAGTCCAGTTGCCATTTTCAATCTTTAATTGCAGAGGGCACAGCCCACCATCCTGTGTGGGAATTGAACCGGCAACTTTGTTGTTAAGAGCTCAGGCTCTAACCACATGAGCCATCCAGCCGCCCCTTCCATCCTTCCTTCCTTTCTTTCTGGCCTCGTTGTGGGGATATGCTCTCTCTATAGCGTTGTCCTCTGTAATAGGTGCTAAGGTGGATCTGGGCTGGGCCTCCCTGCCCATCTCCCCTAGGCCACCCTTTGCCCCACGTGTCCCCAGTGTGAGCTGGGCATGTGGTCCCTTCTCCTATCGCTTCCCCGTCCCACCTGGTACCTCATGTCTGCTCTCAGATCTGTACCAACACCTACCTAAGCTGCTTTTACCATCACTGTGCTCTCTTGCTGAGGGCCAGCCCCGGCTTCGTGTACTCTCAGCTGTGACAAGCATCTGAGCCCCGAAGGAAGAGACTGCTGACAGCACACCGTCCGTTCTTGACAGCAGGTCAGAAGGCTCCTTGGAGGTCCATTGGTCTAGGTGGAGCCACACTGGTCACTGCCTTGGAAACCTGTTATTGCTATTTAAAAATCTGATTTATTTATTGAATAGGTGATTTGTTTATATAGTACATAAGTCAAAAGGCACCGACAGGAATACAGTAAGAAGTACGTCTCCTGTTGTCTCATGTACCCCTTGCCCAATTTCTTTTTTTGAGGCAACCACTATTATTACTTTTAAGTATATCCTTCTGGAAATATTACGTGAGAGTGTGTGTGTGTGTGTGTGTGTGTGTGTGTGTGTGTACTTTCTCTCCTCCTCACCATAAAATAACATTATTTTTATCTTGCTTTATTTATTTATTTTCAAATAGACTATTTTTTTTTTTTAGCATAGTTTTAGGTCCATAGCAAAATTGAGAGGAAGATACAGAGATTTTTCATACACCCCCTGCCCACACACATACATAGTCTCCCCCAAGACCACATTCCCCCATCCGAGTGGTACATTTGTTACAACCGATGAACCTACATGGACACGTCATTGTCACCTGAGGTTCATACTTCACATTAGGGCCAACTCTTGGAGTTGTACAGTCTATGGATTTGGACCCGTGTATAATGACATGTATCCACCATTATAGCATCATACAGAGTATTTTCACTGCACCCCACATCCTCTGTGTCCCACCTTATTCATCTCTCCTTCCTTGAACCTTGCTTTTCCACTTAAAATGTCACCTTGGAGGCCGTTCCACATCAGCAGACAGAGAGCTGCCTCATTATTTTTAATGACCGCCTAGTATTTCATTACGTGGATGTACCATAAAGTATAAGCTGTTTTCAATCTGTTGCTTCAATAAACAATGCTGTCAGGAATATCCTTTTCATGCGTCGTTTGGCACAGAGACCAAATGTTTAGGATAACTACCTAAAAGTACAATTACTGTCCAAAGAGCACAGCCGTGTTCACTTTTAATTGAGATATCGCCAAAGCGTCCTCTGAACCTTACGATTTTTAATGCTGTGCACCCCCAGCCTATCCACGTCCAGGTCATGCGTCCCCCACCCCCCACCCCTCATTCCTTACCTCTTGTCCATTTTGGCTGTGATTGCACTGTGACTGTGGCTGGATCTGTGCTCAGCAGGTTGACAATTGGTATCTGAATAGGGGGCACGAATTTCCCCAAAGTGGGACACAGACAGGTCAAGAGGGGAGGTGGGAAGGCGTGAAGGGAGAAGAAAGAGGGAACTCGTGTGCATGGGGCATCCACCAGGGGCTTTCCCCACAATGCTCATCTGAGATTCACAGCAGCCATGTGACGTCAATCTCTGTTTCCTTCCGCTGAGGAAAGGGAGGCTCAGAGAGGTTAATTAAGTTTACCAACGTCACTCAGCTAGTGTTATGGGTTGAATCGTGTCCCCTCAAAAACATGTTGAAGCCCTACCCGCCCCCAAATACCTCACAATGTGATTCTGTGTGGAAATAGGGTCACTGCAGATATAGTTGGTTAAGAGGAGGCTAAACTGGAGTGGAATGGGTCCTACATCCAATATGGCCGTTGTTCTTACAAGAGGACACAGACATAGAGGGGGGATGGCCCTGTGAAGACAGAGGCAGAGGCTGGAATTATGCTGCCACAGGCCAAAGAACCCCACGGCTGCCAGAAGCTTGAAGAGTCACGGAGGTATCTTCCCCTAGAATCTTTGGAGTGAGCCTGGCTCTGCCAACTCCTTGATTTCAGACCTCCAGGCTCCAGAACTGTGAAGGAATAAATTTCTGTTGTTTATGGGACTTCATTATGTCAACCCTAGGAAACTATTAGAACTCGTAAGTGGCAAAGCCCAGCGTCCCACCTAACACAGTGGGAATGTAAAGCCCATGCTCACTCACATCTGTCACTTGATGATTCCTGCCCAGAAACTTCAATGGACATGGAGGTCATAGCTGTCCTTCCACCCTCCATGACACAGAGGTGGGTGAGGTGACTGGAAGCCATGGTCCCGTTTTGGCCCTTCAGTGGCTCCTCAGCCTCACGGCAGGCGTAGTTCATGGGGGGCTCCAGAATGGTGGGAAGCTACTGTGTTTCGCTTTCCCTTGTGCTGGGGATGGGACTCTCAATAAACAAATCCACTGGCTATGTGAGGGTGTCCGGGTTATCGAACCTAATCCAGGCCTTGCTCATGGGACATAAGAGGAACGAATGGGTTCTGATTACCACCGCCTGCCCGTTAAGTGCCCTTTACAAACAGACCTCAGGACTGGCAAGGCTGTTCTGTTACTGTTTACAGGGTTGCCAGTGGAGGAAAACAGCCGCTGATTTTCTTGTTTCCATGGCAACGTGAGGACGGGGTTGGATTTGGGAGCAAGTCACTGCCAGCAAGCATCCATCCCTGGGCTGCAAGACCAGCGCAGGGGACCTTGGCTGTGTAGGGCTCAGACGCAGCCCAGGAAGGGCTTGGGAGAGGGGAGGGTGGGGCGAGGCAGAGCCGGCCGAAGAAACTGACTTGTCAAGTCCTGACTCCTGATTTAGGCTGGCATGGAGCTTCATGGTGTTAGAGATGGTCCCCAGCTTTCAAAGAAAGAGAAAAATGGCAAGTCGCAGAAGACAGGACCTGGGTGGATGCATCTGGAGCAGTGTTTGCAAGACAATCCATTGGAGTACAATAAGAAAATAATAGAACTTTGAATTAGATTTCTGTCTTATCCCTTACTTTAGAATTTTTATTCTTTATATATAACTTATAAAATTCATGCTATGTTAATAAACTCATATATGTCGAAAATAAACAAGTGATATATTGAAGGGAATACTTAAGGTTTGAAAACCAATGAAGGTGTACGATCAAAGAAATTTGGGGATATTATTTTAGAACCTCAATCCATAGCCTGACATTCAGGGCCCTTCCCCCATCTTTCACACCAAGTTCTCTGTCCACTGAAACTTAACTTCAAACGTCGTCTTTGGGTCTTGGGTTTTGATTCATGCTGTCAACAAAAATTCCCAACCCTGAGGTGTGGAAAGAGAAGAAACTTTATTCAGGTGAACAGTTTGCAAATCAGGGAAATGCAACCTCTGGTAGAAACCGAAAGTTTGCTGCGCCAAGACAAAGGATGAAACTGGCTTTTATAAAGTTCCCACCCCGGTTCCCAGCTGGTCCGTATTTATTCAAATCCTCACAGTTGGGAGTGGTTCTCAGTCGGTCCATTTTTATCCAGATTTGCACATTTCTGAGTGATCCAAATCGTACAGTCCTCATTGGTGGGCATCATACATTCCGATTGGTCGTTGTGGAGCAGTTCTGTTTGGTTGGTATTGATGCAAAGGAAGCTAGAGTTGTGCAGTTCTGATTGGATGGAGCAGGTCTTAGCCCATTGGTCGAAGGATGATACCCGGCTCTCCTTTATAAGGGTTGGCTCAGTTAGCAGTACATTGCAGGACGCTGGCAGCTCGGTCTGTGGCTTTTCCTTGAAATGCAGGATGCTTTAGAGGCCTCTGTCATTACCGGCTGCTGGACTTTGGTTATGAATTTGTGCTCCATTAACCAGGAGGAATCGTCCTTGGCAGGTATATTACTTCCAGAGCAGGGGTGTCCAAACTGCGGCCCACAGGCCAACTGTGGTCCACAATCCATTGTTAATTGGCCCGCAGCAAATTCCAAAAATATATTTAGTTTTCTTAAATAAACCAGGTGAGACAATACGTACTTCACCTCGAGTGAGTGGCCCGGCTGATTGTGTATTTTACCGCATATGGCCTTTGGTAAAAAAACGTTGAAAAAAGTTTGGACACCCCTGGTCTAGAGCTTCACGGTGCCCCCCATCCATTTGCCCTGAACGTTGTACACCTGTGAGCTTAGTATAAAGCCTGGCTTTGCAGCCGAGATTTAAAGGTATGAGTCTTGCCTCTGCCACTTATTAGCTGTGGGACTTATGGAAAGTTTCTGATTCATACCTCAGCGCCTCAGTTTTCTCCTCTGAAAAGTGGGAATAACAACCTTCCTTTGTCGTGTTCTTCGGGGCTGAAATGAGACAATATGTATCAGGTACTTGGCGTTGCCTGTAGGGGGCTCAAAAAGTGTTATCAGCATCATGATTATTTAATGGTGCAAATGCTACTTGGTTTTCAAGGACTAGCTCTGGGGTACTCTCCTGCTTTGTGCTCTCTCTGTTCTAAACCCCTTCTCCCAATTTGGAAAGCTTTTGTCTGTAGAACTCACTCACTGCTTCCTTGCTTCCTGCGTTATGTCATTAATCAGATTTGAGAGTGTTTGCATCATTGCCCCCTGCTCTAGGGACCAGCTCTATCTCATGGCTGGTTTATGGGATTGTTGATGGTTCTCAGGTGCAGAGGGTTGAATTAATCCTACTCCCCAGTTAGCAGCCCATTGTTACCTCCAGTCCTCTGAGGCCCTTCCTTCTCTTGTCTTATTTTCCCCTTTATCCCTATTCCTTCCTCCTGTCCTCTCTCATAGGTGCTCACTTTTATGTGTGTGGAATAGCCTCACACATGCTTTTATCCTTGTAAAATATATAGTGGTGTTTTGTTAATTTACATGATTTTGTTATTAATGTTAAGTTACATAAAATAGTCGTATACTATTCGTGCTTATGTTTTTACCCTTACAAAACGATGTTTTTTTGTTTTTGTTTTTGTTTTTTAAAAGATTTTATTGGAGAAGGGGAACAGGACTTTATTGGGGAACAGTGTGTACTTCCAGGACTTTTTTTTTCCAAGTCAAGTTGTTGTCCTTTCAGTCTTAGTTGTGGAGGGCGCAGCTCAGCTCCAGGTCCAGTCGCCGTTGCTAGTTGCAGGGGGCACCGCCCATCATCCTTTGCGGGAGTCGAACTGGCAACCTTGTGGTTGAGAGGACGTGCTCCAACCAACTGAGCCATCTGGGATCTCAGCAGCAGCTCAGCTCAAGGTGCCGTGTTCAATCTTAGTTGCAGGGGGTGGAGCCCACCATCCCTTGCAGGACTCAAGGAGTTGAACCAACAACCTTGTGGTTGAGAGCCCACTGGCCCATGTGGGAATCGAACCGGCAGCCTTCGGAGTTAGGAGCATGGAGCTCCAACCGCCTGAGCCACTGGGCCGGCCCCACAAAACTATGTTTTTAAGTTCTAGCTCTACTGCCATATGTACATGTGTTGGGTGTTTCTAAATGCTACAGGCAATTCCTTACGATGTGTTGGGCACATTTTATGTATAGACTCCCCCAGTAACGGACACATACTTTCCTTCTAACGCCTTGCTTCTACGATGCCCTGATGAGCTTCCGTGTCCCTCGTGGGCAAGGAGTTGTAAGAATCTTAAGGATGGGATGTGTTCCTTACAGGTCTGTGTGGTTCTTCCTCTGAGATACAGATGCAGGAGCAGGATTGCCAGGTTCTAGGGTAGAAACATCCCCAGCTCCGTGACCTTGCAGCTCATGAGCTTCCCTCTCCCTCTCCCTGGAACAGGCAACATTCCTGACGGTGGGACTCAGGAAGATTCTGCTCTAGTTTTGATTGTGCTGCGTTAGGCTCCCAAAGGTGGTGACATCCTGAGAGGCCGAAGGCGTAGTCTCTGGAGAAGACCCATTGTGTTTATGTCCCTGCAGGACAGTCCCCTGCCCAGCCAGCCGAAGAGCATAGGGAGGCCCTGTGGGGACAGAGCCCTGAGAGCAGTTTCCAGGCTCTCGGCCTCACTTGGGAAGGTGATGGCTCGGTGATTAGATGGCCATCAGCTGTTACCGGTTGGCCATTAGCCACGAATTTAATTGTCATGGCTACGCTGGCAAGGGGGTTGGTTGGTTGGTTGGCTGGGAAATGGACTGCGGGTTGCTGGTTCTGTGGCTCCTGCTTCCTGTGTCTCCAACCCAGCCGCCCGCCAGCAAGACTATAGTGGTATGATTCCCCTATCTATGGCTCCATGGGTGTTCCTTTTTGGCCTTACCATGTCCTGTGTTCTTATGTGAGGGGAGAGGGACAAGAGACCCTGCATGACAGGGCCGTTTTTATTATTACTGCCAGGAATCCTTCATTTTATGTATAGGGCCCCATCTTAGGAGCTATAATATCAGAATGAGCAATGGGCTTTCTTACCCGACAGATTAGACAAAATCTTATTGGGTAGGATTTTATCAGTAGACAACTTTATCTTGGCTCAGGCTAGTGGTTCTTTGGAAGCCAAGTTAGACTCAAATCCACCTTCACGTCCCATCCACGTGTTAGCATGTTTCTCACAACTCCTTGCCAAGGAGCCTTGGCTTTTCGTTGGTGCTTTGTAATTGGTGGTTTTTGGCATCACATTGACAGCTTCGAGATCTTTAGCTTAAATCCACGAGAGTGGGACATTCATTGCCCTGAAATAAGGGGAGACTTTTTCCATCTAGCTTCTGTGTTTCCGAGCACGTCATTCTCTCTGCCTACAATCCTCTTCATTTTGCATCAGGCTAGCTTCTGTTTATCCTTAAAACGTCAGTCCAGTTGCCATCGTTCTTCTGCAGACATTCCTGACTCTTCTGTGTTCTCCCCCTTTGAACCGTCGTGTTTCTGTAGAACCACGTGCTTCTCTCCATTTTAGTATTTATTAATCTGTAATTGTCTGTCTCCCCCCAACCCACCTGGAAGCCCCTGAGGGCAGGATTGTGTCTTGTTCTTTCAGGAAGGTTTTTCCCGACCAGTTCCTTCGTCTTCCCTGGGGTTTCCTCAACTCTTCTGACCCTGGATCAATCATCCATTTAGGCATTTCCCTCTATAAGTGTTTCTCTTTGTGTCTGAATACTTTGTGTCCTAACGCTTGACACATTGTAGGCAGGTGTCCATTTTGTCCTGGTGGCCCTGAGCCTAGCCTGGTTTTAAAATAAAATTCTCACAACTGCAGTTCTGGATGTACACCGGAAAACTGACACCAACACATGTATGAACATATATGCACATAAGCATGTACATGTATGCATGTTCGTGGCAGCCAAAGGGTGGAAATGGCTTACATGCCCATCAGCTAATGAATGGATAAATAAAATGTGCTGTATCCATATGATGCAAGATTATTTAGCCATAAAAAGCAATGATGTACTGATACATGCTACAATGTCCGTGTACCTCAAAACCTTATGCTAAGTCTGAAGAGCCGGACAGAAAAAAGTCACATTTTGTTTGATTCCATTTGTATGAAATGTCCAGAGCAGGCAAATCCACAGAGACAGAACACAGATTGGTTGCCAGGGGCTGGAAGCAGGGAGGGAATGGAGAGCGACTGCCTAATGAGCACAAAGCTTTCTTCTGGAGTGGTGGAAATATTTTGGAACTAGACGGAGGTGGTGATTGTACAACGTTGTAACTATACTAACGGCCACTGAATTGTGCACTTTGAAAGGGTTCATTTTATGTGATGTGAATTTCATCTCGATAAAATGAAACAAACGAAAAACACAGAAATCTGGCAAACTGGGATGGTTGATCACCCTGATCGTAGGGTCTGTTGGAAGAGAGAAAAGGAAGGAAGGGAATGTCCCTTCCTCAGTGGAGTAAACCCAAGACTTTTCAAAGCTTTTAAAGTAGAATCTGCCAGTGGGGGTGGGAGCCCATTCGATGCTGACTCCCCTCAGCTTGACCTTCCCTTTTGGGGTGCCCTGACTGACAGGCAGTGTGGCCTCCAACCTGGGTCTCGGGGGGCCCTCAGCATCCTTTCACACTCTGCCCTCAGTGGGCGAAGTTCCCCCTGGTTCCCCACAGCCCAGGGAAGTAGCTTGGATCTCGAAAGACAGGCTTTATTCAATTCTAGAGGATGATAAAAGAGAAAGAGACAGCAAGAAGGAGTTCCATAGCCTAGGCTGGTCTTGCCTTACCTTGCTTACCCTACTTACCTTACTGGGGCAGGTGTTCAGGCTCAGCCTGCCCCATTATCCCGGGAAAAAGAAAAAGGACATGGCCTGGAAATTTCCAACACTGGATCCTGTAATTAAGCAAATTAGAATAAGCCAATTAGAAAATAAGCAAATTGGAAAAGCTCCCTCCTTCCTCTTTCAGGCTTGATGTCCCCACCTCCAGAGAGCGAGGCCCTGATGGAGACCTCAGTACAGTCAGCATGTGCGTGTGGAGGTAAGTGGAGCCACCGCTGCCTCTTTTAACATCTTTAAGACACACAGGAAGTTCTCGGGGTGGAGCCCCAGGCGCGACGGAAAGAGGTTTTACTTTATAGGACTTGACTTTACATCTTCATGTTGGTAGAGAGGCAGACTGGGAGTGAGAAGTAAGGACCCTGGAGTGAGAAACTACATGAGACGTGCATTCTGGAGGGAGCAGAGATCTGGGGCCCGGGGTTGGGAGGGCTCCTGCCGGCATGGAGGCCGGGCTGGTTTTCCAGCTCCTGGGAAGGTCACAGACATCATGACCTCTCTGCCCTTGAAGCTGGATGACTGCTGGCCTCTGCTAGACACCTGCTGGCACGGGCTCGTTCCGTCCACATGGCAGGGCAGGGCTGTGCCTTCCATCACTCTCAGGGTTGCCTCTGCTCAGGGTACCGCAGCAGCGGATATAGGAGCCAGCCCAGCCAATGTGAGATCTACAAATAGCTTTGTGTATATGTGAATAACTAATAATGAACCGATATGTCTATTGGGTCCTTGCGGTGCACCTATAACTACGTCGGCACTCTGGTTTATTTTTGTATTTAAGTCTTTTCGTCCTCATGACAATTCTTGGAGCCTGTAAGCACTTGCCCAGCATTGCACAGCTGGTGGGTAGAGCAGCTGGGGGTCAACTGCAGGCCTGCCTGGCTCCTGAGGCCCTGACGTAAAACTGGGGTGTGGCTGGGTACCTACTTTGCCAATCACACTGCAATATTTTATAACCACCCCCAATTTTTATTCTTTGAACCCCATCCTGTGCCTGGGCTTGTGCCCATTTTCCTCATTAGCTCCTATACACACCAGGGTCCTTGGAGGCTAGAAAGCTGACCGTCCCTGCCTAGCTCTTGAAAATCCCTTTTCCTAGGAGGCTGGACCTGGTCTCTCTGACACCTGGTCTTTGAGGGTGACACAATATCTGAGGTGCTGATCACCCCCTAGTCTGTCTTGAGTAGACTGGAGGGTGCAGGGCATTCTCCCTGGCCCAGCTCTGCCGTAGGAGACTTTCTTTTCACCACTATCCCGACCCTGAATTTGAGCCAAGCCTCAGGACTTCCCGGACCAAAGCCAGCCCTCCCCTTAGGCCACCGCAAAAGCACGAGACCACTAGCCCCATCCATCTGCGGTCCAAGTGGTTGAGAATGCCACCTGCGTGCATCTTAGACTGTTATAAACTGCAGGGTAGGGTCTCCTGGGTCTCCTGCGCACCCAGTTTTTGGATGGCCAGATGTTAAGACAGAAATATGAGTAAAACATTGGCCCTGCTGTCAAGAACTTGCAAACCTTTCCGGGAAACGTGAAACATTAAAGAACACCAAATGCTGTAAAACTCCCCAAAGGGGAGATAGGAAATGTATGAGGAAAACAGTCCCTGGGCTGTTGCTTGCGTCTCTTAGGTGGCGGGATTTTCTTTATCTTTGAAGTTTCCCAGACGATGCATAAGTCTGTCTCAGTTCCAGAATCTTGACTGGAGCTCAGTGGGACCGCACAATTTGAAGATTCAGAGACTTTGCATCCACTTAAGAAATGTGTTATTTTTCTGTTATTTGCTTCATTTCTAACTCTCCTGTGTTTGCTCCTTTCTCACTTTGTGCAACTAACGTCAGGTCCCCTGAACCCACCTCCTCTATTCCCATGAGTGGTCCTTCCCTTTGCATTTTTGCTGCGTTCAAGTTATTTCTTCCTCTTGGTCTTCCAGGATGCTAATTCCCGTCTCCTCTTCTGATTCAATTCATCTGTTTAATTTTTCAGTTGGCAGACTAAAGAGAAGAGACCTACAGAAATAGCTAGTAATATTGACATATGGATAGATAGATGGATAGACAGACAGACAGGTAGAAAGGCTAGGAGACGTATAAATATGTTGCTAAGGGAAGCCTGGGGCAGGATTAGCCATAACAATACCTTCCATATGCTTGTTGGGCCCAAGACTGGGCTATGGCTTTCGTGTGTATTATCCCTTCGTTTATCATAGTAGCCCAAGGAGGCAGGGCCTAAATTTACGGCTTAGTGAGATTCAGTAACCTGCCTAGGGACACAGCATTTTTAAGGGGCTGATGTGCAATTCTTGCCCAGAGTCATGTCACTTGTCTCCTCAAAAATCCTCTAATCGTGTCCCTTCACACTCAAAACGGAATGGAAGTCCTTTTCCTGGCCTACAAGGCCCTACACCTCCCTCCAGCCTGACGTGCTCCAGCCCCCCTCATGTTCTCCAGTTTCTCAGACCCCCCGGCTTGTCCAGACTCGAAGCCTTTGCCTCCCACATTTCTTTTCCTTGAAATGCTTTTCCTTCAGAATGGCGCTGTGCAGTTCAGTGTCTCTTTGTAGTTCTCAGCTTAAAGCCTCCTTCTCAGAGAGGCCTTTCTGGAGCTCCCGACTCCCCAGTTACACGCTCCCGTCTAGGCCAGGGCTTATTTCTTTTCTTCCTAGCACGTATCACCTGGGGTGTTTTCTTTCACTACCTCCTTGTAGAACGACGGCTCGGCTCGTCCTAGCAGCACTTACTTCATCTGTCTCATGTACCACACTTAGGACAATCCCCGTTCAGGGTTGGCTCTTGATAGAAGACGTCAATTGAGTGAAAGAATAAATATTAGGTCCTACTATTGGATGTTGAGGGAATTTTAGAGTAGAAAGCATGGGGGTGGAGGGAGAGAGCGAAAGAGAGGGAGAGAGACGATTTTTCGGGAAGATCAAATATGACTGGAGTCTAAGATGAGTATCACACAGCAGCCCCATTTGAAAGGGACATTTGCAATAGGGGGTCATCTCGACTCCCCTCTGAACTTCAGCCCCAAATGTCAGGCTCCAGAGTTTGAACTTGATTTGCTAAAGTGCGATTTTGGCAAAGGAATGAAGCCTGTGAGAAGTTTGTATAATTTTGGCATGTGGGTAATTGCTACCAGTGTTTTAAAAATATCTTAGAAATATTGATTGGAAAGACTGCTTTGCTTTTTGAGACCTTTTCATGAGTCAGGCACAGTTCCCTTCTCTCGGTGGAAGAGGCGGGACAAAGGGGAAGCCAGGCCTGTCTGTTCCCACGGAACGGACCATGTGTGATGGGGTAACATGCTGCTCGTCTATGGTGCCCAGGCCAGAATCCAAGTCTGGAAAGCCATGCTTCAAAGAGGGCACCTGAGTTTGACCTTGTTGTCTGAACCATGGAGGGAGAGCTAGAATTTAATTAATGGAAATTGGAGTCAAGACCTTCCAGGAACTCCTGGGGTTTGTGGGACAATAGAGAAATTGTGTTGACTCTGGAGTGCATGCCAGTTATGCAAAAAAAGGAAGGTGCATCCATTCCCTAGGAGAGGAGAGGGCTTTTTTAGGAGTGAAGCTGGCGTTACCTCTGGAAAGTCTTTCCTCCTAACCCGATTTGCAGCCTCGGCCTGGGAAGCATTTTCCTTAAGCCCATGAGTCTCAGACATTTCCATCAAAGGTACCACCCACTGGAAAGAACCCAATGCACTTTGTCCCGAGCATGAATTCTCAGAATATTATTACGTTTATTGGAAAGGTATGTGAGCTTTACATTTTATAGTCATGTCTGTTTTCATACCAAGTAATGCTTAAAATTATCATCAGCTAAATGATCTTTTTCTCTAAGCAAATGGTGGGATACAATGGATATTTTTTTGAGAAAACATGTTCTGGGTAACCCGAGGATTATATGACTCTGTGTTCCATGGGCAGAGTCAGCACCAAGAGTGGCTTCTCCGCAGCTATTGGCTCCAGGGGTCTGTGGAACTGCTGGGGGGGGGGGGGGTTGTGCTGCTTGAACTTGACCATTGTGTTCACTAAGTGACCGGAACTATTCCCAGATGGAGAGGGCTGGCTCATTTCCTGGGAGCTGAGAACCGTGAAATGGCAGTGGGAGAAACACTGGACTAGGCTGACACTCGCCAGTGTCTTTGTTTATAAGTGTAGATGGGCCTGGCAGATGCCTCACATTAGCATTATTTAGACATTAAGAGATTCTAATTGGATCCTAACATGTCCTCATCACAGTTGACCTTATTTATGGAGTGGCTGACATCTGAATGTCAAATTTGCATCAGTGAATTCTCTCCTCTAATAACCACTTGGTATGTAAATAACGGATTTGCAGCAGCGTGAAATACACGTGACGGTCTGATGCTTGCTTGGAAGAAGTGGCTTCCTTCTGTACACAGAGACAGGAGGGCCGAGAGGGCCCTCCTCCCTTTCATTTTGGGGCGTCGGCTAAAAGACTGAGCCAGAAAGAAAGACACACCTTACCTCAAATCAGCAGATAGGCAGAGAGTTCCTCGCTAAGTGCTGGGGGAAAACCAGGTGGGGGAGATAGGTTCTGCCCCCGGAAAACGTGAAGCTGTCATAAGGTGGAATAAGAACGGGGCACAGATCAGTGCATTTCACAGCATCGTTGCATAATATAAAGTTATAAGGGAGAAGTACAGGCAATGCTCCTTTGTGGTTATCTCATTTGGTGGCCCCATGAAAAGGTGGATTGAATATGGATGTGATTAACTGCCAAACCCATCAGGCCCCGTGACTGTGACTTTAAGTGGACAGATGGGGTTCCGCTCAGGCCCCAGGACGTCCCGGGCAGGCACAGGAGCTCACTGGGGCCCCAGGAACCCAGGCTCCTTCTAGCTTCTCCGGTTCACCACCCTTAGAGTGGAGGCCTCTGCGCTAAGGTTGTTGCCTCATGGTTGCAAAATGGCTGCTTCACCTCCCAGCCTCACATCCACATTCCAGGCAGGAAAGAGGAAGTGGGAGGGCGAAGAAGAAGGCCTTCTCCTCAAGAGTTTTTTTTTTTTTTTAAATTGGGGAGAGTACCCCTTCTCAGCCGACTTAACGACTTTATCAATGTCTTATTGGCCGGAACTGTCACAGGCAAGCCGTAGCTGAAGGAGAGGATTGTGGGTGAGGGTTGGGACACACAGTGGTGTCTGCCACAGGTACAGTAGAGGAGACAGTGATGCTATGATCCAGGGAGAGATTTTGGTTTATGTCTATGTGTATGAGTGTGTGTGGGGATTTGCATGAGAGATGATAGAACAAGGGGATAAGTATTTACGAAAGAAGTTAGGAGAGTGAGGGATGGAGCAGACAGCAACAGCAGGAGGCAGATGACCTCGCAGTTCTTGGGGAAGAAACGGAAGCAGGATCGTCCTCTTCTGTGGATTGGTAGGAGCGTGTCCAGGTGGGCTGTGGAGCTGGGTCAGAAGGCCCTGCCCTGACGCCACTGTAGGCAGGGCTGGGGTTCTAGCACCTCCCTGTGTGGAGAGATTGGTTGAGATCACCGAGCCCGAGTGCCCAGTAGCCAGCTTCCCACAGAATTGCCACTCTGAGGGGAGGAATAAAGATCTCCCCAATTTCCATCTTAAACAGCGGCATTGCTGGAGCAATGGGGCAGCGCTAACAGTATTAAGCGAATAACTCAGACAGATCCTGTTCTTAATTAGGGCAAGTCGACTGTAAGCGTATTCATTTACTTGTTTAGCAATATTTCTCGAGTGCCTGCTGCATGCACGGCCCTGGGCTTGGTGCTACACAAGGGCCATGGGAAGCAGGTCTGGGCCTGCCAGGGCTGACGTTCTGAGGGCACACAACACAGAATTCGTAAGCTCGCCAGGCTTAGGCTTGGGACGTCGTCACACCGTGCACACGTGGGTGCTCAGAAAAGCGGGTCACTGTGTCAGTGGGCACACAGGGCAAGGCCTCACAGAGGAGGTGACACTTAACGTGTGGATCTTGAAAAGATGCTAGAATTTGGAGGAAAAGCGGGGAGAAGGGGAGCATTCTAGGTCAGGTGAGAATGAGATGATATAGGGCAAGGCCATCAGCCACATGGGGCGGGGAAGGAACGGGTCTCCTGAGTGTTGGGGAGGGATGGGTTTGAGACAATGTGTGGAATATGGAGTCAGGTCTCAGAGGAAAGAGGAACGTGGGCAAGGGTCGGCCCTTGGTTGAATCCTGGCTTGCTAATCGCCAACCATTTGTGTGCCTTTGAGAAAAGTGTTCACCTTCTCAGAAGCTCAGGAGTGTCTATAAAATGAAAGCAATAATGCTGACCCAGAGGGTAGTGGTGTGGTAAATTGCGGCAGTACTTTAAAGTACGAACTGGTGTTTTGGAGTCTAAGAGACCCGGGTTTAATCCTACTAATTATGTGACCTTGGGCAGATAACCTCATTTCTCTGAACCTTGTGTCCTCATTTATCAAGTAGGGATATTAATAGTGTATTATACATTGTCATAATTTCACCTGCAAATCTGTCAGGGTTCTTAAAGAGAATCACAGAAATGTATTTCGGAGGCCAAGCCTACGAGGACTTTGTTAAAGAATATTCTGGAGCCCCTGGCTTCCTCAGGAGGGCCAGAGAGCCCGGTGTGGGAGGTATGTTGGCTGCAAGGAGGCCTGCCTTATACCCCCAGCCTACTGGAGTGGGGACACCCCGCAACCACCAGGGGCTGGACACCCTCACCACATCCCTGCCCCTGGGTATGGATGTCCCAAACGCTAGCCTTGCCACAGTGGCTTTCCTGTTGTAACTACTGCTTTGGGCCACCAGCTTCCCAAAGGAAATCTTTTGGGTGCATCCGATTGGCCGATTTGGGTCACGTGCCTGTGCTGTGGTTGCACGGGAAGCTAGAAGGTGACTTCCAGTGCTGTAGCTGGGTAAGGTGAGCTGTTAGAAGGAGAAGAAGTCCCTGAACAAAGGAAAGGTAGCAGAGCTCTTGGGTTCCAAGAGCATGACTTGTTTCCTTCCAAAGTAGCTTACCAGGTTCTTCTGAGGACTCCGTGATGGCATATGTGTCACGCGCTTAGCCTGGCACAATAAGCAAGCAATAAATGCTGGCCCTCATTGTTAATTGTTTTTATTGGTTGTTAATAACAAATGTGGGAGTGCATAGGATAGGAAGCAGGCAGTAAGTGTGGCCATAGCAGCAGAGGCTGATGGTCAACCCAGGAGCTCTCTAGGGCCATGAATCTAGCACAGCCCATGATCTGACCTTTGTATCATAGGCTTTGAAAGGTGAGGGACTCAGTGGACTGATGTGATGTCCCCGAAATGAAGAGCTGGGCAAAGAACTCAGTACGCTCTTTGAGCCACTACAAGCTGGTTCCAGCACGTTGCTCCCCTGCACTGAGTTGGAATGGACTCGACCGAGGGTGGTCTCTTGAAATTTCACTCTTTTGTTCTTTTTCAATTTTACTTTTTATTCTCGAATGGCGAAAGGCCAGTTGTAGACTCTTGGCATAAAGAGAGACTAAACAAACAATAAGAAAAAGAAAAGTCGACAGAGTAAGCCACAACTTACCGTTTTACATTTTTTTTCATGGTGGTATGTTTTTTTCTCTTTTGATTTGTATCGTGAAATTGATGACATTCAACCGTTTTGATCCATCAAAAAGGAAATTTTATATACGATTCAACATAGTGCATTTCACATTATATATAAAGTTATATAGCTTATTCTGCATATACAGTTGTGTCATAAACATTTCCCCGTGTCATTAAATTTTGTTTGAAGACATGGCTTTTAATGCCTGTCTTCTAGTAAATTGGATGTGTGGCTATAATTTATTTAATAATTTATTTCATTGTAGGATATTTGAAAAATCCCTTCTCTCCCTCCCATCTTTCATTCTTTCCTTCTTTCTCTTTTTTTTGCTATGATAAATAATACTGATATAAACACTCTTGTAACATTCATTTTTGTGCTTCTCTCTGATTATTTCCTTACGACGTCAACTTAGAAGAGAGTCAAAGGGTTTGAAACATTGAAAAATCTTGATACATTAACGCCAGTGCTTTCCCCAAATTGTACTAATTTATCCTCTGAATGACACTATATGTATGACAGTGCAGGTTTCACTGCACAGTTGTCACCCATGAATCGCCCTTTATTTTTATCTGTCCCAAGTGGGCCGGGGAACAACGGTAGAGGTAGGATAAGTTTGTTTCACAATTTAGAGATTTATAGTGATGGCAAGAGAGAAGAAATGAGAGTGTGTTGGAGCCTCTAATTCAGACCATCTGCCTCCAAGTTCCACGCTTCTTTCAGAAAGAAGGGACAGAGGCAAAGTCGTAGACCCCCGGCCTAAAGCCATGTAGTACCATCCTTCCTCTTACCCACCCACCTTCCGTGACCTTTTCTGCCCACCATCTGTCAGAGTGGCCCTAGCAGATGAGTAAGTCTGTGGCCAGATGGCTGTTCATTTTTGATTTTTGTCATGATTGAGCTGAATTACTATCATTGGGTGTAGGTGACTCAGCTCTGCAATCATAACACATTGTCAGGAGCGGAAAGAACTGGTGTGGGTGGCTTGTCAGGCCTTGGGCACAGGGCCCTATCGTCTTGCTGCCACTCGCTTGTTCCAATTTATTTCCAACTTCGTTATATGAGTTCCCGCATTGCCAAGCCTGGCTTTTAATTTCCACCTGCGTATTGGGGAAGGGGTGGGAGGAAGGCAGAACGGGAGCGACAGGAAAGGAATGTCATCACAGGTGGGAGGAGCAGAGTGGCAGTGTGGTTTTGGTGTGTGGGGGGGTGGGGGGTGGCAGCAGGAATGAGCCAGGAGAGTAAGTAATTCTTCCAGTTCGGTTCCCGTCGTCCAAGCTGAAAACTCAGACGAAGAGCGTGGGAGCATGGCGTTGTGTATTTCAGCCCCAAAGGGCAGGACTGTGGGCTGCTAGGGAAGAAAGGGGTCAGCCACACCAGAGCTCCCAGCTGCTGAGTGGCCCAGGGACCCCTGAGAGGGGTTTTCCTTTCTTGGCAATGGCCACTGCCCCTTGCGTCCTCTCTTCTCTGGTCTCTGGGAGGGAGTGGTAAACACTTGTGTTCAGTGTCAGCATCTGGGTGGGGACAGTCTGGATCGCCCTTGCTGTGGTGACCAGTGCACAGGCTGGCAGAGGCCGTCACACTGGGTGACACTAGAGGCTCAGCCCCAGAAACGCTTTAACTTCTCTTCCGTCCTTGTTGTGTCCAGGGCTGTGTTTCTCCCTTCCCAACACTCTCTCCTCTCTCCCAGATGCCCAACTACCCTCTATTTTGAGCTCTTTTTATGACACTCTCGCCTATACATAGATCTTCTTCCCAGCTGCCATTTTATTTTAAAGGAGGGGTGCGCTGTTATTAAACAAGGCTAATTTCACAGCCAATCAGCACGACACATGTGACAAACATCTGTGCAAACAGACATCTTAGGGAAGTTAAATAAGGCTCTGAAAAGGACTTCCTAATATCAGGCCTGAAAACGTTGAATCTGGAAGGAGACAGAGCTACTGGACTCAAACCAGGACACGAAAAAGGTCCTGAATGATCCAGCCATTCAATGTGTTTCCTCAAGCAGAAGACATAGTGTTGGAGGTAGAGAGAGACGCTACAATGTCTTAAGCTATGGCCCTTGTCAAAAGGATGTTATAGTTCATTCCAGACAGAGAAGAGGAAATGAGAAAGAAAATAGGAAGAGCAAAGAGCCAATATTTTAGCTTAAGTTCCCTTTCACATGCGGGACTCCACGCTAAAGAGACATACTTTCCCTCCTGTCTGCTGTTGAGCTTTGTTCAGGAAATGGAATGGACCTGGACGTCGCTAATAGATCACAGTGATAGACTGTGGATGAAAGCTTGTGTGCAATAGTTTAGTGGTTACCAGAGGGTAAGGGGGGTGGGGGGTGGGAGATGAGGGTAAGGGGGATCGAATACATGGTGATGGAAGGAGAACTGACTCTGGGTGGTGAACACGCAATGG
Organism: Rhinolophus sinicus; assembly: GCF_036562045.2. Lineage (NCBI taxonomy): Eukaryota > Metazoa > Chordata > Mammalia > Chiroptera > Rhinolophidae > Rhinolophus > Rhinolophus sinicus. Next base: position 10,081,818 of record NC_133762.1, read on the forward strand.
CATTTATAGATGATGCAATACAGAACTGTACACCTGAAATCTATGTAATTTTACTAACAATTGTCACCCCAATAAATTAAAAAAAAAAAAAGTACAAATTGCTAGTTACAAAGTAGTCATGGGGAATGTAAAGTATAGCGTAGAGAATATAGTCAATAATATTGTAATAACTATGTATAGTGCCAGGTGGGGACTAATTTGGGGGATCACTTCCTAAATTATATAAATGTCTAACCTCTATCCTGTATACCCGACACTAATATAAAATAATATTGAATGTTAACTGTAATTGAAAATAAATAAATAAAGTAAGTAAGTTAGTTCTGGGGAAAAAAAAAAAAAAAAGAAAGTTTGTGTGCCCAGTGTTTCCAAAGGCCAAAACTAAAAACGTCCGTGTTGGCGTTTTAAAGGTTTTATTGACCAAGAAGTCCCCAACCGAGAAGATGAGAGAACCAGGGGTGCCTCAGATCCATCTTGCTCACTGGACCAGGCCCAGGGTTTTCATGGGGCTGGAGGGCAGGTATGTGGCAGTGCTGGTGGGCAAGTTTGAGTTGGGGGGCCTTGGAACTGGGCCATTTATGATAAAGGGACGTCAACACTGGATCTTCCCGGACAATGGACCCATGTCTTCTGAAAAGGTTCTGGGTTCCAATTATGTCCTGGTCCTTTGATCGTGTGTGTGTGTGTGTGTGTGTGTCTGTGTGTATGTGTGTGTGTCTTGGGGCTAGACTTTGCTTCTGGGTGCAGCTGGAGGCCAAAGTTCTCTCCTCTGCATGCTTTGGCTGCATGACTTGGGCGGTATTTTTTTGGGCCTGTTGTCTCTGAAAAACAACTTGGCACCTCGTCAAACAAGATAGGACCCTTTTGAGCTGGTTCTGGGGTTACACAAAGATTCTCTACAACACACAGGGGGTGGGTCCAGTTAGCTGTGTTAGAGGCTCCAGCAGTCCCTTCAGGAAGACAGAACTGGAGTTTAATAAAGTTTCCCAGTGGGAAACATTTCTCCATACTATTCTAGACTTAACTCTACCCATTCCCCGTCCTGATTAGCCTCTGAGAATTTACGGAGTGCAATCTTCTTCCCCAGCCCCTATCATCTCACTACTTGATGTGTTTTTTCATTCAAGCTCGTATTTCGTTTCAAATGTCAAAATACTGCCTATACATGGCAGAATCCAGCCAAGAGGATGGAGTCACTTTGTAAGACCTGCCAGATGGGGTTTGGTGCTTATCTGATCATGAATTCTGAAAGCTTTTGGGACAGATGGTGTAACCATATCCAAGAATAATGCCCTTTCAAGAGTGATGCTAATTGGATCACATGGCATAAATGTTTCACATCTGTCACATGAGTGATCACACATGGCAGAGACTATTGCCTTAAACTTTGGTTTGTTTCTATTTCCGTGAGTGGTTAGAGTTTACTTCAGTGTGTTCAGTAAACACTTGCAGGGTGCTAACTACATCAATTCACCTCACTGATTCACTCACTGATTCACTCATTCATTCATTCATTCACTCATTCACTCACTCACTTATTCACTCATTCATTGATTCACTCACTGACAATCATTCATTCACTCACTCACTCATTCACTCACTCATTCACTCACTCACTTATTCACTCATTCATTCATTCACTCACTGACAATCATTCATTCATTCACTCACTCACTCACTCACTCATTCACTCATTCACTCACTCACTTATTCACTCATTCATTCATTCACTCACTGACAATCATTCATTCATTCACTCACTCATTCACTCATCCACTCATTCATTCATTCACTCATTCACTCACTCACTTATTCACTCATTCATTCACTCACTGACAATCATTCATTCATTCACTCACTCACTCACTCACCTCACTCATCCAGCACGTACGTTCTGTTTCTTCTATATGCCGGACACTCTTCTACACGTTCTCACACCACGAAGCTTTCCTTCCAGTTAGGGGATGGTGAATAATAAATAAGTAGAACAATAAACAAATACTATAAATTTGGTAGTATAGAAGACAACCAATAGGTAATCACGAGTGTGTTTGGGTGCCCCTGTGTCAGAGATGGATGCAGGCAAGCTAATGGTGACCAGGTGGAGAGATTTCTGCTCATGTCTGAACGAGGAGAGGGAGCCAGCCATATGGAGACCTAGGGAGAAGGGTGCCTGGAAGAGACAACAGCAAAAGCAACAGCCCTGAGCTTGGAGTGAACTTGGTTTGTTTAAAGATCAAGGACAGTGTGGCCATTACCTAGAGAGTGGGGAGCAAAGTGGATGAGAATGAGGTCAGAGATAGAGTCAGGGACGCCGGGAAAGAGACTGCAGTTTACTTTAATGAGACCTAGTACCAGTGAATGCGCACTCTGTGCCACTTAGAGTGACATAGAGCAGATCATTTACTCGTCAGGCAAATGGAATGGGATAGGTACAATTATTAACTTCATTTTGCAGAGCAGAAAAGCGAGGCACAAGGGAGTCAAGATTTATACACAGATCTGAACCCAGGATTTGGCTCCAGAGCTGTGCTCTCAGCCATATCAGTTAAACAGAAGCCACCAGGTGGTTTAAAGAATGACATCTGCCTGACGTTTTTGCAAAGCTCTCTCTGGCGGGCCTAGATTATAGAGGAGTGACAGAGGAAGGAAGCAGAGACGTCAGGCTGCTGTACAACCCAGGCGAGAATTAGGTCGGTTGAGGGCCGTGGCCCCAGAGAAGAGAGACGTGGAGAGATTTGGGGTGTGTTTTTGGTGTCATGACTTTAGATGACCTGTGTGTGTCTGGTAAGGGACAGAGAGGAGTCAAACACGATTCAGATTTAAGAGAAGGCACCTTAGTCTCTGTTCCCAGTAAGCTTACAGTAGTGTTCAATACACATGCCTATTTATTTATTTATTTATTTATTTATTTTGAGAGACTCGTTTGGTGGTGGTCTTGGCTTACTCATCCACACAGCCATGGGAATGACTTCACGCCACAGAGAGCGAGCTACTTCTCCAGCAAGAAGGGCTTGGGTAGAAATACAGATGTTTATTTTACGCGATTCTTCCCTCCCAGGATTCTGGGTCCCCAAATGTCTAGGGAAGTCATGTTTCATTCCTCTTCCTCCAGCTCCAGTGACCCCGGGAAAGTGGTGGGGGCTGCATGAGAGCCTTTAGCCGTAGCCCCGACTGACAGAAAGAAGCAAGATGGCTTTATTCTCTGGAAGGCCTGAACTCACCAGGGAACTTGCCCCTCCGACCCTCTTACCTTCTCTTTCACCAAGGCCTCTCTCCTCCTTTTCAGACTTCAACTCCGTGCCGAACTCGTCTGTGGAACCCTCTTGATTTTCCCCAGCAGACTAGCCCCTAGCCCCGCTCCTCTTCTGCATTCCCACCTTCCTTTGGAGGTAACTCCATTTTAGCAATTGTTTTGGTGAATTCTAACAGTCCTCCCAGACTGCACACGCCCCAAGAGTTAGGGGTGTGTGTGTGTGTGTGTGTGTGTGCAGGCAAGCCCGTGCATGTGGGTTTGTGTGTCTGCATATTTGCATGTGATTGCGTGTTTTTATGTCTCTGTGTGTCCGTGCACACAGGTGTATTTCATGTTGATATCCCCTTGTCTAGCAGAATGCCTGTCATACAGAAGCAAGCACTGGGAGAGGACGTCTTAGCTCTTGAACAAAGAAGTCAGGGACGATCAGGAAAGGAACAGAGGAAGAAGGAGCCCTAGGGATGAAAGTTCTCGTTCAGCCTCTGTCATAGCAGCTAGAAGCCTTCCTTGTGCTCCTAAGGAGGGATGGTGTGTGGTAAACCAGAATAAAGACATTAATCTGATGAATCGGGCTTTTCCTTGGGTTAACATCTCTTGATGCCCTGGCAGGTCAGCTGGTGTGGTCTTTGCTTCTGTAGCAGCTGCCGGTGAACAGGCTTTTCCAGCTGAAATGTTCAGTCATTTTGCCTCCATTATTTTTCTTCCCCTGGGCAAATTTATCTTCACGCCATAATTACCTTATTCAGATTCCTCCCAAATGTCATGGGGTTTGATAGCTGCTCAAGTAGAATTTGTTCTTCCTCGTGTCAGCGTCATTGAGCTGAGTTTCTGCACCGGGGCAGACAGGGGGACCGTGACAGCAATTATCTTCCATTATACCAAGTGGGCAGAACAGGGAAAAAAAAACAAAAACGGGGTAAAAAGGGGTAGGCTTGGGCAAAAGAAAACAGTGGGTCCTTGGGAAAAAGCAACAACTTTGAATAAAAGAGAAAGCAAGCAACCCATCCATCGTGTTATTAAGTATATGATACAGTTTTGTGATTTCAAATGCATTCTTCTTCTTTAACTGTCCTTAGTTTGTTCGTTCCCTCATTCATCATTTTTCTCACTAGACTTTCACAGTGCATAGCCGACATGTTGAAGGAAAAAGAGCCACAGACAGAATTCAGAAACAAGACTTTGCCATTTATAAGAACAGCATTGCTGGAAAGGAGGGGGCGCGTGCCCACCAGCCAGTCCCCCCCCTCCACGTTAAAAGATCAGGGTTTCTTTTACACCTGCGAAAACCCAAGACCCCTTCCAAGATTTTCCTTGTAATCCCGGGGGAAGAGGAGTCTCAGGACCCTCGGGCAGGGAAGATGGGACTGAAGTCACCTCCCGGGGAGAAGGAGGGGAATCTTGGGGTCAGGAGTGGTGTTTGGGTGTCCAGCGGGCCACACGGAGAGTTTTCAGGACATCCCAGCCTTTCCTCAAACCAGATCCCGAGCTCCATGCTCTCTGACATTCATTCCATCACTTTGACATCTAGTGGTGAGGTGTTGCCTGGAATTAACTAGACCATGAATTTTTTTTCACACGTCTTGAGAAAAAAGGCAGCGTGTGTTTTCCCTGTCAATTCTAGGGCTCCCAAAAGGTAAACTACTTAGCTAGGAAAAGTACTGTATACTTTGCCCTCTGCTGTGTTGTCACTCTGGCTGGTGGGTGTGGACCTCCTGCCATGGTGGGAAAGAGACTGGAGGGGTCTGAGTTAGACGCACTGGCAAGGCAGAGCAGCGGAGACGGCCTAGACTTGAGAGCAGCAGTGTGTGTGTGTGTCTCTTGAAGCTTAGGTGTCTCTTGGGAAGAAATGGAAAATTTTAGAAGTTGGCCTCAAAGCACCCTACTTGTGTTAATCTCATTCTGAACACCCATAATGAGCTCACAACCAGAAAGACAGAGAATCACATGAGAGACCAGGCACGGAAGACCAGCTCAGCCTCTCACCTGGGTCTGAAACCAGCCTCTGACTCATTGACGGCACCTGCGATGCCCCACGATCTGTGCAAAATTTGTAGCTCATGGTCTCTTGCAGCTGGAATGCAGGCATGTGGGATTTCAGTGCGAATGTGAGTGATGAAGGACGTAGGACTGGTGATTGCGTGGTGTCTGGATTTTGGAGGATGCAGGGTTGGCTTCCTGACTCAGAGGTAGCTTGGATGCTCAGGGAATGGGGGATGGGAAATAAGGTCAAGTTCTTGGTATTTCATTGGACTCAGTGCTCTATAGCAGCCGTGGAGGCTGTTTTCACATTTGGCCAAACCAGCTCATATTTTGAGTGATGCTTCTGGACATACAGCTTCCGGTCTGTTTTATTGTCTCCCTCCAAGCTAACCAATATCCTTTTGTAATTCCGTTTTCTACTTAAATTAGCCAAAGCGGACTCTGTTGTGTGTGACTAAAAACCATGACTGTCACACTGTGTGTTTAAAATTCTTTGTGCTGAAAATATGGACCAAAAAAGGGAGGGAGGGCGGGAAGGAAAGTGAGAAGGAGGAAAGGAAAGAAGGAAGAAAGAAGGGCGGGAAGAAGGGCTTATCAATGGATTGGGAATCTGGAGGTTCTGGTTTTCGGACTGGGCAATGACTTTGGACAAGTACTTTTCCATTCTTGAGCTCTAGAGAATTCTTAGTATTATGAGTAGGTCTTAAAGGTCCCTTTTGGTTTAAACATCCTTTGAAACAATGCAATAGTTCAATGTGTGTGTTATATTTATTTTTTCAAGTTTTTATTTATTTTTTGCCATCACATGGGTAGAATAAGATTTAGATGGGACCACAGTCACTGATTTGGATCAATCTAATTAAAAAAACAACACCCAATATACTTTCTTCTTGCTTCAGGAAACTGGAAGCAGCAGCTTCCAGCTTTCTCCCACAGCACAGCTTAGGCTCAGGGGAGCATGTGGGGCTGCAGCAGGCAGCTTTGCCCAGGCTCCCACATACCTGGGGGAGGGCTTCTTGGCTGGCAAGCTTTGCACCGTGAAGCAGCACATTTCTGTCTTTCACTGTGTGATATATAAGTCTATGAAATGAAAATACAAAGGAGCCGTTTATTAAAATCCCCAGCGTGGTGAAATCAGTGAACTATGCACTGGCACATTTGTTCTTGTTAAGCATTGAAATGGCAGAAACCTATAAAGCTCATGTTATCAGCCCAGTGGGCCCAACCCCCATTAAGGTGGAAAAACAATTTAACCAAGTTTCCTTAAAGAAGGCAATACCATCTGGCCCACTTGGTGGTGTGGTGTGTGTATCAAGCTGTGGGGCTCCTGGTTTAGGGTCTTTCTCTTTGAATTAAGGCATTGTCTTCCAGGCTGTGGATTCAATACCTTATTTCAGGGAGAGAGGCGGCCATAGGAGCTGGCAACCGTGTTTGTCATGGGAAACTTTTCCTCCTTTCCAAATTCTTCTTGCACCCAGACAGGTAGGTTGGAGCTGGGGTTCTAGCTGTGATGGTTCATTTAAGGTGTCACTTTGACTAATGGTTCCCAGTTGTTCGGTCAAACGCCAGTCTAGAGGTTGCTGTGAAGATATTTTTAAAGATGTGATTGGCATTTATCTCAGTAGATATTGAATAAAGCAGATTGCCCTCCATTACATGGGTGAGCCTCATCCAATCACTTGAAGGCCTTAAGAGCCAATCCTGAAGTTTCCCAAAAAGGAAGAAATTCTCAAAACTGCAACATAGAAACCTGGTCTGTGTCTTCAGCCTACTGCCCCATGGAATGCGGAGTCAACACTGCAAAGTATCAACTCTCCCCTGGCTTCCTAGCCTGCTGGCCTGCCCCACGGATTTCAGACTTCCAGCCCCCGCAGTCTCCCGAGCCAGTTCCTTAAAATCTGTCTCCCCCGCCCTCTCCCCATATATATTTCCTATTGCTGTTGTTTCTCTGGAGAAGCCTCCTGACTCATGTCCCGAGTAGGTCCATTGACAGTCTTTGAAAATACGCTCACATCATCTCCGGTGTTAGAATCTCTTCTCCAGGTGCCCCCACCAGTGAGCGTGGCAGCCTTGCACTCTTACGAACGCCCGGGCCCATTTGCTGAGAGTCAGGTCGGTTGGCCTGAGAGTCAGGTGGGCACGGGGCACCTGACTTTAAAATGTGCCCCAGGTCAGTCTAACTTGACGGGAGTCCGGTACCAACCGCTTGGTAATACCATCCAGCCTCCCAGTTCTGTCACAACCTGGTATCTTTCGCTGTGTTACACCCCAGTCTAGACACACCTCCCCTCTCCTCGCGTTTTCACACACACACACACACACTTTTCCAGGTGACCTGGAACCCTGGCCACGTGTCTAATGTCTCTGTTGTGATGTCGTTCACATCTAATCACCATCTAACCACCCTTCTCTACTTGGCTGCAAATGCTTCCAAGGTGGGCATCACGTCTTTGTATCTTTCCCCAGTGCATGCCTGACCCATCAAGCTTAGTCAACGTTCGCTGAATTTAAATGACAAAGCAAGCTCCTCTTGTAGGGATTCCACACTCACCACGTGACCTTTTGGTAATTTGACTTTCCCCGGGAGCCGCCACTGATGGAGCAAAGGCTTTGTTCTGTCAGATGAATGTGAGTGTCTAAGCCACATGACAGAGCATTCATTTCGAGCAGTAAATTAATAAATTGGAATCCTGGTTTCTACCTACAAAGTTTGTTGAATAAATGTCTTGCTGATGGTTATAACTCAATTTTCCGAATACAGATGATCCTCTTAGCCGGTTATTTGCAGACCAATTTTTATTTATTAATTGGGAATTTGCTCTCTTCTTCAGCCCTGCCCAGTCTCTCTTCTCCTGTCTTTTGTGGATCATTGAAAGCTGGCACTGAATGTGACCCAATCAGAGAGGTGATTTGGATAAAGCATCGGTGCGGTGTGGTTAGTAACAGCCCTGATGGTGTAGGGCACGTATCTAGGAGCAAACCCATCAGATGTGGACATGGCGGGTCCCCACCCCATTCCTGCACTCTCCAGGCTGCTGCAGCCCAATCTAGCTTAGGACGGACAGTTGCTGTGTGACTTGTGTCAGGAAAACAGGGGGCCTCGCTTCTCAGTGGAAAGGAGGGTGACGGCGTGAGTCACGCTGGCTTGGAAGTACACACTGACCTGCCTTACACGCAGTTTCAGGACAGAGAGACTGCTTCAGGTCCTTTGCTCTCTGGCCTCCTTCTGGCTGCTGCCAATGGCATTCAAGCCGTTCGTACAAAGTAGGCTCTTCGGGGTAGCTGATAAAAGACACAGACCCTCAGGCGGGGGACTTTGTGTGGAAGAAACCTGGAGTCATTGTGGTACCATAGGAGCCCCTCCACTAGCGATTGGTGGGTGCCGGTCCCAGCTCTGCCTCTGCCACCAGATGCCCAGAGCAAAGGGCAACCTCTGCCTCTCGTTGGTTTCACTCAGGAGCTAGGATTGGCCTCACGGCCTCCGTGTGGTAGGGATTCAGGCTGGGGCACCTGCTGAAGGAAAACGAGACAGGACCGGCCCCAACAGGCCTGTGGCTGCCCCTACGCCTACCCTTCTCAAGCCACCACCTCACTCAGGAGCCTCTTCCCTCCTTCCTGGTTCCATCCTCTGCACAGCTGAGCCCCAATCACAGGGTTCCCTGGTCTCCTCCAAGGTCCCTTGGGATGCTGGAGAGCTTTCTCCACCACCAGGCTGTGCCCTGCCCCACCTGGCTGCCAACGGCTTCTGCACCGTCAGGGTGGGTCTCTCACCACCAGCTCTGGCCTCTGCTTTCTCCAGGGCGGTCATCCTACTGCTACTCCCCGCATACCCGCCATCGTGAGCCCGCCTCCTAGCCTAGGACTCTGTGCCTTTGCCACCATTTATTCTCTGTCTCCCCGAGGAGTTATTGATCTTACACTGGGGTGGGGGGGTCACAGGGGCCAGAGCAGCCCTTCAGTGCCTTGTTGAAGGCCACAGATGCATTGATAACATAGCTGCCCTGGAAACTGAGGCAGTCTCTTCTCCCGATCCTCTGCTTTTTCTTTCTGAAAGTTTGATTTGGGGAGGTGGGGCTGGTGTCCTCATGACTGGAACAGCCTGGGGCAGGGTCCTGCCCTCAGGGACTCTGTGTCCTGTGGGGACCTGAGAAGGAGAACCGGAGAAGGCATCCGGGAAGGAAGATGCAAAGCTAAGGCCCAGGTGAGAGCAGAGGCACAGATGTGAGCAAAAACCACACTGCCCAGTGGCCATGCCCTGAGCTGGGTGGCAGGGGGACCAGTTCTAGGTTGCATGAGGGCGGGTGGGCCCAGGTGGAGACCGTGTCTGGGAAGCCGTCTGTACACTGCTTTGGGCAGTGAATATGCCCGTGTACAGTGAAGACAGAGAGGGCTCTTCCAAGCCCCCATCTGCCAGGCCCCAGGCAGGGGCCACCTCCTCCAAGGAGCTTCCTGCAACTTTTCCCAGCACTCCCAATCACAGTGGAGGAGAAATGACCACAAGAAACATAGGACCAGCAATTCTCAACTGAAGTGCTTTTAAAAATACAGATGCGTGGGTCCCTGTCCCTATCTATTGAATTGTAATCTCCAGGGAAGGGGCCCAGGCATGTGGACTTTTAAAAACGTTTTCTAAGTAATTCATATATATCTTGCCAAAGGGACTTAAAAACCACTGTAATTGATAGTATTTTACCAAAAGTCCACAGACAGTCTCACTCTTTCTGGCATCACTTCAGTTTGCAGTTCTTCCTGAAGTACCATCTAATTTAAATAACTGCCTGGTCTGTTTTTTCACTCTCACGTGGGGCAGAGAGCCAGGCTCCCTCCTTTATTGTTTATCGCTCATAGGACCTGTGCAAGGCAAAGAACTCTGTAAATACTTAAGGCTGGGGAATTAAAGACCATAGTACACACACACCCACAAACACAGAGACACTCGTACGTGATTCCTTACATGGGAGAGAAGTACAGACTGCAGGAAAATAAGAAAGTGCAAATCAGAATGAAAAATAAAATGAAACCCCCCCTGTATCACTTCCTACCATCAAAAAACAATGACTTCCAGGTGTGAGCCTGCTTATATCAAAATGGGATCGTGCTACTTGAAATCATTATCCAAAGTATCTGAAAAGATGGGATCTTGGAATCCAAAATTAGACATTTTGGGTTTTCTCCCCAGTACCTACCGGGGTGGACAAAAAAATGTATACACATTCATCTTTTGCTATCGGTATATATTGAGTATTATTAATACAATTTTAATACAGTTCGTTCCTTTCTTAAAATGTGTATACATTTTGTGTATACAAATGTGTATACCCTCTGTATGTGACCTGTATATATGTCAACCCACATCCTCAAAACATACTATTAAAAATTAAATATTTAATGTGGACACAAACCTCATATGTACTTCACTAATATTTTCACTGTGCCATTTGTCTGCTCAATTCTCTTTGACCGTTCCCCACGCCCAGGCTGAAGTCCAAAAATATTGGCTTGGCATTTGAAATCCTCTGCCACCTGGACGCAATCAACTTTCTAATTTTGTCCCATCGGTCCTCATTGAATACCTTCTACTCTTGCCACATTGTTCTTCCTCCTCAGTGTTTCCCAAGCATAGTAGGATTAGGACTGCTTCTGCTCTTTACTCACAATGCTTTCTCAGTCCGAATGCCCGCCTTCTTCTGTACAGGACAACTACAGTAACCAATAGTGAATATTTTCCTCATCAGTAAGTAGGACAGTGTTTCAGTGCTGTGTTACCGTATAACACACCTCTGCAAACCTTGGTAGCTTAGAACAATATGCGAATTCTTACGGGTCTTTGCATCAGTGTTTTGGGCTGGGATTAGCTAGATGGTTTTTGTTGCTGAACTCCCTTGTAGGGAGTTCAGATTTAGCAAATAAAAATACGGGACACCTAGTTAAATCTGAATTTCAGGTAAATGGAGAAATTCTTTCATATAAACGTGTCCGTGTGAGAGTTGAGACATACATATGCTAACACATTACTGTTGTTTGTGTGGAAAGAAAATTTAACTGGCTGTCCTGTGCTTTAGCTTACAACCCTACTCACCTGGGATCACTCATTCGGCCGTTGCCATGTGGCCTCTCTGTCGTCCTGTGAACTGGATGGGACTTCTTTACAAGGTGCGCTCAGGGCAGCATTCCAAAAGGGCAAGAGTGGAAGATTGGACATCACATAATGTCATTTCCTCCTTATTTTATTGGTCAAACAAGTCACAGGCCAGCTCACATTCAACAGACTAGAAATAGGCTGTAACTTTTGACGGAAAGAGTAGTAATGTGACATTGTAAAGGGGCCGCACCTGGGGTGAGAGGAGTTGCAGCCCCTCGTGCAAACAGAAAGACAGGTTCTTCCCTCTGATTGGAAAACACTGCCTTTTATTCCGCTTTGCCTTAATTTTGACCCATTGTCCATAGTTGATATTTAGATTATTTTATGCTGTTACGAACTTTGTTGCCAAAACAGGAATGTTTGTGCCTTTGTCCAATTTTTCATACTTTTTCATTTAAGAGTCAGAAATCACTGCCTCGGTTCAGAACCCAGCTTTGTTACTTACTAGCTATGTGTCTGGGGGTGGAATTACTTAGCATTTTGTGCTTTAGTTTCCTCATTTGCAAAATGGAGACAAAAATATGATTAATCTCATCTCTTACTGGGAAGATGAAATAGGTACTACACATAAAAGGATCAAAACTGTTAGTCATTTTAAAGATACCTTCCTAGAAGTGATATTATTAGGTCAAGAGATATAGGGATAGTTAAGATTTTGCTATGTATTAATACATTCAAAGAACCATGTTTTAAATTAAGAAAAACAAGGTAAAGTTTGATAGTCTAGGGCTGGAGAACTTAGACCAGGACTCAGCCAACAAACTATTGCCTATGGATTGTTTTTGTAAATAGGGTTTTACTGGAACACAACTATGCCCTTTTTAAAAAACAAATGTGTGTATACACACACACACATATACTAACATGTACATATGTATTATGTATACAGAGGGTGCCAAAACAATGTATACACATTTTAAGAAAGGAAAAAAAACTATTCAAATTGTAAAACTCAATATATACCGATAACAAAAGATGAATACAAGTCACGTGTGACTTTTGCAGTTACAAGAGGTGCTCAAAGTGGTTCCCATCAGCATAATTTTAATACAGTTTTTTCCTTTCTTAAAATGTGTACACAATTTTTTGGCACCCTCTGTATATGTTTCTTTTTTTCCAGAGAGCATACTAACCTTTAATCAAATGGCTGCCTGACAGCCATGCCCTTTTCTTTACGTGTCACCTCTCGCTGCTTTCACACTGGAATGGAAACAGCTGAAGAGTTGTGGCGGAGACCAGGTGGCCCCCAAAACTGGCAACATTTACTATCTGACTCTTTCTAGAAAAATTTGCTAACCTGTGGTTTGGAGTGAGAAAGGCCTGCGCATGAATCTCCACTCTCCACGCATGCTCTGTCCTGGAGGCATAGAAAGATGACACTAATTTTAATCTGCCGGAAACTTGGTGGATACCGGGCAAGGAGAGACATCGAAATGACTTGATCTGCCCCAAATCAAAGGGTTCCATAGGGTGGCAGCTGCTTAAATACCAGGTTTTCTGTGCGATGTGTGTATGTGTGTGTGTGTCTGTCTGTGAATCCATGTATATGCATACACGTGTGCGTGTGTAGGTGTGTGCCTGTGTGGCCCAAGGAACATGGGAGGGGTCGTTCTCCCTGAGCAGTTTAGAAAGTTTGCTGTACTTTATTTTTATTTATTTATTTATTGGAAAATGTTGACTCATGTGACCAGTATGGCTGGTGTGGGGCCAAGCAGTTCCCAGGAGATTAAATGGCATTTCTTTTTTTTTTTATTAGTTTCAGGTGTACCAAACAATGTACTAGTTAGACATTTATCATTTCTATCCCTCACACAGTGATAACCCCCCTTTGCTGTACTTTAAATAGTACTAGTGAAACGAGGGTGCGGAGCAACGTTGAAAGTTGCCAGAGGAAGTGGTGGGAAAGCCGGACCGTGAGAAATAGGTAACGAAGGTTGTTATCAGCAGGAGTCTTTTCGGTGTGTCTGCTTCTCCCACCAGCAGTGGCACTGGCCACCCCTGCTTGCCCTGCCCCCTCCCACTGCGATGCTGGAACCTGGCTTCCTTCTGCACTCCTCACACTGCCTGACTGAAATCAGGGGACTTTCCTTCTTTCCGCTGACCAGGGCGTCATCTTGTGCTCACGGTCCATGGACCAGGGCAGGGGTACTTGTTTGATTGTGAGCACTCCACTCGGAGCGGGACGTTGATAAGCTCAGAGGCTCAGTGTATGCTCTCTGCTTTCATCCTTGCATCAACGCTGTGAAGTAGATCTTATTATCTTGAGAGACAATGACCTAGGTAGCCAGGTAAGGGCTGGAGCTGGGATTCGATCTGTGTGACTCCGAAAGCTTGTTCTTTCTACTGCACTAGAGAATCAAGAGTCTAGCAGGAAAAATGCCATGCTACCAACGTTATAATTAAAGTCAAGATGAGTTAGATTCCATATCAGAGGTAGGTACATGCTTAGAAGAGTTCAGAAGAAAAAAGGGAAATCTTGTACAGATGGAAGCATCTGAACTTGATCTGAATTCCATTGGAATAAGAGAAGAAAATATGTTTCCCCTCCAAATCCGATGTCTTAGATAAAATTAGGGGGGAAAGAAGACATTGAACCAGAATATAGTGGGTCATATTTTGGAGGTGACTGACGACCTTTTGCAAACTGAAGAAAACAAGTTGACTTGGGGCTCTTTAAGGAGTCAGCCAAGTACCGCTTTTGTTTCTGGTGACCTCTCTGGAGAGACCCAGACGTTACTGTCTCAAGTGGTGACTTTAGGAACAGTTCCATCACAGGCCCAGGAAATTGTTGAATGAAGGAGCTAATGAGACATTTCTCCCTGGGGCATCCCCATGGGGCATGAGGCACTCCTCTGCGGGCCTAGCCCAGCATGTAGCACATAGAAATTCTTAGGAAGAGTCTGTTGAATGAAGGAAAGAATGAATATGTGGGCACCAGCTGAGCTCAGGTTGGCAGATTGGCACCGTTTCATTTTCAAAATAAGACTCTGTGTGGATATTCAAGCTGGAACTACATGAGATCAAAGGCCATTCAGCTCAGCCTCAGGTAGTCTGATTTAATTGGTTTGAAAAGGACTCTGGCAATGGCGTTATTAAAATGCCCCCCTGGTGGGTGAACCTGCAATGCTGTCGCGACTGAGAATCGCTCATGTCATCTCGTCTGAATTCTCTGAACTTGCACGTGAGGAAAACTGAGGCCCAGAGGAAGGCTTTAGCTAGGAAGCCATCTGCCATGAAGTGAAATGTGGAAAGTCTGCTGGGTTACCACTGGGCACTTTCATTTTACGTTCCTCACTCCTCCTTTCCTGACATGGAAGGGGAGAGAGATGGACTTCAGCGTGGACCTGTGGTCAGGACTAAACCCTTGGCCCTGACTGACTCCTTCCTTTCCTGGGTCCTCTGTGACCTTGTGGTCACCTCCTGCCACCATCTGTGTCTCAAAGGCCTCGCATTCCATTTTTGTTTTAATTGATATCATGTCCCTTCTGGAATGTCATGTGTTTCTCCCGTTCTTTCTCCTACAAGCAAATGGGAAAGATTTATAGCCCCTTGTAAAACCCCAGCCTTGTTTAGAAACTACTTGTGATTGATTAAGTAATAAAAATGCTTTTAAGACAAGGAGGTAACTCTCCCTGCTAATTGCTCTGTGCTTTACATCAGAACCGCGTTGCATGGCCCAGCGCTCTCCAGGGCTGGACAACTTTGGAATTTCCATCACCCTGAAAAGTCACATTGGAATCATTGTCTGTAGCTTTTTTTTTTTTCCCATGACTGAGACTGTTAAAAGACCCAGACAGATAATTAACGGGTGAATAAACACACCCAGCGAAGTGTTGGAAGCAAGAGAGCAAATCCCTCCTTCCCTCTGAGTGTGAGTTCCGGCGCTCATCTGGGGATGTGGACCAGAGCCAACCCCCAGTGGAAGGGTGGTCCAGATGGAGAGAGAGGCTTCTCAGCCTCCGCCCGCCCCTTCCCTCTGTCTAGCACAATAGTCTGGGTACCTAAAAGATGGCTAGACTCTGAGTCAGACTCGCTGGCTTTAAGCCAGAAGGGATGATGGAGCTTGCATCCCAGTGAGCAAGACACATTCCTGGATGGGGAGACGGCACAGGGGGTGTAGGTGTTCGGCCTAGTGAGCCTGGATTAGCTGGCGGAACCCCTGCGCCCTGAAGGGCTACAGTGAGGCAGCCATCACCAAATTCATTCTCGGTCTCCATGGACAGAGTCATTGTACTTTTATACGGCCCTCTGCAGCTTTCAGAACTTTTCAAATGTGCAAGTAAGTGGGCATGAAATAGTGAGACAGCTGCTCGGAGGACGGCCGTTTTCAATCCGCCTGGGAGGCCAGGGAAATACATGGAGTGGAAGGGAGGAGACAGGCCCCGAGGGAAGGGGTGGTAGAATAAGAAAGACACTTGGTCTTTGTCTCCTGTTCCTGGCACAGCCACTAGAAGTGTCCCTACTTTACTGAGAAGACACTGACGTGCAGGAGGATTAACACGGTGCTCCAGCCATTGGGCAGTGGACACATGACCCAAACCCTCCCCGCCTGGCTTCCGAGGGTCAGCTACCCTGCGATATCGCTGCCATGCACTGTTGCTGGCTGGCTTCTGTCTCCCAGGTGTCCTGTACATGGGGCAGGGTGGAGGACAATGTCTTCTAAGTGTCTGTAATTCTAGATGGAAAGTGGGTGTAGAACGGGTACCGCTGAGGGATCTGAGTTGTCCAAGGGATCCTGGGAGCTTATCACATCCATGGAGCGGTGGTTAACAGCAACCAGGGGACGTGCCAGGCCCCTGTTCAGGTGTGTGAGGTATAGAGGGTGCCCAGGTGATTGTTTCCAGATCTTGGATCCTGGTGGAGAGGAAGCATCCAATGGAGATGTAGATGCTACGATCTGGGAAGAAAGCGGAAATGCCCAGTGGGGTGCAAACTAACGGCAGAGCCCTCACCCCCAACACACCCTCTGGGCTCCACTTATTCAAACCCCCTTTGAGAACAGCGCCACCATTGGCCTTTCTTGGAGCTCTGAGGCCTCCCTGGGGAGAATGGTATGCTTCTTCTTTCCCAGTACGTCTTTGGGCATCTGGTTGTTTATCAGAAGGTCAATACATTTCTCAAACGTGTCGACTTACACAAGTAGAAAAGAAATGATATTCCTAACGGAAAGGGAAATAAGTCAGAGATAGTTTTCTACTCGTACATGAAGGTTGCAAAAGATTAGTCCGAGAAAGTGTGTACACAGATTGAATAATTGGCAGTGAATATTTTTAAAATACGTCCTTTGGTAAATGGTAGTCTACTAAAGGTGTTTAAGCACGGAAATAATATGATTTGATGGGTGAATTTTTGTTCAACCCCAACCCCTGAAGATTCTAATTAGTGCGTTCTGCTTGATTGTGGTGCCCTTGGGGAAAAGGAATGGAGCCTTTCTCGATTTTGCACCCCTAGCACCTAGCAAACAAGTACGGCTTACTTACTTGGTACTCAATCAATCTTGAGTGAATGAGTGAATGAATGAATGAATGAATGAATGAATGTGAAGGGAAGTGTCTGCAAGGGCAGGCAGGAATGGGGTTGGAGTCGGAGGTTGTCAATTGGAAGCTGGAAGGGGAAGAAGCCAGAGGAACTTGAACACAAGGCCAGGGGGTGTGAGTTATAGAAGTGGGCTGTGGGAAGGGAGGAAAGTGGGTGGGGGCAGGACAGGTGGTGCAAACAAGATGGGCACTTATTTCTGTGGTCTTAAGGGGGCCGAGGATGTAGAGCAGCGCTGTCCAACACGCCTTCCTAATGATGGAAATGGTCTGTATTTACATTGTCCAATCTGGTAGCCATATGTGGCTTTCCAGTGCTCGGAATGTGGGTGCAGTGACTGAGGGCCTGAGTTTTTCATTAAAAAAATTGTGATCAGGTTTTCATAGGCACACATGGCTCATAGCTGCCATGTTGGACAGAATGCTCTCTTATTTGCAAATTACAAGGAACGGTTTTGTGGGTCCAGAAAAAAAGTGAGGAGAGAGTTTGGAGGGAAGAGTATTTGTTATGACAAGTGGTAGTCTTTTTGTTTGTTTGTTTTGTTTTTTTTAATTTTTTTTAATTGGGGAATATTGGGGAACAGTGTGTTTCTCCAGGGTGCATCCGCTCCAAGTTGTCCTTCAATCTAGTTGTGGAGGGCACAGCTCAGCTCCAAGTCCAGTTGCCGTTTTCAATCTTTAGTTGCAAGGGGCGCAGCCCACCATCCCATGTGGGAATTGAACCGGCAACCTTGTTGTGGAGAGCTCGCGCTCTAACCAACCGAGCCATGCCACCGCCCCCCTCCCCCCAAGTGGTAGTTTTAAAGACAGCTGTACTAGCAGCAAATTCTACAGTGAAATTCTAGGTTTGGGCTGTTCATTGTAGGTGCAAACTTGGTGGGAAAAAAAATGAAATCACAGTATCTAAAAGATTGTCTTTCATAGCCTCACCTATTGGCTGAATTGCTGCTGGAGTCACTGATTTATTAGTTTTATGGTCCAACGTGAAATAAAGGACCAGAAATACTCTCTGGTTATTTTTTAAAAATTTTTTGCATCCGTCCTGGTCCAGGTGAGGATGCTGTCTGTTTCTCCTTCTAATCCTTCATGAGACATGTGTGGATGAGGTGTCACTGGAGAGGGCAATAACCCAAGCCTGCCAAACCAAGCTTCAGCAAATTAACTCGAATTTGCTTTGGCAGAGAGAGGGTTTTATTTTGCTGGCAGCATGTACTTGTAATAAAAGTGCCCTTTTAAATAAAAATCCATGACAACGCTAAATATGCAGTCAGTGTTGCAACATTAATAAAGCGTACCAGGCATTAAATCCAACTTTGCTATGTAATGCGCACAATTGACAGCTTGTATTTCAGGCCTGATCATGCTTCCAATGGTGAGTGAAATGACTTCAAACAGCTGTCCGATGGTGTGAAATGAGCATAGATACAGGGTAAATAAAACTCAAATGAACACTGAATGTTCTCTTTTAGCAGCGAGACCAGCCCTGGGGCCTAAGGGTGGGTATATGGTCTGTAGATATTTGTACTGTGCCATTCATCCTCCCTCCCTCCATCTCTTCCTCCCTCTTTTCCTCCCTCACTCTCTCTCCCTCCTTCCTTCTTACCATGTGCATAGAACTTAAGGAAGGCAAAAGAAATGAAAGGCACCTCTTACTTTGTAGGAGCGTCAAGGATCATTGTGGACATTAAACAGTAACTGTATGTATCATATAGCTGTTCCTTGGTGCCTGATGTTTCAAGGACATGGATTTATGATTCATTGTAGGTGCTATTTCCTCTATTGAATTTGCCTCTGCTCCTCCTCCTCCTCCTAGAAAACTCCTACTCATCCTTCAAAACCCAAATCAAATGTTACCTCCTCTATGAAGATGTCCTCGAGCCTCCAGGCAGAGTCTACTTTTTGTGCTCCTGTATATTTCCATTTTCCAATATAGTGATGTATTGCATACACTCTGTTGTGACATTCTTCATCTTCATCTCTGTGACTTCTGTGAGCCCTTCCAGGGCAGAAACTTTAATATGCAGAGTTTTGCATCTTCAGTGGCTCTCGCTTTCCCTAGCACATGGAAGGTGCACAACAAGTTATATTTTATTTTTCAAATGTATTTGGTAACAGATGTAAGGTGATGCAATGTGGCTGTATGAGATGCTACAGACTTAGGGGACAGATGTAGGTTGTTCTGTCTGAAGTGGTGTTCAGTGAAGCACCTTGAAATGTCTTTGTCACTCAAAGTGGCAGACCTCTGTCCGCCAAGCTCCTTCTGTGTGTGGCTCCGCCATCTTTAACATCTGGTGTACAAGCTCACTGGATTTGACTTCCTCTCGCTGGCAGATGGAAAGAAGCTGGAGGCTTGCTGGGGAGGCGGGGGGAAGGAAGGGAGACGTGCACACCACTCTAGCTCACAATCCATTGTCTACCGCTGAGTCACATGGCCGCACCTGATTGCAAGAGCTGCTGGGAAACAGAGTTGAGCTGTGTGCCCAGAGGAAATAAGTTTGGTGCTCACATAGGCAGTTTGGAGAGATACACAGGGCCTCACATTCATGTCCAATCATTCTCACGATGCCCAAGGACACCAGTTTTCTTGATTTGCTTTGTGCCAAATGAATTCCCTCTGTACATTCGCTGTACCCTCTGCCCAGAATCTTTTTACCCCAGGTATCCTCAGATCCATTTCAAGTAGCTTACGCTCCCCCCACCAGTTGCTCTGCAGCCTGTTACCCCACTTGTTTTCTTTGCAGCACTTTTAATACTCACTGTAGTTATGTTGTGTTTACCTCCACTGGGTTGTAAGTTCCATGAGGGCACTGCCCCTTCTTGCAATAGACCAGTGGTCATTCCTGGTTGCAGCCTGAGGTTCAAATCCCCTCTCCACTGGGGAACCATACAACTCCGTTCTCCTTCGCAATGATGACTCTCAAAGAAGATTCTTCCACCTGCTTCTGGTTTTAAAGAGCAGTTGGCATGGGGTGTGGATAAGGCACTGGAGATGTCTGAGGACCAACTGTATCCCACATGCAAACTGAAGCCACTGCACATTCTATAAAAATGACCTTTAGTAATCAGCTCTGTCCTCTGAATGGTCAAATTGAAAATTGAGCAGACTTTGGAGTCCGGTTGTTTCCTAGTTTGTGTGACTCGGGAAATGACTTAACTTCCGTGGATTCAGTTTTCTGTTGTGACACGGGCTTAGCAATACAGATGAGATCACATGCATAAAGCAATGGGGCAGCCTGACGTACAGTAGGAACTCAGTGTGGACCCCCTGTCCACTTTCTCCTCTTTTTCCTTCTTCTTTATCCTTCTTTTCTTTTTCTTCAAGGCTCTTGCATGTCTCTTTTATAGCGGGGTCTTGTCTGAACATCAGATAAGTTGCCTTCTTTTGCTTTTTTCTCCCCATCCATCAGAACTCACAGACTCTTCCCCACTTACAGGGTCTCCCTGTGACCTTGTTGCGCTCCCTCATCCACTAAACTTCCGGTACAGACTCACTTTCCTGAGAGACCCTGGAATAGCAGATTTCTAGTACATGTAGTTAATAGGTTAATAGCTTTCCGGGGACCCACCTTGACCCATATTTAGAATATCATAATGACTTGTGCTTTAATTGGTTTTTCCCTCATCTGGGCGCCGTGGGGACATCATTTCCTCAAATTCTCAGTAGGACCGATGGTGACAGTAAGCATGGAATTCTGCTTCAGCCAGACTGAACGTGAAAGGTCCTTTTAGGACAAAACCCAGATCTCTGTTCTTTCCCACAAATGGTGGTGGTGGTGGTGCACAAATGATGCTCCCACATGCCACCTGCTAAAGTATAGAATCCAGTCCCTACAGAGACTCTTCCCACTGAATCATCAACAGCTGCGTCTGCTACATTTGTGAGGCATCCGTGACAAGGTAGCTCTTTTGGAAATTCGTCATGGTCGTTTTGGACAGACGGACCAAACGTTTTAACCTGATTCGCGTGGTTTCAATGAACAGTAAAATGAAGGTCCTGTACGGCCATCTGGCGAAGGACGTGAGGGCTTTGACATGTTCTGAATGCCATCAAATCACTGAAAGGGACACGAGCATACTGAGTACTGGTTCTTGTGTGAGCACCTTGAAATGGTGCTTTTTTTTTTTTTTTTTTGCCCTTGCAGCCCAGGGCCTGTTATTGCATAGGAGATGGCTAATTGATATTGGTTAAAGTGAGAAATTCCCAGAGCATTCACTAAGATTGGAAAGGGCTTTCTGATGCAAGAATATGGTTGGACACCACATTCAATATATTTTCTCTACTCTCTGTCTTGGTTTGTGTTGAAATTTCTCCTCTTCTGTGCTGGTTGCACCTAGATTTTATCATTTGAGTGAAAGGCAGAGGGAGGAGAAGGGAGAAGAGGACTCACGTTTTCTTTTTTCTTTTTAAGTGTGTTTTTCCAGGACCCATCAGCTCCAAGTCAAGTGGTTGTTTCAATCTAGTTGTGGAGGGCGCAGCTCACAGCGGCCCATGTGGGGATCGAACCAGCAACCTTGTTGTTAAGAGCACTGTGCTCTAACCAGCTGAGCTAACCAGCTGCCCCATGTTTTGTTTTGGTTTTGAGTACCTGCTATAAAATAGCCCACATTACCAAGTACTTTTACAAACATTGCTCTTGTCATTCTCATTTATAGGTGTGAAAACAAGGCCCAGAGAGGTTAAGAAACATGTCAAGGTCACACAGCTGAGGCAGCATTGGAGCCCTGGTTTACCTCCCTCTCAAATGGATGCTTTTTTCAGCGAGGTGGCGAAAAATGACCGGAAGTGTGGGCTCACTGGGGCAGCAGCATGTCAACTGGCATGTCCCATCTGGCATGTCAACTGGCCTGGGGAGTTTTGGACAACCTATTGGGATGTCCTCTGTGAGCTGTTCTCTCCCTGTTCTCTGCCTTCTCCTGGCAGCCTCCGTGACGCACACGTAAGGTTATGTGAAAAAAAGTGCAGGTGGACTTCCGCTGTTTAAAAAATTCCCAAGGAAAGCTGTGGTCACAGAGCTAATGAATTGACGAGGTGGTGGGTTCCCTCATACAGAGACCCACGCCTTAGGAGGTCAGTGCTTTATCTTAATCCCAGGGAGAATATAGTCCCGTTGTGATGAAGAAGGTGAGAGGTTTAGGTTCCGGTCCTCCCTGGGCAGCTGCTCAGAGCTGGTGATGGTGATAAATGGAAGAAGCTTTCTAATTGCTGGCAGCCTGTGGCTTTAGCTCCCTGGACAGCTGCAGAGTAGAGCGCCCCCTTCTGTCCTGGTGGTGGGTGCCTTCAAACCTCTGGACCGGAGGTTCTGGCATCCCTAGGCCCCAGGAACGACCTTGCTATTCCCTCATCCCTCCCTCTCTGGGCCGTTCGGGCCTAGACCACTGGCAGCTTTCTAGGTGTGACATTTGGTCCTTTTAGATCGATGGGAGTCTTTTCACAGAGGCGGTGTGGGTCATGGGGAAGCACGCGGATTTGGAAGTCAGACAGACCTGCCTTTGAGTCCATTCTAGGTCGTGTTTTCCAATGACCTGGCATTTCTGAGAGTCGGCTTCCTCATCTGGGAAACGGGGCCTGCGTCCTACCCAGCAGGGTAGTGTTATGTCATATCCTATATATGAAACTTGCAGCCACCAGGGTTGGCACTCATTTAATATGATAATTCCTGGAAGACCAACGACTAAAAGCCCAGACTCGGAGGTCTGACAGACCTGTTTCAAAGTCTGAAACTGTTCATGCCCAGCTCTGTAAGCTTGAATGAGTATCTTAACCTCTCCGACTCGCAAATTCCTTACCTGTAATTTAGTAATAACTAGTAATCTACCCAATTATAACTGTCTTCCAGGGTCTATGTGAAGATGAAATGAAACGACATACGAGAGGGATTAGCATAGAACTCGGTGTAGAGAAGGCAGCCAGTAAAAGTTAACTGGGATGTGAAGTATCTTTATAATTACTATCGCCAAGTGTTCAGGGCTAACAGTGCTGTGTTCTGCCCCCCAGACCCCTCATTCAGGAAAGAGCATCTCAGTCCCCAGCTGCCAGGGGTGTGGGCTGCTGAGGACTCATAGCTGAGTCCTGTTGCCATGGTTACAGCCTCTCCTGGAGGCAGTTTGCCACCCTTGACTGGTCTCTTGGAGATGCAAAAGCCCCGCCCCTTTGCTCCCCTGTGCCCGCTCTGCAGGGCTGTCCCCGTTCCCGAGCGCCCTCTGCTGTCACTGCAGCGTAACGCCACTCCTTGCTGTGCACGGTCCTTCCCTCCTCCTTCACGACTGACAGAAGTTCTCTCCTTGACCAAAGTCGGGTTAGGCACTTCTGAAGCTCTTCCCAGCCTGGCCTCAACTTTCAGCCTGGCCTCAACTTTCAGCCTTTTGTGGTCACTATATTGTCCAGTTTTGGCAAGAATCCTACTAAGTCAGTTTAGCCAGATTCCCCCATCCCTGCTATCTGATCACCCCCTTTGATATCTGATGAGGTTCCTTACCCCCCCCCCCAGGTGATATCTAATCATCCTAGCCTGCCTTCAAGACTCCTGTTAGGTCTGATTACCCAGAAATCCCCCGTACCCCTGAGGTTTCCTTTGAGTAATTTTCCAGCCACTGACCCCACCCTGCTCCTTGGTTATCAGTTCCCACTTTTCCTTGTTGTATTAGGAGTTGAACCTGATCTCGTTCCCCGACTGCAGAACCCCGTTGTAGTCGCCCCCTCTTACACAAAGCCTGTCTTACTGTTCTTTAGCAAGCATCATGAATCATTTTTTCTTTAATCGTACTATTCTCTACAGTTGCTAGAGTCTTGCAAGAAGCTGCCTGCACGACAATCTCAGAATCTTTTGTTCTGAGAAGTTAATAGACTTATCTCATTCACTATTTGAATCCTCTTTAAAACAGTAACACAATAAAACAGTAAAAACAAACCCTGACTTCATGAAGGGAACTCTCTCCACCTTCTTTGAGAGCCAGACTCCTTTGCAGACAGTTCTAATAATTAGAAACTTCTTAAAAACAATATCCAACATTTATGTAGCTCTTCATAAAACATTTCTCTCTATCTTATTTCTCCTGAGCCCCACAAAACCTTGCTAAGGCAAATCTTAATAGTATCCCCATTTTACGGAACAACCACTCCAGAAAAACTAAAGAAATTAAGCAACTTGCCCAAGATTACATAACAGATTGCAATTAGAGACATATATAATCGAATGGGCCCACTGATAATTTTTTAAAGCTAACGCACGTTGTTAAAAACTAAATTTGAATGACTTTGGTCTTCTTTACCATGGTACTGCTGTCACTGCTCCTTGTTTTAATGACTCACCTCACACATTTAAATCACCTGTCTGGCCTCAGGAGATAACTTGAATTCAGGACATCTCACTCACAAATGGAAACAGGATTCAACCTTTGGCATCCTAACTTCAGAGTCCATGGACATTTTGGTACACTGTGCCATCTGTCTTTTCATTCCTATACACGTCCTATTTCTGGGTTGCACCACAAAACTAGAAAAATCTACCTTGCATGTGTCAACCGTCTAGTTATTCCAAGACCTCTGCTCCTGTGCCTTTTTTTGCCCCAGGTTAAGCTCCCAATCCCTACCTACATCTTTCCTTATGGGATGTGTGTGACATTGTCATTTATAATAAGAAATAGATATTTGGTTTTCGGATCTATTTTTGTCAGAGCTCCTAAAACCCTTGGAATTTCCTAGGTGATGAGAACCACAAAGAGGTCTTTTATGTTAATGAGGTGACTTTTACACTCCATTGAAGGGTAGGGGCTGGTTGCCAGGACAACCAACCATGTGATTGGAGGGTTGGAACTTTTAGTTCCACCCGCTGACCTCCAGGAAGCGGAGATGGGGCTGGCAATTGAATCAAGCACCAGTGGCCATTGATTTAATCCACCATGCCTATGTAATAAAGCCTCCATTAAAAACCCCAAAGGATGACAAGATTTTGAGAGCTTGTGGATTGGTGAACACGTGGGGATGGGGGGAGAGTGGCACATTCAGAGAGCCTGGGCACCCCATTCTCTTTCTGTATACTTTGTCCTATGTATCTCTTCCATTTGGCTGTTCCTGAGTTATATCCTTTTAGAATCCACCACTAATCTAGTGAGTGAAATGTTTCTCTGAGTTCGGTGAGCCACTTCAGTAAATAAATCAACCCTAAGGATGGGGTTACTGGAACCTCTGAGTTGTAGCCAGTCAGAAGCACAGGTGACAACCTGGACCTATGATTGACATCTGAAATGGGGGCCGTCTTGTGGAACTGAGCCCTTCACCGGTGAGAGCTGATACTATCTCTGGGTAAATAGTGTCAGAATTGAGTACAATCAACAGACACCCGGTTGGGGTCAGAGAATTTCTTGGTGGTGTGAGAAAACTCACCACTCATTAGATTTGAAATCAGATTCATATTATGGTTATGTGAGTGTGTATTGTATTGGGTCCAGTCACCTGGATGGGCTCCATTTTGGTAAGAATGTTCTTTAGAATGGTCCTTGAACTTGTCAAGATAGTGTGGATGTGATCTGACCAGGGCAGAGGGGTTGAGCTGGAGTTCAGTGAACACAATCCAAGTTTAACATCTGGTCACGGAACCTCACAGATCTTTTAAGTGTTTAAGTATTCCACTCGACCAGGAGAAACAAGGCTCAGGCGACAGCGTGTTCCTTCTTTATTATCTCTTTTAAAGTTTATGTGTTCAAATATGGTCTGGTTATGAGTTAACAATACAAGAACAATCGATATTAGATTCTGAGAAGGAGAACACTCCAACATGTCTATAAAAGTGAAATTAGCATCCTAAAGCAATTATGGATTCACGTTTTATGTTTTTGCCTTGGCAAGGGGTGTGGTTATCTCTGTGCTCCTAAATTAAAATGTTAATGCTTTCAAAGTCCATGTGTACCTTTTGGAGGTGTGTGTGAAGAATGCTACCAGGATCTGGGTCCGGCTGCCCTGTGTTTGAGTTGGCTCCGTTTGCGAGGAGATAATAACAGGAGCTAACAAGCCTTACGGTGTGCCAGGAACCGGGAAAGTATCTGCCCATTCCAGATACTTTCTCATTTGATCCTTACAACAACACTGAGGAGGAACGTACAGTGATGAAGCACCTTTTTCAAGGTTGCACAACTCTTAGGAGGGACTGCCACACTGTGAGTCCTGGCAGTGGCTTTTCTCAGTGATAATGTGGCTTTTTGTACTGACTCTGCCTATTGGCTGAGTCTGTGACCCAATTGGTTTTGAACTTGAGCGGGGAACAAGTTCCTATTTATTTATTGGAAAAGTTTTATTCAAGTGTAGATAATATACTTTAGATAACATTATATTTCAGGTAACAACATAGTTATTCAATATTTATATACCTAATGAAGTGACGACCGCGACAAGTCTAGTAACCATCTGCCACTGTACCAAGTTATTGCGATATTATTGACTACGTATCTTGTGCTCTACGCTATATCCTTGTGACTTATTTATTTTATACCTGGAAAGTTCCCCGCAGACTGTCACTCTCAGCAGAAGAGCCTGGAGCAGGGGTGTCCAAACTTTTTTCATCGTTTTTCACCAAGGGCCATATGCGGTAAAATACACAAATAGCCGGGCCACTCACTCGAGGTGAAGTACATGTTGCCTCACCTGGTTTATTTAAGTAAACTAAATATATTTTTGGAATTTGCTGCGGGCCAATTAACAATGGATTGCGGACCGCAGTTGGCCCATGGGCCACCGTTTAGACACCCCTAGCCTGGAGGAAAGCCCTGTCTCAGGGATCTAATTCTGTCCGCTGCCTGCCCTATATTTTTCTGCTTCCCGTCTCAGATACATTCTCAATTCCAAGTAATTAAGAACCTCCCTCCACTAAAATCCCGGAATAGACATTATTAGATAGTTTTAAAATTACAAGAAAGAGGAAAAAGAAGAGGGGGGCAAACGGAGGGAAATGCAATCTAACTATATAAGAATTACTTTGTCACTTCATTAAAACATTGCCTTTTAAGGCACGAATTCAAGAGATCCAGGCCGAGGCTCATTTTTTTTGTACAGGAAAATGGCAGGGCCATTGATTTTGAATATCCCATATGTTACCTGAATAAGGCAATGCCCAATTTTGTGAGCTGTGTTAGAAGATGTGGCTGGGCAGACTGTGAAACAGGAAATGATACTTTGTGACATCCACTTCCAAACAGCTTGTATACAAACACCTGTCATGGCTTCAATGGGCCCGGTGAATTCCAGACACTTCCAGTGCCTTACCTGTGGGAGGTGCCTTGTCACTGTTTGTGGCCCCTGTGGGGAATCATTGTGAGGGTGTCTTTCCCGCACAGGACAACTTGGCTTCAGGAGGAAAGCCCCGAAATCATTGAAAGTTGTCGACATAGATATTTTTATGGAAAAAAAAGTAACACTTGCTCTTGACATGTCATTGCATATGGTTTCCTTTGTACAATAATTATACACTTAGTGCAGTTGATGTGATTTGGGGTGAAAGTCTCCCAGCACCCGTCTCCCCTGGCCT
This sequence comes from Rhinolophus sinicus, assembly GCF_036562045.2. Classification (NCBI taxonomy): domain Eukaryota; kingdom Metazoa; phylum Chordata; class Mammalia; order Chiroptera; family Rhinolophidae; genus Rhinolophus; species Rhinolophus sinicus. The sequence continues at coordinate 10,109,247 of NC_133762.1, forward strand.
TGGCATATTTCCTTTGGCCCCAGTTACGTTTTCAGAATGTTTGGAGAGCTGTCCTCCGGCTCACGGGTCACTTTACCCATAAAGTGTGAGCAGGTGGCCGAGAGTTTGCCTTTTGTAGAGCAGCAAGAAGGCATGTTTCCCTTTGGGGTACTGGTGTCCTTGCTCCCTGTGAAAACTGGGGACTCCTTGTAAGAAAGCAGAATCCGTCCTTGTTTCCCAAGGAGATATGGGATGAGCGGTGAGGGCAGCAGGCCCAGAATAAAGTTTACGTGATGGAGAGAAATGGAAACTTGTTCCTAAAATACTGATTGGGTCTCATATGACTCTGCAGGAAAAACATGACACCCTGTTTCTCCACTCAGAGCCTGCGTTCTCCCGCTCCATCCAGGGCTTATTTCTACAGTGAGAATAATTGGGAGCATGTAGCCCTCTGGTCTTCCTCCTGGGGGGGTGTAAAAGCTGGGCGTCCCGCCCTCAACAGAGTCCTGTGGGGAGGTGCACAGACTGGATCCTGGGGTTTGGGTTTAGGTCCCACCTTCTCCTTCCTTGTTGTGGCACATTGGGCAGGTTAAGCTGTGCTTTCATGTTGTCATATGAATAAATAATAATAATAATAATAATAATAATAATAAAGTTTAGAGTTAGAAAGCCCCAAGTGAGCAGTGTGGTGAAATCAAACAGACCAGAATTTGAATTTTAACTTTGCCAGTTATTATGTTTGGACCTTGGACAGATTATTTGATCTGTAAACGGGTGTGAGAATAATAATATCAACGATGCCATGAGATTTGAGGTGAGGATTGAGAAACATAATATATGCTCTGTACTTAGGCTAGTGCCTGCCATATAAGTAGTCAATAAATACCAGTTGTCATTAATGATTAGACGATTGTTTTAATTTAAAAAATCTGAGAGCGTGTTGGTGGCATCCAGCTCTGACCCCTGGGAGCCCAGTGCAAGAGACACCACTCACCTGGGTCAGATATAGGGGCTGCTGCAGGCCCCTGAGGAAGCAGACGCGAGTAAGGGAGCAGGGAAGGGGCGGGGGAAGCTGCTTCTGAGATGAACCATGTGTGATGGACGGTTTGCAAATGGGCTGCGTTGTACACCACCTCTAGCCCAGAGACTTCTTAAAATCATCAGCGTAAACTTCTTAAAACCTCCACTCCGTCGCTGCACCTTGACACCTGGCCATGGCGGTGCCCAGGGAACGCTCACAAGTCCCACTGGCGCCAGGTGCCAGCTTGAGGGCAGAGTTAGCAGAGATTCTGTGACCAGCGCTCAGGCTGTAAGGAAAGGCAGCTTCAGCTCCCAGGCCAGCGCTGCAGTGGGCGCTAGAGAAGCTTCCCAGGGTGGGAGGAAAGGGAGTGTGTGTGTGTGTGTGTGTGTGTGTGTGTGTGTGTGTGTACGCATTCAGCTAGACCCTGTCTCGTCTCATGCTTATAATATGCCACTGTCGATCTTTCCAGGAGGAATGGATTAATAATTTACACAAGGCATTTAATTAAAAATGTGTCATCACCCCATTAAAGTCTTCTCCAAGGATGCAGCGCTTTATCATTCTCTTTCATTAATAGATAGATGTGCATGCCTGGTCTGAAGGCCCCCACGCCGCCTGTATGGCAGGTAGGGAAGGAGGCGTGTGCTAGAGAGGGGTCCTGCGTTGGCCTCCCCTTAGAGGTGCCACTGCAGTGTGCCCTCAGCTCTCCTGGGTCTGTTTCTTTCCCCAGCTCAGCCCTCTAGGGGGTCTCACCCTGCCCCATGGCGGGGAGCCAGGCTCTAGCGCTCTCAAAGGCTGCTGGTCCTCTAGAGTGTCTCCTCTCCGACTAGATCAAAGAGGACGTGGCACCCCAGCCACAGTGGTCCCCAGCCCTAAGGCTCCTTTCAAGTGTAAGTACAAGGAGACAGGTACACAGAGGGGCCCCAGAAGAAGAGGCATGAATTATTCATCTCCGTAGTCTGGGCTTGGGGGCTCTCAGCACCTCCTCTTTCCGCCCTGAACAGCAGCCAGTGAGAAAGGCATTTTATTCACCGGTTGAATTACTGCAGATGAATGGCTGGAGGATTCATTTCAAAGCCGCCCTCAGAATTGGCCTATTAAAAAGAAGCAGTGCAATTTGGTTCAGAAGGGACACTAGAAATGAATGAGGGCTCTTCCACCTCTGCTGGCTATTAAAAAACTTCACTTCTCACACAGCAACTATTTTAATTAAATCAATAATTATGTTTTATTGAATTCAGTGCTCTTCAGTGAAAACCAGCACGGAGGCTCCCTGCCTTTTGAAAACTTAATTTAGGCCAACAGTGGGTTTGGGGAGGGAGAAAGGGGGAGCCGGTTATGGATGGGAGACGGCGACATCAGGAAAGGCAAGGAGCTCTTTATGAGCAGCTATTTATTAGCACCTGTTAGAATGTCTCCCTTCCCACCGGCACTGAGAGAGGCCCCCGGGGCGGGGGGGTCCAGCTTCAGTTCCCTCAGAAGCAGGAAGAGTTTTCCTTTGGGGTGGTGGTGCTGGAGTGAGATCACGGTTTAAACCCAAGCTTTACAAAATGGCAGTTTTTATGCTGGCTCCAGGTTACCTTCATTGTCTCAAGGCAACTGGCGGAAGCATCCTTCTCTTGACTCAGGATGCCATCCTCTAGCTGGGCGCTGGCTCTCTGCAAGTTTGTCTAGCAAGGAGCGCTCCATTCTTATGCTAGATAAGGGATTATTACAGTAACCTCCTAACTGTGCTCCTGGCTCGGTTCGGTTCGGGGGGCATCCCTGAACTTCAAACTCTCAAATTGAACTGTCTGCAAAGTATGACAAGGTCTTATCCAATCACCGTCTCCTGCATCTCTTCAGTGGCTGCCTGGTACTGCAGGGTCACAGACTCATTTGCATAATCTGAGCCAGGCAGGTGACTTAAACAGTGAGCAGGTAGTGTGGGGACTGTGACAAACTGGTGAGGAGCTCTCCTTGGTCTAAAAGGCACGGCCGGAGCTCAGCTCCAGCCCATTCTTCACATGGAGACACAGAGCCCACGTTGCCAGGTAGCTTGATTTTTTTTCTTTTTTGGTCAAGAAAGCCTAGAAATCCTGACTTTTTTGTGGAATCTGCCAAGTGTTAAATATCGGCGATGGTATTAGATAAAAATAATTTGTTTGAAGTATTCACTATCCCTCCTTACCAGGCCCAACTTGCAGGAGGAATTATATCAACCAGCCCATTGACACAGGGCTTGTTATGATGTAGCACTCTGGAGAGCCCCCAAATGATACAGAAATTTGGTGTCTAGTGCCCAGAGATCTTGGTCTCATGTACCCAAAGAATGAGAACGCAGACTCGGAAGGAGAGGTAGAGGAGCACAGATTTTTATTAAGGCCGAAGTACAGCTCTCTTACGAGAGGGGGTACCCACATGGGATGCCCACTGGCCAGGGCAAAAGGCTCTTACTTTTACACTTTCTCTCGCATGCTTGGGGGAGGGAGTTGGTGCCTTCTGACGGATTTTTGCCTATCAGATTTGCTCTGTTGGTCCAGCCTGAAGGGATTTACAAAATAACCTATTTCTATCAGATTTGCTCTGTTTGTCCAGCCTGAAGGGATTTATAAAATAACCCATGCATCCCCAGAGCGCAAATTACATTGTTGCCTGGAGTGAATGAGTCATTTCAGAAGCTGGAGTTCCAAGATATGGCTGCCTTTGTTTCTTCTCCCCGGGACTTCTTCCCTGTTTACCTAACCGCGTGCTAGCTGTCCTGTCTCAGTTACATGGCACATATTGACCAATGAGATGGGAGTGGAATTGATGGGGCCCATTGCTGAGCAGAAGCTTTAAGAGCCATCGTATGTATGGCTCCGCCATTCCTCTTTCCCCTCCAAGAAATCACATCCCAGTTGGGGCCGGTTCCCTCAGCCTCGGTGTCAGAACGAACTGATTGTGGCAGGAAGCTGGGGTCAACCCACAACAGACATGAACATGAGCAAGAAAGAAATGTTGTCGAAAGCCCCCCAAATGATCAGTCCTTTGTTACTGCATAGAAGCTGACAGATACCTGTACTCATTTTGAAAAACATTGGGAAACATGGCAAACACTAAAAACTATACATCTATGGGTCATCAATGTCCAACCTGTGTTCCATAGAATAGCATCCAACTTTTTCCTCAGGACACGCGGAGCCCTTTCCTAGCTGGGCAGGCTCAGCGGCTTTGATCCCAGCTCTGCACCACCCATGTCACACTCCTTGCAGGTTACTAGGCGCAGTGGGTGCTTTGCATATGTCTGCACATATTGTGGCCTCTGTCTGGAATAACCTCCTTCCCTTTGGCTCCATCCTTGACCTCAAGCTGCCAGCCAAGATCTACCTTCTTTGCATCAACCTTCCTGTCCTTACCGCTCCCCACTGTCTGGCAGAATTAGGTTCACCTTCCACCTGCCTTTAGAGACTGTTCAGAGTTTGCTCTTCCATACTTCTCAAGACCCATGACTATAATTTTTTTCCCTCTGTCTTTTCCCACCAGAAAAGAACTCCTTGATGACAGCACCCATGCCTGTTTTGTCTACCCCTGGTACTCAACACCTGTTAAGTGAATGAACAAAAGTGTCCCCAAGAAGCAGAAAATGGATTAGTGTGTCTCTCAAGGCTCTAACGATAGTTGAATGCATTCCTGAATATAACAGATGGTACAAAATCCTCAAAAGAAATCTGAGATGTTCTTAGGCATTGCCAGAATAGAACTTTATGTCCACTTCAGGTACATTTTAGGAGAGTGGACAATTAAATTTAATTCAGACGGGGGCACAGAAGTATGCTAAGAATTGGAAAGAGAGACATCAAGAGACATCACACAAAGGGTCATGATGAGTTGATCTTGTAGGTGGTAAAACATCCTAGCTCCCTAAATAACGCATTACCTTTCAGGAGTAAAATAAGGGTAACTAGTGACTGATGAGGCAAAATAAATAACTTATAGAAGCAGATACCCCGTAGGGCCAGGGTAAGCCACCTCTCAAATTAGGTGGCTCTCCTTGACTTCCAACCTGAACTACTGAGGACCTGTTATGCAGGTAGATGGGATCATTTACGGTCTGATAAAGGCTACCCCTTCCAGTGCCTGTGGTAAGCAGGGTTGGTCCTGGAGAGGGACGGGCATATGTGTGTAGGAACCGTGAGCCCTCTAGGGAGAAAAGGGAGACATATGACTCTTCTCCTTGAAGGTTCTATAATCCTAGAGCATCTCTGTTGGCTTGAGAAAGTTTCTACACCGATTGTTGGAAGGGAAAAACTCAGGGACCCCGTAGTCCACTTAACACGAGGGGTGTGGGTTCTGGGCTGCTGGTTTTCAATGCTAGAGTCTAGACAATCATTCCAGAAGGGTGAGCCACTGAAGCCTGGACTTAGCCTCCCTCATGGGGTGACACTGTTTTGAGCTCAGTGGCTGAGCACGTAATTTAAAAAGCTGCGAATTGAAAACACTGTAATATACAAGTCTGCGATTCTTAGGGAGTCTCTGGAAGGACCCAAGAATATCTTTGCAATAGTGGGTAACAGGTGAAGAACGGTAGTTTTTTTCTGGACAGAACCAGTTGAACAGTGACAGTGTTCAGAAGTCATAAAACAAATGGCCACCCCAAATCGACACCTTTAGTGGGAAAACTTTCATTCACTCACTGAACTTCTAGTGGCCACTGGCTACTGTGTCTCTCCACATGGCATTAGAAATGGGGACTGACTCCTCTGGACCGATAAGCTCCTAGTTCCTTAGATGGTTCATGGGCGGTAGCGTGGATTTGTGTTGAGAGGTTGATTTTCTTCTTAGACATGATTCCAGATGCTTTACATGTACTTCTTATCGCAATTCTTTAAGGGAGGTACATACTGTCATTGTTTCTATTTAACACACGAGAAATTGGAGGTACAGAGAGGTTAAGGAGCTTGCCCAAGGTCACACAGCTGGTAAGTCTTTGTATCCACCGTCAAATCTAGGCAGACTGGAGGCAGCTATTAAAGCTCTAACTGGGATAATAGAAGTAGCTCTGTCTGTCCTGGAAGCTGATGAAAAGGGTCATATGGGTTACAAACTATACCGTTTTCTCCAGGAGCTTTTGGCTGTGTGATTCTGTGCTTTGTCTCTGTTCAGACAGCAACTTAAAATTAACGGGAGACTGTCTTTTCAAGGAGAACTGCACTGAAAAACAAAAAGCAGCCCTCATGATGCCCATTGCAGAGCAAAACAAATGACCCCACTGCTGCCAGGTGCCTTCACGACAGGAAGCCTCTGGCAGGCAGGCCAGGCAACCCTGCAAGGAAGCACTCCCCAAGGGGGTGCTTAAAAACTCCCTCCATCAAGGTGTTTTTAAACTGTGACCTCTGCCAAGAGCTCTCCTGCAGCTCGGAAGCTTCCCGTGATGCTAAGTGGGTGCTCAGGAAAATCACATGAATTTGCTATCTTTATAGAGTTCTGTGTACGTGTGTGTGTCAGTCCATCCAGGCTGCTAGAACAGAAAACCATAGACTGAACGGTTTATAAACAACAGAAGTTTATTTCTCACAGTTCTGGAAGCTGGGATTCTAAGATCAAGGGGCTGGCAGATTTGGTGTCTGATGGGAGCCTGCTTTCTGGTTCGTAGAAAGCCATCTTCTCACTGTGCCCTCACTTAGTGGAAGGAGAAAGGGGGACTCTCTGGGGTCCCTTTTATAAGGGCACTCATCACCTCATCACCTCTCAGAGACTCCGCTGCCAAATACCATCACCTTCAGGGGTACGTTTCCACATAGGAATTTTTTGTGGGGCCACACACACATTCAGTCTATAGCAATGTAAGTGTACAGGAGAGACAGACAGACAGATCTTCCTTCCGCAGGCAGCACTCTTGCCAGCAGCCAGAGGGAATCACAGAGTTTAGCTTCCTAGAGTAGGGCCTAGTTGGGGAGGGAGGTTCCAAGTTTAGAGCAGTGGTTAGCAATATTTTTTCATACTACTCAGCTCTGCCATCCTGTGTGAAAGCAGCAATGGACAATATGGAAATGAGTGAGCACGGCTGTGTTCCAAAAAACCTTTATCTACAAGTACAGGCTGTGCACCAGGCGTGCCCCTAGGCCATAGTTTGTTGATCCCCAGTTTAGACCCAGCAGGACTAGAAGGGGAAGACGCTCCAAAACTTCACGCACGACAACTCACGAAGAGTGCATGTGGGAGGGTGGGTGTGATTAGAGGGTCAAGGGATATGTCTTGAATGCCTGGAATTCACCAAGTGCAGGAAAGGGGAGGCATCCCTTGCTTTGTGGTCCTTGGGCTTTGGAAAGAGTTAGGGCAGATATGGATATATGCACAACTTTTTATGTTGGAACAATGTTAGATGTACAGAAATGTTGCAAAAGTAGTACAGAGCATTCCCATATGCCCTTCACCCACTTTCTTTTAACATTAACATCTTACATGACTTGGGTACATTTGCCAAATCTAAGAAACCTATATTAGCACATTACTTGATATAATAAAAAAAATACATGTTTGGTTTTGTCTCCAGTTCCTGGCACAGAGTCACTGAAACCCTTAGATTTTCTCCAGGGATAGGAGTGTGTTTTGTTACTACTCCTAATGAGCCCCTTTCTGACCACACCCGAGTTTACCCTAATGAGGTAATGAGGTGGTGCTGGTGGTGTCATGACAGCTGCAGGAAGGAGCGGTTGCCAGAGGTACTAAGTGTGTGATTAGAGCGTTGGGACTTTCAGCCCCACCCCTGACCTCTGGGGAGGGAGGGGGCTGGACATGGACTTCAATCATCATTGGCCAGTGATTTCATCAATCATGCCTACAGAATAAAAGTTTGACAAACGCTCTTGAACAAGATTAGGAGAACTTCTGGATTGGTGAGAAACACCCATGTGCTGGGAGAGGAGCTCTGCACCACCCCCCTCATTCCCCGTCCTAATATCTTGCCTGATACCTACGCCTCTTGAACTTGGCTCTTATGGTGCTGTGTCCACTATTAACAGTCTGGTAGTTGTTAAGTGTGTTCCTGAGTTCTGTGAGTTCTAGTGAATTATCGAACCTGTGGAAGCTGTTGCGGAACCCTCGAATTTGTAGTTGGTTGGGCAGAAGTGTGGGTAGCCTGGGCACCCCATTTGCGGCTGACAAAGTGGGGGTAGATTTTTGGGACTGAGGCTTTAACCCAGGGTATCTGTGCTACCTGTGGGTATTTAGTGTCAGGATAGAATTGAATTGTGGGGCACCCAGCTGGTGTTGGTGAGTTGGTTGTTGTTTGGAAAAAACATACACAAGTGCTATTAGCAAATTCCTGTTTTGATTTTACCAGTTTTCTCACTAAGGTCCTGTTTTTGTTAAGGACCCAATGCAGAGTACCTCTTCCTCTGCACTTTTTTTGAACTTTCGCATTGGCTTCAGGATTCTCTGTCAGTCTCTCGTATGGAATTCTTTGCCACGTCCTTTACATATCGGTCCTGTGCCAGGCAGCTTCCTATTTCTTCCCTGCCCCACCCTCTACCCAAATAATCTGCACACAGTATGATTTCATTCCCATCCACGCATAACTCCCTGGGTCAGAGATAAATATGAGAGCAATACAGTTTGCTCCTTTGAGAGAGACAAAGTTAGGGAGTAAGAGTAGGTGTACAGAGCAAGATAGCGACTCTCTTGGTTCCTGATAGTTTCACACTTTCAGTTCTAGTCATTCATCCACACATCCATCCATCCATCCATCCATACATCCACACATCCATCCATCCATCCATCCATCCATCCATCCATCCATCCATCCACACATCCATCCATCCATCCATCCATCCATCCATCCATCCATCCATCCATCCAACATGCACTGAGTGTTTACTCTTGACCAGGCCTGTTGTAGGCATTGGTAATATGAAAAATGGAAGCCATAACATTTTTGCCCTCATGGATCTTACCTTCTAATGGGGTACATAGTCACTCAATGAACTTGTCAGGTGTTGAAAGTGCTGTGGGAAGACTTAAGCTAAGTAAGGGTGATATCGGCTGATAAACAGGTGTCATTTTAGAGAGGGTGGCCCAGGAAGGACTGTCTAAGAGGACATTAGAGCAGAGGCCTGGATAAAATAAGGGAGCAAATGCATGGATAACTCGAGGGATGGTGTCCCAGGTAGTAGGAACAACACGTGCAAAAGCCTAAATGTGGGATGCAGGGGTCTCTTGACAGGATGCCAAAGAGGCATTTAGGGTTGGAGCAGGGTGAGCAGATGCGAAATGAGGACAGATGAGCAGCTGTCCTTCTTGTTCTTCTTCTGTCCTCCTGTGGTGCTGGGGTTGGACCACTGAGGCTAGACCCTTTCGCACGGAACGAACTAATTAATCGAATTGGTCTTCTGAGCACCAAATACTCATTCCTTGTGATGTGAAGTACTGCAGAGAGGAAACCAAAAACATGAGCCTTGGGTCTTGCCTTCAAGGAGTCACACGGTGACTAGGACATTGAGACAAAGTACAGGGAGCCATTCCCTGCAGCTGACTGTGTGTAACGAGTGACCAGATCGCACAGCAGTGCTGCGTGTGTGTGCTGGAGGTCAGCAGGTGGACACATCAGAGTGTCCTGGAGGCAATCACAACATGGCCTGGGTGAGAGACCCCTTGGATATCACCCTCGTTTTCCACAAGGGAAAACAGATACGCCGTGAACTAAAGCCCCTCCCTGGAGACAAAACAGGGCTGGCAAAGCGGGTATGGGAAGCCCGTTCTCCTGAGCTTGGGCCCCACGCTCTTCTCACTCGGCTGAGATGCCTTCTTTTCAAAACGCGAGTGGGTCTTCTGGTTAGAAAGAGTTGGGTCAGCCATGGGAGGGCTGCAGGAGAGAGTGCACTGCTGAGGAAGGAGTCCTAAGGACACGGGTGAAGCAGGGACTAAAGGAAAGTTCATCCAGAAGAGACATGAGCCCAGCCACCCATTCTTGGTCAAGCCCTGTGGCGCGGAGGCCGTGCGAGTATTAGCATTCACTAAGCAAGTAGCTTGTCTTCTTAGAGTGTCCATTGGCGCATCCTGAAAATGCTGATGGCAAGACAGCCCACCTCATGGGATGAGGGAGAGGGGCTTCTGGGCCGTCCGTCTCCTGAGCTGTGAAGACACACACGCCAGAGGCGTCAGATGAATCATTTCATAAGGATGGCAACGAAAGTCCCATTACGGGCATCATTTCATGCTCCCCTCTGGAGGGCAGGTTTTCACGGGTTATTAGAAACTCTCCCAGGGGTTCCTGGTTCCCTGGGTACAGACCCCCCCCAGGGGATACGAGGAGCATCTGGGAGTCTGTGCAGCTGATTCCTGAGAGTATTTCTGCACCCACAGCTGCTCTGGGAAGACAAAGCATGCTAACCTTGTTTCCCAGGTATTTTGCTCTGTTTTATAATGACTTGATTTTATAGGATAATATCACACATAGTGATGGCTTTTCTGAGCAGCTGAGGTGATGTCAAAAGCCCTTGAATGGGAGTTAGAAGAAACGAGCTCTGGGCTTTACCACAGACCAGCTGAGTCATCTGCAGCAAATGCCTTAACATCTCTGGGCCTCAAACGGTTCAGACTACATTATCTAGAGATACACGTTAGGAAAATGGACCTTAGGATGTCCATTTTGATGCTAATATTTTATGAGCCTTAGAAGACAACGTTGTAATAGAAAACGAGTACACATTCCACACTCAGATGGGCCGGACTGAGCATTACAGCTTTGAGCCTCATTTGCTGTGTGCCCTTGGGACAGTTACTTACCTCCTCTGAGCCTCAGCTTTTTTCCTATATAAAATATAATGAGGGAAATAAAATAAAGTGTTTAGAATAATGCCAAATACATATATGCATTTAATACACGTGGGCTCCTTTCTTTACTTTATTCTTTCTCTAGCGACGTTAGGAAAGTAAGCCTTCCTGCCTCTCTCTGCCCCTCCCTCCTTTTCTTTCTTTGTTCTACACACATTTCCTGGGCATCTCTGTTGTTCCAGGTGCTGAGTTAGGCATTGGAGATGCACAGGTGAATGTGACCTGGTCCGGGATGCTAAGCCTGATGCAATCTGCGATGGAGATTGTGGTAAATTATATAATGTAGACAAGTGCTCATCGAAGCTGTGTGGGGAGACAAAGCGATTCAGCCCCAGAGGAGGCCTCTGGGAATGTTTTGTGCAGGAGTCGTATTTTGGGCTGGTTCCTGATAGAACTTTGCAGAAGCAGGGGAGATGGGACGTGCACGCACGCGTGCGTGTGTGTGTGTGTGTGTGTGTGTGTTGCATTTGTGATGTGACTTTGGGCAAGGGATTGGGGGAATGAGCACAGAGATGCTTTCCTGAAGCCACGGGCTTTGCAGGAAGAGCGTGGTAAGGGCAGGCTGGGGTGAAGACGTGACCTTCATAAGGCCCAATTAAACTGTGCATGTTTCCCAGGAGGGCAGTGGACCTGTGTGGGTGCAGATTAATTTCCCAGCCTGGCTAGTCTATGTGGGACTCCAGGGGTCCCTGGACTCCTGAACCAGGCCATGGTGTCAGTGAAGCCACGTCTGGTTTGGAAAATGCCCGTTATTCCAGCAGAAGTACGGGCCTGCAGAACTCGTGTCTCCATTCCCCAATGTTGTCTCTATCTGGCCGTGGCCACCCTGTAGAGCCTTCAGCTCTTGGAGAGGTGAACTGATGGATGTGTGTCCTGACCAAAGGTCAGTGGGCATCGGAGCAAACTTGGAACCGTCCCCAGGCCCAAGTGACAGAACCTGAGCTGCAGGCTGAACCAGCCCTTTCCTTTTCCTATGACACCCGAGCCTCTGGCTTACCGCTCGGTAGTAGTCACCTCAGGAACCAGGGCGACCCACCTGGTCAAGCTCTGAGTGTTTATTTTCCTCTGGTGGCAGCCTGGCCTTCCCTGACCATCTGCTTGGCCGCAGAGCTGGGTCCTGGGAGCTGTTCTTTTTCTCCAGTTTCATTAACTCCTTCCTCAATGACTTGCAGTGGGTCGGAGCCCATTTTCCGGGAGAAACATTAAGTGGGAGGGTGAATGGACTCAGGTCTTCCCCCTACGAATATACTTTTTTACCTACTGGGACACAAAAACTTTAACGAAAGGGAGGTAAAGTCATTGGCCTGAAACAAACCCCCATTCTGAGCATGTGCCTCTGAGGGCTTGCCCTTTTCAACCAGGAAAACAATTTCCTTTGATATATAGGAAGCATTTGTCCTTCTTTTCCTCTCCCCACTTCTTTGTTGTGATAAGATTTTCTTCCAGGATGGAATGTATTTGCTTCATCTGTGCTTAGAGGTGGTGGCTTTTATGTCCCCACGTTCCCCAGCAAAAGGTCACCAGGAGGGGCAGGGAGGACCCAGGAATCCATCATCAGGATGGAGCTGGAAACCACATAGCTCAAAGGTCTCCATCTTGGCGGCCGGTGGGGATTGAGACTTGGAAAGGGACAGCCGTATCTCCCAGACAGTGGATCTTACTTTCCTCTGAAAATTCATGCTGCAGAAATTGATAGTTTCTCCCAGCATTCCTGACAGGTACAACTGTCGCCAGAAAGTGAATAAAGGACAATGCAAAATAGCTTCTCTGGTCTGCCTTTAATTGGCTCTTAAAGTCATTTTCCTGAGACGGATTAATCACATCGAGACACAGTGTGCTCGCGCAGCTCATAAAAACCTCTCTTTGCTGATCATTTTCCAAGGTGAGGAGATAGTCTGTGCCATCCTTGGTCCTTATGTAAAGTCCTATTATTGGATTTTATACGGGCCAGGTGACAGGACACACCCCTCTGGATTTTAGCACTCCAAGTCCAGTGTGCAGGGATGGCCTAATCCCAGGAGCAGGTTTTCTTTCCATCTTACAATCTTTCTGCTGGTAGAAAATGATGGATCCCCCAAACCACCACTGGGCCCATTCTGGCAGGGGTTACAGATGTTACGCAAACGCTTGCCCTGGGCTCTGTGAACTTACTATTAAAATCCTATTTCTTATTCAAAGAAGCATCCACGTGAGTGTTAATCTTTGTAGCCACTACCATTCATGTCAAGTGTATCTGGGCGCCCCTTCCCCAAAGTTAGTGAGTCTGAAGAAATCCATTGGACACGGCCGGTCTTTTCATTTTTGGTTTAAAGCTTTGTTACTTGGGGGAGAAAACAATGGAGGCTTAACCTCCATGAAAATGAATGTCTGGAATCAAACAAAAATGTGCCCAAGTTCGCCTTAAACACGTACCGGTATATAAATCGGAGCTCATGTAAATCTCTGTAATGAGAATTGGTTTCAACCAGCCAGATCAGATTTTGCAGTTACTCTCTTCTTGCTTCGTTATTTTTCGGGGTGAGGGATGTGTAGGCATGCCCCTGATTTCCCTGGGATTCCTGAGAAGGGGGAGTAGATGCCGGAAGGGCGGGGCTGAGAGGAGGAGGGAAAGCAAGGCCGGACGGGAGACCAGCTGGGCTTGATGGTCTGTTCACGGCGTGGCTTTCTCCGCAAACTTTCCGTTTCATCCCCCTCAGGCTTTTCACACAATGGTGAAGAGTGCGGGGCGGGAGCCATGCTGGTGGCTGTGTGACAGGGCTCTGGTTTCTTGCTGGCTGTCTGCTGCAGGCCACCCACAGTTCCTTGCCATATGGCTGTGCGAATTCGGCCTCAAGCCATCAAGAGAGTCTCTACAGCTAGTCCGCCAGCAAAGGGGGCTCATCTCATGTTATGTAGTCGAGGAAGTGACATCGCCTCACTTTTGCCATTTTCTGTTGGTTACAGCGTGTCCCACGCAAAGTCAGGAGGTGGGGATTATGGGTTGGGGGAGGAACTTTAGAGTCTGTCTGTCTGTCATATTGTTCTTTATTAACTCTACTCCGATATATCCTAAAAGGGTTAAATAATGTCACCTTTCAAGTCACCTTAGAAAGACATCTGAATACCAAGATTACCAAGATTGCTCGGTCCTTCTTACCTTTTAAATACAGAGGGTGCCAAAAAAAAATGTATGCACATTTTAAGAAAGGAAAAAACTGTTAAAATTGTAATACTCAATATATACTGATAACAAAAGATGAATACAAGTCATGTGTATACATTTTTTTAGGCACTCTTGGTATTCCCACCTATGTCAGGTGTTCAGTAATGCTCTCTAATGAGCTGATGTCTTTGTTGCTAGAAGCTGGCAGAAGCCTTACATTTCAAATGCTTCTCTGAGTTTGCTTGTGGCTGAATTAAGTTATCCCACCCGCTCACCATGGTTATCGTGGCAATTGCAGATCAATATTTATTTGTATGGGAAAGGAGATGGATTAGAGAGAGGATGAGGTCCTGCTGGATGAGGGATGGGGTAAAACCTAAGAAGAGGGGACAAGCGACTTTGTCATTTCCATGGGTCTTGCTCCCTACGTACAGACAGCCAGGCTGTAACGATGGCTCAGCTCTGAACTGTTTCAAGGACAGATGGCTCAGCAAATGCGTTGGTCATAGTGTCCCAGAGGGGACATTGGGAGTCTCTTCTATGTTTACGAAATACTGGGTATCCCAAGATAGCTCTGTCAGAAGTTGTTACTCGATTGTTTTACTAATAAGAGAACCTCCCATTATCATGGACTTCCAAGACACCAACCTGGAAAGATGAGATGGGATGTAGGGAGCCCCCCACCTCCCGAATCTCAGAAGACTTCCTTCATCTCCTCGTATACACCCCGATTGTAACTGTCCCTTAGTCAACGGTAAGTTCTCCTGGTGAAGCATCGTATCCTGCTTTATTAGTCATTCACAGCCTCCAGTGCGTGAGGGAAAGGAAAATGAATTTGCCTCACTTTCCCCTGCATGTGGAGTGGGAGAAGGCTCACATTTCAATGGAGGGGAAAGAAATTTAAAGCTGAAAATGAACTTTACCTATGTCCCTTCCCTGCTTACAAACTTTCCCTGGGATCCCATTCCACGTTATGGAAAATGAAACTATTTTATTGGGCCTGAGTTACCTCTGCTGCTTCATTGTGAGGACTCTGTCACTGTACACCGGCCCCTGGTGATATCAAATAGCCATGCCTTCCACACACTCTCACTTCTACCTAGAAGGCTGGTCTGCTCTCTTCAGCCTAGAATTCTGCAGAGGTCAAGTTCTGAGACCATATTCTTTGGGAACATTTTCTCCAATGTCTCCCGGCAGAAGTTGCTTTCTTCTGCAGGCTCTCGTATTGCAGCCGCTATGGTCAAATCACACCAGAAAAGACTATAGGTGGGTCATCTCTTCCATTACTTCCTAAGAGCTCTTTAAGGGCAGGGACTGTATTTTTTTCACCTCAATCTCTGTTGCCATCCCAGGCCTGGACAATTATGACTAACATGTATCGAGTATTTGTTATATGCCAGACGCTGAGGTACTCATTTTAAGTGCATTACTCATTGAAGTGAAAACAACCCTTTGTGTTTGTTACTTTCCATGTTTTAGGGATGGGAAACTGAGGGACGGAGAATTTGTGTAACTTGTTAAAAGGCATGCAGTTAGAATTGGCAGAATCGGATGTGAATCCAAGCTGTCTGATTTCAGAGACTGTGCTCTTAGCTCCTGTGCGGTGATATTATGCCCACTCTTTACTGTAGAAGAATACATGCATGTGAAGGGAGTGACCGAATGAGTGTGTCACAAGCTGGAGCGTGGCCTTGTCCTCTGAGCCCCTCCACACTGACGCCGTGCCCCTGTCCAGTTTGGCATTGGGTTCTTGTCCTGGCTGAGCGTGGCCCCGGCCTTCATTGAAGCAGGAGGAAGCATCTGGGCTGGTGGCCTTTGATGGATGATATTTGTATTTTCCACCCACCCCACTCTGGGAAGCCTGACCTTAGGAGCCCTTGGTGCTAGCTTGTTTGTGACCTGATACTGCAGCTTTGGGCCCAGAAGCCACAAGCCTCTGGGCTGGCCCAGCAACAGGGCCTGATGAACATTCCACACCTGTCAGCACTCCAGATCTGGCCACTGATGGGCCCCGGCTGAGCGGGAGGGTGGGGATTATCTTGGCCCTCTCTTGAGAACTTTGTCAGGTGTCCATGGCAACAAAGCCCCAAGGAGATACTGAGCAGAGAGTTGGCCCTGGCCAGATAGGGCCAAGGATATGGTGACTTTTGAGCTGCCACTTGCTGACAAGGCTGGGAATAATGGCATGTAACTAGCCCAAAGGTGGGCTCTCCCCTTTCTCCAGAAGTCATTAGAACCCATTATTTTCTGCATGGCACTGTGGTGGGTAAGATGGGCATCGTGGGCTCCTCAGGCCCTTGAAAGATTTAGAGCCGAATGGTAAAGGTGTCCGTGTAAACTAATTACTGTAACCTATTATCACCCCTACTGTGTTATACATGCATGTGCTTTGGAGACATGGAAAAGGGAGCATTGAATTCTGCCGGCAGACGGAGTGGTATTTACGCTTCCAAAACAAGACAGGGTTTCGTGTGAGATAAAGTTAAGTACCACTCCTGCTCAGTGCTGGCACAGAGTAGTGTAAGCACAGCACTTGACAGACGGTAGGCTCTCAGTGATACTATATCATTAACAGCAGCGAGAGCAGTAGCCTAGATGGAGAAGAATGGGTGAGTGAACTTCAGTTATAGAAATCAGGAAAGGGCTTAGTATGCCTTCTTTAAGAAGAGAAAGTGTTATTTCTGAGGAATACATTTAGAAAAAGTAAAAAGCAGCAAGTTTTCAAGTTGGAATATTGGGAAGACCCTGAGTCTCAGCTCAGGAGATTTGGTTATAGTTTCAGTCAGCCACAACTATCCACGTGTATTGGTAAATACCTTTCCCTCATAGATTTCCTTTTATAATTTGTAAATGTGGAAAAATGGACCACATGTTATCCAGGTGGCCTTCTACTACAGAATGTACGATTTCCACAATATCTCAATCACAGTGCAATCAGTAAACATTACTAGACATGTATAGAAACAGAAAAATGTGTTCCTTAGTCAAGAGAAAAAGCAGTCAATAGAAACTAACACAGATATTGGAATGAACAGACTGGGACTTTAAAACATCTACTTTTAAATAGTCTCAAGAACTAAAGAAAACAATGATCTTAATAAATAAACAGATGGTTAAATAACAGAGAAATGGAAAGTACGAAAAAGAACCCATTATTTTATGATTAAAATACGAAGTTTGTTGAAAGTAAGAAACAAACACATAAGTGAACCTGGGAAAGGCAACTTTTCAATCTGAAGAACAGAGGAAAAAGAGACTTGAATAAAAGTGAACAGAGCCTCAGGAACCAATGGTACCATATCAAATGACTTAACGTATATTTAGTTATCGTCCAAGAAAGAGAGTAGGGAGAAGGGGGAAGAAACACTATTTGAAAAAAATAATGCTGAAAATGTCCCAAACTTGTGGGAAAACATACACTTACAAAGGAGCTCATTGAACTCAGGCAGGATATATACAAAGGAAGTCACATGTAGGTATCACGTAGTAAATCTGCCAAAAGCCTAAGAGAAAGAAAAAAATCTTGAAAGCTGCCAAAGAAACACGACCATCACATACTAGAAACATTAATACATATGATGACTAACTTATCTTTGAAAAGAAGACAACAGAATGATATCTTAAAGGTCCCCAAAGAAGAAGAGGAAAGTTATTAATCCAGCATCCCAGAATTCTACATTCTTCAAAAATGATGGCAACATAAATACCTTTTTCAATAAATACGAATCGAAATGCTGAAATTTTTTTCAGGCTGAAGGACAGTGATTCCTGGGAGAAAATCCTATCTATTGGAAGAGATAACAAGCTGTGGGAATGTATGTGGGTAAATAAAAAAGACAATATATTTTTATAACAAAAACTCCTTATTGGACTGTTGGACACGTATAAAGACTACGTAGTTTTTCATCTCATAATTTCCATTTTGTCCTTTGAGCAAGGACTAACTCGGGACTTCAAGGTGAGGGAAGCAGCATAACCGTCTCAGCCACCACAGGACACAATAGACTGGGACAGAATGCACATCTCCAGGAAATGCCACCATCAACACTGTTCTCCCAGGATGGGGAGAACCTACCCTCTGTAATGGGGAGGAATTGAATCTATTCTCTCTACAGTACGTTAACTACAGTATGTGTTAAAAATTAGGTGATATTCTCAAATGAAAGTGAATTTGGCCATTTCTCTCTAACACGTAAACACCCAAAGAACCATACAAATATTGCCATGCCTGGATCACTTCATATCTAGCTGTTAGGTTCTGGGGCCCAGAGGCGACAAAACAGGTGAAGAAACGTCCTTGCTGAATGCTACAGTGGAGTCATTTCTGGCATAAATTTGCAGATGGCAAGCAGTGTGCTGAGAGCATCGTGAAACTCCCCTGAACCTTCCCAGCAGCCCTATGAGTAGGCACTGTCCTCCCCCCATTTAACAGGTGAGAAAACTGAGGCACGGGGAGTTTAGGTACCTGTCCCAAAGTCACATGGCTACTAGGCAAGAGAGCAAAAGTTTGATTGCAGGGGGAGGGGAGCAGGTAGAATAGGGTAAAGGCAATCCAATACCTGGTGGTAGAAGGAGATTTGACTGTGGATGGTGAACGCACAGTGCAATATACACATGAGGTATTATAGAATTGTACCACTTGAAACGTATGTAATTTTTGTGCACCGACGTCACCCCTATACATTTAATAATTAAAAAAGAAAATTTATTTTTATTTTTTTAAATTTATTGGGGTGACAATTGTTAGTAAAATTGCATAGATTTCAGGTGTACAATTCTGTATTACATCATCTATAAATCCCATTGTGTGTTCACCACCCAGAGTCAGTTCTCCTTCCATCACCATATATTTGATCCCCCTTACCCTCATCTCCCACTCAGAAAATTTGATCCGACTCTTTCGTGTTTGGAGTGGAGAGGTCTTGTCAGAAGGGCTGGTCCCATGAGCAGTGGTACAGGGTCTCTGTTATCCTGCCTCCTCTTCTGCCTGAGGTATTTGTGAGCATGAAGTCCCCTTTCTAGGCCACCTGAGACTCCTGTGCTGCACTCCCAGCCTCACTGCCAGGCATGCCCTCCTGCTACCGATTCTCCTAGTCTCAGGAAAGCGTCTGCATTTGTCGCTTATGAGTGCAAATCCATTGGGAAGTTTCCTTCCAGGGGCCTTTCCACCTCCAGCCTCTCCTCTCCCTGGAGAGCAGGGCCTGTGGGGGTTAATGGACCCAGGATCCATCACAAGCTTGCACGTACCTTCCTCACGTACTTTAGCCTTGGTTTTCTCACCTGGAAATGGGAATAATGTCTGCCTCCGAGGGCTAGCACACGATTAAGTCGGGCAACGTACACAATACAGCAGCTCTCGTACCCACACTTATTGTCCTTCTATTCCTCTCCCCTCCCTTAGGAATGTCATGCATTAGGAGAAGGAAATATTTTCAGGGACACGAGGGACAGCCTATCGATTCTGACACCACATTGTCAAGGCAGCTCTGATGGACGGGACGTGACATGTGTGTGTCTGTGTGTGTATACACACGTGTGTGCTGGCAGTGAGGCAGGAAAAACACACACACGAAAAACACCAGGAAAGTAAAAATGAAGAAGACCAAAGCAGGAAATGGAAAGCTTCAGAGAATAACACGACATGTAAATCACCGCTGTAGACGGACTGGTGACATGTGTGAACTCGAGTAAATCTTTATCCTAATCAGCTTTAAATGTATCTGAGGAAAGGGGGTGTTACTGGAGTGAGGTTTGGTCTCACTTTCAGATTAGGGAAAAGGTGATCTGAGCTGAGTACGAGACAGGAAGCGGGTGGCAATGTGATCTTCCCACAATTTGAGCTATTCACCTCCCTCCCTGTAGCTTTTGGCCGTGTGCGGTGCCTCGTGTTCTGTGTCACACTGACTTATTTGTCAACTTTTCAACTTCATTAAGAGAATTAAGACCTGAGAAAATACGGTTTCATTATGCTAATTAGGTATTCCCCCCACCCCCACTAATGTACATTGAAATGCATCCTGTCAATTGAGATTGAAAATGTTGATTCAGGTGGAACCAACTCCTGTGCCACCGCGAGAGAGACACATTCTAGAAAGTAGGTTAGAAGGAGACGTGTTCTACCCATGCCGTCTCCTGGCGGGGGCCAGCGCGCACCTCCCTCCCTCTTTCTCTTCACCTCGTCATGTTGCTTGAACACACGGCCTGTCACAGTCCTGGGATTCCCGTCCGGAACCTTCTGACCAAATGGTCTTTCGGTCCCTGCCGGGCGCCCCCGGTGTTGGGAAATAGCCCCATCCTGCAGCCTGGACAACTTCAGGACACTTCTGGGCCTGTCTCCAATGGGGCTCCATGTAGCACCCCGCTTTCATCCTGGTTCTTGCCTTTAGAAGCCATCCCTCAGCCGCACCCGGTCCAGCCTTGGGGACCGCTGTCCTGCACCCCAGACGCTGAGCGGTATTGAGCAAGACAGCCTGCGTTGTGGTTTGGACACTTCCATTAGGAATGTGTGTAATAATAATACTCCGTAACAGCGCCCATCAACCAGCACCCCCTCTGTGCCAGACACACGCTGGACCTCTGCACGGCGGGACCTCAGTGCCACGTCACCACCATCCTGGTTATAGACACAACACTTGTATGTGTGCAAATAGACACATTGCCCTTTTGGCAGTTAGGCATTCGAGTGAAAAGCCACTTTGGGAAATGGGGCCATGCTGCCATTTATGCGGTTCTCACCTCTGGCTGACCCCCGAGCTTTTTCTGTGTTTAACACTTTTTAGCCAAGTCTCCCCACGCTATGTTTGCAGTTTGTGTGGAGGACCCAGGGGAAGGAGCTTTCGCTTGGCTCTGTTCTAGGTCATCTTGTAGGATCTGGCCCATCACTCAAGGTTGCTGAAATCTTTTTGGATGCCACTATGTCATCTGACATCTTTCTATCTTTCTCAACTGGGCGTCACCAGAAAACGTGATAAGCATGCAGCCTTTATTTTCAGCCAAGTCATTGATAAAAATGTTGAATAGGAAAGAGCCAGGGGACTGAATTCTCTGGATGCTGTTAGAAAACTCCGTCTACATCAGCGTCAATTTATGAATCAGCCATCGTTGAGTACTGGCATCCTACTAGCCGTTGGGCTGGTCTGCCCTTCTTTATCCCTACTGAGATTCACGTAGTGATGGCGGAGGAAAGCCTCAGCTCCTGTCACCCGTTTCCACTCCAGCCAAAGTCACTCAGTCCACTCACAGAACCGGTCTTATTAAGATGGAATCCAGGAGAGGGAGGTTTGGATGGAGGCATTGCCCGGGCCTTCCATAAGCGTGGGAGCAAAGAAGGTTCTATGAGAGAGGGGAGCAGGTCACTGGTATTTTTGCAGCACAATGTTGAGATCTGAGTATCAGGGAAGCAAAAGAGGAACTTGGTGCAGGTGTGATGGGGAGCTGAAATGAGCTAGAGGTGAGCCCTCACATTGTCAGAAAATCAGAAGGCAAAACCAGCACTCATGCCTTGTCCGGCATCCATGTGTGTGGTGATTCCCCAGAGCCAGGAGCTTTGTCAGGTGAGGGGAAGTGCATCCAAGTCGGGCAGGTGAGACAGGTGTGTCGCCAAGCAAAGAAGGGGCCCGTTCCTTGCCGTATTTCACAGGGGGCTTCCTGAAAACACGGTTCTCGGTGCTGCAGGGGAAAGCTGTCATTGCGTAGAAGAGAGCAACCCCTTTACGCTAAGGTTTTCACTTCGTCTGTGCCCTAACGCCATTCCAGCGAGGAAAAGACCTTTAGTTATGTCCTCAGAGGTGGTTTTTATGACTTCGCACTACAAGGGTGACCTTTTCCTTTAAACTGTTCTCCGGGTCGATGTTGGGAGGAGGGTGATGTTTCCTTCCTGCTCGCTCTCTCTTCTTATCCTGCAGCCCAGGAGTGCGGCGTCATCTGCCCTTAAATCACATGGGATAGTTCCCCGTGCCCTGCACCCCTGGACCTTCTAAGGATGATAGAAAGCCTGTGCCTGAAAGCTCCACCGCTCAGGGAAGGAGGCAATCCTTAGGGGGCCTTTATTTCTTCCCTCCTGTCATCGGATGTGGTAGGAGATGTAGGGAGGTGAACTACAGGCAGAAGGGGGGTCAACTGCCCCCCCCAGCTCCATAAATGTGAGAAATTATAGTCAGTTCCCAGCATGGGAGGGCTTCACATGTAAAGCCATCAAGAGTGGAAGTTTCTAGAGGGCACGGACCACATGAATTTGTCCTTGAATTTGAGGGCGTGGCCAGTGCCAACTTAGAGCACGGAGGCCGAATAGGATCAGGAAATGCAAACTCTTTCCTCAGTCACCACAAGGAGCTGGGGCAGCTGCCAATTGGAGGCTTTGATGCTCACGAAAGGTCCCCACATGAGAGAGCCAAGGCCCTCCCGTCCAGCTGTGCTCGCCACGGGTCACGAACCTCAGTGAACTCACTCTCCACTTTCACACACTCACGTCGTGCTGTGAGCTTTCTGGCTCCTCGCTCTCACGTCCAAAATTGTCAGGCGTGGACCACGCGGGCTGTGTGTGGCAATGCCGTGAATATGGGCGTCCCAAACTTGAATCCTTTAGTAATTCTGTGAAGCAGCTATGAATTCCCTCGGCATCTTCAGGCGCTCTGGGGTGGGGCCTAGAGTGACCGGGCGAGGCCCTCGGCCACACTCACAACCGGCATCTAAACACCAGCAAGACACTTAGGTGTGGACAGGGCGAGAGTGAGGGGCCAGTTGCCACTCAGACTCTTCCCACACGTTCTGAGCAGAAGCCATAGACAGAGATGATGAGTCATATGTGGGTCTGCAGGAAATCCCACCTGGGCCTCTGCCGTCCCTGAGGCAGAGGACAGTCCGCCCTCCATGACTTTGTGTGTTTGCAGCAACAGGAGGCAGGGTGGTGTAATGGTTAGTGCTCATGCTTTGGGCCAGGCTTCCTGTTGGAGGCCTGGCATACACTCCTCGGCCCTGTTCTTGCAGCTTAATGTCTCTGTGGCTCGATTTTCTCATTTGTCAAACGGGGGTGGGGTGGGATGGGATGGTAATAACAGTACGACCCCTCCAGGGTTATTAGGAAAGTTAGCAGATTAGGTGAGGGACCCCGTCCATGGAAAATGTCCGGAGCAGTTATTTTCCTTCTCAGTCACGGCTCCTGTCCCTCAGCCTGGGACCTCAGGGGGCCCTGGGCTTCTGTGCCCTGCACCGCCACGGTTGTGCAAGCACTCTTGGGTCTCCTGTTACCCGGGAGCCGGCCGGCAACAGACCAAAATAAAGGGGGAGGGGGACAAGCGGGGAGGGCCAGGCGAGCCTCTGCAGGGAGTCTGACCAGGTCAGCTGGGAATGCCTGTCAGCGGTCCAGGTGGCCTCTGCATGGGCCTGGAGGTGGGTGAGTGACTCACGCTGGTGCCCTCTCCACCCCCGTGCCCACATGCTCAGCTCTCTCTGGGCCGGGGCTCACCTAATCCCCACAGTAGGAGTCGGGGGACACTCGCGCCTGTGCTGAGGTCTAGGGTTGCACGGCGGCGACTTCACACTCAGCAGCATGTGCAGCTGAGGGCTCGGGGCAGCCGTGTCCCGAGAGGCGGGGAGCGAGGTCAGCTTGGCAGCCGCTGCCTCTCCAGCCCCGACCTGGCCTCAGGCAGCCGGTCCCCCAGGACCCTAGGAGGGGATGGCAGAACAAGAAGCCACTGGACTCCAGGTCCTGCTCCGCACGCTTCAGGTAGGAAGAGGTCGAGGGGTGCAGAACATGGCGGGCTCAGGCTGTGCGGGGCTCCCGTGGTCCCCTCCGGTGCCAGTGGCCCAGTTTGCTAACGCGCAGCTCTCACCTTGAGTCTGTGGCCTAAGTGATGCTGTAGTGTTTAAATATTGAAAATGACTGGTGTGGATGAGTGCTCTGCTTAGATTATTGAAAAAAGATCCAGGTTTGCTATGGATGGGAAAGATGGAGAAAAAGCCTGCCTGGCAAATGAGGACTCACGCGTCCCCTGAACAAGGCAGGAGACGTGTAGATGGATGTAGAACTGCCCAGGAGGAAAGGTAGCAGGGAAGTGGACTCCTCGGTGCTTCTCCTGCGAAATGGCCCTTCCTGAGTTCCCCAAGAGTGGTCTGCATCTGAGTTGCCTAGGATACCTGCTAATAGTGAATCTTCTCCGGTGGGATCTGGCCAGAAGGAATGGAAACCACCAGGGGCAGGGGCCTGGGTGGGGGGTCTGCCTCCCCACCCGGTGATTCTCTTCACTCCTAATGTTGAGAGTTCTTGTCCGAGAGCAGTGGTTTGCCAACTGGTCTGTACCCTAGAATCGCGTGGGGACTCTCCCACCCCAAATCAGATTTAATTGGTTTGGGAGCAACCTGGGAATTGAAATGTTGAAAAGTGCCCAGATAGTTTCAACGTGCAGGGAAGGCCAAGAACCATTGCTGTCTAGATGGGTAGATACTCTAGCTTCACCGGATGGAGAGAACCCAGGGCTCTAGGGGCCCAAGAGTCCGTCGGCTCCGGGACGTTACCTGAAGTCCCCGAATGGGCGTCATCAGAGGATGACCTTCAGGCCCCTGTTCCCTGAGTTAGAATGTAAATGTCTCATCCTTAACGTTCATTTTCCCCTGCTGTCAATATCGCAGCGTCCCTCGGCTTCCGAAGGAAAGCTGCATCCCTGAAAACTTTAAGGACCCAAAACGCCAACCTTCCCATATACAGATAAGGAAACTGAGTCTCAGAAAGTGAAATAGCTTCCTCAAGGTCATGCAAGTCCTTCATTAGGGAGCTGGAGCTAGCGCCAAAGAATGTCAACATCCGGGCGACTTTAGTGTCTTTTGACTCCTATCCGACGCCGAAAAGGCGAGACTGCATCTGGGCCAGGAGTGTTGGGGGTGGGTGCGGACCTCAAAATAAATTTGCAGTTATCCTGGAAGTCACTACAGGTTCTGCTCAAGCTCCTGAATTCCCACCAGTGGGGATTTTTTAATTGATATTTAAAGTGATCGCTCCAGAGCACTCACTGCGAGATTCTCAATCAAAGAAAGATTTAATTATCTTCAATATACCCTACTTAGTCCCCAATTAACCAGAACATTAAAATAACCAGAACACGCATTCCCTGTGCACTCAGAATCTGGTTGTAGAATTACTGGGGTTCCTGAGTCAGCCCCCAGAAAGTGCCTCCATGAGGCCTATTTCTGTCTTGCTAGTATGAATCAGAACTCAGACATATTTTTTTAAAAAAGAGAACCCAGAGCAGATATTCTGTGGAATGATATTTCATATGGATTTGATACTCTACCACCCGACCTCCACTCCTGATGGACTTAGGAGAGCCCGCAGAGCTTCCGAGAAGGGGTTACGGTTGGGGATCCCAAAGGTCTTACCCGTTCCGCTCAGTCCCCCTTTCCTTGTACACAAAGGTGATAGAAGGTTTTGTATTGCTTCTCAAATCTCTGGGGGACGTCAGTACTCATGTCTAAACAGAAGTGAGCTCAGAGTTCCCCACATCTTTCAGGAGCACCCCAGAACACTGCCAGGGGCAGGGAGGAAGAAAGATAACAAACGACCAGAAAAAGCAAGCAGAAGGATGACAGGGAACCTATTTCCCCGAAAATAAGACCTAGCTGGACAATCAGCTCTAATGCGTCTTTTGGAGCAAAAATTAATATAAGACCTGGTCTTACATTATAGTAAAATAAGACCAGGTATTATATTATATTATATTATATTATATTATATTATATTATATTATATTATATTTATTATATTATATTTATTATATTATATTATATTTATTATATTATATTATATTATATTATATTATATTATATTATATTATATTATATTATATTATATTATATTATATTTATTATATTATATTTATTATATTATATTATATTATATTATATTACATTACATTGTATTATATTATATAGACTTGGTGTTATATTATAGTAAAATAAGACCAGGTCTTATATTAATTTTTGCTCCAAAAGACGCATTAGAGCTGATGGTCTGGCTAGGCCTTATTTTTGGGGACACACGGTATCCCCACGATAGGATAGTAGACGTCCCCCTGTTCCAGAATGTCACCACTTCTGCCTCTTTGGGGCACAATGACAAAATAAACCAGGTTATTCTAAACTATCAGTCTTTGGCCTCTTACCTTTTCCTGCACAAGTGGGAAAGGTCTGAGTGATTTTTCCTACCTCAAGTTCAACACAGCTTTTTCTCTATCCTGAAGGTATGAGAATCAAATTTCTACCCAGACATTTTCCAAGTCTTGACTTTTACAGGTTGGGTCTGAGGCGGAAAATGAGATTGATTCTTGAGGGCTTGGGTGAAGGGGCAGCGGGGCCGGTGGGGTGAGGGGCAGCCTACAGCACGGGAGCCGGACAGAGGAAGGCCTGGATCCCACCCCACTCTTGGCTCTTACCAGTGGTGTATCCTTAGGCAAGTCCCTTGACCTTTCCGAGCTTTCATTTCTACGTCTGTAAAAAGGGGTAGTCAAAATACGTTCATTAAAGCTTTGTACGTTGGATAAAGGATTAAGAGAATCCATTTGAAAAGGGCTCGTGAGCCATAAACAGCTGTTTGAATGACTGTGGTTTTTCTGATTTCCCCAGTCGAGTACACAGTAGAGAGCATGGGAACACTTGCCTCCGCTTTTCATCAACCTGCCCTGCTTTTTTCCTGGGTGGACTCCAATACACGTGGAAAAAAAAGAGCGTGTCTCATTCTGTCCCGCTCTCATCTCTCCGTGTGCTTTGCACTAATGGGGAAGATGGGGTGCTGCCAGGGTCGCAGAATGTGGGCTCCACGCCAGCTCTGACACCGTGAGCCCTCACCCAGCAGTGTCCCACAAAATGCCAATTGAGTTCCTTATCAAAACATGAAAAATGTAGACTTATTCGGTCTGCTTTGGCACGCGCTGAGCTGTAACATGGGCGCATGTTTGCTGTTTGCATTTGTACTCTGTTGGTATAGCTGCTGCTCAAATCAAATCCCAGGTCGGCATCTTTGCCAAAATGTGCATTGCGTACTCCTTTTCTCAACTAGGGCTCTGAGAAGGTCATCTATTATGGATTGTGAACCAGGCTGCAAGACGTGGGGCTTCTTGCCTGGAGTTAGCGTTGAGCTTAGATCATAGGAAACCTGGAAGGGGCGACAACTCCACTTTTCCTTTGGACTTGTTCCTCCAAGGATTATTTCCAAAGACAACAGGTGATGTTAGCCCTTGGGCTGCAAAGAGGAGATGGGCAGAAAAATGATGCCTGATAGCTTTCATTCATAACACTGGGGAGTTTTGTTTCCAAAACATGTGTTTGAAAATTGTCTTTCTAGAAATCTCCATGGAGGATGTGGGACTCTCCATCTACCGAACAACCACAGGGCCAGGTCGAACAGAAATGGAGCTGTCCCCTTAGGAGCAGAAGGGGTTGGGCAAATCAAGAGAAGAATTTCCCTTTTAGATAGCAAACACGGTGTAGACTTTCTAAGGATCACAGGATTTCTCTCTTTGGTGAAGTTTGAGGCTTTCAGAGGTTTTTTGTTTTTCTGTTTTCTGAGACTCCTCCTCCAACCGCAACACAAATGTGGAAACAAACTGAAATTTGCCTTAATTTCAAGCATCAGTGGAAGCAAAGTAAAAGAAAACCCCGTAAGAACAAGCGCTGAATGGAAAAGGGGCAAACTTGGCAAGAATTAGCATCCGTCAGTGTCTAAGGAATGTGTTGGTGCCAGTTACACCGGAGAATGATGGAGGTGATGGTGGCCTGTGGGTGTATGCTGAGTTGGAAGTGAGGAGAAGCGTTTATTTGGTGTTTCGTTTTTACGACCTTGTTGCTTTCAATTTCTTAAATATCTTGGAATTAGAGGTTGGAAAAATGAATATTTACAAAGGGCCCACTCTATGCCAAGTTTTCACATCCATTACGTGACGTCACTCTTTCTGCCACCTGTGAGGGAGATGTGACTGTTCTGTCAGGGAACGGTTAGCGACTCAAAGCTCAATGACAGAAACCTAGTAAATTCCTATACGAGGGATATGACGTGGATCTTGTCACTCCAGAGTCTTTCCACTGGTCTACGTTGTTTACATGACCTAGGGAATACCCACTTTATTCTTTGTTTTGAGGAGCTTACCTTGGCCTGATTGAAACTAGAGGTTGAGAGGGTTTTGTTTCTCTGTAATAGAAGGATGCTTATTTAGAACTAAAGTAATCTTCATCCTATTTTGGTATGTGGGTTAATAACTTCCGATAAAGGAAGGTAACACTTTCAATTTGGGTCAATTGGATATTTTCAATGTCTACCACCCACCTGCCCATCCAGCCATCCACCCGTCCGTCCATCCGTCCGTCATCCATCCATCCACCCACCCATCTGTCCATCCATCCATCCATCCACCCGTCCATCCGTCTGTCATCCATCCATCCACCCACCCATCTGTCCATCCATCCATCCATCCACCCGTCCATCCGTCTGTCATCCATCCATCCATCCACCCACCCATCTGTCCATCCATCCACCCACCCATCTATCCACCCATCCATCCATCCATCCATCCATCTACCCATCCGTCCGTCCATCGTCCATCCATCCATCCATCCATCCATCCATCCATCCATCCATCCATCCATCCATCCATAGTTTTCTATGTGCTAGAAGAAACTCAGAAGATTGTTGAGTAGGATGATATGTCAAGAAGAGCTAGGTCTTTGGATCTTGACTCAGCCACTCAAAACTTGTGCGACTCAGGACAAACGCTCGAACTTCTCTGTACTGAATTTTTTTTTCTCCATCTGTAAAATGAGAATTATAATACCTACTCATGGGCGTATATGTTTTGAGAAAATACATGTAAAAAGGTTAGCATAATGTTATGTACCTGATAAACAGCAATTGTTGTACTTAAGTATGGTCCCTGCCTTCGTGAAACTACGGTGTTAAAGTGAAAAGGTAGGAGGATAGAAATATTTGTGGAGCAAGTTTGCATGTAATAGATGCCACAGTGAAGGTAAACATCAAAAGAAAATTCGGTGGCAGTTGGGAGGAGAAACTCCTCCTGGCTGGAGATTCAGGGACGGGCTTAGGAAATGGGTCAGATTTCAGCAGGGGAAAGTGTGGTTACCAGGGCGAGGAGAGCCCAGAGATCTTCCCATGTCAGGAAAGTGTGGAAAGTATTCAGGGTTTGCCACGGACCTGAGTTTGATTAAAACCGAACGTTCCTGGAGAGGGAGAAAGATTGAAACGGGAGTTGGCCCAAATGCTGGCAAGTCTTGAGTAGCAAGCTTCAGCTCTGACTGTGCCCTTCGTCATGGCTGCCTCTCCGGAACTGGCTGATGGGGCTGCAGAACGTACAGCCAAGGTGACCTGGTAAAGCCATTTGGACTGGGGGATGTTTGACACGACTGCGTCACTGCTCTTTCTTGTCAAGTAATGTGATGTGATATGTTTGTCCCCACCCTCCTGTCCCCGACCTGCCTTTGTCCCAGGCCCTCCTCTCATCCCTGCCCCCACCTTGCAGCCAGACCTTCAGTCCTTGCCTGTCACTCAGCGCTGCCTGTCACCCCATCCGGAGCCTGTCCGCATCCCTTATCCTACCCCACGGGGCAGGGCTGGGCTGAACGAGGCTCAGGGATGGGGGGGAGGAGAACTGCGCTCCCCCCCTTTTATAATTTGGAAGAAACACCAATTGTTTTGGAGGCAGCATTTGAGTGTTCCTGTGTCAGAGCAGCTCTGACAACGTGACTGCATTAAAGTGATTAGACTTGAGTTGAAAAAGTCCTGTCCCCTCTTGGGAATTGAGCCCAATTAGCATTTCCCTCCTCAGGACCCAGACTCTGCATCTGACGGCCCCCTGAGCGCTCACCTCCGCAGGGCAGGGGTGAGGGACAAAGAGCCACCATTGCTTTGAGGAGGAATTAGAAATGGGGCATTGGTGGTGACGTGCTGTGGCTAATGGCCGGTCCAGAGACCTATGCCCACAGTAGACATGTGTAACCTGGCAACCTTTACTCCACGATTTACGCAGTTACTAAAACTGGAACCACTGTAACGGAAGCCAAACATAATGGTCTCCATTGGAGCCCTGGGGACTGGGGAGGCGTGCAGGCAAGGAAGAGACGATGGTCTGCGTTCCCAATTACTGTGCCTGTAAGTGTGGGACAGGCAGCCGTGAATCAGACAGATGGGGTGCCCCTTCTTGGTTCAGAAACGGGCACGTGGCAATGCATCCTCGTGGGTCTGACTTCCATATCCTTTGCCAGACCTGACATGAAGAAAGTTGAGGGTTTGTGGGATCTGTGCTTTTCCCCTGAGCGAATACGGCATGGTTTCTTCAGAACGTAGATTCACACCCCAGGTTCTCATTAGAGAAAGCGGTGTGTAGGGTGAGGGAGAGATGAATGGCAGAGATGCTAGCAATAAAAGAATGGGCCGAACAAAGGGTGTGGAAGAAAACAGAGTGGCACGGCGTATGGGACAATACGTAGTTTTTCTTTCTTCCTTCTGTTCCTTCCCTCCCTTCTTTCTTCCCTCCCTCTTTTCTTTATTTTTTTGATAAAGTTTTGCAAACCAGATACATCCATGGAACCATTCCCCAGATGAGTAAACGCTCAGCATCCCAGGAGACCCCCTCTCACCCCATTCCTGTCACTGCTCCCCCAGTGTAACCACTCCCCTGCTTTCTAACACCCCAGATTAGTCTCACGTGCTCCGTACTTCATATAGATAGAACCCACCCACCTCCCTTTGTAGGCGTGGCTTCTTTGACTAGTATACGTTTGCATGTCTCCTGAATATGTAGCTACAACTGGAGTTGAGTCGTAACAGGGTACACGTATGCTCAGCTTTATGGATGATGACTCTTTTCAGAAAGAGTGGCTCCAAAATATGCACTCATGAGCCATGTAAATACCATTAGTGTGTGAATTCTGGGTGCCCCACACGCTTGCCCAAAGCTCCTTAATATTTGTTAGGTGAAAGTGGCTTCAAGTGTTTTGCGTGGAGGGAATTTGTGAGATTCATGTTTTATGTGCTCAGTTTCCCCTACCTGGTCCTTTTCATAAAATTGTTGAAATAATAACTAATGATTATTAAACAGTTTCTGCAAGTCAGGAGCTGTGCAAATTCTTCCACACGCATCATCTCATTTAATTCTTGCAGGAACCCTGTGAGGCAGGCAGTATTATTAGCCTCATTTTAAAGCTCTAACACGGAAGATTGGAGAGGTTAACAAATTTCCCAAGGTCGTAAAGTGAGGAGGTGGCATAGTTGGGATTTGAGCAGAGAGAATCTGACACCCACAGACGTGCTCTCGCCGGGTGTATTAACTCTCTGAGGAAAAGGAGAGGCACTGAGAAGATTCTGAGCAGATTTTCCCAGGTGGTAGATATCTTTTGGGGACAGTGGAGCCCACCCCACTTGGCACATCTGGGGAGGATGGCAACTGCCCCCCCCCAAGGCTGGGAGGACTGGCCACGAGGAAAGAGAACTGGTGCCTAGAGCAAGGGTTGGTAGATTTTATCCAGGGCCAGGTAGCAATTGTTTTAGGATTGATGGGCCACGGGATCTCCCTTACAACCAGTCAGCCCTGCCACTGTAGCTGTAGACAGTATGCAAATGAGTGGGCAAGGTCAGTTCCAGTGAACCGTTACTTACAAACACTGGCAGTGGGTGGGGTTTGGCTGGTGGGTGGTGGTTTGCCAACCCCGGCCTGGAGACGTTTGGGCATAAGTCTTGGTGTAAGGCTGGGTGGGAGATGGGAGGGAAAGAGTGATGGAGTCCTGGGGGCCCATTGCTACTGCAAGCTGTCAAATGGGGACTCCCCTCATCCACTCTGTGTGTCGTCCTCAACTCCTAGGCGGCCCTTGCTACAAAGGCTGCAGGTCCCATGTTGCTCTGGGTGGTGGAGTTCCTCTGGGGGCGAGGCTGGCAGAACCTGAAATGCACAGTTCGGAATGTTATCTCCCGAGTAATTGCTGCTGCTGCTGCCTCTACTTTTCTAGGTATCAGTGGAGACAGTGATTGTATCCATCAACCCTCCGGGGGTGAGCTTTCAGGTCGTCTGAGCAGCAGTACGAGGGCAAGACATATTCAAATCAACACTTTTCAAACTGGGTTCCCTGGGATGCCACGGGGTGTTCCACTCTCAAAGGGTCTTCGTGACAGGTGGATTTGGAAATGTCAGCATAAGTAAATTTATTAGGTTTCTTTACTGAAAAATCATCAATCTTTTGAACTCTTTTCAAATATTTATGTCTTTGAGCTCTCGGTTTAAATGGGTTTTACTCAGAGGGGACATCTCTGACAGCCCAATTAGCTACCCAATCACTCTAGGTTTCACCTCTCATTTCACTCTCTGCACAAAATTTATCATTTCCTGATACTTATTTGTGTCCTCCTTCCCTTCCTCCACCAGGGTAGGAATCTCATCTGTCTTGTTCACTCTTTATCCTAAAGTACTATCTAAGACAGAGCAGGTACTCAATAAATGTTTGTTGATTGACTAATAAAATGAATGTGCACGGTATATTATTAAGTTGGGGATATGATATATAGAATCTCCAAAGCATCTTGGAGATGGGATAATGCCAAAAACCTACTAGTATCTCACAGGACATTAGCAATCCAGGAAACACATTTGGGAAACAATAGTTTTAAACCAAAGCCGTGTTAAATCACTTCTGGTCCATGATGGTTGAATTTCTCCTGGTCTAGAATTTGACCTCTGGCATGTTGAAACGACTCCGGTGTGAAAGGATGCAAAGTGAGTTCTAGTGGAAACTGAGGCTCATTACCCTGCTTGGTGAATTCCGGGAGCTCATGACTCTGAACCTGCCTAGAGGCCTGGAGTTGACGTGCATTCTGGTTCTTACTTGATTGGGAGACAGAATGTAAGGACAGATGTGGAGGTTTACAAAAAGGTTCTTCCTAGAGGCTCCAGAGAGCCATTCTGCTACTGATGAGGAGGCCAGATGGCGATAAGAACAGCTTTAGCCTCGGGTTTCAGATGAAAGGCAGGGTTAGATTTCACAGTTGGGCTATCTGATGAAACTTCCCCTAAGGGACTTGGAGAGAAGGCAGTATCTCCAATAAATGTCAGTAATGAATTCTGTCCCTCCCCCCCCCCCCAATAACCCAATGGGTGTTATCATCTCTAATCTCTGGTCTGGATCCCACCAATCAGTTCAGCTCAATGCCCTGTATTTTGGACCCCTAGGCATCTTGATTCCATCTAACTTAAGCCTGGAATCAGTCCAATTCCCTCCTATGACAATGCAGGTATCTTACCAGTTCTCACAGTAGTTAAATTAGGAAGAAGCTATAGCAAATCCCATTTTCTACTTGACTTTGATTATTCAGTCATAAAATAATCATAAAATGTATACATTTTTAATACAATAGTCAAAATAGTCATAAAATGCATATTATACATACTCATACATATTGGAATAGGAGGGAGGTCTGACAATTAAGTTTGTAAACTTTTTACAATGATGTTGCTAACCTTTTTTGATATCAGAGGGAGTATACATTATGAATTTGTACCAACCGGACAAACAATTAACCAAGTTTACTATTTCAAAGTGCTGAAAAGGCTGCGTGAAAAAGTTAAATGACCTGAACTTTTCACCAACAATTCATGGCTCTTGCATCACGACAATGCACCAGCTCACACAGCACTGTCTGTGAGGGAGTTTTCAGCCAGTAAACAAATAACTGTATTGGAACGCCCTCCCTACTCATCTGATCTGGTCCCCAGTGACTTCTTTCTTTACTTGAAGATAAAGGAAATTTTGAAGGGAAGACATTTTGATGACATTCAGGACACCAAGGGTAATAGGATGACAGCTCTGATGGCCATTCCAGAAAAAGAGTTCCAAAATTGCTTTGAAGGTTTGGACTAGGTGCTGGCATTGGTGCGTGGCTTCCCAAGGGGAGCACTTCGAAGGTGACCATAGTGATATTCAGCAATGAGGTGTGTAGCACTTTTTTTAGGATGAGTTAGAGAACTTAATTGTCCGACCTCATATACCATATGCCATAACATATTATTATTAGTCCTAAAGGAAAAAAAATCGTCAAATGACAGCTAAAAGTTAGGATTGAGCAAGAGGCTAACGTGATGAAAATCTCTGAAGGAAAATGTGTATTAAAATTCAAGGAGTGTTTTTGCTGTGAGCTGCTCCCATTTGTTGAGCACTTACCGTGTGCCAGGAAATATTCTAAGCATTTTACCTGAGTTCCATTTTCTCATGCCACTTTCACGACAATCCAGTGTGGTACGTACAAAAATTATCCCCATTTTACAGATGAGGAGCAGAAGGCACTTGTTCAAGGTCACATAACCTTTCAGTAGCAGACTCAGGATTTGAACCCAGGGGAAGCCCGACTCTAGATCGCTATTACTCACCAGCCTACGTACAGTATATCTTTTCCTCTTCACCACTGAACATTTTTATCTGATTAAAGGAGTAATATAAGCACATTATTATAAAAATTTAATGAGTATACAGACATAGATTATAAGGAATAAAAATTTCCCCATTAAATCCTACCCCCTAAGACAACCAAACAAGGGTCTGATGTATATATATTCTTAGATGTTTGTATACATATAATAATATGTCTATTTCTATAACTTTAGAACTATATCTGTATCATTTCAACACACCATTATGCAATTTGCTTTCCCAACATATCAGTGTAATTAAATATCTTTCAAGCCAACACATATTGACCCAGCTCAGTCTTTTGTGATATTTAAATAGTAGTTTAGTATATGGATGTACCGTAATTTGTATAAATAGAAGTACATTTTCTTCTAATGTTTCACTGGAATGTGACTTTCTGTCTTTATTTTTATTTTTTGAGGTTACGTAAATTACATTTTAATATTCAACTTTTTCAAACTTATTTTCATGGATTATTTTTGGCCACAAGATACCTTTCCCCCATAATCTAACTCTTATATCTAATGATGTTTAAATTTAACTCCATGCTACACATTCTCTTTTTCTTAAGTCTTGTTGCTTTCATAGAGCTTCTCTGCCATTCCACACTTCACCAGTATGTGGCAACAGTTAACACATTTATATCCTTAAATTTTTTTTTCCACTTGATAATATTTGGAAGTTTTTGCATTTGACATCATTGTTTATTTAGAATGAACATATATATTTCTTGGCTGGGCTTCAGGAAGCCAGAGTTGATTTTTAGACGCTGCCTCTGACTTTTTTTTTTTTTTTGGTTTTGTGATTTTTTTTCATTTAATTTAATTTTTATTTTTTAATTGATTTATTTTGACTTGAGTCCCCTCAGCCAGCATTGTCTATGTCTTGATGGTGTTCAGACGTCAGTGCTAGGAGATTTGCCCAGCAATGTAACTTGTTTGCCTGGCACCTTATGACTCTCTTGTTATGGTTCATTCGCTTATTGCTGTACTAGGTAGTGAGTGGCGAGGTTGTCAGAATCTTAGCAGCCACACACTTTCCTACTGAAATTCTTCCAGATGCTAATGCCCAAGGTCAGGAAGAAAGAGGTCCCAAATGTGGCAGTGATACCTGTCCCCCTTTGCTCTGTTCTGTACTGACTAGCAGAGCACATGCTATTGTCATTATTCCCATCTCTGGGCTAAGGTCTGAAGACTCAGCTGCTTTCCAGCTACTCTTACGCACCTATGTTAATTCATGTGAAGTCTTTTTTCCCCTTTGAATTAAAGGGTCATGAGTTTTAATCTTTATTTTTACTTCCAGGGATCAGGGTGTCACATATCCCTTTTTGCCTATTTTGATGCCAGTAAAATCTAGACACTTTCCCCAGACAAATGCATGCACACACTTTTGAGTACAGTTTCAGGGTAATAAGCCAGATCATAAGGTTTCACTTTTTCAAGGTGTTTACTTGGGTTTCATGGCATGGAATTTTTTAAAGGTCAGAATAGCAGAGGCAGGTTTCCAAGGGAAAACCCACAATTCTGTCCAATGGAGATGTATCCCTCATGCCTCTGAATAGCGCACAAAGTTCTCATCTCTATATCCCACCTGTGTTTTGAACTTCCTTGATGGAGCAACTGAAATCCTCCTTTCCAAAAAAAAACCAAAAAACAAAAAAACCCCAAAACAACAACAACAAAAAACAAAACAAAAAAAAACCAACCTTTTTTGATAACCCGGGTAGGTGATAACCTCTCCTTCCCTGAGGTACCAGCCAAGCATTGGTTCCTCTCTCTTAAATCATCTGTGCTTTGCTTTGTCAAACTACAAACATAGTTGTTCTTTATTCAACAAGCTTTTATTGGGCACTGGGACTCTCAAAGTAAAGATGACGTGGCCCTTGCCCTCCCAGAGCTCAGCGTATGAAGAAGAACCAGACAGACATTTGAGAATTTCCTGAAAGTTACAGACCCTCTTCCTGGCTAAACATCTGCACTTAAACCAAGCATTGACATCTCAGAAGGTATTTCTACAGTTTGAATCAGAATCTATGCCATGTAATCACTGAGGTTAACATACGAACAGATGATTATAAAGCATGGCTGTAAATGACATAACATGCCCAGTGTATTTTTGGAAGAAGGGGAATCTCAGTCTCCCACCTTGCATGACCTTCTACTCCTGAGTATCAGGTAGATTAGATAATTCAGATCAACCGTTGCTCTGGAGATAATTAAAAAATATGGATAAAATGTACTTTTTCTAAAAAGCATCGGTCTTCTAATGAGATAATAAAAGTTTCATGGACTAAGGGTCAGGAGAGGTGGGAAATCCAGAGAGATGAGGAAAACTCTGGCATGACTGACTTGGAGGTATTTCCTGTTTTGGAAGATGTGGCTGAAAAGACTGACTTGTCCATTCTGTGGCTTTTCCCATGTAGGAAAACAAGAATGAGGACTCTGGCAAACTACTCCCTGTCTCTGAGCTGAGACCCAAGGGGCTTGTCCTAGAAGTGAGTGAGTCATACATAAGCCAGTCTTCGCATAGAGCCATGCTTCAGCTTACCATGCTGGCTCAGAAAAACCTTAATACTTGAACAGGTGGTCTTAGAATCCTAGAGGTCTTGGGTGCCTGGCAGTAGCAAATTAAAGTCCTCATTAGTGGAAGAAAATATCATCCGAGGCCTTACATTAATTCTACAAATCATTTGAAAACCGAACACGAGGGGAGGTAAATCAATATAAGTAATAAACACCATCAGAAATAACAGATGGTGGAATCAAACCCACCAGTGCTCCAGAAACCAGAACTACCGGACCCAGAATATAACAACAGAGCTTTAGTGACGGTGTTCAAAGAAATCAAAGTCAAGTTTGAAAAATTTGGCAGTGAACTACAGTCTATAAAAAGTGCTAGTGGAGATTTTAGAAAACACCAAATGGAAATTCTTAAACCGATCAATAAAATAACCCGAATTAAGAACTCAATGGATCGGTTTAACTGCAGATTTGAATTGGCTAAAGAAAGAATGAAAAAGCAGGTCATAACGAACTATCCAGAAGGAAGCACAGAAGGTCAAAAAGATTAAACACTGACAAGGGCAGGTTAGACATAGAAGACAGAGTAAGAAGGACCAGAAAATGTTTAATTGGAGGCTTGGAAGCACAAAAGAGAATGGGCAGCAGCAATATTAAGAGAGATCATGAGAGTCCCAACCCTTCTGTATGCTATTCATTCTTTTGTAGAAACAGTATTCTACTCAAGTCTGTGTTTCCTGAAATACCTAGTAGTACTTTATGGAGTGTTTGTTGAATTTGTTAGGTGAGAAAACTTCGCTGTTATGTTTTATTCTATTCCATTTTCTATTTTTGGAATCACGTCACAGTTTCCTTCAAAATACTATACGTACTCTTTAAAACAATACCGGAAAATTACTGTCCGATGTGGTGATTCATTCAGTTATCTAAATCTCTGTGTTTCCAGTTGTCACTTCAAAATGTGGAGCTTAACCTACAACTGACACTACAGTTGAAGCTTAAGCTCTCATTTGTGAGCTGATGATTTCATTTTTAGACCCAAATACATCCCTTCAAACGCATATGCATTACTCCATTTGGTTTCTTGCTGTTTAAGTTTTATAGCAGCCTTTGGCAAGGAGTTATACAATTCTAATCTGGTCACAACTAATTAAAATGTTATATTTAGTTTCTTTTGCCATGTTCTCTTTAGTGATAGGGTGTTCTGACACATAACTTCATATTTCCTTTAAAACAGAGAGAAAACACGATGTTTCATAGGTTCCCCGGGAAACCGATTTTGAGTCAAAACGTTGCATGCAGGAAGTTTATTGGGGAATGTCTGGAATCCACACACTGGAGAATGCGGAAAGCAGGATGAGGCAAAGGGAGGAGACGAGCTGCAATGTCGTCATGACAAAAGCTCCAGATGATCCCATGGGGAGTTCCGGAACTGGATGGTCCTTGAGCAAATGTTTTGTGCTTCAGCAGGGTGGGGGTGAGATGTTTTACCTCCTCCCCTGCACCGGACCAGTCAGTGGCATGTGACCTTAGAAACTCTTCACCTCAGTCTTTCCCAAAGGAGGACAGAGGAAGAAATTGTCAGTCACTGAGAGTCCCTCTGGTGGTGGTGGTGGGGGTGAGGGCCTCAGTCCTGAAGGGTGACGTGCCCGGGAAGCACAACTGCAGTATCCGTGATACATGATAACTGGTAAGATCGGGCATGAAGAGATGTAGGTTCTAATCCTGCCTGCGCTACCAACTGACTGTGTGATCTTGGGCAAGTCACATCCCCCTGGGTCATAGGGGCCTCCTCTAAAATCAGGCCTAGGCATGATACCAGTTTTTCCTCAACTTTAGTCATTTGCGTGCCAGTTTCATGCTTATTTTTTCACGTTTTGGATCAACAATACTATCGGTGACTTAACATGACTTTTCTCCAGTACATTTATGCATAGTAACTGAGCTTTACTTAAGGTGGCACTTGACATACCGCTGTGTAGGTTTAGCAACGACGTATTAGCACACATATAGGAAGTAGCCGTAAAAATAAGTTTACATAATGCAAGACTGTAAACTCCTGCTAGACAGTGGTGCCTGTGGAGTCTCTGAGCCCGAGGCCTGCTCTGTGTTTTCCAAAAAGATTAGCAGCTATTGGAGAGGAGTTGGAAATACACTAACAACGAAGACTTGAACAGACACTTCTCAAAAGAAGAATAAACATTTTACTGAGAACAAACATTTTTCTGTATGTGATTCAGGGATATTTAATGCTGTGTCTCTGGTGGCACCTGAATCCAGGTCACATAGTCTCAGTTGAAAGTTTCTGACCTTTCAAGAAAATAGTGGATTAGGTATTCTTGAGGATAAAATGATATTATTCCATGATGCTTTGTGTGAGCCCAGTGTTGGGGAGAAGATAGGTATGGGTTATAATATTTTTTTAAGGTCATATTTCTATAGGCTTGGGTACCAGCCAGCAGCCTGAGGAATTGAATTTATTGGATGAGATTCCTAATATTATGAGCATACCATCGCTGAAATGTAGCCATGGTGACGAGCAACAAGAATTCAGTGCTTCAATTCTTTCAGTCTCCCCCAAAGAAGGTGCATCGTAGAGACGGCAGACACTCCTTCCTTGAGCAGAAGAAGTAGCATGCCATGCGATCCTCTTGTCCCTGAGGCCACCCGTTTCTTAATTCTCCTGCCATTTCCCCTGATGAGCAGGGGTTAGCCAATTTACCTTGGGACAGTTAAGGCATGAATAGGAGAAGCCTAGAAAGTTCTCCTTCCTGTGATCTTTCTGGAAGAGAGCAGACTGAATTTTAGCATCTCTCCATGAGTTGTTCAGATGTAGCGGGTAGGGCTTGGCGTCTTCTCTAGAATTTCAGCTGCATTGTAGGCTTTACAAGGGTATCTGCTCTTGATTCTTGATTCCGCTCTGGTAACAGATGCTTTCTCCCAGCCTTGGCGTCTTGTAATTCCCCAGTGTTAGGGCGTGGTATCTCCCACTGGATTCATCTCAACTGGCCCACAGGAGGATTACTGGAATTCTGTGCCAGTTACCAGTGACTCCCTAAGGAAATTAGAAACATTACCTTCCTTGAGGCTAATCAAGGCATTCACCTTAGTGGGGCCACCACCCCTCGTTCAGTTAGACCTACACACTCAGTTCCTGAGGAATCGAGAGCAGGAGGCCTCTTTGCTTCTATCCTAAAACCAGTGTATGACAGTATATGAATAACGGTGATCGCAACAAGTGTCCTGATAGCCGAGCGCAGGGGGAAGGAGGTGAGGAGAAATAGGGGAAGGTGTAAGATGAGGACGGGGAAGAGAAACCTTTGTCAAGCCCATACTAGTTCCAGGCCCTATACTCTGCCTGCACAGGGGCAGGGCCGAAAGTCTCTGAATATAAATGCCTCTGTGTGATGAATCGATCCCTCAAGTTTTAGAGCTCAGGTGCGATGGAACAAACTATCTCTTACTCTCTTCTACACAACTGCAACCTCCCTTCTTTTTATGGCCTTTTCTATCACTTCTTAGTATACAGAGACTCCTCAGGCCCAATTCAACAAGCTCTGTGAAAATGAGTGAGTTTTTTATGTCCAGTTTTATTTGGTGGGACTTACAAGTCACAGGGCATATCTGGTGTTTTGCTGGTATTTACAGAGTGAGCTGCCAGCTCAACCCTCCATCTCTTCAAATTTCACCTGAGAATCACTTTCCTCTTTACCTCCAAGTGTCTTGCTGTTATTTAATTCTGAAAACGGCACAGGGCCGAAATTTGTCTGAACTATTATGTACAATAAATGTGTGTGCAGGCAGATGTGTAGGTATCTTCTCCGGTGGATTGTAACCTAGCGTTGTTCTGTTGTATTTGTCAAGGGTTTCGATACACAGAGAGAGCAGGATGGTTCGAGAAGCAGTGAATGGGGTGCTTGCATTAATTTCATGTACATAGTCTTGGTACGATTTAGCGCATAAGAGTCGTTGTCAGGAAGGCTGACATCCCCATGGTGTAGGCGGGACATAAATGGATTTGGATGCACCCAAGATAGCCATGGTCAAAAAGCTTTTCATACACGATGTGTGTGGGGTGCGTGAAGATGGTAGGCTGATGTGATGCAGGACATCTTTGGATCTACCTGGAGCCCTGATCAGAGCTAGGGAACCTCCATTCGATTTGGGGATTCTACATGTCTTTTCACTCGATTCCAGTGGGTGTCACCAAGGACTAATTTTGTAACTAACAACGAGAATCTAGTGCTTCACTTCTTCCAGTCTCCTTGGAAGAAGGAGCCAGTCCCAGAAAGCAGGCGTTCCTTCCTTGAGTCGCCTGGTACAGCTCTCATTCGGCAATGCCTGGAGACAGTTTTGATTGTCATATTTGTGGGGGATGCTGCAGCCTAAACGTCCCAGAATGCTTAGCACCCTTATGCTGCTAAATGCTAAATGTCCGACAAACACAGTATCTCCTCTTCCTCCCGACCCCAGGAAAGAATGACCCAGCCCAAAATGTCAGTAGTACCCAAATTAGAGCTTTGCTTTCTTCGGTCAGCCCTGTATTTATTTTACTCATTGAGACTGAAATTTAAGATGGCACAATACCAGAGGGCACAGGGTAATTCCGTCCAAATATTACGTTCTCTGAGACGGATAGTGATACTGTCCTTGTTACGTGTTGGAGTCGCTCCTAGAAGAATCAGCCTACATTCCCAGGACAAACGTTTCCTCTCCTCACTGCCCCTCACTGTCTGCTGTGAAGCCCCGAGAACCCACTGTAGGTGATCAGTGTGACTTCCTTTGATGTGCTCCTGAGGCTGGAGGAATTGTTGGGCTGTGTGAAAAACACATGCCTGGAGGCGAAGAGGATTCTAATTCAGAAAGGAGAGAAGGAGACCAATTAGAGCTGATTAAAAACAGGACACACTGTGGGAAGCATTTCAGGGGCCCCAAATCATCCAGGGAGTGATGCACGCACGCCAACATCCAGGCAGGCCAAAAAATGAAGGTGGACTTGGGGCGCTATGGTTTCCAGATACGTAAGAGACCCCAGGACAAGGTGAAACTGGAGAATTTTACCACCCCCCATGGTCCTCCATGATTTCTAGCCTGTTCTTATTTCTTCTGCATCCTGGCTAAAGACCGTAGAGCTGAATTTGAATCTGTAGTAGCCACACATTGGGTTTAGCTGCAGAGAGACCTGAGTTCCCATCTAATTGTATCACACACAAGCTGCGTGTTCTCAGGCAAGTTGCCTCAGTTCTTTAAACCTCAGTTTCCTCACCTCTAAAAAGGGGGAAATGGTATCAACCTGTTGTGAAGGTGAAAGGAGACAGCGTCTGTGAATGGACTAGCCCCGTCTTGACGCACACTAGACGCTTGGCCAATATTCACCTTCCTCTTCCTGCCTGCAGCTGGAGCCAGGCCAAGGTTCCCCATCCCAGCAAAATGCCGAGCTTCTCAGAAGTGCTTTCTTGGAAGCATGTAGGATTCACATGAGAGTGCAGGCCGCTGTCTAGAATTCCCCGGTGGGGACAGGAAGATGGCTTACTACCATTGCTTTACTATCCCCTTTTAACCGGCATCCTTTCCTCTTCTGTCATTGTTAGGTCACAGGGAGGGGACAATAGGAAGGAAGGGGGCTGGTGAACATTTGATTCTTCACTTTTGGCTCCTGTAATTCAAGGGTATGTTTGGTAATGGGACAACCTGCTTCTTCTGCCTTAAAACAAAATTTTATTCCTCTGAGGTCTCAGACACAACCCAGTCCAGTTTAAATCAGACGTAGTCTGACCCTGGACCTGGTCCGGTTGGTTTCTAAGTCAGACCTAGTGCAACTCTGGCCAGTGTCCGGACCCAGTCAGGGGAAAAAAAAAAAAGCTCAAATAAAGTCTGAAAGCTCATCAGGGAAAAACTGCAGAGCCAGGATCCAAGAGGGCCTTCCCCACCACCTGCAGAGGTAGCGAGAAAGCAGCAAGTTCAAGGGGCTCAACACGTACCTCTGTCTGGTTGCTCATCGCTCCTGGGGGCCATCGGCGGTCGCTTTTGGTTCTCTCTCTGACACCAGAATGGTTAAAAGATAAACTGAGGCATATTAAAATTTATAAGAGTTTATTGGAGCAAAAATCAATTTGACTTGGGCAGTATCCAGTCTAGCAGATTGAAAGGGGCTCCAAGGAACTGCACAAAATGAAAGACTTTTATAGGCAGAGGGGAGCGGGAATAAGGAAGTTATACTGGGCAAAAGGCGGGTTGGTTATTGCAAGGTTACCTTTAGGGGATGGCAGGGATCTGCCAGGCAAATTGCCTCACTGGTGCTGGTCAGGCGATTCCTGATTGGACAGATTTCAGATTCCATTTCTAAGAGAGCGGAAACCATAATTAAGATTCGGCTTGGTGACCTGAGGCTTAGCATAAATGACTCCATGTTGGGCCTGTTGTCTTGATTCTAACAAGCTATGTTTTGAATACTCAGTCCACATGTCTTAGGAGATCAAAAGGAGAAGGCAATTGCAGGAGAGCAAAAGACCCTCATTGAATTGTCACAAATAGAGACTGCCTATGGATAGAAAGGCTGAGAATGATATGTAAGTGTTTACATCATTTCAGATCTTGTTATATGCGTTTATCCATATATATATGCATGCTTAAACAAACAAAAACACCCCCAGAATACTATAAATATATTTTGTATGTTTAATAATATAATGTGGATATCGTTTTGCATCAATAAGACTCCTGCAATGTTAGTGTTATTGATTGAATGAATCTTATTCCACATTGTACTATGACAGTTTATTTAATGGTAGACATTTAGAGTGTTTTCCGTTTTTCACGATTAGCAACAGTAATGAAGGGCTGAAGATCCTGGCAAAAAAAGTATGTTTCCAATTCCTTGGGAATAATTGCAGCACAACTGCCGGGTCAAAAAGGTCTGTACATTTTAAAGGCTTTTGATTAAGTATTTCTAAATTGCTCATGTAGAAAAGTTGTAGCAATTTCAACTCTCTTCAGCAGTGAAGAAGAATGCCCATTTCCTCTCACCCTTACTAGATCTAGGTTTTATCTAGCTTTTAAATCTTCGCCCATTTGAGAGGGGAATGATGGTAATTTGTTTTAATTTGCATTTGTTTGATTACTAATGTGATTGAGCTTTTGTTTTATAAGCCTATTAGTCATTCGCATTTCTGCTTTTGTAAAGTGCCAGTTTGGGTCTTTCAGGCAGGAGAGCCCTTCACTTCAGGAAACTCTCCCCAAAGATGCTAGGCTCTGATGTATAGAACATTGTTCAAAAACAGGCCTCCCATTAGAAAAGTGAAGGGACAGTCTAAAAGACAGAAGCGGTGTCCTTTTAGCAAGTGGTGAGTCTGTCACCACAGGGACCAGGGGCAGGATTTAGGCTTCTTGTCTCAATTGCTAGCTCGTCACCTCAGTTACCTGTCAGGTTTCTCAATTTCTGTTCGTGGCTGTATAATACCTTATATATCTTTTAGAGGGATAACCAAAGTTCGCCTATAATCTGGATATTTGAGTATCTATGAAACAGAGTATGCATTATGTTATATACTTTATATTCTATTCTGTTAGTCTAAATATAATATATGACATAATATAACATAATATAATACTGTCAAACTGATAATAGATGGGGCATTACCCTGTCCTATTTTAGGTTTTAAACTCCTAAAAGGTAAGGAAAGTTTCTTGTTTACCTTTAAGGTCCTGCCACCGTGGCTTGTCTATAACAGGTACTCTCTAATGTGGGGTGAATCGATAGATAACGTCACTTCCCAACTGTGCTATTTTAATTCTAGAGTATTTTGAGTTGTCTAGTCCTTCTTCAAACTTGCCTGGTGGTCTTGGAAAAACGACTTGACTTTATATAGTGCTTCTCATTCTCCATGTTCAAAAGGAAAGATTGGTAATATTTGTGTGTACGGTGCTGTTTGTTACACCAGTTCTTTGAACATACTGTGAATTATTGTAGTGCTAAAAAACAATTAGGAACTTTCTACACGTAAGTCGTTAACTACTACACTTGGAATAAAATGTGTGAGTTACCACTGACATTTCAAGGACTATATGTGCTA
The DNA here is from genome assembly GCF_036562045.2 of Rhinolophus sinicus. Lineage (NCBI taxonomy): Eukaryota > Metazoa > Chordata > Mammalia > Chiroptera > Rhinolophidae > Rhinolophus > Rhinolophus sinicus. The sequence goes on from NC_133762.1 coordinate 10,154,217, forward strand.
ATCACTGAGCCTTGACAAATTGAAATTAGTTACAAACTGGGCCGAAATGGGAATCCAATACTGTTTCTAGTCTTGTTGAACAATCCAATTAAGGGACTCTTTACGTATAACATGTATGCCATTTTTCTGTTTGAAATATGATGATGTTATATTTGAAATCTGAAACCGGTTATTTGACAGTGGTTCTGTCTTTTCGGTTTTGGACTTGCAGGGTAAGGGTGGAGTTGGTGTGTGTGTGTGTGTGTGTGTGTGTGTGGGGGGGGTGTAAGTTGACAGTTGGCCTTGGCAGGTGTCCAGGAGAAAGAACGCAGCAGTGCCATTTCCAATGGAACCTGTGGGAAGTGGCCTCTGTCCCATGGCCCAGCCCACTGTGTTGCTCAGTCTGCAGGACACTTTCTCTGTGGTGACCCAGTGTGATTCCTGGAGCCCTGCTTTTGTGAAAAGCAATAGGAACTGAGCTCCTTGTAGCCTAAATGTTCACTTAAACCCAGAATGGCATAGATATCTTAATTCCACAATGCACGTTCCTCTCCATGAGCTTGTCTATGAAAACGAGGAGAAGGTCGAGGGGTTCTTGGAAGGGGTCTTTTCTTTTCTCTGATGTCACGGTCATCTTTATGCATCTGAATCTTATGGAAGCTGCAGGCCTTCTGGCTTAAGGATTCCACATCCTGGAGTGCAACCAGTAAGACCTGTGTGTGAGCCGAGCTTGGTGCCAATGACAACTCATATCTCACCTGCCCACTTCAGAGCTCTTTTATGTGTATGCCAGTTGATTGTGTCACCCACGCGTGCGTACCAATGCGGAAGCCCTCCAGTGAGTCCTTTTCTCAGTGAATTCACGTGAAACCTACTTCTGATGGGAGCCACGGTCCAGGTGGCCTGAGCTTGCAATGCATTTGGCTCTTTTACTGAGCTCCGTGGTCGTCTCTGTTGTGGAAAAAAGTAGGAAAAATGGCCGCCACTTTTTTGCTCACGGTCCACGTTGGGCGATGGGTAAACACATGGCTGGCGTGTGGAAGGAAGGAGACCTGAGAAAATGTCTTGACTAAGAAATAGTGACTGCTATCTCAAACTGATGGAATGAGGCTACTTTTGTTTTTCTGAAAAGAATCTTTTTTGAAGGATGCTCAAGCCATTCTCTAGGTGGCGTTGTGACATCCATCTTTTTTTTTTTCTGCTTTTTTACTTAAAAAAAAATTAATCTGTTTTTAGTGATAGGTGTCAGTGACATCCACCTTATTGCTAATGTCATGATCCAGACGGGCACCGTGAGGTCACAGAGGTGGGTTGAGACTGTAAAGATGGAATTTTAACAGTGGCGTCCGCTCCATCCTAGTCTAGACCTGCCTATTAAACCCACCGCCACTAGGTTGTGCTAGAGTATAAACATAGCACTGCTGTGCTTTTTTTTTTTTTTTTTGGTAACTCTTCACTTTATTGGCAATTTCTTTCATTCTTTCCTTTTAAAAAACATTAATTCCTTTGCTCTCCATGGCTTGGAACATCGTATCAGAAAAGTCGTGATCACTGTTCTTTCAAATGAAGAACCTTTGACTGACTCTGCTGATTTTGTTAAGGCCTGAGGGAGGTAGTATGATGCTCAGAATTATTTACCCTCATGCCCAGATACCACTTCGTCACTCCCCAACGTTTGGTGCTCTGGGGTGAGGACCAGGGCTTCTCCTCAGTTTTCTTGCCAGCGCCTCTCTTTCTTCCTGGCTGACCCACACCAGAAAGCTCAAGGCTCTCCGTTGGGTTCCTGTCTCTTCTTTTCTCTGTAGACTCTTCCCAGATTATTTGCCTGCTACATACCATCCGTTTGTCCGTGACGCCCCCTGCTACGTCTCTAGTCCTGACTTTCCCACAAAACTCCAAACTCATATCCAGGATGACCAAACAGGTCAGCTTTCTGGGACAGCCCCCACTTAGACGGATTATCCCATTATAATTATTTGTAGCATCCCCTTTCTCTCTCAAAAGGTAACAGGAATGTAATCCTCAACACACGTCTCTGTAAATTTGACATGTTCACTTGAATATCCTATAGGCACTCCAATTACTGTGCTAAGCTCTAAATTTTCTATCCAGTTCCCATATTGCTTTCCAGGTAATGGCATCAAAACCCACCAGTTGTTCAAGCCATTTTTCTGGTACTTTTGCTTGACTATTTGATTTCTGTGATCTAATAAATGCTGTAGGCTTTCCTTTCAAAAATACATCCCACATCTCATCTACCCAATTCTGTCTCCTCCACTACAATTCTAGTCCAGCAGCAATCGTCTTCTTACTTGGACAGATCTTAAAATCCATTCTCCATATGGTAAGCAGGTTGACATTTAAATCAGATCACAATACTCTTGCCTAACATCCTCTTACAAGAAGGGAAGCAAATGATTGGGAACAATAATAGAATTTACTATGCCACTAAAACAAGCAGGGAACCTAGAATTGATTGAACGTCATTGTGCTAGGTTATTTGCATTTGCACCATCATTTAATTTAAGCTTCATCTTGTCTCTGCTGTGTGGGCATTATTCCAGTTTATTCCAGCTAAGACAAAGCAAAACAAAACAAGCAAACCAACAAAGCAAGAAAGAGGAGGCTCGGAAAGATGAAAATAACTTGCTCAATGTCACATAGCATCTAAGGATTAAAGCTGGATTTGAGTCTTAGTTCTCTTGAGTGCCTGAGGGTTATCTGATTGCTTTTGTCCAATCACTTTGTTGGAACCCCGTCATCTTTCTTCATCTGGCCTCCGGAATACTTTCATAGAGGTTTTCGTGTTATGTGGGCCATTTGCCTAATGATTTATCAATTATCACAATCTTGTTGAAGACTGTTTGATTAAGACTAGATTTGGCAATGGTGGGGGTAATGGAAAAGTAAAAATGACAATTTTATTTTTTTCTCACAGAAAGAAGTCTGGAGGGAGGTCGTCCTGGGCTGTCAGGGCTCCCCCATACTCATGGCTGTAGCTTTCTTTCTGCTTTAACATGGCAATGCCTGGTTTCTTTCCTAAGATCACCCTATGTTTCAAGATAGCTGCTGCTGAGAAGCTCTCCTAAAATTGGTTCTGTTACTTAGGAAGAAGGGAGAACCCAGTAATCTCTGCTGTGGTGACCGACATTGTTTTCCTTTATTTCTCCTTATTTGAGATACTTTTTCCCCCAGTGGGAGTCTGAGTATGTACAGAATAAAGCATGGAACGATGTTAACTTGGCCACATGTTCCACCTTTTCCTGTGCCGGACTTTGTTATGTTGGGCAAGTTGTGTAATTTCAGTAAGCTAGGTACTTCATGCAACCATCTCTCTTAATTCTTACCAAAGCTTCCAGAGTAGACATTATCCCTATTTTACAGATGAGAACACCAACGCTCAGAATGTGGGAGTGCCTGTCAAACAATGTGCACTACGCAATGACGTGGCACCCACACTTTTCTTCAGCCTATTTCAAGCCAGAGTTTTCCGCCTGCCAAATGGGGGCCTTCATTCTTCATTTGTTCCTGTGTCGAAGTTTTCACAGAAAACAAAACAAAACAAAACAAAACAAAACAGCAACTTAATGTGGTTGGAGATAACAGGGTTTTCAAAATAATTCATATGTTTGAAATCCAACCCGAGGGACCTCTGATTTACGTCTGAAGGGGGTTGTGAAACCTGTCATTGAAAAAGGCATTCTCCTGGTTCAAGAAGAATAGCTTCTGGAAATGCTCTGCTGGCCTTAATTTGGTCATTTCTTCTTAGATGGAAAAGTCTTTGCCTACTCCAGTGTTGTGCTATCATTAAATAGCCATCTCTGCCTCTCTTGTCACACTGATATTGTCACCACCCTTCTGGGAGTGGCAATATGATTGTTCTTCTAAGATTCACCCTCAGGAACTGTCTTTCAGGAGATGGCTCTTGCCTTTTCCTGTGCTCAGTTCCATTTTCCCAGGTGCTGCCTGGGCCCTGTGAGAGCAATTCTCATTCGAGGTGCTGGGGACCCCCACTTCATCTTGCCCTTCCCCCTTTGCTTCTCTCTGAGGTGAAGAGAATGAGAGGGGAGGGGAGAATGAGAAGAAAAGGATAAAAGCTTCAAATCAGCAGCCTGCATGTCAAAGAACAAAAGTATTTTTTTTTTTTTTTTAGTATTTTTTCACAGGTTTTATTTTCTGGCACTTTCATTATTTTTTTTTATTAGTTTCAGGTGTACGAAACAATGTACTAGACACTTATCATTTATATCCCTCACACAGTGATAACCCCTCTGCCCCATCTCATTTATGCTGACAAAGGCTGTGTTTGCAAGAACTCAGTGGCACTGCTTGCACTGTTTGCCCCTCTGCAAATCAGTGCCAATGACAACATTCTAATTACGCTTCCAAAACAAAGGCAGCGAGAAGCTGCATTTTAAATATCCTTTATTTGGTTGCTCTAGGGGTGCCTGCGTAAGCTCCTGGCTGGAGAGCAGGTGCAGAGGTTAAAAATACCCTCAACCAAATCTAGAACCTGGTGCCGTGCTTTCTGTGGTATCCACTGTGAATGGGAACACTTTCCCGGATGCTTGGGGGTTAAGGGAGGTGGTGGGGGTGGACGTGGGTTCCTCTTCTCTTGGATCCTACTCGTGGTGCAGTAAAGCAAGTATCAGGAGGACTAAAGCTGGTTTCTTTTCTTTGGGGAAGAGCTAGAAAGAAAATTTGTGCTGACAATTAAATTTGCGAACTTGTTACAATGGTGTTGCTAACCTTGTTTGACGTCAGAGGGATTATTCGTTACGAATTTGTACCAACTGGACACACAATGAACCAAGGTTACTATTTGGAAGTGCTGAAAAGGCTGCATGAAAAAGTTACACGACCTGAACTTTTCACCAACAATTCATGGCTCTTGCATCACGACAATGCACCAGCTCACACGGCACTGTCTGTGAGGGAGTTTTCAGCCAGTAAACAAATAACTGTATTGGAACATCCTCCCTACTCACCTGATCTGGCCCCCAGTGACTTCTTTCTTGACCTGGAGATAAAGGAAATTGAAAGGAAGACATTTTGATGACATTCAGGACATCAAGGGTAATACCGTGACAGCTCTGATGGCCATTCCAGAAAAAGAGTTCCAAAACTGCTTTGAAGGGTGGACTAGGCACTGGCATCGGTGCAGAGCTTCCCAAGGGGAGTACTTCAAAGGTGACCATAGTGATATTCAGCTATGAAGTACCCAGCGGTTTTTCTAGAATGGGTTCGCGAACTTAATTGTCAGACTTCGTACAATGAACCATGAGCTTGTCAATTTCTCATGAATTCAGAGAGTTAAAAAACTATGTAAAAAGGGTCTCCTAGGGTGGGCATCATAATAACAACTCCCATTTATTTAGCATCCACTGTTTGCGAATAGGCTCCGAGGTATGGTAGAGGCAATTTTTCTAGTTCCCACAACAAGATTGGGCATTAGTACTGGGTAGTGCTCTGAGGACGCAGCCAATGGTGCACACAGCCAGTTAGTGGCAGAACCAAGACCCAAACTCACAGCATCCCAAATCTGCTGTTTTCTCTATGTGGTACTTCTGGTAGGTGGCTTGATTCTAGCTCATTTGGTTGCATGTAACTGAAGTCCAATTCTGGATTCCATCAGACCCCACTTCTACCACACTACAGATTTAATGGAATTAATTTAAACTCCACTGTAGCTTCCATATAAAAAGGGACTATAGAGGGATAGGGGTTTCTCACCAGGCCCGGAAGTGGGTCGTGTCTCCTAAATGAAAGGAACCCGTGCTGAACTCCAGGCAGTACTCGGGGCATTTTTTGGGTTTGCCTTTCTGTCCATCTTACTTCACGCCTCCTCCTGCCTATGGACGAGCTTCTCCTGGCTTGTTCTCTCAACTCTCTCCACATGCCGTAACCTACCGCCAACAGTTCCTGAGTTTAGCATGATACAGTTAAGACACCCCAGACAGATACCAGCTTCAACAGCCTTGAAAAATGGATGGCTTGGCCCAGCTTGAGAGAGCTGCCCTCCCCGGGACCAATCATTTGGGGCCAGTGTGGAGGTTAAAGTTGTATAAATATGGCTGTACCCACAGTAGCCAGGAATGGAAAGGGAGAAGCAATTCTCAGAAAAGTGGCACGTGTGTGTGTGTGTGTGTGTGTGTGTAAACTGGGCAGGCAAAAGTTGTTCAGTGCATCTGTGCTGAGTGCAGGGGTCTCCTGGTTGTGGATATTCTGGTGGGTGCATAGTTTCCCTCCCTGTAACTTTTTATTCTATCTCTGGATGTCTCCTCCCAAGGGGAAGGATTTCAGTGGGGGCTGGGGAAAAGCCAGGGAAGACAAGAATTTCTCCATGGTCTGTTCTCAGCATCAATTCTAAACATCCATTAACTATTAATTAACCAACTAGATTTGTATTCATTCACTTACATATTCATTTATTCATTCTCTCCTTCGCTCATCCGTCCATTCATTCAATTACACATTTTCTATTCAACATACTGAGCGCGAGATACAAGGCATTAAACACAAAGGCTCCCTATTACCAGTGGGATAAAATCTCAACACCCCATCAAGGCTTACTTTTTTGCAGAACTCCTTGCTCCAACATGTGCTTGGAGCTCTAGTACAAGTTGCAAAGCCCCTTTGCCTTGTTTACCGGATAAATAAACACCTGTTGGCTTCAAGGCCAAGTTCCAGTGTTCTTGCCCTAATTTCCTCTCTGCAACACCCTCGCTTATCCCCAGAGCAAAGCTGTGTGATGTTCCCGTCGTCCTCCATGGGCTTGTCTTCAGGACTGCCACCAGTCTATGGGGTCCCTGTGTGCCAATGAGGAAAAGGTGTCCCTTCCCAGGGACACTTCATTGTCACGTGCTGGAAAATTGTGGCATGCAGTGTTGAGCTGACTATGGTGGTAGATGTGCCCCTTTGACTGGGAGCCCTTGAGCAGAGCGCAGGCTCTATGACGTCACGCCGCGGCCATGACCTCCACGGTGGGACACCCTGAATGCATGTGTTTGCATGTCTGTCTCCACCACTGTGACAAATTATATCTCACTAATTGTGTATCCCAGAGCCTAGCAGAGCTCTTGGCATATTGTCAGTTTTCAGTAAATGTCTGTTGAGTCAGTGCAAAAATGAGTGAAATGTGAGGCATGAATGAGTCTAAAGCAAGCATATTAAGTGCAGTAGAGATATCGTTTCAATATAGGTCTGGACCCGGCCTCAACAATATTAGAAGGTTCCAGGGTCATGTATTTCTCACTACCCGCTTCCTTCTCTTATGTCCTCATTTACTTTTGGCATTTTTCATTATAGATGAAATCTATGGTCATTTCAGAAAAATTAGAAAATTGGATAAGCAAAAATAGTTTGTAATCCCACACTCAGGAAGAACAACGATTAACATCTTCTTCCTCAGATGGGTATTTTTTTTTTTTGGAAAAATTAAACACTAACGTGCGTTAGTTTTTGAATTTACTCATTCCGTTTAAATAGAGATTAGGCAGGTAAACGTGTCCATCGCAAAGAAATAGCTGAGTCTGGAGATCATGTTCTTTAAAATTAAGAGTTTCAAATAGTGGTGTACCTGGCTGGCTGGGAGGTGCTGAGTTCCCTGCCCTGGATGTATTAAAAAAATGGATTTGAGACCTCCTTGTGTGTCTGTGTTTGACAATAGGATTAAAACATTTCTGGGGGGTGGGGGGTGGGAGATGAGGGTAAGGGGGATCAAATATATGGTGATGGAAGGAGAACTGATTCTGGGTGGTGAACACAATGGGATTTATAGATGATGTAATATAGAATTGTACACCTGAAATCTATGTAATTTTACAAACAATTGTCACCCCAATAAATTTAAAACAAACAAACAAAAACACCAAAAAACAAACAAACAAAAACCATTTCTGAAGTCTGACGTTCTGATCCATTTGGAGAATTGTCGTGGATTCCAAGGGAAACCCATGTTTCCAAAAGTGTGTGCTGTGTTGACCGTCAAGATTCATGGTGTCCTGCAGCCGTGTCTTAACCAGCATAAAGCTTAAGGTAGTTTCTTGGGGCTTGATCTTTGAACAGCCTCTTAGGCTGACTTGCACAGTTCAGGTTGACCGATGCGTTATCCTTGCACAGTTTGTCTTGTGACACCTAACGTCATCATTGAGCATTAGCATGAAATGATTTCTAGGATAAAAATGAAACAAATTTGTTTTTTTGTAAAGGGAAGACTTTCACACAAGGCCAAACTTGAGGGAAAGGAAGCCAGAGAACATTCCAACTTAGAATGCAATTTACTTTGCAAAAGGAAGTCGGAAAATTCCAGTTCATCATACCTAATTACAGATTTGCATTTGACTGTGAGCTCTCCCTCCAAGGAACTGTCTCTATGCTTCTTCCCCTTCACCTCTCAGCAGCCGGAATCGACCACTGATGGCAAGAGTCAACAGAGCAACATGATATTGTCCATTTCCTGACACGGTCGCAGGAGGTACTGACAGATTGAGTGTTGTAAAAAGTCCTGTTCCAAGAGAAGTAATGGTCATATGATTATGAAAAATTGGATGGAAGAGAATGTAGATATTCCCATGAAAGCAGAATAAACTGAATGTATTTCTCCCTCAAATGTCAAGGATTTAAAAAATATAGGTAGCTACTTCCCCCCAACCTCCCCAAAGATGGGGCTTAGTTCCACTCCTTCTGCTCCAGCGTAGCCAGACATAGTCACTTGCTTCCAAAAAACTGAGTATGGAAAGGGAATAATTGTAATTTTCCATTGGAGAAAACTGGCAAGTGTCATTTTACCCAAGTGTTGGACCAAGTGATGACATCATCTGTGATGTTATGTGGATATCATGCACCCCTGAAAAGTGACAGGAAGGGTACTTTCCCTCTAAATACTCATAACCCCTGTCTAATCATGAAATAAAAAAAACACAAAAACAAAAACAAAAAAACAAACAAACAAAAAACATCATGCCAACCCACACTGGGGGCCATTTTACAGATATGTTTACAGGATTCTTCAAGACTGTCAAGGTCATGGAAAGACTGAGATCTGTCACAGATCAGAGGAAACTGGGGAGATATGATCACTAAATGCAATGCAATGCCCTAGATGGAAATTTGGAACAGAATGAGGACATTCGTGGGAAAACCTGGTGAAATTCAAGCAAGTCTAGAGTTTACGTAATACCAATGTCCCCATGTCAGTGTCTTAGTTTTGACAAATGAGCCATGCTGTCGTAAGATGGTAACAATGGAGAAACAGGGTGAGAGGTATCTTGGCAACTTTTCTGTCAATCTAAAATTATTCCAAATTAAAAATCAATTAAAATTTTTCAAGGATTTGTTTTCTTTTTCCTCTTTGAAAATGTTTCTTCTTTTTCATCAAGGGACTTGGTTCCTGCCTCCGGTACTGCCCCATCAGGTGGTTTTAAGGAAATCAGTATGTTTCTCACATAGGGTGTTTACATTCCTAACCATATGGCTCCAACACCAGATTTTGAATTGTATTTCTCAAGAATAAAAGGGTAAAGTGATCATTCATCATTAACTGCCTGACGATTGACCATGAAGACCCTGAAAAACAGGAGAGGTTCATAATGCTACCCTAATTATGAAGTCACTCACTGTACAATGGCATGACGCAATTATAATTATCCTTGGTAAATGGGTATAAAACTGGTTGATGCTAAAATAGTAGACTGTATTTTGTGGAAGAGGGAATGCAAGGGGCTTCAGAACTAATCTGATCAACCATCCCTCCAAAGTCCAATAATGCCTTTGCAGCATCTCTGGCTGATTGAAAGCTCTCTGCTTTTTGCTTATCCACCTAACTCATGTGCTGCTGGTAAGAGAGAAGAAGCTTGATTTTCAATCATGGCCAATCTGATGCTTTATTTACATGGTTGGTGGACCTCTTTCAAGAAGGTTTTTAGAAGAGGTTTCCATCCTGAAATTGGGATGGCCATTGTTAACCCAAATAACTGTTGTCTCTGTTTAGAGAGAATTTCCCACTTCCCCATTGTCCGTCTCTATGAACTTTATTTTCATAACGAAGCTTTTCACAATCAGATTTTCCCTCTCCTCTCATACATCTCCCTGATTTCCCACGAACCATTCTCATTTACTTAATTCAGTTTGGATTTGATAGTGATAACTTGTCAATATTTTTGTGTTCTTTCCGGCTTGTTTGGCGGTTGGATTGAGAACTTCTATACTGGTGGTATCCTTTGACTTCCCCTTATTCATAGCTTAATGTATTCATGAGTATCAAATAATTTCTTTTTTTTCCTTTTTTTAAAAATTAAATTTATTGGGGTGACAATTGTTAGTAAAATTACATAGATTTCAGGTGTACAATTCTGCATTACATCATCTATAAATCCCATTGTGTGTTCATCACCCAGAGTCAGTTCTCCTTCCTCAAATAATTTCAATACCTGATTGAATGGATGGATAGAAGGACAGGTAAATGGACACTCTGTCAAGGTATTGCTTATAAGGGAAGTCATGACTCCCTGTAACTGTACTTCTTGGTGGCTTTCGACCAGTAATTTTCACTTCACCCGTCTTCAACCTAGGCTGGGAGATGCCACTGGATCTCTTGAGTACCAACCATGTCTCCCAGATTCATAGAAAGGAGCACAGTCAAGAGTAACTTCCATCACCATGACATTTCCTTGATCACTCAACATGGACCTGAATTCTGGAAAGTATAATTGAAACAAATTTATGTTTCTTAAGTGGGAACATTGAACTAAGAGCTTATTGAGTATCTCCTTAGTTCTTGGACTTGAGCCCTGACAATTAAAGGAGAGTTGCCTTATGTTCTCTTTATGGGTTATATGATCCTACACAGCTGCAGACATTTTTCTGGACTATTAAAATTGTGACTTAACTGGCCAACTGCCAAACAGTCAGGGTTTGGTTGCTGAATCTTCTAATCGACTATTTTTCCTCCCACTATCCCGTTATAATCTCTGACCCTTGAAGCCTTGATCCATACTGGAACTACCACCCCCACACTTTGAAGCTCTTTTTTCTATTATCTTATCCATTTATTTAACCTCTAGACTCTCATCAATTTTATAACTCAGCCTGCTGATATTGATTTTCTGGAATCTTCTGGTTTCTTGAGCATGAACTATAAAGAAAGACAGAATTTCATCAGTTGCTATTCAAAATTATCTTCATCTGACTCTGTCTCACCTGCGCCCTCTTCTTCATGAAATATAGTCTGATTGGATAAAGAAGTTGTGGTACATATGCAATGGAATACTATTCTGCCATAAGAAAAGATGAAATAGTGCCATTTGCGACAACATGGATGGATCTTGAGATTATAACGCTAAGTGAAATCAGTCAGACAGAAAAAGTCGAGAACCATATGATTTCACTGATATGAGGTATATAAAACTGAAAACAACAAAGGAACAAGATAAACAAGTGAAAAAACAAAAACTCATAGACACAGACAATAGTTTGGTGGTTACCAGAGGGCGGGGGGAAGGAGATGGTAGATGAGGGTAAAGGGGATCAAATATATGGTGATGGAAGGAGAACTGATTCTGGGTGGTGAACACACAATGTGATATATAGAGGATGTATTACAGAATTGTACACCTGAAACCTATGTAATTTTACTAACCATTGTCACCCCAATAAACTTTAATTAAAAAAAAAAAAGAAATATAGGCTGGGTGCTGGAAGACGCTGGTATGAAATTACCAACAACCAAGAAGAATTTAAGCACTGTTCCTGACAGAGTTCTACTATGACATATGTGGATCTTTATGGCTCCAGTATGGGGGGTGTTCACATTTGCAAAAGGGGCATCCAGGATATACGTAAATAGACTATAGAGCCTGTGTGAATTTAACAGTGCATTAGACCGAAGTCCCTGTTGGTGAGGGATGAGCCTTCTCTGGGACAATGTTTTACAAATACCCGCACCTGTACATGTTTCCTAGGGATGAGTAAATGTCAAATACCTTCATTCACTAAAGAAGTGATCACCAGGAGATGTAATAGAGATATGGATGAAAAAAATATGCTATTTATTAAGTCTTTGGTCTATGGGTGACCTGGAAATGAAGCCATAGAGTGTTAAGAAAGATGAATAGGATGCCTAATTTATTTGCAAAGTGCTTTCTGTTTAGCAGTTGCATTGTGTTGTAAATAATATAATAAATTATGTAATATATTCCCACTGCAGCTGGCCACATATCGCTGAGATTCCTGGATATATTTGGGTGGAAACATTTTGCTTTGAAGCTGAGAATTACTAGGACAGAGATCACAGCTGAGTTTCCTCAGAGGTGCTTGGCATGGGCCAGCTGGTCCAACAGGCTCATGCTATTCGCTCGAAATACTTCTGAGATGAGCCTCATGCGATGAAGAGGGTCTGCTATCCAGACAGGATGAGTCATTTATTCTCATAGAAACTTAAAGCTAAGTATTGACAAGTATTTTTCTGAGATGCTCACCAACGCACTGGCCCTCAAACAAGGAAGAACTACAGGAATGCTTAACGTCTAATCTTTGGTGTCTTTGACCTTGGCTGTGCGTGATTATGTTTGTGTGAAGTAACTCACACAGAAGTCTAAGGGCTTTGTGTTTTTCACCTTGGCCTTAGGTTGTGTGATATACGCTCTCCTTCTTATTACTGTTTTAGTTTTATATACGTATAAAACTAATATATACATAATATATAATATTATGCCTATTTTTGAGGTTGAAGGTTTGGTTTCTCCTGAAAGGTGTTCTCAATACCAGAGTAAATTTTTCATGAGTGAGGTGGGTCCTCACACAGGAAATAAGAACTTGGAAAATTGCCTTAGATGTCAGGATGGTAAATCCAGGGTCTCCTGATCTTGCTTATTTTGGCTTATAGTTTGGCAAGTCTAGACGTAATGAAGGGTGACCCTAGGTAGCCAAGGAAAGATGGCATCCACCAGAAGGAGGACAGCCAAGGGCATTGTGGGAAATTATACCTGTTGACAGACCCTAAATGGAAGATATGAAACTAGACTATGAAAGAACTGAGCTAGCCATCTACCAAATTCATGTCCTCTTCTTTTAACTCACGTGATGCAGTTATGAACAAAGTTACGTCCTGGCCCTGTAATTTACGATCTGAATAGCTTGGGAGGAAGGTGAATTCCTCTGGAGCAGAGAACCAATCTCAGAGCTTCAGCTGTCCCTCTCCATGTGGCTGTCCCCAACCCTTCCCCGCAACCCAGCCTTATAGTGTTTGGGCCTTATTTTATTAATGGAGGCAGGAAGTTTCCACATAGGTTCTGCTAACTCATCAATATGCCCTTCCCTTCTCTCAGTCTCTCTCTCCCTCTTCCTCTCTCTCTCTTTTTCTCTCTGACAAAAGACCTCATTTACTAGAGCTGGGGAAGCAATTTATACTTACATAGCAGAATAAAGGAAACTGGGGCATATAACAATTATCCCTACTAATCATACCATCACCCAAACTATACATGAGCACAGCTTCCCTAGACCAACACATCTGTGAGACCTGACACCACAGACTTGCTTACAACTGCCTGACATGAAGCAGCCACCCAATACATGTCTTCCAGTTATATTAACTCACTGCTTTCAGTAACTGAGCCAATCAGGGGCAAATGAGGGAAAATATTGGACATGAAACAAAGAAGAAATCTTAGTCTTTACCTCCTTGAATGTGCTGGATGCTCTCTTTCAATATCATAGAGCCAATTAATGTAGAGGAAAGAGTTAAATCAATAATCATTCAAAACTAGATGGAGTGCCTCATGCTCGACCAAAGCTATACCCTTAATTTAGTTCTCGGTTGTTGATTTATTGTCAAGCAATTGAGTGAATGGTGGATATAACTATAGAACAAAATCTACTAAATTCAGTTTGTTATTTAACTCTGTGTGTGTGTGTGTGTGTGTGTGTGTGTGTGTGTGTGAGAGAGAGAGAGAGAGAGAGAGAGAGAGAGAAGAGAGAAAATCTAATGGGTCATACGTCTGATCTACCGTATTTTCCCGAAAATAAGACCCAGCTGGACCATCAGCTCTAATGTGTTTTTTGGAGCAAAAATTAATATAAGACTGGGTATAATATAATATAGTAGAATATAATAATACTGGGTCTTATATAACATAAGATTGGGTATAATATAATATAATATAATATAATACCAGGTCTTATATTAATTTTTGCTCCAAAAGACGCATTAGAGCTGATGGTCCAGCTAGGTCTTATTTTTGGGGAAACACGGTAGACATCTACTGCTGGCTTGGAGTGACAGCAAAAAGTAGACAGTTGTCTGGGAGAAGTAATTTGCAGGATGACCAAAAGGACCTGGCCCCCACATATCTCTCAGCCTTGGCTTTCACTGATCTCTGAAACAAGGAGCCCTTTATTCTTTGTAGTTTATGTCATTATCCTCACTAGGTACACTGGGAAGGAGAACATGTTACATAGGTATTAGTCATTAATGCATTAGTGTAGTGGTTCTCGACTGGGATCTGTTTTCCACCTGGCTCTGAGATTCCCAATGCCTGTAGGCATTTTTGGTTGTCCCAGCTGGGAGTGGAGTGGGTTATACACAGGGTAGAAACCAGGGATACGGCTCAACATCCCACAATGCATGGGGAAGTGCTCCCATCCCACCTCAACGAATCATTATCTGGTCCAAAATATCAATAACGTTGAAGTTGAGAAGCCGGCTTTAGTGCAAACGAATTCACTGATGGATCCTTTTGAGAAGATACGTAGTTAACAGAGTGGAGGTTTTGAGAGAGAGAGTGAGCAGTATGGACACTGATAGAAAATTGTGAAGCTGGAGGATGAATGCTGGGTTATCTTCATGCCCCAGAGGCTACTGGCCAACATCTGTGAACTGAAAGGGAAAAAATTACTCTTTCCTGGGAAATACGCCAAGTATAGAGCTGTGCTTTTAAAAAGGCAGACTGCTGTCTTAAGTTAACAAAAGGTCAGGAGAGGTTACGTGATGGGGGAAGAGTGATCCTTGAACAGAAGTGAACCTTCGTCTCTGACACATCCCTCTGTCTCTCTGTCTGTTCAGGAGCCCGGGGGTACCGTTAGAAGAGCTTCATGCCCTGCTTTGGATGGGTGAGGGTACACCTGTCCTCAGAGACACATGGCATGTTTCCAGCAGATGAATGGGTACCACTGCTTTCTCACTCAGCCCTCATTTTCAGAGTCTGACCCACCAAGCAGCCACCTTCGGCCCACAATACAAAAATTAGAAAGTTGACCTTCTTAGCATGAAGATCTTCTATTAACCCCAGTCTGACATCATCAGATGCCACAGGATCGTGGAGCTGGAAGGGGCCTGAGAAATCATAGCTTGTTATCCCCTTAGTTGAAGCAGGAGGAAAGCAAGTAGGGGCCAGAGGAGTGAAATGATGTATCTAAAGTCATAATAAAAAAATTGGGTTGGAATGAGGTTTACTGTCTCCAAGTCTGATCATTTGTCTGTCTATCACATTTTCTGCAAAACTCAGTAAGAGAGAAACTCAGTAAAATCTTGGTGGTATTTTGCAGTTTAAATGGTTGGTCTAGATCCTTGTTTTTTTTTGTTTTGTTTGTTTTTTGTTTTTAATTATTATGCATTCAAAATTCAATATTTAGAAATCAAAGTTTCAGTGCTTGCTATTGATTTGCTTTTGAGCTTGGTTTGCATTTCAGTTACTGTTGTTATATAAGCAACTATCTCAGTCTCAGTGGCTTCAAACAACTATTTGATTTTCCTCACAATTTGGAAAGGACTCGGCAGGGCGTACATTACTTGGCATCTCTTGTGTGATTGCATGGGAAGATGGCCGGGGGTCACAGTAATCCGAAGGTTCAGCTGCTTTGGACATTCAGGATTGCTCACTCTCCAGGTTCCCAGCTGATGCCGAAGGATCCCAGTGGAATCGAGGGCTGTCTTGCAAAACACCACATGGGTTTTTACGTATGGCCTGGGCCTCCGTATAGCTTGGCTGCCTGAGAGTAGTCTTACACGGCGGCTTAGGGCTCCACATGCGAGGATCCCAGTGGCCTCGCTATGAACTGTGTAGCTTTTGATGGCACAGCCTTGGAAGTGGAGCAGTGTTGCATCTGCTACATTCTGTTTGGTAATACGACAGTCACTTGACCAAGATTCAAGGGCGTGGGCCATTGAATCCACCTCTTAGTGGTAAATGTGACAGCATTTGCAGACATGTTTTAAAATGGTCACTGTTTGGGTTCTAGAATCAGAGTGTTTTCACTGAAGAAGCATGAATTGAGTTACTTTAGAATGTCCTCAAAGTGTTTTCAAACTTCCTGGCTTCCAAAACGGAATTCAGGGAATACGAAGACAGGTGACTCTTGCTCGTGAGCAAATTATTCGCCTTCTTCTGGCCTCACTCTCCGCATCAGGACAGTAGGAATAATAGTAACTAAATTGCAAGATGGTTTGGAGGGTTAAGCGGTAGCTGATATCTGAAACAAAGTGGACCCTCAGTGGTGATAATTACAGTATCCTTGGCTATTCAGGAAGCCGATTCATAATCTGATGTGTTTCTTAACCCTCCACTTGTACAGAATCTCTCTCAAAAGCAACTTTTCAGAGTGGGTTGGGGCAGGCCATTACATTCTAGTTCAGAAAGTCGCCAAGTGGTAGAGCAGAGCCCTGAGATGACAGGGGTCGCTGAAATGAGAGACACGAGGACACCAGAGACAAACTTCTTGCTTCATAATTCCGCTTTAGATCAGCTTGCTGAGAATTAGCTGGGCAGAGGACCTGAAAAGGGCCTTCCTTTTCGTGTGTTTGGAAACTGTGTGGCACGGTGGCCTCACCTACGGCGGCAGGGCTGAGCCTCCCTCTCCCTGGCACTTTTAATCTTTCCTGTGTGTTTCGGGCGTTGATAGAGTCAGAGAGGATGACAGCAATGAGTGGCAGCTGCTGGTTGAACCAGACGGCAGTGACTCACTTGCTCAACACGGGTGTCATTGGAGCTTTGGGCGCCAGGCACCCAGAAGTGTCATTGACTTGCAATGTTTAGAATCCATTCAGAAAAGCTGACGAGGGTTTGGCACTGCTTTTCAGGCACCCTTAATTCTAACCTGCAAGTTTTGTGCTGTAATTTGTCAACCTTGCTTTGGAGAGTCGTCACAGCCTTCCTAGGAATAGAGACGAATCCTGCTTTCCAGTGAGTGTCATTTAAAAGAAATCAGAGAACCTTTCAGGGATATGATGCTGTTGGTTGCTGTCATTATTATTATGACTCAAATTCTTTACCATTTCCTGAGTGACAACAAGTGTGCCAGGGGCATTGGCTAAGGATTCCAAATGGTTTCTGCCCAGAGGACACAACCTCACTCTTTTCATAGGTTTTGTGTATCCTCCCCCCGCCCCCCACCCTGGTGGAAAACTGATTCAGGAAGATGTACCTCAATGGATCTTTAGACCTGTCTTTAGATTATTCACCTTTTGTTAGGCACGGCCATGGCACCTATCACCCAGCTTCCATAATGATGGCAAACCACTCTTACCACCCCAACCCCCGCCATATTGAAACAAATCTCATTTTATTTCATTCGTAGATATTTCCATTCATACTCGTTGAAAACACCTCTTTCTTTTGAATTCATTTCAACCTGGACGAGGTTTTCCTTCTACCTACCCTAAATTTCGGATGCGGCAGCTTTTGCCTGTTTCTTCTTGGGGAAGACGGAGAGCCGCTGGTCACCGTTTTTGGTATTATTAATGATACAACCATTTTTAGTCATTGAAGTGTGTGATCAGTGCACCCTTATGTCAGTAATTACCAACTCCAAATTTAATAATGTCTTTTATTAAAGACATTAATAAAAGGTGAGCATGCACACTGCATGACTGGAAGAACGCATTTATTTTTGGCAACATGGTTTTCTTGGGCTGTGAGCTGTGTCCTGTGCTCTTGGCTCATGAGTTTGGGAGAGATTCTGCGTTAATCGTTAGGGACCAAAGATTAGAATTTCACGGGCTTGTTCACTCAATCTGTGGGAACAGAGCAGCAGAGTGTAAGAGCTCTGTTTCTGTGAGATCAGGGGCGTTACACCCAATGGGATGTGGATGGACCATGTGTTCGCTGTCCAGTAAAATCGGGCCTTTTCCCTCCATTGTAAGTCTGATGGTCTTGCTGCCCCCTGTTCATTAGCTCCGTGCGTGGCACGTAATAGGCATTCCGTGTTGGCTTGCGTAGTTGCTGGATGGCCAGAAACGTTGAGCTGTGGAACCTGTAACCGTGTTCTCCCTGGAATATACCGTGAGGAAAATCTCATCATCAAAGAGGAAAGGATAGCCAGTCTCCGACAGATTGCATGTTAAGTGTCCGTTTCCTTCCGTTCCATCCCATCCCATCGTATTCCATTCCGTGGTTTACCAAGTGCCCACTCTGTGCAGGTCTCACGCTGGGGCTACCAAGAGGAAGGAGATGAAATACCTGCTGCAGAGGGGCTCACAGTCTAAAGGGAGTGTGCAAGATAGAAAATGGCTGCAAATGCTTTTCTGCGCCTCCAGGGGAGAGGCGGAGCCTAACTCCCTCCATGTGAATCTGGGTTATCGTCTGTGATTTCACGGATCAATAGAATGCAGCCAAGGGGACAGGTGGGCTTGTGAAGCTAAGACAAAAGAGGCCTTGCCACTTCCACCCAGTGCTTTTGGAATGGCTGTTGTGGGGAAGCCAGTTGCCATGGAAAGGAGTCCAGTATCTTGTGACTGTCATGCTGGAGCAGCCCCTGGGGAGCCCAGTGCTCCAGCCTGCCCAGGTAACACCATCCCTACCAAGGTGTGACACATGTGAGCAAAACCATCAAAGACCCTCTCGACCAGCCAGCCCACCTGCCGGCTGCGTGTGACTCAGTAGTGACATCAGCTGACACCATGGAAAGGAGAAGAATCTCCCAGCCAAGCTCTGCCCACATTCCCTACCCACAAAATCAAGAGATATAATAAAAAGGCAGTTGTTTTAAGCCATTAACTTCTGGCATAGTTGGTACCCGCCATAGACAACCAGAACAGAGAGGTGAGAAAATAACCAGGTTCTCATAAGGATTCTAATAGTGTCGTATATGAAGTAAATTGTGGTAAGTCAAGTGCCGACCAAACAATTCTGTTCTTGGAGAGGCCAGGCCCCTGCACTGTGCCACTTCAGGGGCCACGATTATGCCACAGTATTTGTGAAAGGTGTCTGCTGGAGTTGTGCAGTGCCCGGTGTGTGCAGATATGTGACAGTCTTTGGTAATGGATGCCGGGAAGGCAGGTTAGCTGGGAAAAGTAGCTAGAAGGAGAATTTGAGAGATGAGCCTCCAAAGGCTGAGTGATGTGTAGGGTCTGATATATAGACCATCGTGAGGATTCAGGAGGAAAGAGGCAACAGAGAGACAGAAAATTTCAAAGGCAGGGAGCAACGAGTTCGAAACAGTAGTTGAGAAATACGCAGTTCAAAATCCCACAGACTGTGAAAGACACTGTTTGTTCTTCCAACTGCTTGCTTCTCCCTGAAAACTTGGCAGATCCATTTTTTTTTAAAAATGGAAGTCTTAAACAACAGGGGATTATTCAATGATTCATTTAAAAGGATCATTAAAGGAAAATCAAGGCACATCAAATCCTGCCTTCTTTAATTGCTCATTTATTATTACTGTGGGTGAGATCACGGCTTTGTGTTATTCTTTGAAATAGTGTAAAATATTTATTTTGGTAAATATAGCAGTGCATAAATTAATACCAGTCGAGATTCTGTGGGGTCTTTTCTTTCCTCCACGGATAGACATCATTTTTACTTAAAGAAAAACAATATTCCGCTGATCCATTCTGGCTCAGCGCTGAGTGAGAAGGTAGGAACTCCACATCTGTATGAGATACTGTCTCTTCATTTCTGTGAGACCACAGGGGTTTCTTGGTGGGCTGGCCATATAGTTAGTGAGAACAATTTCTTTCCTGTTTATTAAGACCATAGTGCTTGGGAAGGAGGGCAGGTGGGGGTGTAAAATTTTCTTCTTTTCTCCATCACATCGAAATTCCGTAACAAACTACTCAAGTAACAGTGGCTTTTATGAGTGAGGATATTTTTTATTTCACTCACCTGAAAGTCCACAGTCAGGTGGTTCCACAGAGTTGGTTCAGTGTCTTGAGAATGTCACCAATGACCCAGGGTTCTGTCCTCACTACAGCAATGTCCAAACACAGGAGGTTTTTTTTGTTTTTTTGTTTTTTAACTTTTTATGTAATATATATATATATTTTTTAATTTTTTTCTTTTCTTTTCTTTTTTTTTTTTTTTTTAAATTCTGGAGAAAAATCTTTTCTGGAATCTCTCATCAGGCTTCTACTCAGGTGTCCTTATGCAGATCTGAGTTCTGACTCACCTCGAAACCAATCGTGTGAATGGACAAAGGCTTAGAGGGGATGAACCGGGGGCCATTTCCCTTCACCAACTGCTTCATTCCATCTGGTTAGATTTGCAGCAGTTCCTCCCCCCACCCCACGCCCGCACCCCACCAGAATCACCAAGCTCTGTCATGCTTCCCTCTGAGCACACAGAGCTATGGCATTGCTAGATCACTCCGTTCATCCTCTCCCCACCCCGCCCCCCATCCCCATGCCCATTTCTGTTTGGTTTTTCAGATTCAATATTCATCACTCATTACCTTGGTCACAGTCCTTACCATCCTGGGTCCTAATGGTCTTCCAGCCGCTCACCTCAGCCAGTCCCAAGCCCCACGAGGACAGACTGGTTTCAATCAATTTGTATCTTTACTGCCTGGCCTGGTGACTGGAACAGAGACAGTTTCCAGTGAGCGTTTGTGGGATGAATGCATGAATAATTGAATGCAAGGAAATTAATCTGGATCTATTATTCCTCTTTAATCAGCTTCTACTTTATTGGTTTTTCCCTTTTCCTTTTCTCTTTCCTCTTTTTCTTATCTCTCCATTTCTTATTTTCCTTTCCTTTGCTCATAATTTACTGATACATTATAGTCATTAACTAATGAATCTAGCATTTTACAAGTTACACAATATTGCACAGCCTTGAGTTTGTCTTTTTTATCTTCCTCCTTCAGAAAGAGGAGCAATTACCATGTTTCCCTGAAAATAAGACCTAACTGGACCATCAGCTCTAATGCATCTTTTGGAGCAAAAAGTAATATAAGACCCAGTCTTATTTTAATTTAATGTAAGACCGGGTATAATGTAATATAATGTAATATAATATAATAATACCTGGTCTTATTTTAATATAAGACCCGGTATAATATAATGTAATGTAATGTAATATAATATAATATAATATAATATAATATAATATAATATAATACTGGGTCTCATATTAATTTTTGTTCCAAAAGACGCATTAGAGCTCCAGGTCCGGCTAGGTCTTATTTTCGGATCAGCACGATGGGGGGTGCTGGAGATGGATTCAGAAACATCAGTGTTGGTCAGGGACCTCATTGCAGGGACTTTGTTTTCTACTGTGAGCCACCTTTGGGTTCGCTTTCAAAGGGCTCGCATCCTGTTGCGACATTGTGATTTATGATAAGAAATATATATTTGGTCTTCATTTCAGTTTCTGGCACAGAGCTCCTAACCCTTTGGAATTTCCTAAGTGATGAGAGTGGTAAAGGTCTCTCTCATTATGTGAACGAGGTGCCTTTCGGACACCACCTAAGGATGGGGCTGGGTGCCAGGAGAACTGTGGACCTGCGTGGTTAGAGGGTTGGAACTGTCAGTCTCCCTCCACTCCCCACGGGGAGGGTGAGAAACTGGAACCTGGAGGTTGAATCCGTCCCACTATGGTACAGTAGTCCCTCCTTATCCACAGTTCTGCTCCCCACGGTTTCAGTTACCCACGGTCAACCTCAGTCTGAAAATAGTTAGTGGAAAACACCAGAAAGAAACAATTCATAAGTTTTAAGTTGCGTGCCCTTCTCAGTAGCGTGATGAAATTTCGCGAGGCCTTGGACGTGACTCCTCTCTTTGTGCAGTGTCTCCACGTCTCCTCGCTGTAGACGCTCCCCTCCTCCCAGACGCCATCTGGGTTATCCCGCCAGCTTTTGAGGTAACACAATGGTCCTGTTCCAGTCCCCCTTATTTTACTTAGTAATGGTCCCAAAGCACAAGAGAGGTGATGCCACCCATTCGGATATGCCCAGGAGAAGCCGGAAAGGCTCCCTTTAAGTGTAAAGGTGACAGTGCTCGACTTCATAGGGGCAGAAAAAGAAAGGCATGTGCAGAGGTTGCTAAGATCGACGGTAAGAAAGAGTTTTTGGTGAAAGAAGACATTTTGAGAGAGACCACATTCACCTAATTTTTAGTACAGTATGTTGTTACCATTGTTAATTTATAATTAGCTGTGACTCTCTTACGGTGCCTAATTTATACGTTACCCTTATCACAGGTGTGTGTGTGTGTGTAGGCAAACCCTTACACGGAGGGGTCAGTACAGGTCGCAGTTTTAGGCGTGCATGGGGGACTTGGAACGTCTGACTTGTGGCTAAGGGGGAACTCCTGTCATGAAGCCTTCTCAAACCCCAAAAGACAGGGTTCGGAGAGCTTCCGGGTTGGTGACCACGTAAAGATGTTGGGAGAGTGGGGCGCTTGGGGAGAGCGTGGAAGCCCCATGCCCTTCCCTCCAGCCTTGCCCGATGCGACTCTTCCGTCTGGCTCTTCCTGAGTTACAGGTTTTCACCAGACACTGGTAATCGAGTCTGTCACAGGTTTCTCTGCGTTCTGTGCGCTGCTCTGGCTAATGAACTGACCCTGAGGAGGAGGTCGTGGAAGCCTTTCATTTACAACCAGCTGGTCGGAAGTACAGTTAAAACCTGGACCTACTGTGGATTCACAGTGGTGCCTTCAAATGAACGTTCCGTGTAGCGATGATGGGGAGGTGTTAGCACACTGCACGCTGAGACCACCCGCCCTCCTTAGGCCAAGCTCCCAGGGCAGAAGCCGTCAGAGCAAACTCACGTCCTGTTCCTGGGCACGTGTACACAGCAACGGCCTGGCGATCCCCAGATTGCTCATCACACCTGGGATGGGAGGCAAAGAGTTCAATTCTGGTATTTTGTTCATCGTGGATTCTTTTGGGGGGGAGGTGTTAATTTTGAGTTGTAAAAATAGAGCTGTGGGGACAGAGCCAGGAGAGCAATTTCCGGGCTCTAGGCCTCACGTGGAAAGGTGCTGGCTCGGTGATTAGATCGCCATCAGCTGTAATCAGATGGCCATCCGCTGTGGCTGGGTGGCTGTCAGCTATAACTAGTTAGCCATTAGCCACTAATATAACTACCTTTGCTACACTAGGGGGCTGGTTGGCAGAGAAGCGGATGGTGGATTGCGGCCAGCAAGTGTGGTTAGCAAGTGGATTGTGGATTGTGGATTATGTGGATCCTACTTCCTGTGTCTCGCCTGGCTGCCAGCGAGATGGGGGTACAGGAAGACTCCTCGTTGGGGTGCTGGTAGATGTTTGATTTTGTGTCTTGACCAGCTGCCATCGAGACTATAGTGGTATAAACCCCCTATCTATGGCTCCGTGGGTGTTCCTTTTTGGCCTCACCATGTCCTGCGTTCTTGTGTGGGGAGCCCGACCAGAGACCCTGAATTACAATAGCATTACACCATTCGTTATCTTGATGACTGCATTTTAAATGTAAAATCTCATGGCCCACTAGTGCCTCACTTACCTCCCCCTCGTCCTGGCCGTGTAAGCATCAGTCTGCCTCCAGGTGTGCTGTTCGAGTTCCTGGACTCCTTTACGTTCAGTTTGGTTGCATTCTCAAGGGCATTTATTGTACACCTTCTCTGGAACAAACCCTGTTCCTCGTGCTGCGAATACTGATGTATACAAAACGTGGTCCCTTCTTTAAATGTCCTTATCGAGTGAGGGTGGCATGGGAAGCCACACTACACCCTGCCAACGCCGTGTGGCGACTCTGCTGTCAGAGCTGAGTCCAGAGTGGTTCTTCTAGGACACACAGGACACCCCAAGCCCAGCTTGCCGGTGGCGTGGGACTCTTATAGGAGCCACAGGGCTCTGGAAGGATAAGCTGGCATCGACCAGGCTCCAGGAAGAGGAAATAGTATGGTCAGAAGTACAGAGGCAAGAAACTGCATGGTTAGAGCAGGAAATAGAAGTGGTCCCAAGTTGCCGAAGCACGTATTTTGGGCAGGGCTATTGTAATGAGTAATGAAGCCGGAGATGTAAGCAGGACAACAGAATGAGGAGCTTTGCAAACCCTAGTAATGAGCTGTGATTTGTCCTGTATGTCGTGGGGGGTTACGAATGTGTGTAAGGCGGATGGGGAAGATGAGACTTCCTCCTAATGGGAAGATCAGAGCTCGGCTTTCAATGAGTACTTAATAACATACTAGGGTTCCCTTTTCCCCACATCTTGGCCAACATTTGTTTTCTCTTTTGGATAAAAGCCACATAACAGGTGTGAAGTGATATTGTGATTTTGATTTGCATTTCCTTGATGATTAGTGATGTTGAGCATCTTTTCACGTACCATTTGTAAGTACTATTTGGAAAAATATCTATTTAGGTCTTTTGTCCATTTTTAATTTGAGTTATTTGCTTTTTTTTTTTTTTTTTTTTTTTAGCTACTGAGTTGTATGAGTGCTTCATTTTGGATATTAATAACTTATCAGATATGTGGTTTGCCAATATTTTCTCCCATTTTGTAGGTTGCCTTTTCCATTTATTGCTTATTTCCTTTGCTGCACAGAAGCTCTTTAGTTTAATGTAGTATGTATTTCTTTCCCTTTTTTTGCTCATGTTTTTGGTGTCTTACCTAAGAAATCATTGCCAATGTCAGGGATCTTTTTCCCTAAGATTTCTTCTAGGAGTTTTTTTTTTTTTGGCTTCAGGTCTTACATTTAAATCTTTGATCCATTTCAAGTTAATTTTTGTGAGTGGTGTGAGATAGGACTCCTAGGTTATATAGCCAAAGGAATTTAAATCAGCATCTTGAATATCTGTTCACTGAAGCATTTTTCATCATAGCCAAAATATGGAAGCAAGCTAAGTGTCTGTCAACAAATGAATGGATAAACAACACACACACACACACACACACACACACACACACACACACACACTGAAATATTACTCAGCCCTGAGAAAGAAGGAAATCCTGCTATTTATGAATGGACCTCCTTGAGAGCATTATGCTAAGTGAGATAAGTCAAGACAGATACTGTATGACATCACTTATATGTGGAATCTAAAAAAGCTGAACCTGTAAAAATAGGTTATAATAATCGTGGTTACCAAGGGTTGAGGTGTGTATGTGTGTGTGGCGACTGGGGAGATGGTATTAAAGGGCCAAATTTGCAAATAGTAGATAAATAAGTTCTTGAGATCTAAAAAATACATATATGTATATGTAGATTACAGTGCAAAGACCACTGGCCTGGGTCGTACTTTGGGCTTTGCTCTATGGGTCACCTCAGGGGACTTGAACAAGTCCTTCCTCTCTGAACTCAGTGGTCTCATCTGTGGAACAAAGGGATTGCAGTGATCACGTAGAATATTTACATAATGAGACTTGGTACGACCCTCGGTTTCTCTTGAGAAAATGAAAATTCTTTTTTACCAGTCATGGAAGTCTTTCCATCACCACATTTCAGTAGATTCCTGTTCCTGTTCTCTGCCCTGCCTTTAAAAACAACGCAAGCCTACTGAAATCACAGAACCGTGCTACCTGGGCCCACAAAGCTCCCTTTGCCTTGGTGTTTTCTGCATAAATCACCAATGCCTCTTCTGTGCTCCTGAAAAACAGGTCCTCAAAAGAAAGGTCCTGAAGGCTCAGGATGGATGCAGAGCGCCTGGGACTCTCGTTGTCATTATTTAAGAGCCCTGCTGCAGCCATTTGTCATCATAGGAAGTGTTTCTCAAGGGATGGAAGTACAGCCTTGCCATTTCCACGTGCATCCCTGACCACCCCACCTGCCTCCTCTTGCATCCGTATTAATAATGGCTGCCTGTGTTCTCATTGCAGAGCTGCTCTGACAGGGAGTCCATCCTGACCATTCTCCAGGTCCTCGGAGATCTGCTTTCTGTTGGTGAGTAGGCCGTGCCCTCGTCTCTCCTCTGGTGGACATAGGGGCATGCGGCTGACGTGTCACCCAGGAATCTGTGTCTCCTGGGGGTTTGTTCCGACTCTAGTTTTCTGTGGGACAGTTCCCAGCCCATCTTTTTGTCACTGAGGTTAATAAGACTCGGAGTACACTGGGCAGATGGTGCTTAGTTTTGTCTCGTCACCCACCTGCTGTGACCCAAAGTTAGGAGGAAATTGGAGCCTGGTGTTTCTCCTATGGTACCTCATCTGAAAGGCCGAGGACCTCCGGGGTCTGCGACTCCTCAGAGAGTTGCCTTCACAGTCCTGCCCCTCTCTCCT
Organism: Rhinolophus sinicus; assembly: GCF_036562045.2. Lineage (NCBI taxonomy): Eukaryota > Metazoa > Chordata > Mammalia > Chiroptera > Rhinolophidae > Rhinolophus > Rhinolophus sinicus. The sequence goes on from NC_133762.1 coordinate 10,180,605, forward strand.
CCCTCTGCGTCCCCCACTGTGGCCCAGTTACAGAGCCAGGTAGCGGCAGCTCCCTTCTGTATGGCGAGTGGACATAGGACTAGGAGGCAAGACCCGGACTTAGCAGTGTGGTAAGCCATTCAGTTTCCAGGGATAAGATGGCAGAGGGGACTACTTTGGAATCGAGTGAACTGGGGCCTACCTAGTTCATTTCCACGTGAGCATCCCAGAAAACACAGCGTTTTGGACATTCCAACATTGTCAGTTGTCATTTCTATGTGTGCCAGCCACACTGCATTAGAAAGAAATACTAACACACAGACAGTGCCAAAATGAATGACACTCCGAAGGCACGGAGCCTCAGGCTGCCGTTTCAGGAGAAAGGTCCGTTCCTACGAAGTTTCCCGTAGGTTGTGCCGCCCTCTAGTGGCCGGGTGACTTCCCTGCAGTCTTCTGAGCGAGGTACCCCCTGGAGGTGACGTCACTGGTCTTCAGGGAGAGTACTGTCTTTAATGTGTCCAGAGGTGACTGGAACTCTTAGAAGAAACCTAGGCGTCCTTCTGATACCCGCGCTGAGTCCTGCCCATCCCTTAGTAGAGGATGCTACTTTTCGTTAGAATGAACAATCAAAGAGTCTTCTTTGCTGATAACATCCCACTCCGTTGGCCACCTTGGTTAGCTCCATCATAACCAGTACCTGGAGAGTCACCCAGGGCCACTTCCAAACTGACATGGAATCACTGCTTTTGAGCTTCTCCTGGGGCAAGGTGTGTGGGTGGAGGGTCGCTGTTCAAAATTATTCGTGGGTATTAAGATCAATATACTACATCCTAGACTCACACCCTCTTCAAAACTCCCTACGTAAGATGATTGAACATTTGTTTGTCAAAGGAGTACTCCAGTTGTTTCCATATTCTTCTCCCATCAGTTACTGAAAAAGTCATTACACCATCAGTAATATTATTGCACGTAAGCCATCATCCCAATCCCTGTTATACATGACGCAAACATCTAATAAAAGGGCACTGCATCCCCTCTTCCATTTAGGATATGATTGTACAAAAGCCTTACGCATATTTATATAGATACACACACAAGTACACACATACACTGAAGGCTCAGTAGATCCTCCTGAAAGTGGATTCTGGGCTTCAGTTATTACAGCTGTTGCAGGTGAATACACCTAGGTTCTTAAATATCTCGTTCTTTCTCCATTTCATAGTCCCCCCCTCCCCCCCAATGCTGGCCCCTTCCCTAACAGCACAACTTTAACAGGAGCAGCTGATTCAAGAGCTACGCCGTTGTGGTTTCTGGGGTGATGTGACCCAATCCTTGCTTTGCCCCTGGCTGTGAGCTCTCCTTTCTGCTCCCAGGAAAGGAATGACTCTCCGTGGCTCAGCGGTCCTCTGCTTCCCCCACAGGCACAGACAGGAGGATTCGCTATATGATTAGCAAGGGTGGCAGTGAAGCCCTTTTGCAGACCCTGGTGGACACAGCAAGGACAGCTGCTCCAGACTATGACATCCTGCTGCCCCTCTTCCGACTGCTGGCCAAAGTTGGCCTCCGAGGTACCCGCACCCCCAGCCCCCAAGATGACTGAGAGGCCCTTCTGGGGTTGTCATTGTGAGAGCTCTGGTGGGGAAGCTCTGGTGGGGAAGAAGCAGCAGGGGGTTTCTGGACACCTGGGTGCTCATGGCAGGACGAGCCCCTCAGAAGAGGTCATTTTATTGTCCTGGCGGCCAGCTCCTCCCAGGGACAGTGCATAGTACAGGGCATGGGCGGCGGCGTGGTGCGTGGGGCATGTTGGGGACACAGGAAAGACGCGCCAAGGTAGTTTTCAATCACTTTCAAAGGTGTCGGCAGGGTTGGTTCCTCCTGCAGGCTCTCAGGGAGGCTCTCTTCCATGCCTCTCTCCTAGATTCGCCTGGTTTCCGGCAGCCCTTGATATTTCTTACTTGCAGACACATCCCTTTAATTTCTGCCTCTAGCTTCACACGGCATCTAGTCCGTGTGTCTTTCTCTGCGTGCTCTCCTCTTCTTAGAAAGAGATTGGTCCTATTGGACTTAGCGCCCCCTCTCCCCAAAACCAGTTGTCCTCATCTTAGCTAATTAAGTGTGCAAAGACCCTATTTCCAAATAGGATAACATTCCGTGGTTCCTGGTGGATATGAATTTTGCGGGGACAGTTTTCAGTCCACTGCAATCAGTCACACAGAAGTGGAGCTTCCCTCTCAGAAGGGAAGATGGGGGCCTAGACTTCTTTCCATTTAAGCTTCGTACCCATTTTGCTTTCTCCAGGGAAGACCCTGAAAAACCTTCCTAAAATCCTAAAGCCTGGCTGCTCAGGAAGTAGGCAAACATGGCAAACTAGTCATAACATTTAAAGTCCAGTTGTGTAGGGTCATTTATGTCACAATCGAGAAGCTCTGGGTCCTCTGAAAGATGGACCTTTGATGCCCAGTGCCAGCAGTGGCCTCCAAGGGCACGGAGCTCTGAGACACACTGTCTTTTCAATGTCTGGATGTCTGCTTTGTGTTCATGTACCATTCCACAAAAAATGGAGACCGAGGCATCAGCCAGCACCTGCATGAGTGAGTTCCAGACAAAAACAATACAATTCATTCATTGACTATTCAGGTATTTACTGCACGTCTCCCAGGGGTGGGCACGATTCTAGGCTCTGGGAGCACCATGGTGACCACGACGGAGAAGGGACCCTCTCGCATGGAGCTTGCATTCCAGTGGGGAAGGGCAGAAGGGAAACACATGGTGAACCAGATGATAGCAGACTATGCTAATGAACTAGGTCATAGCTGTGAGGGAAATAGGGTGATGCTACTCTAAGATGCTGTGGTCAGGGAGAGCTGACCTTTCAACCCAAACTCAAAGGATGAGAAATTAGCAAAGCAGAGTGGGGCAAGTGAACTCGAGGAAAAGACCAAAGAGACATGATATATACCCCCGTGGTGAATAATATAAGCTCGGAAGTCAGATCTGGATTTCCAACCTGGCCCTGACACTTCTTAGCTGTTTGACCTTGGACGACTTACATAAACTCTGTGAGCTTTGGGGCCCTCATCTCCAAAATGGAGGTATCAGTCCTGAATTCTAGAGTTGCCGTGAGGTTTAAGTGAGGTGTTGTATGTCACGTGTTCCACACATGGCTCAGGAGGCCCAACGAACAAGAGTCATGTAGGTTTCATAGAAAGAGAGATGAAAGTTGCACCAGGACATTGATTTTCAGGGTATATACCTTGATATTACTTGTTGTCATAATTGCATCAACACAGCTTCTGTCACCGAGAGATTGTAGTTCTTGACATTGACATTCAAGTTGCCAGGGGCTGACAGAAATGAAGTTGTCTGCTCAGGAGTGGAACCAGACAGATATCTTTTTTTTTTTTCTGATAAGAGGGATGGGTCTTATGAATTGAGTCTCGGTCTCTTTGCTGGTGTCCTTTGGTCCAGAGGTAAATGTTGGCAAATATAGTGGTTTAGGGTATTGCTTCTATTTTATTTGTCTCTGCCTGTGAATGAATCTGATAGTGATTGTATTCCTGCAAAAACAAATGGAAAGGGCACAAACAAATGGGACAGGTGGGAGCTAGGAACCTAGAATAAAAGGCACTTTCCCCTTGTTTTTATTCTGCTTCATTCATTATTGAAATACTAATGACTTACTGCACTACGACATAGCAGGTCGTTTGGATCAATAATTTAGAGAAATTTGGGGAGAAAATTGTTTTTTCTTAAATTGTGTTTTCACTCTTTGTCGTAAAGTCCTCTATCATATAGAAAGATGGCCTCATATACCTGCCGCTTAGATCTAACCACTGGTAACATTTTGGCATATTCCCGTCACCTGGTTAGTTTTATTTGAAATATGTTAAGAAAAACTATAGTAGCACTCTGCTCCTAATACTTTTGAGTGCATTTCTTCAAAAAGAGATGTTTTCCTATATAGCCACAACACCACGATTACAAATCTAACAAAATTCACAATGAATGCATAATTTAGACTCATTTCAGTTTCTCCAAATGTTCCCAGCATGTCTTTTACAGACATGTTCCAAGAAGAATCCAATCTAGGTCCACTCATTGTATTTTAATGTCATGTAATGTAAGTATCCTTAATTCTAGAACTGTCTTGAAATGTATACCCTCCTAAGCTGTAGTTCATGTTTGAGGACAACCAGAACCATCCTTACAGGTAGGGGATGCCAGTCAAACAACCCACAAGCCTTCGTGTAAATATTACTTCAAGAATAATGGACCATATGTATCCCCTGAATTAGATTTTCTGAGCCATCTGCTTCCAAGGGGGCCATACTTAGTGGCATTTTTCTAGTAGCTCCAATAAGTCTCATTGGCCGTGCTTATCTTCTTCCTGCCATCAGCTTTGCCTTCCTCTCCCCCACACATCATATAACCTTCAGAATGAATGTGCAACACAACTAAGGTGCATTGATCCGTGTTTGCAGATAAAAAGTTTGGACAGAAGGCACTGGAGCTGGAAGCACTGGATGTGACCTTGATTCTGACCAGGAAAAACCTGTCCCACAGCCAGAACCTCCTCCACTGCCTCTGGGCTCTGCGGGTGTTCGCCTCCAGTGGTAAGTGACTCAGCTGTGCCTCTGCAGGGTGGCCTGCAGCCTGGAGCTGGGACACCTGGCAACCCTTTGGGGGTATGGTCGGAAGGAGGGTATGTGGTCCCCAAAAAGATACACAACCCATGAGGAACCTTGTGTGCTGGAGGCTGCAGAGGTGAGACGTTTTTCCTTCATCTCCTCTTCCACCAGGTAGAACTCCTGAGCCTGTTGCAAAAGGTAGACGTCAAGATTGTTTTCCGTTGGGAACCACACATGCGAGCACTCTGGGCCTATCTGTTAGTACTGCCGGTGAAAAAGGCCCCAGACAGGAGAGGGCAAAGTTGATTCAGTCCTTATCACATTCAAGGCACAGTGTGATGTGTTCCACCTGTCAGGAGCGGTCCTCCCGACGCAAACCTCCCTACAATGTTCCAGAAGTTACTCATTATTACAACATCCTTCACCAAACTTCACCTCATGGAGTTTTCAAACATAGTCCTTAAGGTCACGAGACACGTATCAGAGCATGTGGGTTGATAGTTACTTGCCATCTCCTGATTTGGATGATTTCTGGTTATCATAACAATGCTGTATTTAGACTTCTCGATTTATGGCCAAGAAAAAGAAAATGAAGAGTGAAGTAACTGCTGGAGTCCATACAGATAAGTCCTGGGGGCTGAGTTTCCAGCTCCAAAACTCATGCTGATGCAACCCTCCATATGGAGATAGTTCTTATTAATAGACTCGATTCTATACCTCCTATCTCACATATAATGAGCACAGACTTTTATTTCACCTTCCTAAGACCCTTTCCTGCAGAACTAAAGTGACAATTATGTAGATGGAATGCTCTCTAGAGAACAGGACATGGGCTTGGAGCCAGGAAGACCTGGGTTTGATTCTGGTTTCATTTCTTAAGAGTTGTATGACACGGACACTTACGATTCAACTTCAGTTTCTGTCTTCATAAAATTAGGTGGTAATAAGAGCTCAGAGACTTGGTAGATGGTAAGTGAAATCATGTCTGCAGGTATGGTGGCCACATAATAGTTCTTTAATAAGTGTTAGTTTCCCTTCCCTGCTCTACTCTTTCCTCTTCGTCCTTTGGAATACTAGGAACAGCACACATTAAGGGAATAAGTAGGTGACGTTTTTCCCTAACTACGCTCAGAACTACTAAAATAGTAGGTACATTGGTTAATTCTATTAATAAGCTTGAGAAAGTATTTCTAGGAAATAATGAGATAGATTCTTAATTCCGTGTTCACCGATGGAACCCCTTGCGCTCATATATGTTGACCAGAAAAATCAGAGGATGTTTGGGAGAGGCTGAAAAGATCTGTACAAACCCATCTCTAGTAAAGGAAAATGGAAGTGAGGGGTTGTGACTTTGCATAAAAGACAAATTCTCATTAATGAGTAGCCAGAAGGTACGCTACCCCCATTTGGAGCTTGCCAACCAATTGGGAGTATCTCATTTTGTTTTCCTCAAGAATAATTAGGCTGAATAATTCATCTTCCTGATTCTATACGAGTATATTGGTTGTAGAGATCTTGAAGAATTCCTATACCAGGGAGCTCTGAAAAGTGCTGGGATTTGTCTGTGGGTGTCAGGAGGTGGCCATTTGTCTCATATTCTAAGACGACATGTGTCATACCAATGAACTGTTTCTTATGTTTTAGAAATTATACTGTCAGTTTCTGTGTTGCCTTTGCCGGTGAGAGGCAAGCAGAGTTCACGAAGCCTATGGATCGCTGTCTGTTGGGTGAATTGTTAGCCACTGTTGAATGTCCAGCAAGCTTTCTAAACAGCTCCAAGCTGCAGAAGGAGTTGGCTGGAACCAGAATGGGCCTGTAACAGCCAGTGAACCCTTCGGCAGCTCTCAGATGGCCAATGGGGATATTTATAGAGCTGCCAGAGGTCTAACTTTGGGCAGGCATCCAGCATGAAAACTCAGTGAGGATTTCTTACTGTTGTCTTCTCCCAATTCCCAGTCTAAAGTCTTCCATGTTAGAATTCACGCTCTTAACCCTCTCTCCTCCCTAATTGCACTTACTACCGTGTTTCCCCGAAAATAAGACCTAACTGGATAATCAGCTCTAATGCACCTTTTGGAGCAAAAATTAGTATAAGACACGGTCTTATTTTATTATAATATAAGACTGGGTCTTATATAATGTAATAATACATAATATAATATAACATAATATAATAATATAATATAATATAATATAATATAATATAATATAATATAAATACCAGGCCTTATATAAGACTGGGTCTTATATTAACTTTTGCTCCAAAAGATGCATTAGAGCTGATTGTCTGGCTAGGTCTTATTTTTGGGGAAACAGGGTACTAGAATTTTGCTGACTATTTGCCAAGAGGTTGCTCGAGCCTGTTTTCCCAATTTAGAAGAACTGAGTTAGTAGCCATGAGAGTGGAAGATTGATGGGCAGGGCTGGGATGCCAAATCCCTGAATTTTGATCCAGGAGACGACTGCCTGTACCAGTCTCAGGAGGGACACGTGCACAGAGGGAGTGCCAGGAACATGCCCTCTTTGTAACAGCTGGGATGTCAGCCGCAGCCTCTCTCTGGTGGGCTGTACCGGGATGAACTAGACTCATGCTTAGAGATTTCCATTTATCCTCCTTTCCCACAGCTTGGAGCAAGCCAGTGTAAGCCTCCCTTGTTTCTCCCGCTTTGCTTTTCCGTGACCCCCTTGTTCCTTCTCATATTTCCTGGAACACGGCTGGTTCTGTTGTATAGCACCGGGGCAGTGGAGGGAAGAGACTGCAGAGCTGAACCTCAGAAGATAACCTTCTTTCCTTCTCCTGCTGAAACTTTTGCCCCCTGCCAAACTGATTCCATTTTGTATCCTGTGGGTTCCTCTTATTTTCTGACATGACCTGAGCTCCCCCTGAAGTGAACTAAGGAGCGGAGTGAGGACTGGGGATAGTTCAGAGACACTAGGGCATCCTTGGAGATGAAAGCGATATCCAGAGGTTTTGTGTCCAAAATACTTATCTGAAACCACTGGGATGACCAGTACCCCTTTGAGTTTCTTTCTATTATGCAAATATTAGGTTAGTGCAAAAGTAATCGTGGATTAAAAGGTTAAAAATAATTGCAAAAACCACAATTACTTTTGCACCAACCTAATAAATGGCTATGTTTTTATAACCATCCAACTGGGCAAAAAGGCAAAAATTTCTCAGGCTAGTTACCTCTGACCAGGAGGAACTAATTCTTCTTTTGACATGATGACAGCTAGAGGCAGAGTCAAGTTTTAGCCTCATTTATAGGCGATACAAGTACAAAAGTTGTAGCAGAATTTGGAACCAGGGTGGTAAAGAAAGGGCGCCAACCTCTTTATTAGGTTACCTGTTAAAGTTTTAAAGGAACCTTAGCCCATCCCCCTGTGACGTTTCTTCACTGTGAACTCTCCAAATGGCAGAATATGTCTGAGAAAGTGTTTTTTAAGATACTGGCAGTGTGTGTGTGTGTGTGTGTGTGTGTGTGTGTGTGTGCGTGTGCGCGCGCACACGCGTGAGCGTGACTAAGTATGTGTGCATGTGTATCTACATCATATGGGAAGTTGGTGGTTGGTGAAACAGCTTGAATTAAAGTCATTGCTAGAAACGCAAAGGTCCACTTACAGAAAAATCTTTTGTTCAGCAATTGCTGTGACTATTCTGATTAAGAATACAGTGGAGACGTGCAATGGGCCATCAGAAAATGAAAAATATAATCTCATGACTTGGATTCCCTTTGGAAAGAAGGTTGGGTGAGAAGATCCCGTGTGCTTTTTATGAAGTTGGGGCAAAAATAATTGCGGTTTAAAAGGTTAAAAATTGCAAAAAAAACCCGCCATTACTTTTGCACCCACCTAATAGGTGACCTTGACTTCCAAGCCAGGGATGAAAAGACCCTAGATTGTTGTGAAGTTGCCTTCGGTAAGGAAGGTGATGAACCTCCCTTGGCTTTTAGGCTCACTCTGTAATGCTGAAAAGAACGCTTGGTTCACATAGTTCCATAACTGTTGTGCTTTTGTCTTTCTCAGTGACCACGGGAGCCATGCTGGGAATCAATGGAGCGATGGAACTGCTTTTCAAGGTCATCACCCCTTATACCCAGAAGCGTACCCGAGTAATCAGGTAGGGAGTGCTTTTTTTTTTAAGCATTTTTGCGATCTGTGTAATAGATGCAAAGATGGAGCTGGCTTTACATACATTCTCGTGGTGCTTCCAGTTCAGCTGAGGGATGACTTCTCGTAGATATGGTACCATGACTTTGTCCTTTCTCAACTCTCTCATGCGTCCTTTCCTCTCATCTCACCACAACCCTGAATGGATGTATTATGGTTCTTATTTTCAGATGAGGAAACGAAAACGTGGAAAGAGCCTTGTCCTTGATCATGATGCTAGGAAATGGCAGGGTTGGGATTTGAGTTCAGATATTTCTGACTTAAAAGCCCATGTTTTCTGCCTGAAGTGTCCAGGGCTTCCTTTTACTCATAGCAACTCCTCCACTGTGAGTATATTTCTTACAAAACGGTCCAGAAATGACAGGGAAGGGTGACCTTCCTCAGGGTCTCTAAAGAGTCAGCTAGTTAAATTTCTGATCGGAAATCTGGACCTTCGAGTAGTCCACCATGGTTGTGTGCTGGTTTTGAGAGGTTTTTTTAATGATTGGAAAATGAAACTCAGCCATTTGCTCTGGCCTGGCATGCTGGAGGGGAGTGAATCACAAATTTCAAAAGGGAGATGGTTAGACACGAAGGCTTTAGAGATATTTGGACCCATTAAGATCCATCATTTACGGGAGTGACTCAGCGAGGACCTTGAAAGAGTATTAGAAAAGATTCAGCCAATTTCCAAGATATATGGGGTCGTTTGGCCAAGTAGCATTTCCATGGCCTGCCATGATCTTTTCTGCATTCCAGCATCAATCTTAGGCTCATGTTCCACCTGATTATTTTTCTCTTGGGTCACCACGGTAATGCCATTATCATCTATTCTCATCTGCAGCCCTCCACTCCAGCATTTCCTAGAGTGAAATACATTATATCTCAGCTGAAAAAAAAAAAAAAAAAAAAAAGTTCCTCACCAAATACCTTGAGAAATACGTGGTTAAACAAAGTTAGGTCAATTTCTTTACTGGAAGACTTCTCAGAGCCTGTGTAGAGCCAACACAGATTCTGGATATCCGAGATGGGTGCATGGTATATTCCCTGTTGCTAAACGGACTTGCCCAGGGAACTGTTTTTGTTTGGAGGTGACTGTTTTGGTGGTAGTCAGTGTTCAGTGTTCCTCATTTTAGAAACCTCCCAGCTAAAGTGCAAATGTCTTGCAAAAATGGGATTCAACTAAATTCTACTAAGGGTTCCTCATCTAGTAAGGACAAAACTTCAGAGTCACAAAGTCAGTGAAGGAAAAAAAAATTAACTGTCATGATTTTTCTGTAGTTCTCCTTTATTTCCATCTTCAACTTCCACTTATGTCCATTTGTATCGGTGTGATTGGGGCTGTTGACGTCTGCAGTAGACATGTTCTTTGGTCACCAGTCCATGAACTTGACCTTTTTGCCCTATTCACAAGGACTCTTCGGTCCGCTGCTGTTTCTGTTCATGTGTCTGGCAGCTCAGGAGTGTGTGGTTGCTCCCCCAAATTATGGGAAAATCATTTTTATGGGAAAAATTATGGGTGCCAAGTTGTTTGGAGGGCTTCTCTAGGCAGCCCTTCCCAGCTCATCTTGGCACTAGGTCCCTTCCTTTTGGGGTCCTGGTAGCTTTTATTGTTTTCCCACTACATGCAGAGTAAGCAACAAAGCACAGAGGCCCACGTCTGGGACACTCACACTAGTTACTATCTTGATTGTTCTTTTTCTCCTGCAAAAGGAATGGAATTCATGCATAGATGTGATGAAGGTGCCATGGGAAGATGGGAATGTAGCACTGGGGATTAACTAGGGTCGCTGTTACCAATGACAAAAGGTACCTTTTCAGGGACTGAGGGCATATTTCTACATTTTTGGTCTTGTCTGTAAAATTTGGGCAAGATGATTCCCTTTCTTGAACCAAGTGACAAATTAAAACCAAACCTCCATAGAAGAAAGGCCTTTTCACCACCATTACAACGTAGCTGTCATTGTGGTGGCATTTATTATGTTCCCTGCCCTGTGCTCAGCTCTTAGCGTGCATTACCTCCTTTGATTGTCTCCTGTACTCTGCCAGGCAGGTGCTATTGCTGTGCCCAATTTTACAGGGGGAAAAAAAACTGACACAGTAAGAAATGAAGTAACATGCTGGGATTTAAGTGACAGAGCTGGGATTTAAACCCTATCTGATACACAAGCCTTAGCTCTTAAACCACCACTGGAGTCTCTTACACAGTCTATTTCCAGCGTTTTATTTCTAAACCACCATATGTAAGACAATCATAAGCTGTTAAAGTTTGTTTAAATTTCTGTTACCGTCTAAATGGCTCATAGTCATGGAACAATTTGCTTAATGAGAGGGGAGTCTTTCTCTTCAATCCAATGGCTATTTCCTCTCAAAGGCTAAACAAATGTTTGTTTCCCTCCGGTTCCGAATGCTCTCCCAAAGCTGCCTTGTTTTCTACCTCCCCGGCCCCCAACGACAAGATAGGAACAAAGGCAGAAGACCTGCCTGGTAGCGCATTTTCTAGCTGATTCTCAGTGTGTGAATGGCAGGGTCTTCCTCTCAGGTTTGTTGGGGGCGTTAAGAAATAATGCGTGGAGATGTAACCTTGGATGTGTGTAATAGTGTGAACCGTTGTTCGTACACATCCTGCTGGCCACTTGGCCGCCCGCTTCAGACCAGGCAGCAGAACTAGAGATGCTGGAAGTTTCTGCCAGCGCTCACCTGCTCCTAGGAACTCCATCCCCCAAATGTGACTAAGATGCACCCCAATGAGTTCTCTTGTGGGTGTGAAGAGGGCTTCCAGGAAGGGGCTGCAGTCCCATGTCAGGGGACACGGACAGCCCTTGTATGCTTCGGGCGAGTTATTCCGGGATGCCTTTGTAGGAACAGATGCCCAGTGTTGTGTCACTGTGTCTCCTCCTTGCCCCGGAGACGAAACCTGCCCTACTTCTCAAGCACAGACCTAAAATTAGTTGTGCAGCTGTCTTCCACTGAAGCCCTGTCTCCAGATAGTACTCAGGGCAAGATTTATGACCGAAGCACATACTGCACACCTTCTAGAGAGAAGGGGCACGCAAAGCCATGCCACTCACCCTCCGTGGCCTTGTGCCAGCTCTTCTGCCCAGTGGAGACGGCTTTCCCAGGCCTTCCTCACTTTCCAAATACCCACCATGCTGGCACAGCTTTACAGACTGTCATCCGCTTGTACTGGCTCGTTCCTGTTCCCTCACGACCATGACCTTCGTCAGAGCAGTGTTCTGACTTAGACGACTCCTACAGGCCTCTGCTCGTCTTCCTTGACTTCAGAGCAATCAAGAATGTGTCTGAGTCTCCATTTCCATTCTCATCTGTCATTTCTCTTCTCCTCTCTCTTTCCAACCAACCATTCCCGCACGTGACATACCCTGTTCTGCCTCAGGTCTGTCTGCCTCAGCTTCCCTTCCGCTGCAATGGCGTGGCTGCCTTCCTGAATGGTAGACATTCTCCCCATGCCTCAGGCCCTGCCTTCTGGCACCTGCTCCAGCTCACCGGGCAGAAGGCATCTTCTCAGTGCTTTCCCGGCACTTCGTTCATATTTGCCGTTCACGTACCCAGTATATCAGATTCACCTCTGTACTCTTGTTGGTCTGAGGGTCTTCTCTCCCCTCTAAATTCTAAACTCTCTAAAGCTAAAAATTCTAGCTGTTTGCCACAGGGCCTGCCCAAGGGCCTGGGCTGTCTTAGGCCCTTCATTTAATTCAATTAGAAACAATACTGTGTAGTGAATAACGTATCTAGGAATGAATAAAAGCCAGCCTTTACTCCGTGGGTGCTATAGGAGGCACTTTCTATTTATTAGTCTTCTTGACCGCAAGCTGCCTCCACCTGTGGGTGCCGTCATGTCTCAACCTGTCTGGGAATCGATGTGACAGGCCTGCCGGCAACTTGGAAGTGAGGGACGGGTGGGGACTTCCGGGGAGAGAACACACTCTAAGCCAGGGAGAGGTAGCAACCAGCTGGAGAGAAAACCAAGTCCTACTCACCGGAGGGAAGGGAAACCTTGGCGTCTCCTTGCTCTTGCTTAGCCTTTTGTGGGGGACCTGATGAGATTGGCAGAAAGGAAAGGTCTGAGTTGGAGGGGACGCAAGGGGGCGGCATTCACCTTAAAACTGTTTACCACGGGGAACGGGCTTCCAGGGTTTGGTCTGACCATTGATTCAGCGAGGGCTTTAGAAGTTAGTGGGCAGCTTTTTATAGAAATAGGGAGGGAGGGATGACACCGGGCCAGGGTGACCTAGCTCTTGCTAGCTCGTTGTACTGTGGACAAGCTTGTTTATCGGCACTCCAGCTGTCTCTGAGCTGTCCAAATGCACTAAGTAGGAAAATTTACTGAGGCAAAGATGGATTGCTTATCGGTGAGTGACTCAGCTTGTGACCTTAGAAAAGCTTGCATTCGTTCCATGTCTCAACACCTTCTGTTGCAGCTGCAGCCCTTGTTCCCTCATTTCCAGGAATGGGCCTGGGGATTTCGGTAATAATAGTGACCATGGCCATTGCTTGTCCACTTGACCATTTGCAAAGCACGGACACATCCCCACTGAGCCTGTTGGACTCTAAGGCTGTATACTTGACCCAACCTTTGAAGACCGGTCATCAGCTGTGGTCATTGGTGTATCTCCCAGGACTTAAAACTCGGCTGTCTGGCCTTGCCTCAGAAACCTCAGCGTCGATCAGAAATGGATTGTTCTTCCTGGCAGCTGTTGCTGCTTAACCTCCATTGTATTCCCTGACCGGTGCATCACGCTTTGGGAAAGGCGATTCAGCACCCCCACAGGCTGAGACGGTTCCTTCCGTCTGTCACCTTCATTTCCTCTGGAGCTATCCCAAGGGCACAGGAAGTGTGCTCTTTGTCACCACACTGGCCTCACCTTCCCAGAGGACAGCCTCTCCAGTATTCGCACCCTCTTAATGTCCTTCCAGGTTTTCAGCAGGAGCGTCATGCTCTGATTTATACTGTTTGGGCTCAGGGGCCCCTGGGGGCCATCGGGTTTGGAGGCTGTGTGCTCCCCTGGGCTTCAACACCTTGGGAACACCAGGAGATGGATGTGCCGGGTCTCCGGCAAGCCTCCTGAGCACATTCTCCAGCTTAGTCTCCTGGTGTCTGCACAGTAACTTCCGGTGCTTAGAATAGTGTTAGGTGACTGTCTCCTTGCAGAGACCCCAGCTCGGGACAGCTTCGGCGTTGGAGCTTTGCCTGACTGTAGCATGACTGGGCATTGCTTCACTGGCAGCTCTTTCTGGTGATTTCATCCTCAATTTACAGGCTGTAAACAATGTCCTACCCGCCCCCCCTCCCTCCCCTCCAAATCACTGTGTTTTCCCAAAGCCGGCCCTTCTGGGCTTTCTTCAGCCATCACGCCATTCCACTTTATCTGATCCTCGTGGCTGACAGATGAGTAGGGACTCAACCAAAGCTAATAGGTTCCCTGCGATCATGAGCGATTAGATGACTCAGCTCCTTTGTCACTGAGACAAAGAAGCAAATTTTCCTGTTTCTCAAAATAGATACTGAATTTCTCCCTGGGCATTCATTTTCCCCTGCTCACCCCCATTAATGGCTTTGTGACGTTTCCTGCTCTCTGTTCAATATAATTACACTCTGTGGGCTCTGGGGCATGGGCTCACATTGGGGGTTCAGAAGCTGTGTGCTCCCAACCTCTTGGGCTCAAATATCTTGCAACAGGAACAAAACAATTCCAGCCCAGCCTCCCAACGTGCTGATATTGGGCAAATCCAACACAGACTCAACTTACTGACAGCGATTAGTGCATTTGCCACCTGCCTCCAAGCTTGTAGCTGATGGTGCAATGAATAGTTTCCTGCGTGCATTAAACCTTGGCAAGTAGGTTTGTTGGTTTAAATCCCTTTCATCTTCTTGGGAAGCCTGTGATCTCGCCCTGATTAAAGCCACTCACAGATCTTTGAGTCATAGGCTCTCAAGTTGGACGTTCCTTTGGGATGTGTTGGTCCAACTTCATCTTAACATGAGTTCAGTGAAACCCAGAGAGGTTGAACCACGCCTCCTTTCCTAATTTCAAGACATGGTTCGTTTCTCGAAGATGCTCTACTGCACAAGGCACAATCACCGTGGCCTGAACTAGGACTTGGAACATTTACTTCACTCTCTTGTGTGTGCCTGTCATGGGGATTTGAAAACAATAGACGGTTCAGCCCGTCCTCATTTCACTGATGGTTTCTGGCGACACTAGCAATGCAGTGTGGTCAGGAAGGTCCATTCTGAAACGGGCCAGCTTCCTCTTCTATGGAAATGCCTTCTGCAATGCCTTTATGTGGAAATGCCCTGAAAGCTGAGCAACAAGGGCCTCTACTTTGGGCCCTGGCCTCAGTGGTCCCTGCACTCGGGAGAGCTTTCCTGGCAACACACAGAGGCCTCCTCTACTGCCTGAGACGGACTTGGGTTGGCGCTGCCATCCCGACAGGGCTCCCGGTCCCTGTTTCCGCTCCTTTGGGGAGTTTTCTGACCTCCTGCCCTCTCAGGATAGTGGACCAGATGTTTTGAGGAGGAAGAGGGCTGGAACCCATGTATGTCTTCCACTGTCTGGGAGCTGTGTCTTCCACACCACAACATGCGATGGAGCAGACTCACCATTGCTGACATGTGATTTTTGGTGCGCATTGTGTAGACAGAATCCTAAAATGCCAAAACGAAACTCCCCGGGCCCTGCATATCGTGGGGTGGTCCTCCATGCACACTCCCACCCATGAGGGACTCCATTTACAGAGATTCGATGTCCATCTTTGTCTGCTGAAGTCTGTACTGCTCATACCTCCTGTGGCTTTGCCCCATTTTTCCTCCAGAGACTGGAGGCAGGCTCAGGAACTTTCACTTGCCATAGAAGTTCGTCTTCTAGCCTACCCTGACTCACGAAGGAACTTTTGCAAAGAACTTTACATTTTCCTATAAGTCGTACCCTCTTCCCAATAGTCGAACTGCCCTCAAGTGTGTGGGAGAGTAGATTTGAAGGACAGGGGGGAGGTATGGAAAGACCCTTATCAGGGGACAGGCTTGTGACTTCATCCTTTGCTGTGAGGGAGGTGATATTTCTCATAGGCTGTTACCAAATTCTTCAGGGATTCACTCCACACTCAGACACAACAACTTACAAAGCGTTTGGAGTGGGGAAGGAAACACACTGCTTTTCCTGTGAGCCTGTGTGTGGGTGCAATTTCTGGGGATGTGCTTCTTTAGCAGAGACAAGCCAACTCAATTAGTTGGAAAGGAAAGGGTCAAAAGGAAGCCATTACGCAGATGTATAGCCATCTAAAGTACGCTGCTTTTAAGAATTTAGACAGAGATTGCAGGATGGGAACAGATTGGAGGCTTTTTGTCTAAGTTCAATTATAGGGCTCTTTTAATATTAATCTCCTGTGATCATTAATTATATTCAACAGAGCCAATGAGAAAAGTGGCCCAAAACAATAGCTTGCCATTTAAAAGAAGTGAATTATTATGAATTAGCTTTTGAGTTTCTTTCAGGTGGTACACAGTAGGTATTCAATAAATGCCAGTTTAATGAATGAACACTGTTGTTTTGGCTTGTCTGAGTTGCACTCTTTTAATCATTTAGTCATTCAGTAAGTATTTTGGGGCACTGATTATTAGCAGAGATGTGTGGGCTCTGAAATGAAAACACATAGTCCTTGCCCTCAAGGAATTTACAGCTACATGTACCATTAGCATGTAAACCGATAAGATAAACGCTATACTGGCAGGATGTACAAAGAAAGAGGATTTTAGTCTACCCAGGAGCTGGCAGGGAGGTATTCACTGAGAAGGCAGCTTTGGGTTTGAAATAGGGAAGGAGTTTCTAACGTGCTAAGGTTGTAAAAGGAGAGCCTTGCAGGCAGAAGCAAGTGCAAAGACAAAAAGAGCACCAAAAAAATGGTGGGGGTCTATATGGCTGGAATGTATGTCAGGGAGCTCCCACAATTGATTTGGAACCCTCTAATATCTTACTAGATAGTGAAAGAATGGGAATACATAATTCACAAAGAGGAAATAGAAAACCCGATAAACTCGTAAAAATATTCAACTTGCCAATAATCAGAGAAACACAATTTATATCAAGGCCCCAGTTTCACAAATCAGAGCGGTAAAGATTTTGAAAAACGATAATGTTTGTCGTTGGTGAGGATTCAATAACAGCACTCATACATGCTGCCAGGAATGTAGATAGATAAAACCTTCAGGAAAACAACGAGGTGATATATGTCAAGAGTTTTCTAAAAATTCTCATTCCTTAACCCAATTTTGTCACTTCTTGAAATCTGTCCAAAAGAATCATTGTGAATGGTGCATAATGATTTATGCATAAAAATTCCAATCATTGTATTATTTATAATTGGAA